>NC_138978.1:165798401-166445979 GCF_964341445.2 Mesoplodon mirus | reverse complement strand
AGAAGAGAATGCTGTGGAGCCCCATCTTCTGGAAATGGCTTCGCTGGAAAAGGGGGTCACAGGACAGTAAACACCACAATTCCACAGTCACGGGGCTGGGGGCTTGTATATATGAAAGGAGGGAGGAGGACAGGGCTGTTATTCCATGTGGCCTTGGCCACAGAGCTGAGGGGGAGTTAGGAAAGCTGGGTTCCCTCTGATGATGACTCTCCAGGCTTTTAGCTGAGACACACCCCAGCCCTTGGGCAAGTTACTTACCTTTGCATGTTTGCTCTGGAGAACATGCCTACCGCATATGAAGGACAGAACATGGCAAAAATAAAGGGTCAATGAACACTGGCTTTTATTACCATCACAGCCATCACCACTTCTTAGAGTCTCTTCTATGGATTTCCATAAATACATAGAATTTCAAATTTGTTATGCTCAGTGGATCTTGCCTTCTGTACTTTGCTCTTAAAATCATTGTATATACTTTTCCCAGGTATCTGAATAACTTTCAATTTGTGGCCAATGATTATATAATATTTCTTTGAATGGTTGAAGTTTCAGTTACTTAACCTCTCCTTGATTTGTGAGGATTTGGGTCTTCACTATTATAAGCAGTGTTCCCATAAAGACCAGACTCTCCCAGAAGGGGAAACACAAGCCTGAAGATGGCCTCATATATGGGTTACTTATGGTCTGCCCTCCAGAATATTAACATTGACACAGGTGATAGAACTCCTGTCTGCAGAGAGCTGCACCAGCATTGGGTTTTATTATTTTAGCTTGTTTTTGCTAATAGACGTGAAGTGGGAGCTCACAGTCGCTTTATCTTTCTTTTTTAAAAATTAATTACAGGGACTTCCCTGGCAGTCCAGTGGTTAAGACTCTGTGCTTCCACTGCAAGGGGCGTGTGTTCAATCCCTGGTCAGGGAACTAAGATCCCGCATGCCATGTGGCACAGCCAAAAATTTAAAAAAAAGAAATTAACTACATATGACATGGGTCATCTTCCTCACTGAGTTTACTATTGCATTTGATATTTGTTTACATTCTCCAGCTACAGGGTCAATAGACATGTGGTTTTATGCCTTGTAGATGTGTGTAGGCTCTCTGTTTATGTTGAATATAAAACTTTTTCACAGGTTTTTCTCCATTGTTATCTGTGATACCCATTTCCCATTCATTTCCTTAATATCTGGGTTTTATTGTTTTTCATGAAGTTTTAACTCTATATGGATCTTAACCTGATGTTTTTATTAATGAAAATGTTATGATTCAAGCAAGGAAGAAATCAGCTCCCTTCCACAGTTAGGAAGGATAAGAATCTATTTTATTCTTTTTTTTTTTCAATATTGTGCCTCTAATCCACTCAGACATACAGTGCTATATGGTGTAAGTTATGGATCTGGATTTTTCTCCACGTTGCTTCTAGTGATCCCAACAAAATATACAATTATGTGTTTCCTTGTGGTTCCTTATACTTGTCACATATTTTTAAAATATTTCCTCTTTAGAGTCTATTTCTGGAATCTCTGTTATCGCCCAATGAAATGACCTGTATTCTGTTTTTAAGTCAGTACCATAGCATCTTAGTAATTGTCACTGTGAAATAAAAAATACCTGTTAGTGCAAGTTTCTAGCAAGCAGCATGACATACAGTAGAAGCTCATTAAATGTTTATGGAAGAAATGAACAAAGCTTTCCAAATTATTTTTATTCTTAAGCATCATAATTTACAATAGTTTCCATATCTTCACTGTTTATTTAATAGGATCAAAATGTAAGTTGGGCTTCCCTGGTGGCGCAGTGGTTGAGAGTCCGCCTGCCAATGCGGGGGACATGGGTTCGTGCCCCGGTCTGGGAAGATCCCACATGCCGCAGAGCGGCTGGGCCTGTGGGCCATGGCCGCTGGGCCTGCGCGTATGGAGCCTGTGCTCCGCGGCGGGAGAGGCCACAGCAGTGAGAGGCCCGCGTACCCGCAAAAAAAAAAAAAAAAATGTAAGTTAACTTGGAGAATACTGTCATCAACTGTACTTGCCTTGTCATTCAAAATCCGGGAAGATCCCACATGCCGCGGAGCAGCTAAGCCCATGTACCACAACTACTGAGCCCGGGCGCCTAGAGCCCGTGCTCCACAAGAAAAAAAAAGTCACAGCAATGAGAAGCTCACGCACCCCAACGAAGAGTAGCCCCCGCTCGCCACAACAAAAGAAATCCTGCACGGAGCAACAAAGACCCAACACAGCCAAACATAAATAAATAAATAAATTTATATATGTAAAAAAAAGTAGCTTTCCTTCTTTCTGATTGGAGTGTAAGAGTGTAGCTATGTGACACTGTAATTAATAATCTTATATGCCTTCCTAATCCCCTTTGCTTCTGTCGTTTAAGTTGCAAGATCCCAGAGATTTTAAATTCTGTTTTTCTCCTTTTTTACTTGATATATCCTTTCTTTGTCTTTAAAACTTTACAATGATATTTTCTGATCGTCTTTCTCTGGTCATTAATTCTAAAAGGGACTCTATACAGGTTAAATTCTTTATTAAAAAACTCTGGGAAACTTTCTACCGTTATATCTTTATTTACTATTTCCTTATTTGTTAAGCTTTCTTGATTCCTGTTCTCTATAGAGTGAATTTTCCTGTACAGCTAGTCTATTTTTTTTTCATGCATTATAATTATCTGTTTATTTAATCCTTCTATGTTTTTGTTTAATTTTCCAACTTATCCTACATCTCACACATTTGTCATCCAGAGTCAATTTTAGTATTTTTTTCATTTCTAAAAATATTCTATTTTTATGATATCTATTATGTAACCATAGTCTCCACCTATTTGTGTTTGTTATTATTATTATTATCAATCAGCTTTAAATTTTCTTTTATTTTTTTCCAGGCATATTTTCTCTATTTCCTGAACCCTGGCTTGGGGGTATGTTGGTTTCATTTCTGTCACTATTTATGTTTTTCCTGAGCTTTTACAGCTTTATTTACTTTTTTTTTTTTCTGCTGCAAAACTTGTATTAATAAGTTTGGGTTACTTCAGGAGGGAGAGGGGCACAGGGTCCTTTGAACGAGGTTGAAATATGTTACTGCCCGGCTGAGAAGAGGTCCAAGCAATGAAAGTCATAAGTGACCCAAGGAGGAGAAGGGTTCATTGACCAAGAGATGCTTGAAGAAGAGGAAACCAGTGGCTGGTTGCAGCAGTAAATTGATGGGGCAAAGGGCAGACCTGGAGCATCTCCAGTTTGGGCAGTAGGAAGAGGGAAGAGCTGATTCACATGCTCTGTGTCTATAGTTCAGGAAGTCAGGCTTCAAATAGACCTGCAAGACAAACAGGGAAATAATTGGCTCCACAGAAAGAGGCAGAAATTGGAGAAGTTTCCAGAAGACTGATGAGCTGAATTTATGGTGCTATGTAAACGTGAAAGCTTAATAGGAAGAGTTTAGTAAGAGGTCATGATCGCACACTACTGTATAGCCAATTAAAAGTTAGGACTGGAGCCTAACTGCTGTTTGTATCTAAGCCAATAAATCAGATAATTAGATTGGTTGCAGAGTTTTAGTGAAGAGGGCAGAGTTGCAGCTCTCTGATTTCACACGGGCTCACTCCTCACTCTCAGGTAGGAGGGAAGAGTTCACAGGAACAAACAAGGTCCTGGTGGATTGTTTTGTACATCGCGGAGAGCAGGAGGTGGGAGATACTGGGTGTGGAATCAAGAAATCCAGGAGTTAGAGTGTACAATGGTTTATCAAAGTGTTTCCTGCACTGCCCAGAGGACAAGTGTCCTCACCCAGTGATAGGGGTGGCTCAGTCAAGTGACTGCTCTTAGAAGGTGATCTACCCACCCTCCCAATGCCTGATGTTTGATGCCTGACAAACGTTTGCAGTCATATCCTTCTCCCAAGTAGATTTGGTTCTGGGAGGAGAATTCACTAGCCATCAGGAGCTTTCCAATCTGCTGTGTGTTGTGTTTTATTTGGTTTTTCTGACCTCCCAAAGTGGAACTAACAATAATGGGCAGAATCTGTTGGAGATTGATGTGGGTATAGTTTTGGAAGGAAGCTTTCCAAGGATAGAGTGCGCAGCCCAGGAAGTGGGAAGCGGGAAGGCTGCAGACAGGGTTGGTGATTATATAAACTGTTGGATGAGACCACCTTTAAGAACATCTTCCAGTCCTGAGTTTCTGTGAGGTAAGGTAAGGGGAGGCAACTTCTGGGTCTTCGTCTGGGGGAGAGGCAACCGCTTCTAAGTGGTGAACAGAATCCTCAGGGGAAAGTCAGGGAGTTGAAGTCACATATTGGTTCTGCCAACTCTTACAGGCTACAGGACCTGAACCAGATCCTTGAACTTTCTCTAAGCTGTAAGATAAGAGGTTTAACCCTATTTTAACCCCAACCTCTAAGTCTACTGACTGCACCTCCAAAACGTCTTTTCCCTCTACACCTACTGCCTCAGCCTCTGCTGGACCCTAGTCCTTTCTCAGCCAGACTATTACAAGAGTTTTCTCACGAGGTCTCTGGTGTCCTTCAGTGTCCCACCCCCAATCCCTCCTGCACCTGGCCTCCAGAGTCATCTTTCTAAAATGCAAATTGGATCACATCATTCCCCTTCTTAAACTTGTTCAGAGGCTGTCCAGCGCCTTCATAATAAAAGTCAACTTCTTTAGTATGACTCCCCAGACTCCCCAGCTGGCCAGCTGTAGGGACCATAAGCAGCTAATTCCAGCATCCCCAGGACCTAGCTCCACGCCTGGCACATAAAAGAGCTCCACCAATATTAGCTGAGTGAATGAATAAACAAATTTCCCACCAGTCCTGTTACTACCCACTCTGTCAGCCCCAGCTGACGTCTCTAAAGCACATGCCGAGCACATCTCTGTATTCGGAAGTGCTCTCTGCCACCTCCACAGCCCCAGTCATTCCTCTCCTTACCCCCCAATACCCCACCCTGCCTTTTCTAGAGGTTTCGGAACACAGAAGTTGTATACTGTTCAGAACAGAGCATGGCTTTTGAAAGGGCACACTACTTTGATCACATCTGCAAAAAAGCCTCAGGATGCCCCCAAGGAGTCACTGCCCCATACGAAGTAATTAACAGCCTACCGCTTCCCGAGGTCTCCAAGAGAAACAGTGAGAGCCCAGCTTTTCTTAGTGGGGATGAATCAGCGCTTACCCAAGCCGCACTCTCCCCTTCCCACGCCCATCAGAAAGGAATAAATAAGATGAAAAAGCTGAAAAGGCAAAAAGGGGGACACGTTATAGATCAAGGTCAGGCCAGGGGGTTGGCTCTGCTCTTAACGAGCAAGCAAAGCCCTACCAGGGAGGTGGCGGGAGAGGAAGGCAGCACGAGGCTGGTAATTGATCGGGAGGCAGGAAAACTGCTGAATTTGACTCTGGTGAAGGGAAGATGTCAGTTGGACATCTGCTCCCGACACCTCAGCAACTAATTACTTCTCTGTGCACTGTGGTGGGTGGGCTGGAAGAGCCCAGGGGCTGGCTGAGTCCTGTCAATAAACCTGAGTTTGGCAAAATAAATCAGTAAATAAATAAGCACAACCCGCAGCCACCGGAAACAATAACACCCGAGCAGCTCTGCTCACCCCATAAGATCAACTGATCTTCGTGCCTCGCAGGGCAGGCGAGCAGAGGCAGACGTGGGAAAGTCTGAGGGCACCCCATCCCCCTCCCTCCCATCATCTACTGTTCTCGGGGTCTCTCTCACCACATGGTCTCAAGGAGCACTAGTCCCCGTTTCTGGACCTCTTATTCCATAGCTGCTGAAATTTTCATCCTCTGTCAGCCCACATCTTCCTTGTGATCACAATCTGCGAGGACCGGAAGGACCAAGAACATTTTTTTTTTTTTTCGCAGTACGCGTCTCTCACTGTTGCGGCCTCTGGCCTCTCCCGTTGCGGAGCACAGGCTCCAGACGCGCAGGCTCAGCGGCCATGGCTCTCGGGCCCAGCCGCTCCGCGGCATGTGGGATCTTCCCGGACCGGGGCACGAACCTGCGTCCCCTGCATCGGCAGGCGGACTCTCAACCACTGTGCCACCAGGGAAGCCCCAAGAACATTTTTAAAGAGACTTTTCCTATACAGTGTCTACTATCGGATTAGATTGTGGCTAAGGTGCAAGTTTCTTTGGGAAGCTCTGTCTGCATCTTTTTCCCCCTTTGGACCCAATCTTCCCTCTCTCCTCACCTCTTACCTTCCCTGGGTCTCCAGCAAGGTAAACATCTGGCCAACTTCTTCACACATCATTATCAATTTAATCTGTGACGGTTGGTTTTCATACCTTTTTCTCCAAACTGGACAAGAATAATTTCTGTGAAGCTGATGCCAGGTGCATAGATGGAGTCCAGTGAAAGTCTGAGGGAGAAAGGAAGGGAAGGTGAGAGGGGTGCTGTTGGTCGGAATGAATGAATGTTAGTAACAGTACGTTACTCCTCCTGGACTCCATAAAAAAAAATAATGCTGAATTCTAAAATGCAAATTGGGGTAGGAAAATGAAGACCACACCTGCAAGTATGGAAATTCCCACCGCAGAGAAAGAAGTCAAAGCCCTGGAAATATGGAAAGGGGGGACACAGGAATGCCCAGACTGAGAAGGAACAGGCAGAAATAACCATAATTGTATTGTCACTATCGAGTGCTCTGGCCATAGGTAGGGGTGTTGCTGGGGGTGGTGGGAAGGGGCAATAAAGGCAAACAGGTACAAAGTGCAATGGCTCTGGACCCCAGAGTCGGCTGGGCCCTGCCTAGTGCCATCAATTATCTGAGACCCGGTTTCCTTGTTTGTAAAATGGGTACAGGAGAGCCTCCCTCAGAGGGTGAATGTCAGTAAGAAAACGGAGCTTCTTCCCTCCTGCATTCAGAAGCTTTTCCAAGACACACATCCGCTAGCTTTGTTCTGCTGAAAACCCTTCCATGACTCCCGAACTACCCTTAGAAAAAAAGCCCAAGGTCCTCCCCAGGGCTCACACAGCCCCGCGGGGTCTGTGCTATCCATCTTTCCAGCTTCCCCTCCCTGCTCATGTCTGCCTAGGCACCCAGATCTTCTTTCAGTGCCTCAGCCTTGACTTGCTCCCTCACAGGGCCTGCGCCCGTCTTCACCTAGCTACTTCGACTCAGCCTTCAGATCTCAGTGCAAGTGTTGCTTCTTCAGGAAAGTCTGCCTTGACCTCCCTAACCGGGTGGAACCCTCTTATAATAGAAGAAATTCCAAAGCTCACACCACCTCACCTCCTCCACCACCATCATCCGGGCCCAAGCCCCCACCATCTCCCTTCTGGGCTCCTGCAACAGCCTCCTGCTGACCCCCTTCCCACCACTGTTGCCCACCTACAGTCTGTTTCCACATGCGGCATTGTCCTTCCAGCCTGAGGACCTTTGCATGTGCTGTTCTCTCCACCTGGAATGATCTTCCTCTAGATCTCTGTGGGATTCTCTCACAGCTCTTCTGGTTCCCTGCTCAAGAGTCATCCTTTCAGAGGGGCCCTTTCGTGCCATCCTGCCTAGAGTCACACTCTAAGCACTTACTCTGCTTTGTTTTTATCATAGCACTGAAATTACATTTTCTGTTTATTTTGAAATTTTATGTTCAGTTGTGTTTTGTCTCCTGTACTAGGACATAAAATTAATGAGGACAGGATTTTGCCCTGTTTACTGCTGTATTCTCAGCTCCTAGAACAGTTCCTGATACATAGAATAGAGCTTTAGAATACCATGAACTCTTATTGGTAGTAACCTCACAGTGGGTTTTTGTTTTTTTTTTTTTTTTTTTTTTTGGGTACAAGGGCCTCTCACTGTTGTGGCCTCTCCCGTTGCGGAGCACAGGCTCCAGACACGCAGGCTCAGTGGCCATGGCTCACGGGCCCAGCCGCTCCGCAGCATGTGGGATCTTCCCGGACCGGGGCATGAACCCGTGTCCCCTGCATCGGCAGGCGGACTCTCAACCGCTGCGCCACCAGGGAAGCCCCTCACAGTGGTTTTTGACTGCATAATACCTGCCCCTTTCACTGAATTATAAGCTTCATCAGGGTGGGGACCATATCAGTGTTTCCTCATCATTGTCTCCAAGGCCTCACTAATCTGCCTGATACATAGTAGGCACTCAATAAACACTTACTGAATAAATGCATGAGTAAGAGAACGAGTGAATGGAAATGGAAAATTATAAGCACAAACATCAGGTCCTATTATGATTAGCTTCAGTCGTATCTCCTAATCATACTTGCTCACACTGAGAAGTAGTGATGTGCAGAATTTAAGTCTGTACTCTCCTGGCTTAATTCCCTCTATTGCTTTTCTCAAGGTTGTTTGCGGGGAGGGGCAAGCTCATGGGAAAACGTTCTCTGCCTCTCCGATTTCTCCTATACTTGAAAAAATTCAGGCCCACAAACACAGTTGTAAGGTTTCCCAACTTGTTTCCAGCACAATTTACCACTTCCCCTAATTCAGTCCTCAGAATAACCTCACATAAATATTATCATTTTCTACATTGGCAGCACTTGTGAAATCTCCATCTTACTTGTGGGCAGGCTGCAAACTCAACTTGTAGCAAATATTATCTCTGTCTTGTGCTCCCCATTCTAGGGAAGAGGCTGAGAAGGCACCAGAAAAGAGTTGTGTTTGCATAAATGTTGAGGGTGTGTGATGCCGTAAACTTCACTGCCACACACTTGAGGAGACAGAAGAAAGCTGCTGGTATCCCTGCCACTCTGATGAAGCAGAGTCATTCCCAGCTCGGGAATATAAACGTTACAGCACCCAGCTCTCTCAGAACGGGATAACTCACTTTCCACGGGAATTCATCAAAATCCAGTTTATTTCATAACAACATTTATGTTATGAAATATTTCATAACAGTGTGGTGATTCAAGTTACTATAAGCCCTCCAGAAATAGTCTAGGGCTCAAAGAAGTCAGGCATAGACATCTAAACAGACTACCAAAAAAGTCAACAGTCATAGTTCTGAACTCCATTCCTGTTCTACCAAGACCTTGGCCAATACCTTTTGATCCATCTAAGGTCTGTGTCTTGGAAAGCCCAGGAAAAAATGGATGGAAAACGTTGCAGGGTAGTCCTTTTAGAATAAGATTTGCTGTAATGTTTTTCTAACTTTGCATTTTAAGGTCTTAAGATGTGACCACTATTATCTGACCTCCCTTCCCAACGTTTCCCAGCACTAACTAACCAGCACTGGTCCATGGCTTAGTGAAAGGCGTGTGGCGTTAGAAGACCTATTGATTAATCCTGTGACATCGGGCAAGACATCTAATAATTCTGAGCCTCCATTTCCTCCTCTATCAAATCAGGATGATCAGTCCTGCCTCATAAAACTGTAATGAGAATTAAGTGAGATGATCAAGAGAACTTATAGTAGACGTTCAGTAAATATTGGTTCCTTTTTTGGAACACTGTCTCAATTCACTGCTTTCCTCAGTATCAGACTCGGTCTGTCTTTTTTCTTGTGTTTGTTTGGACTTCAAACTAGATTATAAACTCTTTGGGGATAGGAACTGCCTCTTCTCTTTCTTTTGTAAATCACGATTTCACAACATCTAACTCTCTTGACCTGTGTACCAGATAATGCTGTATTGACTGGGTGGATTTATAAGTGATGAGCGTGGTGACATCAGAGAGAAGGCGCTGTCCTGGGGCTGTGGAGAGAGCTGAGGAAGGGCTGAGCCTCCAGCACCAGTCTTTTACAAGTTGTAAGCAGCAGAAAGGTCCTATCCCAGAAGAGCAAATTCTCATTTCTCAGGTAGCAAGAATTTTCTCTGTGGCCCTAAAAAGGCAGCTTTTTTTGTTTTGTTATACTTCGTGTATGTATTTATTTATTTATTTGATGCCCTAAATATCATATGGAGCCCAAATCCCCATAAGAAAATCTGGTTGGCAGGACAGGAATAAAGACGCAAATGTAGAGAACAGACTTGAGGGCGGAGGTGGTGGGAAGGGGAAGCTGGGATGATGTGAGAGAGTGGCATGGACATATATACACTACCAAATGTAAAATAGGTAGCTAGTGGGAAGCTGCTGCATAGCACAGGGAAATCAGCTTGGTGCTTTGTGACCACCTAGAGGGGTGGGATAGGGAGAGTGGGAGGGAGACACAAGAGAAAGGGGATATGGGTTATATGTATATGTATAGCTGATTCACTTTGTTGTACAGCAGAAATTAACATAACATTGTAAAGCATTTATATTCCAATAAAGATGTGAAAAATAAAAGAAATAAAATCTGGTTCTGGATAGGGGTATAGAAGGTCAGGTATAAGGTTGCCCGATTTAGCAAATAAACATGCAGCTTACCCATTTAGATTTGAATTTTAGCTAAACAACAAACAATTTTATAAGTAAATCTGATTCAATATTCAAGACTTCCTTACACTAAAAAATTATTTGTTATTTAGCTGAAATTCAAATTTAACAGGGCATCCTGTATTTTATCTAGCAGCTCTAGTCAGGTAAGAGCAACCACAAAAAAGCTAGATAGAGAGGGGTAAGAATAAAAGAAGAGGGAAAGAGAGAAAAAAAAAACAACCCAAAACCTCCCACTCAAAATGAGCCTTCAAACCAAAATCCCAATATACATAAAGAAATTAAAAGCTAATACATGTACAGCAACTATATTTCAATTAAAAAAAAAAAAAAGCTAATACAGACAGCCAGCAAAGCATTTGCAACACAAATTCACTCTTGATGAAATTATTTTTTCGATAAATGGCATTAGGGAGAAATGTAATATCAATATTTTCTTTCTTGCCAAGCACATTTCAAGCATACTAAAGATTAAAATAACTTATTGTGCCTTTTTGCTTTTTAAAACATAATGTATATGGAGTAAAAAAAATTTAAATCCAAACCAAACAAAATAATAAAAAGAAAGAAATATAAATAAATTTTATCAAATTTTACCATGTAGAGATAGATAATTGCTGCTCCCATTTTGATGCCTTTTTAGTTAAGACGTGAAGGACAAAAAACGCCAGGCTTTTCAAGCACTGGGCAAAAAGCATTGCAGAAAGAGAGCAGTATGCGCAAAGACCTTTCACCCTGAGGTGGGAAAGGTCTTGTGTTTAAGGAAATAAATATGGGTCTTTATGGCCAGAGTGAAGAGGATATTGGTGAGATATGAGGTTGTATAGTAACCAGGGGTGAGTTTATGCAAACCTTGCTTAGGTTTATAATTTTACCCTATGTTCAGTAAAAAGCTATAAATAGTTCTAAGTAGAAGTGGAGTATGTATTTAGCAACTATCCTTCTATTTGTATTTTTCCAATAGTATTTTAATAACTAGCTATGGCTTTTCTATCTTTTTGGTACAACTTTTTTAAAATTGAGATTTAATTAACATATAGCATTATATTAGTTTCAAGTGTACAACATATTGATTTGGTACATGTATATATTTTGAAGTGATTACCACAGTAAGTCTAATTAACATCCATTATGACACATAGTTACAAATTTTTTAATTTGTGATAAGAATGTTTTAGATGAAACTAATTTTGTACAACAGTTGGACAAAGACTTCTAATTATAGTATCTTTAGTATGTTCTTAGAGAAAAGGGAAGCTATAACTTCCATATTGTAAAGAATAAGATATCATTAAACAAAACTAGGCAGCAATAAAATAAGGATACTAAAATCCTAAAATTTAGTTCTAAGAGAGAACTCATTAGAAATCCTAGAAATTAAAGAAAAATGTCAGCAAATTTTACAAATTCAATAGTTGATAAAAACTCAGGACACTGTTAAAGAAATATTTCATAGTCTAGAAGAAGGAACTGAGGAATTCACCCAGAATCACACACACACACACACACACACACACACACACACACACTATATGTAATGCAGTCAAGCGACAAGAAGGAACAATTGAGAGAGGGGTTCTAACATTTATCTAATTCTAGAAAAAGCGCGAATGAAAGGAATGACAGAGGATCAATATTTTAAGAGGTAATTATTGAAATATTTCCCAAATTTGATAAAACATGAGTCATTAAACAGAAAGCACATTCTAAAAACCTAGTAAGATAAATACAAATAAATCCAGTCACAGATGCATGAAAAAACAATAACAAGGGTCATGGGGAAATCTTTAAAATTATCAGATAGGAAGATAGAACAATTAGACTAACGGTAGACCTCTCATCCTTAATAACAGATGTTAAGAACAATAGAATATCAGCCTCAGAGGGTAAGAGGAAACCAAATATCAGCCTAAAATTGAATTTTGCTGTTAGCATCAGAGACCTAATGACAGGCTTAAACAAATCAAATAAAGGCTTCATTGTCTCACATTAAGGGGGGCATGGAAGTGGCAGCCCAGGAGTGGGTGGGGAATCACAAAACCCAAGTCCATTCCCATGCTTCTGCTCTACTTTCCTTAGCTTGTGGCTTCTCTCTTCATTGTCCCATGAAGGCTCCTGTGTTCCACAAAAGAAGGACAAGGGTAAAAGTGTGCTCCTCGTAGATAAGTCAGCTCCCTTTAGGAAGATCTACCCCCTTCAGTGTTTTCTGCTTATATCTCATTAGCCACTCATGGCTATGCGAGTCTAGAAAATATAGGCTTTCTGCTGAGCATACAGCTGCCCTAAATAAAATCAGTGTTCCAATTCCATTTCTAAGGAAGGAGAAAGACAAGATGTGGCCTGGGCAGCTAACAGTAACTGCCACAGCTACTATTTAAGAGTGCAAGCAAAATAAAGACACTTTTAGCCATAAAAAAAATACTAAAAGAATTTAACATCCACAGCCTCTCACTAAAAGCACTATCAAGGATGTACTTCATTTAGAAATAGTCAACCCAGA
Source organism: Mesoplodon mirus (assembly GCF_964341445.2). NCBI lineage: Eukaryota > Metazoa > Chordata > Mammalia > Artiodactyla > Ziphiidae > Mesoplodon > Mesoplodon mirus. The sequence continues at coordinate 166,433,164 of NC_138978.1, read as the reverse complement.
GGGAAGATCTGGACCCCAGGAAGCAATGGGGAGCAGAGAAATTTATAAAACATGTCAGTAAATACAATTGCAATTTACTGAAAAAGATAAATATTATTTTTCACTTTTAAAAAGGGTAAAAGTAAACTGCAAATGAAAATTACAAGATGATGGGGATATTTAAACGTAGCAAAATGTCAAGGTTTTACAAAGCTGGTGTTGAGTATACAGGTTGTATATTATCTTTTATATTTGTCTATGAGCTGGGAACATCTCATAATTTGAAAAACTGAAAGGTAATACTCTCAATTTAAAGCAGCTTTACATCAAAAGACATCACAAAGTTAAAAGACAAGAGATAAATACCAGAGGGAAGATGCTTGTAATATACAACAACAACAAAAAACCAATGTCTAGAAGATAGAGCATTACTTTGCATCAATAGAGAAAAGCCAAAACCCAATGGAAGGAGAGGGAGAGGATACAAAGGAGATTTTGTAGAAGAAATACAAACGGCTAATAAGTATATTAAAAGGATACTCAGCCTCGTAATCGGGGAAATTCAATTTAAAACAATAGAGTGGGCTGCCCTGGTGACGCAGTGGTTGAGAGTCCGCCTGCCGATGCAGGGGACGCGGGTTCGTGCCCCAGTCCGGGAAGATCCCACATGCCGCAGAGTGGCTGGGCCCGTGAGCCATGGCCGCTGAGCCTGCGCGTCTGGAGCCTGTGCTCCGCAACGGGAGAGGCCACAGCAGTGAGAGGCCAGCGTACTGCAAGAAAACAAAACAAAACAAACAAACAAAAACAATAGGGTGTTATTTTTCACCCACTAGAGAAATAAAAACTTAGAAAATTGAAAATACTCAGCTTTGACAAAAGAATAGAGAATGGCTACTCTTAGACCCTGTGTGAATGTGCGTTTGGCAAAACTTGTTTGGATTAATAATTTGGTAGAACTTAACATTTTTAAATGTTCATACCATTAGACCCAGAGTTACACTCCTAGAAATTCATTTTACAAAAACCATGTGAACATGTGCACTGAAATGTATGAATAAGAGTAATCATTACAGCATTTACTATAATCATAAAAATTGGGACTAACCTAAATGACCAACAAGAGGAGAGGGGATAAATAAGTAATAATACATCTATGCTGTAGAATATCATGGAGCCATTAAAAAAAAATGGAGCAGACCTCTAGTCAGTGACATATTGTGAAGTGCACAAGGCAAGCAATGACTACAGCACGATCACGTGTGTGCTCGTTAAAAATCATACATGAGGGCTTCCCTGGTGGCGCAGTGGTTGAGAGTCCGCCTGCCGATGCAGGGGACGCGGGTTCGTGCCCCGGTCCGGGAAGATCCCACATGCCGCGGAGTGGCTGGGCCCGTGAGCCATGGCTGCCGAGCCTGCGCGTCCGGAGCCTGTGCTCCGCAACGGGAGAGGCCACAACAGTGAGAGGCCTGCATACCGCAAAAAAAAAAAAAAAAAAAAAAAAAAAAAATCATACATGAGTATGCTCTGTGCTTAGAAAAAAAGGCTGACATGATACTAAAATACTAATAATGGTGAATTCCAAGGAAGGGTGTGGGAAAGTTGCTCTGCTTTCTTCTGTACTGTTCAAACCATTTAAAAGATTTGATATTTAAAAGGTAAGAAAGAGAGATAGTAGAATGTCCTGGAAGTAGTTCAGGAAATACTCTAGGCCTCATTTTTCTCATATATAAAGTGAGGATAATTGCATCTGACCTTGCTCTTTCACTGGAGGTTGTAAGGTTCGAATGAGGGGGCAATGAGCACCTGTTTGGAGAAGAACGAGACCTTATTCAAAAGTAATGGATTATCATGGAATGAGTGGGTCCAGGCATTTCACATATGAAATAGATTTTAATATTTAATTAAACCAGTCTAGTGAACGGCTGAGCTAGGGATTGAACCAAAGTTATTGTCTCCTTGCTTTCCCAGAACCCCAAAGTCCAGCATCGAATGAGAAGCAGTTCCTGTAACGGCTAAGAACACAAACTGCCTCAGTTTGGGTCTCCTGCTCTGTGACCTTGGGCAAGTTACTAAACTTCTCTGTTTCTTACTGTTCTTTTTTATAAAACGGGTATAATAATAGAACGTACTGCAGACTGTTATTGTAAAAATTAAATGAGTTAACACATGTGAAACACACCAGTACCTGACACAGCAGATGGTCCGTGTTGGCTATTGTTACTATTCGCTTCAATTGCCTGGTGGATCAGTAGTAGAGAGAACATTTTCCTCAGCTCGTCTGCTTTGGGGCTGAGTGAGGAGTGAAAAACTCAATATGGACCTCTTTTCTCCCTTCGGAATACTTTATATAGAAGTAAACTATATCTTTATTATATTCCAAGTCCCCCATTCTTGAGGACATCTCCACCACTCCCTCCCTGCCGCATGGCAATTCAAACACCAGCCAGGTCTGAGAATGGGACTTGCCCCTCACATGTTGTACACTCCAGCTCCACTCCTGGGGGCTCTCTTAGGTTGCCCCTGTCTGCCTTAGCACTCTTGAATCCACCCTACCCAACCGAAGACCAACATGCAGGGTTTTTTTAGCCCATGGATGGATCAGAGGATGGCAAAAGCCGCCTATCCATTTCAAAGCTTCATTTTGAGAGGCATTATGGAAAGCCGGCATTTCCTTCTTAAATTGCACATCTTCCCAGGACAGGGAAAGTCTGCTCCACTCTCTGCCACAAAGGGCCAGGGGCCTGAGTGACCCCAGCTCATCCTCCTGTGCCAGGCCACCTGTCATCCCACTGCCAACCTCTCACGGACTTCCAAGAAGTTCACGCATATCTGTCCACTCCTTCTACATGCAAGTAGGTGGGAGGAGGTTGATTGTGGACAGGAAGACAAGTCCTCTACTGCCTGCAACGCTGGGGAGCGAGGGCTGTGAAGTCCCAGAGGGAGCTCCAGGGAGGGGCTCGCTCTGTCTCTCTTCCAGGGACAGGAGCTGAAGGCAGGGGCTGCCACTGTCCTTGACTTCACACACTTAGTCCAGGGCTCAGGGTTGCCCAACAGAATTCTCCTACTGGTAGGTAAAAGGCTTTGGCACAGAATGGCAGAAGGACCAAGGGCAAGGAGGAGGGAGAAGTAAAAACAAAGCCAAAGAGATCAAAAGAGCCCTCAGGGAACGGCGGCTCTGAAAGGCAGCGAGGTGCTTCGATCTTCAGGCAAAAGAAGAACATCATCTGATATTTAAAATCTGTGGATCTTTGCTGACTGAAAAACATTTGGAAATGTTCTCTTTCAGGAAATGTGACTATGGCCCCTTCAACCAAAAAAGGTGGCTTTGAGCAAGTCTCTTAACTCTGCTTAGCAGCAATCTCCCACTTTGAAAGGCAGGATAGTCACACCTACCAGTAGAAGATGGATTGCATTGGTTTAAACAAGATAGAGGTTTATTCTCCTCTCATGTAACAAAAATCTAGAAGTAGGTCATTCTCGCTCCTGTGGCAGTTTCATAGTCATTGGAGGCTCCAGGCTCTTGCTATCTTCCTATCTCACCATCCTTGGCACATGGCTTCCAACTCCAAGTTCACAGCCTAAGAAGGCTGTCAGAGCACCGTACATCATGCCTGAATTCTAGGTAGAAATTAGAAGGAAGAAGGGATGGGCATACTCGCAGCTGAGTCAGCCTCCTAAAGAACTTTCCTGGGACCCCATCCCCCAACAACTTTTACTTACATCTCATTGACCATTCGTAGCTGTAAGGAAGGCTGGGAAATATCTTTACCTTTGCACATTGCCCCCGGGAGAAAAAGGAGGAGACTGTTAGGAAAGAAGCAGATGAGTGTAGATACTGGGCAGGCAGTCTGCTGTGAAACCTCAGGGAGCTGTTAAAGAACTACGGGAAATAGGGCTCCCCTGGTGGCGCAGTGGTTGAGAGTCCGCCTGCCGATGCAGGGGACACGGGTTCGTGCCCCGGTCCGGGAAGATCCCACATGCGGCGGAGCGGCTGGGCCCGTGAGCCGTGGCCGCTGAGCCTGCGTGTCTGGAGCCTGCGCTCCACGACAGGAGAGGCCACAACAGTGAGAGGCCCGCGTACCGCAAAAAAAAAAAAAAAAAAAAAGAACTACAGGAAATAATGCCCGCGAATAAGCACTTGGTAAACTCAGAAGGGCTTTGCAGCTGTTCTTAATCACCTTCACAACAACACTGTAAAGTGGAAACTGAGGTGCAGAGAGATATCCAAGGTCAGTAGCCATTAAGCGATAGACCTGGGATTCCAACGGATACCTGGCTGTGACTTCCCTGTACCTCCCCTTCCAATAGGAGAGGGTTCTTCTTAGGAGTCTCTTGTGAGTCTGTTGAGGGGGCTTGGCAGCCACGTGCATATGACTGACTTCCCACTCCGCTGAGTCTAGATATTGGGTGGAGGGTTCACTAGCGAGCTGAGAGCCTGGGCTGCTGTCCACTGAGTGTGGAGCATCAGAGGCCCCCCGTTCTTTTCAGCCTCCGTGAGCTCTGGTCATGTTGTCCTCTTTGAGATTATGGATGCTTTTAATTTTGCCTTTTACCAAAGGCCTTGGGACCAGAGGCCTTCAGGCATGAGTGCCCATAAATTGCATCTTATTACATTATTAATTACCGTGTTATCTGGAGTCAAATAACTGATTAATTCTTTGGCCAGCAACGCAGTGAAGTAGAAATCCTTCCTATTCCCTTTCTCCCTGCCCCTCCCCGGCTCACAAGGAGCAGGTAGGGGATCAGACTTCTGCATGTGTTATGAACTCTTTGGAGGAACTGCCCCGTGACCGTGAGAGGCGGCTGTACTGTGGGTGTGGGGAGCAGTGTGCATAACGAGGAAGAAGTTAACCCACTGAAAACAGCATGACACAAGCAGACACCCTGGGATGCCTGAAATCCAAGATGAGGTGGCGGGGACCGAGAGGAGACGAACCAGCCCGGGGTTTGGATGCAGCTAACAGAGGAGATGGGAAGTAAGAAGAGGCGTGTTAGCTTGTAGGGACAGAGGGGCTAAAGAAGAGCAGCTGCTGGCCTCGGAGTAGGCTGGGAGCCTCCAGCAAAGAGAGCGGGAGCTTCTGAAATACAGGATTTGCCTGGAGTGTAGGCAGGAAGGCCCTTGGGTTCCTTGAGAACCCTGAGAGGGAGTCCTGCTGGTCCAGAGGATAAAGCCTAGAGATCTACGGGGGGATGGCAGCTGGGCCAACCGGAGATCATCAGTGCTGCCTACCTGCCCTCTGCTCGGAGTCTGTGGTCTCCTCCCCAAGACTCTTACCAACCCCGTAATCATTCCTGCTTTCCAAATAGAGCCTCAGAGGACAGCAGCTGGGGTACCTTAATCCAGAAGAGGAGCATGAGAATAAGGTGGTAGCCCAGGGACCTGCTCTGCAGAAAGGGACCTGTCTTTGCTTCTTGGTCCCCCAGTGCATGGAACCTCTAACTAGGGCTGGGATCCTCTGATTTGAGGGCATCCTGGAAGGTTTCTCACGAGCTTTTCTGATATTCCAGGATGAGAAGGTAGGGCTGCTGGTGGGTGGTAGATTTTGTGTGTGTGTGTGTGGTACGCGGGCCTCTAACCGTTGTGGCCTCTCCCGTTGAGGAGCACAGGCTCCAGACGCGCAGGCTCAGCGGCCATGGCTCACGGGCCCAGCCGCCCTGCGGCATGTGGGATCTTCCCGGACTGGAGCACGAACCCGTGTCTCCTGCATCGGCAGGTGGACTCTCAACCACTGCGCCACCAGGGAAGCCCGGTGGTAGATTTTTAAGGAGCTGTGGCCTTCTCAAGTTTCAGTTGACAGATGATAGAAGCACCCCGTCCCCATCTCCCACCATCTTACAAGTGGTCAGACGTGCCTTGTCGGCGAGAGTCTTGATGGGCTCTTCATGTGGGAAGCGAACACTTGGCATCTTCCCACTGCATCTATACAGTGGGCAAAATCCCTGCCTGAAGAATTGCTGTGAGGGTTCAATCACATACCTCAAACCCTTCCCACGGTGCCTGATGCAGAATAGCTGCTGAACAGATGTTAGCGACATATCGCTGCACTGGGCCCCTCCCAAAGGTATTGTAAATGAGAGCACAGGTGGGGAGGACAGGTGGAGGCAGGTCAGGGCTCCAGGGAGGAGGGGTTCTAATGTCCTAAGAGGGGGAGCAGTCCTGGGATGGGGGCGGTCATCACCCACAGTGAAGGTCTGCTCCTCTGTCTTTTCAGCTCGGGAATAAGAACCACCTGCAGACTTTGAAGGGAGGCAACATGTCACACGGGGTTTAGCCTGAGTCAAACTCAGGTTTGGTTTGGATTCTGCTAGTAACTCAGGTACTAGGTAGATATTCTAGGCCAAGCTGCTTAACCTCACTGAGCCTTAGTCACCTTACCTACGGAAGGAGATTCATCATACTTCCCTTAGAAGACCCATGGTCTTTGAGGAAAACCCCTCCACCCGGACCTGAGGGTGCAGGCAGTTGGGGATGCTAAGCCATCGTACAAGCTCCCGTGGTCCCCACAAGATAGCTCCCAGAGCCTCTGTCACAGAAAGGCCAAAGCAGAGGCAGCTGGAAGATTTCTCTTCCCTGGGTGTGGATGAGCATAGGGGAAAGCCAACAGGATGATGCCACCACCTGTGGGCTTCCCACACTGATGCCAAGAAACATAGCTACTGTCATTAGACATGACCCCACCCAGCTTCCCAGCCCTTTGGAGGTAGAGAAAGGGGGCAGGAAACTCAGGTAGAGAAAGATTGGCTTGAAGGGAATTGTAGGCCTAGGATGAGTGAGGACTCAGGCTTCTCATAACCAACACTCAGGATGAATCCAGACTCAGCCTATGGCTTGTTCAACCTCTCTCTCTGGTACATGTGTGCTCATGGATACCTACAAAGACACACACTTTTAAAACTGGACACACACTTTTAATGCTGTGTGAAACTGTGCATAAGTCGATGGAAAACAGAGCCACTTTACGTGGGAACTGAACACTTGGCATCTTCCCTGCTGCATCTATAACTGGGCAAAATCTGTCCAATTGCTGTGAGGATCAAGTCACATACATAAAACCCCTCCCCAGGTGCCTGACAGAGGGTAGCTTCTTAACAGGTGTTAGCTTTACGTTACTGCATTTGGACTCCTCCCAGGTCCACTCATACGCCACCATGCAGGTTGTGCACTGCCCAGCTCCAGGAGACACGGTTCCCATACACTATGCTGTGCACGACCCTTCCTGGATTTGGGCAGTGCACATCCCACACCACTGTACGTGGTAGGCCTGCTGAGGGCCCGCGCCTTACTCAGAACAGACACACAGCCCCCTAGAACATCCCTTCTGACTTTGACTCCCGGCTGGCCTTCCTATCCTTTCACTTCCTCTTTCCCCAGCTTTTAATCACTCCACTGATGGAAAACCAAAGTGGTGTAGCCACCAGGAAGGCAGTGTGGGCAAAACTGAAGGCAGTCTGAGTTTCTTTCCTTCTTCTCTCCAGGTTTACCGAAATCTTTAGTCTCTTATTTTTTAGGGCCAGTGGCTGATTTTTGAGACAAAGTGTGCTGCCTTCCTTGGCCCTAGGCCTGGGCTCTATCACCTGCGTCCTTGGGGGCCTGATGGAGCTATAGCAGCCACCAGGTAGAAAAAGGATGTTGGGGGATAATGAGGTATTTTACTCAAAGCAAAGTTGAAGCAGGAAACCTTGGAGGCTGCTGCTGCTATTTCCATTTAAGTGTTGTTGAGTCTCAACCCCCAGGTCATTTATCCGGTGAACCAGCCAGGCAAGGACAGAGCCTGGCTCTCAAGGCCGGCCCAGTTCCCAATGTGCTAATGACACTTGACAGACACCAGATCCTAGCAATTTCCAAACAAAACCTTAATGCTCCGATCCCAGGCCTCCCGGGAAACACTCCATTGCTTCCCCAGGCTTTGCTCAGCTGGTCCTCACTGATTGCCAACAATCCCCAGCTGAGCAAGTCCCTTGCCCTCCCGCCCCTCCCTCCCATCCTACCCCTCCCCTGCCCGCTCCATGTCCCTGTCCCTGCTTCAGTCTGGGAGGCCAAGTTAAGCTCCAAGAGCCCTCTGAGAAGCTGGCAAGATGGTGCAGCAGGCCCTGATTTATGCTGCTCACAATAACATCACTTGTTTGTAAGAGCTTTATCAGGTTGCTGCAATAACGCCAGTGGTGGACCTGGCTGGGATGTGCAGATCCACCATTTCAATGGTGCAGAGTTCCAGGGCTACTTCAAGTGTGGTCTGCCAAATAGCAGAAGATGGCAGCTTTTCACTCAAAAAAGACGTTACACAAGAACAAGACGAGACAGACTCACAACCAGATTTGAATCCTTTTTACTCTGCTTCAGTTCTCGTTCTTAAAACACGGGGAATTTTTTTTTTTTTTTTTTTTGCGGTTCGCGGGCCTCTCACTGTTGTGGCCTCTCCTGTCGTGGAGCGCAGGCTCCAGACACGCAGGCTCAGCGGCCATGGCTCACGGGCCCAGCCGCTCCACGGCATGTGGGATCTTCCTGGACCAGGGCACGAACCCGTGTCCCCTGCATCGGCAGGTGGACTCTCAACCACTGCGCCACCAGGGAAGCCCTACTACATTATTCTTTTAACTTTATCTCCAGATCCTTGCAAAGTCACATGCGGTTATAAGAAATAACAGAGCTAGCCTGTATACTCTTCACCCAGTTTCCTTCAGTGGTCGCACCCTGCAACATTTTAGCGCAATATCACAACCAGATAATTGATGTTGGAACAACCTACTGACCTTATTCAGATTTCACCTGTGTGACGTGCATTTGTGTGTGTGTGTGTAGGTGCATGTGTGCAAGTCTGTGTGCATTTAGTTCCATGCAAACTTCCCTCCTGTGAAAATCTGTGTGACCACGACCGCGGTCAGATACAGAACAGTTCTATCACAAGGATCTCTGTCACAGTCACGGCCATCTTCTCTCTTCCCCTCCCTATAGCTCCTGGCAACCGTTAATCTGTTCTCCACTTCTATTATTTTGCCATTTTTAGTCATATACATGGAATCATATAATAGGTAACCATATAAGATTGGCTTTTTTCCCCCACTAAATAGAGTGCCCTTGAAATCCATCCAAGTTGTTGCATCTATCACTAACCTGTTCCTTGTCATTACTGAGTACTGTTCTGGTGAATGGATGTACCATAGTGGGTTTAATCATTCATCCAGTGAAGGATATTTGGATTGTTTCCAGTTTGGGGCTGTTACAAATAAAGATGCTATGAGCATTTGTGTAGAAGCTTTTGTGTGAACTTAAGTTTTTATTCGTCTGATGCGAATGGCTAAGATTGTACTTGCTGAGTTGTAAGGTGAACACACACTATTATGTAGTACTGATTCACTTCTTTTAAATATATATTGGTATCACACTGTGTGTTTATTCTTCTGCAACTGACTTCCCTCTCAGCATATGTCCCCTCAAGCTTATCCACGTTGATACATGCGGATAGCTTCTTTATTTGCACTGATGTATAGTATTCCAAAGTGTGAATATACTACAATTTACTATCTATTCTAACTCCAATTCTGGAAGGCATAAAATCGTTACAAGGGAATGGGTTTGGTAGGTATGGAGGTGATTTATCTTCCCAGTTTTAGAATGGGGTGATATGGAACAAGCCTTAACTAGCCAAGAAGACAAGGCTTGGGGATTTAGCCTTGGTTCTCTCCACTACATTACCTTGGAAACGTCACTTAACCTTTCCGAGCTCAGCCTTTTCATTCATAAAATGGGAATCTCAATAATAACAATAATATTTGCCCTAATACTTGTGGGAATTAAATAAAAATATAGTATGTAAATTAAACTAAACTAAACTAAAACATGCAGAATAAATAATTACGTTTATTAGTTAATAACTATAATTAAGTACCTATTCTCACCAATGCAAAGAACAACCAAACTACACATTCTGGATTTTTCACAGAAAATCCAGTTTCAAATAATCTCCCCCATTGTTCCTCTAAGTTGCCTTGTCAAGTCTGTCCTGCTTTGGGTGTCAGAAGATGCCATCAGGGCCTCCCTGGTGGCGCAGTGGTTAAGAATCCGTTTGCCAATGCAGGAGACATGGGTTCGAGCCCTGGTCCGGGAAGATCCCACATGCCGCGGAGCAACGAAGCCTGTGCACCACAACTACTGAGCCTGCATGCCACATCTACTGAGTCTGCATGCCTAGAGCTCGTGCTCCTCAACAAGAGAAGCCACCGCAATGAGAAGCCCATGCACTGCAACGAAGAGTAGCCCCCACTCGCTGCAACTAAAGAAAGCCCAAGCGCAGCAACGAAGACCAAACACAGCCAAAAAGAGAAAAACAAATACTGTATGCAGCCAAAAATAAAAATAAATTTAAAAAAAAAAGAAGATGCCATCAGTAACAAGATCCAGGTGACCATAGAGGTCCTAGCCCTGATCTCCCTTTAAGGTGGCAATTGCTATCCCATTTTATAGATGAGGAAACTGAGGCTCAGATGTTGAGTAACTGGCCCAGGATCACACAAGAGCTGGACTCCACTGCCTAGTCTGGATTTAGAGGCCATACTCCAACTTCCTCACTCACGTGAAGGGTCTCTGGGAAACCCAGAGCTGCCCACACGGCTTCGGTCCTGCTCAGGGTGGTCAGAGGCTCTTCCCTGTTCCCAGCAACCCCAAGAGCCACCCACCCCCCTCCACACACACACACACACACACACCACCAGAGGCCAGCCCGTCCCCCTCCCCTGGCTTCTGGAGCAAGAGGCCTGAGACCAGCTGGGCAACCACAGGATGAGAGGAAGGGAAAAGGGAAGCAGGGAAGCCCGCGTGAGATCAAAAACAAAGTCTTTAAATATGCGCTGCTGGACTGCTGGGCTAAGCAACAGCCAGAGTGACATGACAACACTCTCCAAATACTTAAAATGTGTGAGTCCTCAGGAAGGAGAACTTCTTTTTAGCCTAAAATGAGGAGGGGAGGCACTGGGGGAGGGGGCTGGTGAAGAGCAACCGTACAGGATTCAGGAGGAGAAGGAACTCGGACGTCGGGCCCAGAGCCCCTTCCCCTGGCTCTGCCTCAGTTTCTCCCCCTGTAAGTGGATGGGGCGGGTGTTGGCTGAATGTTCTCTGAGGTCAGCCCAAGTCTGGAGTGCTCTTTGGAAAAAAATCACAGCTTGTACATCTGATGTCAAGGTGCTGCCTGTCCCTCGGGGGAAGCAGAGAAAAGAATGGTCCCCTGAGGAATTCCTGTCGCCCAGAGGGTTCCAGGCATGGGGTCTCACCACCACACTTCCTGCTTTTTCTGGCTCCCCTACCTCATGACCTACTTGAGCTGGGATGTTTCCTGGGGCTACAAAGTGAGGAAACTCACCTAGAGAGGGAGAGGGTAGGATGGGGAGACAGAGGGGGACGCTCCGGGGAAGGACTTAATCCTGGTTCTGGAAAGGGCATTGCCTGAAGCCCTGTTTTCCCAAGTGAGATGCACTGAGCCCCAAGCTCGAGGGTCCACCATCTGTGACTCCCTGAGCAAAGGGCCTGGGGGCTCATCTGTCCTGGGTACTGATGTGTTTTCCTGGCAGCTCCACACAGGGAGCAGCGCCCTCACATCGGAGAGACCAAGAAGAGGCCTGCAGCCACCAGACACCCCAGATGCAAACCAGCCGCCCTGAGCCCTTTGTCATTCAGTGGTCAGGACCCCTGCAGCTCTTCCCAAGCCTCTTCTCCTACCATCTAAGCCTGCTCTCACAGGGGAGAGAGCCCACCCTGGCAGCGCCTTCTTCAGAGTCGCTGGTAGAAAAATATCTAACTTGAAACTCATCACCATTCCAGGAAAAATAGAACGGAGCTCCCGCCTCTGGCCTCCGGTTACTCACCGAGCTCTTCTTGCCCCTACCTGGGCGTCCTCTCTTTCCCTGACCCAGTCAGGCCTCCTTCAGAGACGCTGCCCCATCTGGCCCTGCCCTTCTGTGCCCAGCGCCACGCGCTCCTGCACATAACATGCTTTCACGTACAGCACGGGCCCCACCCCTCATCCCGGACACATGGGGCCTGATGTGCTTCAGAATTCAGGCTTCAGGTTTTAGGGAGGTGACATGTTGCTTATCCCCTCTGGTGTCTAACACCCCAGCAAGCTGAGGACCAACTCTCTGCAACCAGGCACATTAATACTTCTTCAGGGAGACCCATGAATATTCACGCCAAGCGGGGATAAATAAAAGACTATAAATAGCCTTATTCAGGGCAGGTTTTGCCTCCAAATGAGCTCCATAAGGACTCTGTTTTCTGGTTTCCGTAGATAAGAGAGTGAGGGCCTGACTCCGTCTGTCCTGGCCTCACCTTACACCTGGGCTGTTCCCCACTCACCTCCTGATCGTCACGTCCCTCCTTTGTCCGGAGTCCCTGCTATGCCCCCGTGGTCGCCGGCAGCCCCTGTGGCTCATCCTGCAGCTCATCTGCTCAAGACCTTCCACACTGCCCTTGAGAACGCAAGAAGTCCCGTCCCTCCCCTCTCTGGGCCGCTCTTCCTCAGGCCAGCGCCAGGCTCACGGGCTTCCCACCAGCAGTGCGCAGCCTCTTATCTCACAGGCTCCTCGGAGGGTGAAGCTGGGCGATTCTTTGTCCTGTTGCGCCTGAGAGGTTTACACTGACGGTGCGGTGGGCGTAGACCGGGTGCTTGTTAAGGCGGAGGAATCGCTAAAGGAGACGGAGGCAGATGTTGAGGTGTGGCTCGCCCCTGGCACTGCCTGCTCGGTGGACGAGGCTGTGCAGCCTCAGCCTGAGGCCTGAGGGCAGGTGCCAAAGGAGCAACTTGCCCAGTGAATGCCCCGAGTCACGAGCACAGACAAGGCCACTGTGGAGCCTAGGACACAGTGAGCAAACTAAAATGGGGATGAGGGCCGGACCAAGCCTGCACTTATGATGCTTTTGTGCAAATTATAAAAAGTCTCCCCCTCTAGGCAGGCACCTCCAGAACCATGGTCCAGCCGTCCAGCCCGTCCCTTGGCTCAGCACCCACCCGCGTGCAGGCCACCAGGTGCATAACTGTACACAGTGGCCCCAAGAAGTGGCCTTCCTGACTTTCACGTAGAATACTGGGGCTTTGAGGGGAGCGGGCTGAGTGCATGGCCAGGGGTGGGTTTGCAGTTCCAGGGGTACCTTTCTCAGACTAGACGGTGGGAAGTCCTCTTTCAAATGGCCTTGATGGGCAGCCAACATGGGGGATCCCCAGCGAACTGATGGTGAGCTTGCCAGACCCTCCCCAGAAGGACTGATGGGTGTGTTTTGCAGAGAGTTGTCCTTTGATGTTATGCAGATGAGGGGCAACACCCAGACCAGTGAACTTTTAAAGACCCCTTTGGCCCTTAGGTAGTCAAAGCCTAGTTTTCTAGAACTGGCTGGCCCCTGACGAGTCAGAAATCTTCCTGCTGCTATTAAGAGAGGGGGCCCTGAGGTCAGGAAGGAGAGAGAGACCCAGGGGGGCTGCCTTCTGCGCCCCCCCAGCATTCTGAAATAGCCCTTCTTGTGCCCTAGGTGGGACCCCAGACACTAAGGAAGTGCTGTGGTCAGAGAGCAGTAAGCAAAAAAAAAAAAAAAAAAAGAATGACAAATAAAGACAAATGGAGAGGAGCAAACGATGAGAAGGGCTCGCTTCCGCTCCCCCATCCCCTCCCCACTTTCCCTAGAAGATCAAATTATGACCTGAAATCACTGGATACATATTTTATTATGTGGATAATTTAAAAGATTAGAGTGAGACAAAGAATTCATAAGCTGTAGTCACATTAGAAGACAAATTGTCTCCATTAATCTCTGAAGAAGGGAAGGAAAGAGAGAAATGAGAACATGTACGTGAGCAGGAGAAAGGCAGGCGGAGAAAGCAGAGCTGGGGAGGTGGGGACAGCGAGGCTCCTTTTCTCCCAGTCTCTTGCCGCGCCCACCACTGCCCAAAACAAGCTGAGGCTCCGCTCCGGAGAAGGCTGATTTGCATTGCAGATTTGTCTCAGCTGCTTTTTGCTTCTGTTGCCAACCAGAGATGGTTTAAATAACACGTATTGTTCTGCGTGATTCCTTATGCAAATGTTTCTGGCCTGTCTGTTATTCCTGAATAAATTCCAACGCCTGCTATCTGGGGCAGAAGAAGCAGCTCCCTTTCCCAGCTGTGCTAGGAGTCACCTGCTGGTGGCAGGGTTTTAATGGTCCCAGCACCACTCCAGAAGGCCAGCAATGGTGTCCCAGAGAGCCAAGTAGGCAAGTCCCACCCCAAAGCTCGAGAATGTCACAGCTGGGAGAACTGCCAAGAATCTAGTCTAACTACGGGATTTTATGTAGAGGGAACTGAGGTCCCGAGGAGGGAAGTCCCCTCCGTGACTGTGCTCACCAGGTTTCTCTCTGAGCAGGAGGTCTGGGGAGTGCTGGCAGCACGGAGCCCTCTGCAAACACAAGCTGTGAAGCCAAGGACCTGCCTACTGTGAACGAACTCGTGCATAAAATGAACGACCTCAGATTTAATGAATGAATTGTGCAGGCACCCACTTTTTTCCAGGAATGGGGTCTAGAAAATAAGAATGTTACTGAATCAAATCTGGGTCCGCTCACCCGATGTGCAGCAAAGCCAATCTACTGATACCGGTTGTAGTGAAGCAAAGTCTAGTGTTTACTGCAGGGCGCCAAGCAAGGAGAATGGGCTGTTCCTCCTCAAAAGACCTGAACTCCTCTATGGCTTTTAGGGTTGGCTTTTAAAGACAGTGTGAGGGAGAGGGTCGTGGGGTGTGTGATCAGCTTGAGCTCAATTCTCTGATTGGTTGGTGGTAAGGTAACGGGGTGATGTTTCAGAAATCTCAATCATCAACTTTTCCGTTCCAACCAGCCTGGGGTCTATGTGTTGGTGGTCAGCATGCAGTTAACTTCTTCCACCTGGTGGCGGTTTTAGTATCTGTAAAACAACTCAAGGATATGGTCCAGGATATTATCTAGAATGCTTGAGGAAGAACTAAAAGTCCTTCACTTTGTTTTATGGCTAAACCATTATATTTTTTTGTCTTGTTAACTGTTTTCCTTTGTTTCTTCATTTTCTCACTTCTCTGAATAAATTTTCTCTTTGGAACTTGGGGAAGGCCTAGGAGACTAAAGTTTTTCTACAAACAAGAGGCAGGGGACTTGGGGGCTATCCCCAGGAAGGCCCCATGGGGTCTTGCTCAGTTTCAAAAATACAAAACAGACCCTTCTGTCAAGAAGCTCACTCTCCAGAGCCCAGGCTAGAGTATGTACGTGAAGCAACACCACCTTCAGAGTTTACTTCCCTCTCACTTCTACTGGATCACACTTTTGCCAAGGTTGTTCTGGTCTTGTTTGCGAAAGAGAAGACCTGGAGGGGCTCTGAGCGTTCTCTTCAAAGACCTGGAGGCTGCCCAGGGACCAAGTCCAGAGGGCAGGTGTCAGTACAAGACACCAGAGATGTTTTTCTGCTCAAAGAGAGGAAGACTGTTGGAATGCTTAGTGCTATCTCATCAAGGAATGGGCTGCCTTGAGGGGTAAGGAGCCAAGCAGAGGACGGACACTGCAGGATGCTGGGGAAGGAATTCCAGAGTTGGCTGGGAGATTGAACTGTGCTTTGCAAAGTTCATTGACGGTACAGTTCCAGAATGTGTCGAGCACACAACACGTGATCTAGTAGGGAGAGAAAGGGAGAAATGAGGAGACTTCCAGGAGGAGGGGGCCTCAGACAGGCCCTTAAAGATGAGTGGAGTTTGAGTCATCAGAAAGGACAGATTGGAACGTTCTCAGCAGGGAAGCTGCAGGACCAGTTCCTTCTCTCGTGGGTGGTCCTGCCAGCCTGGCCTCCTGCTGCTGACTTCCCAGGAGATGTGCCAAGATGGCACATGGAGGTCAGGCAGTCAAGGCCTCAAGAGGAGCTCCCTGGGCCTGAAGCGAGGCAGGCTTCCAGGCACCCACTGCAGCAGCCCTGGCCACTCAGCTGCATGTTCAGACTCTGAAGAGTCTGATGTCTGCCCCCACCAAGCCTGAGTTGGAGGGCACCATGTGCTTGTGATGGGGACAAATGGACTGCAGCTTGGATCAGTGTGGGTCACCTTAACCTCCAAATCCCATTACCCACTACAAAGGCAATGCTGTCAGACATGAACTGGTCGATTGAGAAGCGGTGAAAACAGGCAGCGCTGGATGTGATTGCCGCGCCCAGATGCTGCCAGAACCAGGACATCAGTGGGCCCTAACTGGGACAGATGGTCCAGAGGTGGGCACCCTAGCTGTGCTTCTTAGATCTGTGGGGACACTGAGCAAGTGAGTTCACCTCTCCAAGCCCTAATTTCCTCACCTGCGAACAGGAGGGAAAACACTTACGTCACAGGTTTGCCAGGAGGACAGGAAGAGATGGAGCAATATGTGTTCTCATGGGACAAAGATGGTGTCCAGCACACAGTGGGTGCTCTCATGGGAGAAAGATGGTGTCCAGCACACAGTGGGCGCTCAGTAAATATCCATCCATTTGTTTTATATCCTCATTTTTTCAGTGGTGATGGACAAGTAGTGGGATGGGGCATTTTATATGGTACATAAAAGGATCTCCCATCTGGGGTAAGAGGAGTATCTGTCACCCCTAGAAGCTGTGCTCCACCAAGCCTGGTTTGTTCTCATTTTAGTGCAAAAGATGAGCGAGAAGAGCAGTCACCCAACATGGCCTTAAAGCCCACTAGCTTTGGGCATAAGGATTCCAAATGCACATCTGAAATATGTAGACAGTGATGCTATTCTCTTACCTTCCTCCCCAGGGTCCTAGGCTGAGTGGGGTGAGTAGCTTCTTAACTCCACCAGTTTAGAGCAATTTTAAGCAAGTCCTTGAGCCTTAGTTTCTCCATCTGTAAAATGGGTATTAGAACACCTACTTCACAGAGATGGTGCAAGGATTAGATGTCATAGTGCACCCAACACAGTGCTCGCAAATGGCAAAAAAAAAAATGTGAGTTGCTCTCCCCTTCCCTCCCCTGCTGCTGATTCTAGCCCTGGGCTGGGGACCTTCATCCTAAGCAAGGTGCTCACCCCTTTGATCTCTCAGTCTCCCTGGCAGTGGACTGACTATCATCCACCAATAACTGAAACTAGCAGCAGGACAGAGCAGAGTAGCAAGGGGAGAAGGAAGAAGCAGCACCGGAAAAGTCATCAGCATTTATTAGAAAATTCTTGGTGGATTTACAAGGAATTAGTGTACCTTGTCTCATACCAGATGCCACACTGCTCTATCTTTAGAAACCTTGAGATGAGGGAAGTTTCCAGGCATGTGAGCATCCCAGCTCTGCAAGGTTGGGTCTATAAATACCCGCCTAGCCGGCCTCAGCAGCCCTGTCCTCTGATCCAGAAACAGCCCCTCGCAGCAGCCCTGGCAGTCCGGCAGCGCTGGACACTGAGCAGGGCCACCAGCTCCCCACCTCCTGCTGCATCCCCAAGGGCCACGCCACACCTCACAAGTTTGCTCTGGAGCCCTGGTGCCGGGGACGGGGGGCAGGGAGGAAGAAGACAAAGACAGAAAATAAGACCACCTTCCCTGAGCTTGGGGGTGAGAAGGAGGGCGCACGAGCCAGAGGGAGGAGGATGCGGCGGGAGGGCTGAGGTTCATTCTCCCTGAGGCGTGTTCTGAGCTTCTGGTCCACCAGGCAGGGCGCCAGGCCTGGAGGAACATGGTGAGGACAGACACGGGCCTGCCCTCAGGGAGCTCGGAGTCCGCTAAGCCCACAGAGCAGGATGCAGGCAATCAAGCAGAACGCTCTCCTTCAGTGAGGAATAGAAACCGAATACCTGAATGGTTTGGGAAATGGAGCCTAAAGAGAGAAGGGGGGAAATCCTCAGAGAAGCAAAGAAACTGATGTAGTTGCTCAGCTCTCTCGTCCATAGGCCCCTCTCCCAGTATCTCTGCACGTGGGTGTGTAGATGGAACATCCACCATTTGCGTGAAGCGGGTTTTTAAAATATTTTTTACTGACGTATAGTTGAGTTACAATATTAATTTCAGGTGTACAGCATAGTGATTCAGTATTTTTGCAGATTCTTTTCCATTATAGGTTATTATAAGATATTGAATATAGTTTCCTGTGTTATACAGTGAATCCTTGTTCCTTATGTATTTTATATATAGTAGTTTGTATCTGTTAATTCCATATTCCTAATTTATCCCTTCCCCCCTTCCCCTTTGGTAGCCATAAGTTTGTTTTCTACGTCTGTGAGTCTATTTCTCTTTTGCATATACATTCATTTGTATTATTTTTTAAATTCCACATATAAGTAATACCATACCATATTTGTTTTTCTCTGTTTGTCTTATTTCACTAAGCATAATATTCTCTAAATCCATCCATGTTGCTGCAAACAGCAGAATTTCATTCTTTTTTATGACTAATAGTCCACCGTGTATGTATATATCATATCTTCTTAATCCAATTGTTTGAGTCATGTTTTAAATGCACCAGGAGGGGCTCCATATTTAAGATGACCTACAACAGCTTGTCTGTGATGAAGCTAATTGTGCCCCCTGTACACACACACAGAGAGGCACCACACTTTGCCTGCTTCATCAGCCTAAAAGATTCACTATGAGTTTCTAGAAGCTGGCCACCTCAGGCTTGGATGTCTTTGAAGAAGGGAGCCCCAATTCTCAGAACATCCTGGGTGGCTTCCATCCCCTGTGCACTGGCCACAGAGGTGTGTCTTTGTGCCATTCTAGCTGCTGTCAGGTAGGGCCTCCCCACTGCCTCTCCTTCACCCTGGAGGTCACCCAAGGCAGCGACAGCAGCTGAGGGATGGAGAGGAGGTGAGGGGGAAAGGAGAGAGGAGGGGAGAGGGAGGACTGAGACAAGGAGATGACAAGTGGGACTCAAGAGAGACACAAGGGGAAGAAGTGGAGCTAAGTGGTCCTCACTTCTCTTCCTTTCCATCTGTCTCCTCAGTCCCCTCTCCTCTCTTCCTGCTCTTTACCCCAGAGACCCACCTCACAACACACACACAGACACACACAAACACACACAAACACACACACAATACACACACAAACACACACACACACACACACACACACTACCCTCCACCCCATATCCTGGAGTCTGAGCTCCCCAACACAGGTGTAAAAACCAGCACATGGGCCAGGCTCTCCAGTGGCCATGGGTGGGGTCTTGTTCTCCAGTGAAACTCCTAGGACTGTAGTCAGAGGTGGCCGTAGAGCTATGTGGCCTCAGCAAGACCCTAAGCCTCCCTGTGCCTCGGCGTTTGCCTTGTTGGTGGGTGCTCATGAGACAACCCCACACGGCTGTGAGCATTGGGATGATTTCTCATGGCACAGGGCAGCTGTTCGATAAAGGGTGCGAAGCAATTGCACAGAATGACCTCGGAGACATCATGGGTTTCATCTGTGCCTGGAAACTGGCATGCGGACCCAGCTCTCATCACAGACTTGTTTCCCCGGGAAAGGCCTCCCTAGTGCCCAGCACCCGACTGACATGGGAGTTATGAACGCGATTCCTGTAGCGGCCAGGGCTGTCCCATGCGCCCCTAGCTGGTGACCCTCCCTCGAAACCCATCCGCCCTCCCTCTGGTAATTGGGTTTATTTTGTGACTTAGCACCAGTGGGCCTGAGGCACTATTTGGAGAGGTGGATGGTTTGTTTTGAAACCCCTGTGTCACACTGAAGCAATCACAGGCTTGTTCCTGAGCCACTGCAAGGAGAATTAAATAGTCAGCAAGACTGCAGGGTTAAAAGTCAAGAAAGCAATTTTTTAAAAAACCGACCTCAACTCATTCTGTAATATTTCCTATTTACATTGAAAAAATGTCAATTCTTGGCTTTAGGTCTCACAAGAGACCAAGGATTTAAAGATACTTATGAGACAGATATAAATCTTTGATAAGACAATAACCACAGAGAGAGACATGCCTGGAAACGTTAAGTGCGCTGGATTTGGTCACAGCTCTCTCCAGGTTTCCTCGACTTGACTTACACACGTGCGGGTGCTTGGCTTACCCCTGTTTCCTGTATCTAGTGCAAGGTGTGTGTGTGACTCGGGCACTTTGTGTCTGTGCCTGTTGTTCACAGGGGAAAGAGCAATTAGAAACGTGCTAATTATCCTTTCATTTGTACTTTGGTCCCCAAAGCCTAAATGTTCAGCTTGCGTTTATCTTGGTGTCTGATGCTGCTGTGGTGGTTCCTGGGGGCCCCAGCGCCGTCTACAGCTTCCCTGCCAGGAAGGCCAGATGCAGCTCAGATCAGGCATCCAGGTGGAGTCTAGGAGTCAGGGCAGGAGCCCGGGGCAGGAACTGGACATCAGGCAGGACCCTAAAGCCTTGACGAGACTCTTTGTTTCTTGAATCACACACCAGAGCTTGAGAATGAGTATGCTCAACATCACAGAACCGTGACGGGCTGGGCGGGGTTGGAGCCCAGGCTGCTCTGCCCTCAAGGCTCATGCCACCACTTTATCTGGCTACCCGGAGGCTTTCCCCAAACTAGACTCCTCCACGGCTGCCTGTAACACTGTAACTTCCCGGCTCCCTGCCTGTCCTGGCATCCTCTTCCAGACTCTCAGTTCAGCTGACGATCTTGTGCAGGTCATGCCATTTCGAGCTTTGGTCTGATTCCCTGTTATTCTCCACCTGGAAGCAGCTGAGCTTGTCCATCTGGCTCTCCCGGCTCCTGCAGCAGCCGCATGCTCAGCCCCATAGTGTTTGGCAGCCCTGTTGTCTGTCACCAGGGACCCCTCCCGCGGCTGCCCCTGACCCCTCCGCCCACAATCAGAAGTTGACAGAAGCCTGGGAGGTCATCCTGTCCAGTTTCCCACCTGGACTGCACACACACTATTCTAGGCAATGGAGCTCTCACCTGTTAAAGTGACCCTGAAGGGAAACGGCAGTTCACCCCGTTGATGCCACCTGGAAGCACCTGTCTCCCCCAGGAAGTTGAGACTTCCCAACTCACTGCCCAACCCAAGGCTTTCCTGGCAAAGGAGGAAACTGGCCCGTGGCAGCCGTCCGACACACAAGAAACCCCTCACACCTTCACCCCAGACCTGCCCGTCTTCAGGCTAATTCCAGCTCCTCCATCTGCCCCTCGGGACCATTTCCAGGGCCCTGATCATCCTGGAGACTCTTTCCTCAAGACTCCGGAAGCCATCCTTAAACCCAGACTGTGAGCCCTTCCTTTAGGGTGACCTGAGTGGAGGCCCCTCAGTGACATCAGAGCCACTGGGTGTTTCCTCATCCAGGAGCACTGCCCACAGGCCACACGGCCCACCCTGCGGGCATGAGGCCTGGGCCACTCCCAGTGGGAGCCTGGCAGGCTCTCAAAAAGGGCGAGCAGGAACCGCCCTAGCGGGGCCAATCATCCCTTCTGGTTCTCTGAAGATTAGGAACGGGTGGGGCTGGGCTTTCCTCCCCAGGAGGATCTGGAGGTCGTGGCCTGCTGGGCAGATGGGATGGGGCCTAAGGGGCTTCCCTGGCTCAGCATGAGGTGCCCCTGTGTTTGGGAAACAGGACACGGAGCTGTCCAATGCACACTGGAGGATGCGAGGGTGGGGACAGGCAAAGCTTGGGCCTCTTCTCACAGCTGTGCAGTTAAGTCATCAGGAGCTACCCCCAACATCAGTAAAGCAGAGGGGGTGGCCCAGATCCTGGTGCTTAGCTTGCATGGACCCCTTTGAAAATCGCCTCGATGCTATGGACCGCGCGTACGAAAGCTTGCCCACGATTTTAGGGATGTGGCTGAACTCCCGGGGCCCCATGGATCTAGATCTGCCCGGCTGGCCTCCCCCATTCCCTCTTGCTTTGTCACTCTACTCTCTAAGGGCACAGTGCGGTCACACTGTGAGTCCTGGGTGGGCAGGAGTCACCTCCCTTCTTCTGCCTCAACTCCCAGGAACAAGACGTTCCAAGGACCCTGGGCTCAGCCAGACGAGAGGGAGTTTCCTTCAGTCTCTTTGGCTACTAAGGGATAAGAATGGGAAGAGGACACTCCTTCTGTGCTTGCTGTTTCCTATCCTGGTGAAAGGTCTGCTATTTTGCGCTGCTGTAGAAGAAAAATAGAACCGTGACTGGCGTATCTGAGATTTGTGGCTGAAGTCACGCCCTTTGGATGGCCTGCCCTGTTTCTCACAGTTACACACACGTTCCTTCCCAGAGGGCCGTGGATGCAGGAGGCACAGTCCTCCACACAATCCAGCTAACCTCTTGGGGAGCTCTTGGAGTCTAGCCCGGGAGAGAAAATACAGAACGGGGAGTCCCCCTGGGAAGGCTGGAGGGGCCCCAATAATCCATAGCACAGCCCTCATCCATCTCAGATCCTCATCGGTCTGTGGCCTATTAAGCGCTCCCTGCCTGTCGATAACCCAGTATTATGGTTCTCTTGCTGAGGGCGCTGAGGCCAGCTTCCATTTGGCCAGAGAAAAATAATGATTGTTTGTTTATTAGTTAGGAGAAAATGTCCAGCCACAAACGTGCCCTTGGGCCAAAGCCAAGCTCCATCAAGCCCTCCCTCGGCTGCCCTCTAGGTCTGCTGTACTGGTGGATGTATAGGCTGGGGTCTGTCACATGCAGGTGGCCTAGAGGCTGCAGGGGTCCAAATGGAACTTTCCACACAGCCAAGAACAAACAGGCAACCTTGGCTTTTCTCAACTGCTGCAAGGGCGGCAGGGGCACCACCAGGGAGACTCTGGCCATGCCACACAAGCTAATGTGACTAAGGATCCCAGGCTGGTTTGGCCACAGGCTTGAGCCCTTCTGGGTGAGCTCCAGGGGGTCTTGGCTGGAAGTTGCTGACTGAAAGCTCTGACAACCATTCTGAGTTGGGGCTACTGGAACCTAGGGGGCCTGGGCGTGAGTAACCATTTCCTCCTGCTCTGGGTCCGTTCCCACGCTTTCTCGACCACCTTCCCTCAGCAGGATCTTTGGATCCTGCAGACCTGGCTTCAAACATCAGCTCTGCCGCTTATAAACTCTGAGATCTAGGCGAGTTGTTTAACTTCTCTGAACCTCAAATGACTCCTATAATTATTGGGAATCTTCTGATGGTGTGAGGTAAGAGGCAGTAAGCAGGTGATCTGAAGCCTATGTGTTCCAGGCCCTCCACACCAGGTAGCTGAGTTGTTCCTTTCTCCTCCTGGGGAGCCCGCACCTTAGGTTCACTAGGTGACCTGTCTCGCTAATCTGTCTCCCCGAAACATCACTTTCCCAGTGGGCTGGGGGAACCCAAACCCCAGCTCCCACCTTCCTTGCTATCCCTCAAGTCAAATAATTTGCCCTTTTCTTTGGGAAAGTCTCACTGTTAATCACTAAAGGGAAACAGAAAAGATGCAACCAGAACTAGCATTGATCAGGCCCAGGCCCGAGTCCCAGCTCCAACAGAGACTCACAGTGTGACCTGGGACAAGCCATTCAGCACCTCCAGGTCCTCAATCTCCTCACCTGTCAAATAACGTAACAGTCCTAAACAAGCCTGGAGGGGCTCCCCTACCTCCAAAATACTGTTTCCTCTTAGAAACAAGAGAAATATCTTGCAGCATCCTCTAAGTACAATCTCTCGTCTATTTCCTGTGTTTACTGACCTCACACCATGTAAGAACAACGTTGCCCCACTGTTCCTGGGATGCTGGCGTCCATCCCCACCCTCAGTGCTGTCTGTGTGTCCCACAGTCTTTGGACACCCTGTTCTGGAAGGTCAATAGAGGTTCAGGTAACTCCGTGAGCCATTTACATCTCAGGGGAACTCCTAGGCACAGCCCTTCCCTCCATGGCTCCCAAGTTTACTCAAGCAAGGTCAGAGTCAATCAGTCCCTAGGGCATTGCCCTCCCTTTCTCCTCCTCCTTTCCTCACGTAATCATTGTACCCATCAATTTAAGCTAAGTCCAGCCGTGGTAACAAGTGGCCTTAAGTCTCAGTGGCTCAAGCAGCCAGGAGCTCTTTCTTGCTGACACTCGTGTTGCTGGTGGGTCTGCAGAGTTCTGCTCCACATCCTCTCCGCTCCAGGACCAGGGCTGATGCAGAGCAGCCCTACCCGGCTGAGGAAGAAGCACTGATAGGATTGTGCAATGGTTCTTCAGGCTTCCGCTTGGACCTAGTCCCCATAGCTTTCACTGACATTTCATTGGCTAAAGCAAGTCACATGGTCAAGCCTGCCACAGAGGGAGAGGAGTCATAATCTTCCCACAGGGATAGACAGTGAGTATCCCAACAATAACACAGTCCCCATAGTAGAGACTTACGGTGGTCCTCTAGCCTGCTTCTCTCATTTTACAGGTGCGGGGGAGAAAGCTCAGAGACAGGAGTAAATATACCTGAGGTCACACAGCAATCAGTGGATGAGGAGGGCCTAGAGTCCAAGCGTACTGATGACCTTCCAGTTCAGATGTGGGAGCGGGGCCAAGAAGAGACAGGTTTGAATTGAATCCCAGCTCTGTAATCCTGCACCAAGTATTTCAACTCTCAGCCTTGGCTTCCCTCTCTAGAATATGGGGTAAGGGTGTCAGTCTCCTGGCAGGGAGGTGGGGAGCTTGGGTGAGCTTCAATAAAGTGTCACATTCAGTGTTTGACACAGAGAGATTTCTAAATACATGTTTGTTCTGGTCCCTTCCCTCCCTGTCAACAGCCCCAAACTCTTTCATCTCATCCCCTTCCACTCTTTTTCCTTACCTGTGTCCAAGCCCACCTCTTCTTTGTCAAGAAGAGGCCAGAGAAGTTCCTGGCTGCGAAGCCTCCTGGTGTTGCCTCCATGCTCAGGAAGCAAAGGGTCCTCACAGCAAAGTCTTTCTCAAGGATCTGACGACTCACTGCCCCTTTACATGCACTATCTCCTCAAAGCCTCACCTTAGCCCCGGGCATTATTCCCATTACACAGATGAGAAGACTGAGGCTCAAGGTGGTTAGGGGCCTGAGCTCGCCTGCCCTGCAGGAACCAGAACTTCTGATCGTTGCTCTACACTCTCCCACTGCACCTGAGGTTGGGCCTGTCCCCACGATCGCCTCCCCCTCCACATTCCCCTGACCCCTTGTAATGAGAAAAACACCTCTGAGTTTCCAGAAGAGCCATGGTGGTTTTGGGCATAAGAGAAATGCGACTGGTGTAAAAAAATAAGAAAGAGCCTTCAAGAACAATTGTCACCAGTTCTGTTTGGCCTCGTCTTATAAAAATTCCGTTTTCAACAGTCATGAAATGAAGGTCCAGGAAAGTCTGTTCAAGCAGAGCCACTACCTGAGAGGTCTGACAGTTAACATTTCAGGGATGTGTGTGTGTGTATATATATATTTCAAACATCCCTCTCAAAGACAGCTCTGGAACCTGTTTGGAATATGTTTTTATGATTAGATGAGGTGTGTGTGTGTGTGTGTGTGTGTGTGTGTGTGTGTTTGTGTGCAGGTTGCTTACTGCTGTGTTTGTGTTCTCTCTCTCTCTCTCCTCTCTCTGAAGGGCTGTTTTCTTTGTTCTGGGAATCTGGCTCTACTTGGAAGGTCTAACAACAGCACAGATGGTCCCAATTTACTGTCACCTTACCTGTCTGGGGAAACATCTCCACGCCCCGTCCCACCTCCCCACACCTGTCTCCCTAAGAGTCCCGGGAGGCCCCTTCTGCAGCCGGCCTCTGCTTCCTTCCTGGGCCCCCCTCTCAAGAGCCCTCCCATTCAAACCTGGCAGCTCAGGCTGCCCCTGCCCTGGGGAGGGGGGACAGACGTCTCTGCTCTGTGCTCCAACTGAACCAGGAAAACTCTCCTGGTGTCCCAAATATCCAGCCTTAACCAAGTGTGCAGACCTACCCAGCCTGGAGAGAGACCTGCCTTGCAGGGTTTACCCAAAAACGGGGCCCCCACAGAGAGCAAGAGAGAGACTCTGTTTTACTGATTTTGAACTGATTGTGCCAAAAGGGGAGAAATGTGTCTTTATGGTGGAGGGTGAGAGGGCAGGCTCGGCATTTCCGTAGCAGCAGGCTGGACCTCCCTGGGGCCCGGGGGCCCCCTCCCAGAGCCGCAGGGCCTACACTTACCCCTCCTGCACCCCTCATTCATCAAGCATTCTCTGAGAGCCTACCACACGCCAGACACTATTCTAAAACTCAGGGATATGGCAGGGGAAAAAAAAGAAACGAAATTCTTAACCAACGTGTGGTGGAGGAACAGCTGGATCCGAGAGAAAGGATAGAGTCCTAGGTGAGGGTTAGTGTGAAAGTTTAAGTATGACTTGAAGGAGGTGAAAACTCAAGTAGGGCAGGTGTCTGGGGACAGAGCAACCCAGGAGGAGTGACCGGCAAGGGTGAAGCCTGAAGTGGGGCGAAGCTGCTGTATTTGAGGGGCAGCAGGGAGGGGAGAGTGTCTGAAGTGAGGCGGTGCCAGGGACAGAGGGGGAGATGGGGAGCTGACGGGAGACCAGACTGTAGCCGAGGGCTGCTCCAGCGCCTGGCCGTGACTCTGAGGGCCACGGGACCACTCAAGGAAGTTCAGGATCTGATGCGTTTTAAACACACACCTGCTGTGTGGAGTATTGATGCAAGGAGACAAGGATGGGAGCCAGGAGACAAATTGGGAAGCTTCTGCCCGCAGCTCAGGCCACCGTGACAGTGGCGGTTGATTCTGGGTGTTTCATTTGTTTGTTTGTTTTGGTCGTGCTGCACAGCATGCGGGATCTTAGTTCCCTGACCAGGGATCGAACCCGTGCCCCCAGCACTGGGAGCACCGAATCCCAGCCACTGGACTACCAGGGAAGTCCTGATTCTGGGTGTATTTTGAAAGTAGGAGCCAATAGGATTTGCTGGTGGCTCAGCAAGGGGCTGAGGGAAAAAAAGGGTCGAAGATATGTCCACGGACTTGGCCTCAGCAACTAGAAGGTGGAACAGGTTTGGAGGGGCCTCTCGGGGGTTAATTTTGAGTACGTTGTGTTAAGTTTAAGATGCCTGTTAGACATGGAGGCCAGGCAGATACATCTGGGAGTGGACCTGCATGATGGGTGTGGAGGCCTTCCAGTCTCTATTCCCATTCACCGTGTCCTCTGGTCTTCAGCACAGCCTTTAGAGTTGGGTGGAGACAAGCTCAGTAAAGTCCAGCGAGTTTCCTGAGCTCACACAGCCAGTAAGAAGGGCCTAGAGAAGAACTCATCTTTTGGGAGGCTGTGACTCTTGACCTCGGGCACGTTACTCCCCGAACCCTCTGTTCCTCATCTGTGATTAGATCAGACAGCACACATCAAACAATAACATCAGACAAGATTTTTTTCTGAGGATCAAATGAGACAAGGGGCTCTAAACAGATGCTAGGCCCCTTCTCTTCTCTTCTGATGTCACGTCCCGGCTTTCTCCAGCACCTGCCTTCCAGTTAAGATGCTTCTTAATTATCCAGGACCCCCAGGCTGTGTGTTTATTTTGATGACTTTCCTACAGAGGCTCATTTAAGATGCCTCAACGGTCACCCACCCTCTACCTGACTGTAAGAAACAAGCGGCTGCATTTTCTCATCTCTTTAACCCCACAGCTTCTAGAACAGTGCTTGGGATTTTGTAGATGGCAACCAGACAGACTGGAGAACCAGAATTATTTTTCTTGGACCCATTTCCCTCGCGTCCTCCCACCCTCCCTCCCACTATTCTCTCCCTGTAGGTCAAGGCCATGCTCCTTTAAAGGCAGTCCTTTAATTCCTGTGACCCTGCTCAGGAGGAAGGGGGGATAGGGTAAAGTCCATGACAGAACACCTTCCCCTCAGCCAGTCAACCTCCTGGGGGCCACAGGGTCTGAGCAGCACTGCCTGACAAAACTATCCTGTGAGCCACTTCTGCATTTTCTAGTAAAAAAGAAAAATAATGAAAAGAAACAAGTGAAAGTAATTTTAACTGTATATTTTACTTAGCTCAATATAGCCTAAGTATCATGGCAACATATAATATAAAAATTAATAATGAGATGTACATTTTGCTTCATACCAAGTCTTTGAAATCTGGTATGTACTTTACACTTACAGCATTTATCAATTTTCAAAAGCCACATTTTAAGGACTCAGTAGCCACATGTAGCTGGCGGCTACTATACTGGATCCTGAAGATGTTGGGGTCAGGTAGCTTTACCAGTTTATCAGGTGTTCCCGGGTCCTGGTTGGTCTTGAATCCCTGGGCATCCCACTTGGCTATCCATCTCCTGGGTCAGGAGGGAGCCTCCCCCAGGGCCCCTCCCTCTCCCTTCCCGTCCTCTTCCTCTTTTTAACATGTTCTTTTCCTCTTCAAAATCCCATCTGCCTCTGTCCTGGCACATGGTCACAGTCCCTGTCTGATGGCCTGGTTAGGTGGCTGCATTTGGGGAAGGGGAAAACAGGGCACTTCCAATCCTGAGGGTGGGGCAGAGGGGGAAGTAGAGGGCATGCTGGTCTGGGTGTTGTGAGGGCGTCTAAGAAAGCCAAAGGTGGGGCTTCCCTGGTGGCGCAGTGGTTAAGAATCCACCTGCCAGTGCAGGGGACCGGGTTCGAGCCCTGGTCGGGGAAGATCCCACATGCCGCGGAGCAACTAAGCCCGTGTGCCACAACTACTGAGGATGCGCTCTAGAGTCCACGAGCCACAACTAATAAAGCCTGCACGCGTAGGGCCCACGCTCCGCAACAAGAGAAGCCACCACAATGAGAAGCCCGCACACCGCAACAAGGAGTAGCCCCCGCTCACCGCAACTAGAGAAAAGCCCGCGAGCAGCAACGAAGACCCAATGCAGCCAAAAATAAATAAAAGAAAATAAATAAATTTATTTTAAAAAAAAGAAAGCCAAAGGTGACCTTCATACTTGTGTAACCCCCGCACCCGATTAGGCTAAAAAGAGTCAGAGCTCCCTTCCCGCCTGGAATTCTATTACAATGGCCCCTTCCAGACCTTGGGTTTAGGGGGATCTAGGGTTCAAAAGAGATGGGCATGGAGAAAGCTTCCCCTGCCCCGCTTTCTTTCGCTTCACTCTCCCCAGGATTTTGTGACCTCACTTCGGATTGCTCCTCTCGGCCCTGGTCAAGTTCATCCCAAGCAAATTCATTGATCTTGGAGTTTGCTTAAGCTTGGGACATTCCCCACTGTCACCCTTTACTACCCCATACCAGACCTGAAGCCTGGAAACTTCTGTGGAACACTGAGACATCACCCCTCAGCCAGTCCCTGCTCCCATCCACCACTCCTTCCGACCACCTGCCCCCCACTCACACCCAGACACCCGTAGGCATGGAAACGCATCCTGCACCGTTAGTCCTGGTGGGCCTTCCCTGTGTCCCCAGAGCACCCCCTCCATGCCCCTTCTGCCCCTCTCCCATGAATCTCTTTGTGCGAAATGGAAATGATAGCAGAATCTACTTCGTAAGAGTTACTGTGAAGATGAAAGGAGTTGTGTTTGTAAAGCTCTTAGAATGCGCAGAGTGCTCATGAGTTTGTTTCAGGATTCCCATAACAAGTGCATGAGATAGGCATTTTAACCCCATCTTAGAGATGAGGAAACTGAGGCAGAGGAAGTGAATGACTTCCCCAGCCTCCCAACTAGGGGGCAGCAGAGCCCAGACTCCAGTCTGGGACTTGCCTCTCTAATTTCAGAGTTTGCCTCATCACATGAAGCAGCTTCAGTGAAAAGAGAATGCATGGTCCCTGCCCACAGGAAATGTAATGCAGTCAAGGAGATTATAAATGCATGGAAAATTCCTGAGACTGTTATATAACTGGGGAATCCAGAGGGAAGGAGGCTGAGGGGTGCGATGAGCTGTCTAGCTCTCCCAGCAGCTGTTGTCAGAAGGGTTCCAACTCTAGGCCCCCATCGCCCCCTCAGTGAGGATCCCGGCTTACCCCCTCACCACCACCCCCACCCCTCAGTGTGGGCCTCAAAGTTCTCCTCCTGGTTTGATTGACTGCCAGAAAATTAACAACCAAAAGCCCAGCTAGATTAGCAAGGCAGTATATGCTGCTCATGGGAACTTAAACAATTGCACTTCTAAATAACAGCTCAACATGGAATAGAAGAGATGTCACAAGGCAGGATACGATTAATTGCCAGATGAAGTATTGAAACTATAATTGCAGAGGAGTTCAGAGGAGTGTGTGATTGCTGCGAGTGGGTTCGGTCAGGAGAGGCCCTGGAGGAGGGCTGTGTGAGATGGGCCTGCAGTGAGGACAGAGATGGGCAGGGCACAGCCTGGGCGAAGGGTGCTCCTGACAAGGGGCAGAGGTGGGAAGGTCTGGCTCTGATGCCTGGAGCTCCCAGGGGCTGAACTGCAGACGGGTCCGCCCACCATGGGCATCCTCTCGCCGATGACCCCACCCTCACCTTGACCTTCCACCTGCTCTCTGGGCCTGTGGGGTCTGAGTGCCAATCCTCCATCCTTCTCTGGTCTAGCTGCCTCCTGTGTCTGTGCCTCAAGGGCTCCATCTGCACAGTGGGTTGAGAGGCGTGTCCTTCACACATCATAGGAGAGAAAACATGTGTCTCTCAGCCTGGAATGGAGAAGTACAAAATTGGCAAGGTTTGCTGCAGCTCCATTATACTGAATTTCATTTTTACAAGGGCTCGAAGACCCAGTGAGCCAGATCACGCTTCCTGGAACAGTGGCATAAGCACAGGCTGAGAGTTTATACAGACCTGCATCTCAAGCCCCACTCTATCTTGTGATGGTTGTGTGGTCTTGGATAACTTGTTGAACCTCTCTGAGCCCCACTTTTCTCATCTGTAATGAGGAGCGGTGTGTGCCTATCTCATGGTTGCCCCGAGTATTGCCTGCGGTAAGGTAAACCAGGTGCCCAGCCCCCTGCTGGCCTGTGGTAGCCTAGCTACATAAGCAATGGTGGTTATCGGCAAAGGGTGTCCTAACAGGTAACATCTCAAATAGCTGTTCTTGGGGGTCTCCAGTGGACAATGGCACAAAGGGTGAGACATCCTATCGCTGTCCCAAGTGGCAGGAATGCATCATGGTTGAGAGCACAGGTGCCGGAGGACAGAGCAATGGACCAGACACAAGGGCTGGGCGCGTGGAGATGTGATCAGGGAAGGGAGAGGGCACTAGCCCGGGCGTCTGCAGCAGGCTGCTGGAAGACGGGGATCTGAACCCAGGCCGAAGGACGCCGTACTGTGTGGTCACCGTGATGATAATTAGGAAGAATTTGCAGGGATGTAAGAAAATGGTACTTTATGAAAATGGCAGAATTATAAAGCAGTACACACACTCTGGTTGCAACTAAATAAAAATGTTAAGGTTAAAAAAAAGCAATCGTGGGCTTCCCTGGTGGCGCAGTGGTTGGGAGTCCGCCTGCCGATGCAGGGAACATGGGTTCGTGCCCCGGTCTGGGAAGATCCCACATGCCGCGGAGCGGCTGGGCCCGTGAGCCATGGCCGCTGAGCCTGCGTGTCCGGAGCCTGTGCTCCGCAACGGGAGAGGCCACGACGGTGAGAGGCCCGCGTACCGCAAAAAAAAAAAAAAAAAAAAAAAAGCAATCGTGGAACAAGGCGAGTGTGAGAGCGAGGCTAGGACTATTCTGAGTTGATACAGCAGGTGCTGTGCTTGCTTCCTGTAAGCCATGTTTCAACCTGTTTGTTTTTTGTAAAGCCTTCCCTGAGGGTTGCCAGCACTATTGTATGGGGCCATTTTAAGTCAGTATGATCGTTTCCCTGACTTCCGTGATGCTGTTGAGATCCTAAGTAATTGATACAGCAGTTGTGATCAATGAAACACTTCACCTAAGAAAAGAAATGTCATTAGCTTCTCGACATAAATGTGCCTCATCCGCAGGGCGGTGCCTGCACGGGGGCTGGGGTCTCCGCCTCTTCTCCTGACCGGACCCTTTGGAGGGTGAGGCTCAGGTTTGGCGGCAGGTGTGTTTTACGGGGCTAGAGCCAAACGTGTCCAATGAACAGGCCCCCCAGGTGGCAGTCCAGGAGTGCTG
This sequence comes from Mesoplodon mirus, assembly GCF_964341445.2. NCBI lineage: Eukaryota > Metazoa > Chordata > Mammalia > Artiodactyla > Ziphiidae > Mesoplodon > Mesoplodon mirus. Next base: position 166,401,298 of record NC_138978.1, on the reverse strand, counting down.
CGTGGGAGGCCGCGACCCTCCCTGGTCCTCCCAGGTGAAGGGTTGGCAGGTGAAAAGGTGCTGGAAGGCAGTGCAGCCTGGCCCCCAGGGAGAAGCGGGGTGCGGGGCGGGGGGCGTCATGTGGAGCGGAGGGGGTGAAGCGAGGCCGACCTTCGGCTCACGTAAGAAAGAACTTTCCAGCGTTCAGAACCTCCTGTGAAGCAATGGATGCATGACCGGCGGTCAGGGGGCTGGGACGGGGGAGGGGCCGGGAGGAGCCAGCGGGAGGTGGACCTGGATCCCTGGCTCCTCAGAATCAGCTGGGGGGTCGGCTGGGGTAGGAAAACACAGATTCCTGGAGCTCTGCCCAGACCCACTGAATGGGAGTCTCCAGCCTTGTATCAGAATCTGCGTGTTTGGAAAAGCTCTTCCGGGTTCTGAGGCAGGGAGCGAGGCCGGCCCTGGGAACCACAGGCTGACGGTGCCCCTAGTGGCCTTGGAGGCACGGTGCTCCGAGCCCTTCTGGGGAGACGCAGCTGTGGGCCCTGGGCTTTGCTTGGTGCTTGCATGTAACGCAGCAGCCACCCTCCTCCTACCCCAGCAACCCCTGCACCCCGCCCCAGGGATGCTCTGATGGGGAACCCCTCCCAGCCACTCCCTTGGGAGGGTGGAAGAAGCCGTCCTGATGCTCCAGAATTCTCCCTCCTTGCACTTGCCAAGCCAGATCAAAAAGCAGACAAAGCGGAGTTGAAACCACATATTCCTAATGAATGTGTACGGAGAGTCTGAATGTCAGCTCACAAACAGAATATCACATTTTTTTTTCTTAGAGTGAAGTTCAAGTCTCCATTTCCTCCAACTTGAATAAATTTACCCTCAGTCAGTATAAAAGCTGCTCCTGTCACCCAGGATCTTACACAATCTGAGGCTTCAAGGAAGACCTTCTGGTGGTTCCTAAATGGAACGGTCCACCCCTCAGCTTTCTCGTGGGAAACAGAAGAAGCTGCTGTGAGGAGGCAGTGAATTAATACCTGTAAGGTATGTAGACCAGGGCCAGGCACAGAGCCCTCAATAACCGTTGTTATTGTTGTTGTTGATCTGTCTATACTGTGTACTACTGAGACACCCATTTTCCTGCCTTTGTGATCCCTTCAGGCCCACATCACTCTTAGGGCCCAGGAACATTCAGGAAGAAGCCAGAAAGCTCCTCTAAGCTCTTGCTAGCTTCCCAATTTGCTTTCACCAAATAGTTCCCGGCTTCTCACTCTGCCCCAGGCTGTTCTGGGGGAACCCCTGTCCTTCCCCTCTCCCGGTGCCCTCAGTGGCATTTGGCACAAGTTCATGTTAACTCTTGCACCAAGGCGTGCAGCAACTTCTGAGGCTGCCAGGCTGAAATGGGAGATGGGGAGATAGAGGGAGAATAAACACATTTCAGTGAGTGCAGCTGGGATTTACATCCAGGTGCCTGGAGGGTCCAGATTCAAATCTCTGATGGAGCCCTGAGAGCCCCCCAGCTTAACTACAGCCCAGGAGGCTCACAGAGACCGTCAACCTGGTGGCTGATGGTGGCTTGGTGTGTGTGTACAGGGGCACCCTCCAGGGCCACTCCACTTTGAAGAAGGCTCCTTGGGGACAGATAGCTCGGAGGACTGGTCCTCTGATGATAAATTCTGCAGATCTCCAGGGAAACACGAGCTAGAAATGTTGGGGTAAAATAGAGGCTTCCAAGTCCCCTCAAGTCACACCCACAAGCCTCAGGCCCACTCCATCATTCAGTCAGTCAGTCAATCCATCAGAGCACTGGGGGGACACGGTGAAGAGTGCTTAGAGACTCTGGGATGGGCCATTAGGTTTCATACCCTGGCTCCTGTCTTCGTCCACGTGCGCATCACTACAGGCCATCAGGTCAGAGGGCCATGCCCTGAAAATACCCTGCTGGCAGTGATGGTATAAATATATCTCAAATATTGCATGGGACATATGTGTACTAAAAAATAGTTGCCACTTATCTGAAATTAAAATTTAACTACTGGGCTTCCCTGGTGGCGCAGTGGTAGAGAGTCCGCCTGCCGATGCAGGGGACACGGGTTCGTGCCCCGGTCCGGGAAGATCCCATATGCCGCGGAGCAGCTGGGCCCGTGAGCCATGGCCGCTGAGCTTGCGCGTCCGGAACCTGTGCTCCGCAGCGGGAGAGGTCACAACAGTGAGAGGCCCGTGTACCGCAAAAAAAAAAAAAAATTTAACTACTCACCCTGCATTTTTATTTGCTACATCTGGCAACCCTACTTCCCAGGGGCGCCCATCTCTAATCCACGGCCCCCAGGAAACCACCAGCCTGCGTTTTTCAAATCCTGTAAAGAGGGTTCACACATGTACAGAGAGGATCACAAATGCCCCAAATCACAGAGGCAGTGAAAGCACAGTCACAGCACAGCTACCACTTGGTGCTTTCTAGGTCTTTCTATGGGCCGGGCACTGTTGTAAGTGCAGACCTGTATCACGAGTATTAATTCATTTAATGCTCACAACAAGCCCATAGGGAAATGCTATTACTACACCCCTCCTACAGGTGAGGGACCTAAGGGCCAGAGAATTAAGATCTCACAGCTAAAAAGGGCAAAACCAGGCAGATCTGGGGCATGAAAGCAACTCTCCAGCCTGTGACATGGACTTTAGTTTTGCTAAAAACGGGTCCTGGACCTATACGGAGCAGAAGATAGCACAAGTGCATTTGCTGGTGCTGGGGCTGCCAGATGGGCTGTGCCATCAGGCTGTTTCCCTCTCCAGTGTCACATAGAATTGTTGAATTGCATACTTATCATACAAACACAGCTCCATTTACATTCAGAATACCGACAGAGCATTAACCAGCTGCCGGTACTGTCTGTCCTGGGCAACGTTTGGTGCACTGCCACCAACAGGCAGCTTCACAGACACATGGGGACGTCACTGCCGGAGCAGGAACAGCCTGGGCTCCCGCAATGGGTCTGCTCCCCTGGCCCCCACAGGCCTGTGTAAGATCTGCGCCACTTCTGACACTTTACACTTGGTATTCGTAATGGCGTGTGTACTGCCTGTCTCTTCCAATAAAAGTCGAACCCCTAAAGCAGAGAGCATGCCTTCCATTGATCCATTTACTAAATGTTTTTTGAGCACTTACTTTGTGCCAGGAGCAAAGGCTAGGGACTAAGACACACTGTCCCTATCATGGAACTGACAGCCAGTGGTGGCAGGGCTGGGTGGCTGAGACAATGAAAGAAACTAGTATCATCGACTACGATGCCTTCTAGGAGGGGTGCTGGATACAGAGAGGAGGCCGGCAGGGGCAGGCAGCTGAGCCATGGTCAGGAAGAGCTTTCCAGGAGGTCAGAGGCTGGGCAGGCGAGCCTGCTAGGGACCTGGTGGATGTCAACACGCTGTCCACTGTCCGTGCTACCCGTGGCCAGGCTTGTCAGGGGAAGGGAGGAAGTGGAGACGCGGGGGGCAGGCAACATTTTCAGTGTTCCCCTCTTTTCCCAGGAGGGGAAGGGAAATAGAGCAGAGGCTAAAGTGGGGTGATTCGGTTGTTGCTCTGCTTTTCTGGGTGAGAGACATTTGAGGATAATTAAATACAGAGGGGAAGGATGCTGTGCAGAGGGAAAGGTGGAGGATGCAGGAGGGAGGAGGGAGGAGGGAGGGCGATCAATAGCACGGGGCTGGGGCGCGGCTGCAGGCGTGGGGGGCCAGGGCGAGGAGGCAGCTCCCGCTCTCTACTACAGCGGGAGGGAGGGCAGCAGACGCAGCCAGGGAGTCTCAGCTACTACTTCTGTCTTCTCTGTGATGGAGACCGTAATCCCCCAATGGGTGGTGACTTAGGCAAAAGCTTGAGGGCAGAGGTGAGGGATTGAAACAGCCACTGTGCGGGACAGGACAAAGCTGAAGAGGTTCCTGTCCCTGCTGCTAGCTCAGAACACGGCCCACGGTGGGTGCCCCAGAATGTTTGCTGACCTTGAGAATGGACTCCCTGCGCCCACCTGCGGGGGTCCCACCACCTTAGCCCAGGTCTTACTGTGGTCTGCAAGGCTCCTGAGACCTGAGCCTGCCCACGGCCCCTCATCTGCTGCGCTCCCCCAACTCCCAGGCCCACCCTGGGCCCTCTTTCTGTCCCGCCTGCCCTGCCCCACTAGGGGAGAGACATTCTCGTCTGCCAGCCGGGGGTCTGTGCAGCGGCCCCTGCAGTCTCGCTCCCGCCCCTGGGCCTTGGCACCTGCCCTTCCCTCTGCCTGGAAAGCTCTTCCCCCAAATCTGCCCAAAGCCGCTCTTCTTCTCTTTCAGCTCTGGTTCCTCCAGGCATCGCCCTCAGAAAAGCCTCCCCCGCCTACCTTTAGTAGCTGGAGCTCCTGGCCCCTGTCTATCCCAGCATCACCCCACGACTCCCCTGTATTTTTTTTTTACATCTTTATTGGAGTATAATTGCTTTACAATGATGTGTTAGTTTCTGCCTTATAACAAAGTGAATCAGTTATACATATACATATGTTCCCATATCCCTTCCCTCTTGCATCTCCCTCCCTCCCACCCTCCCTATCCCACCCCTCTAGGTGGACACAAAGCACCGAGCTGATCTCCCTGTGCTATGCAGCTGCTTCCCACTAGCTATCTACCTTATGTTTGGTAGTGTGTTGGCATCTGTCACTTATTTAGTGCTTCCTCTCGGGAGAATGTGACCTCTATGGGGGTCAGATCTAGTCTGTCTTGTCCCTTGTCTGGTACATAAGAAGCACCTAATGCCTATGGAACGAACGAATGAATGAATGAATGAACTAACAGACCCTGCCCCAGGCACTGCTGACCTCAGTTGTCACAGAGAGAGCAGCTGCGGCTTCCCGGGACCCCCTTGGTCCTCCTCTTCCTGTCTATTATTTTCCTCCTAAATTGTCTTCTGGGAATTTTGATGAGTTGGATTAGATAGCATAATCAAGATAAACCGGTTGTTTACACAATACCCCTGTAGACCACCCTACGGCTTTTCTAAAAGGCATTTTCACCAGACATTTTCTCTTCTGGGGATGAGGGCTTGTGTGGTAGGCCTTTAAAATGTGGCTGTTTTGTTTTTTAAAAGTGATTTCCTACCTCTGGCCTGTCAGATGCCCACTTCATTCATATTGAATAGACCACTTCCCAACCCCGCGGTCCAGGCAGCCTGCGGAAAGCACAGCATCTTTCTTCCTCTCTAGAGAAGCTGCTGGGAACATGAGACCCAGACCTCAGGGGGAACAGGGAGAACGACATCTGCTGATAATCCACCAACTTGTAGCTTGCACCGAGAGAGGCTTACTGAGAGCCCGACACTGCTCTACAGGCCTTTCCGTGTCATGGTCCTCAAGAATGCCACCAGATAGGCATGTCCCCATTTTACAGATGATGGCCGAGGCACAGAGACATTTAGGAACTTGCCCTAAAGTGACACAGTAAGTGGAGGGGCCGGGACTTGGCTCCGTGGAGTCCAACACCACAGCCAGTACCGTACTGTCTATTTCACTTTTCTCAGCCTGTCCTGAGAGCTGTGGACAGGCTGAACAAGTGACTGCAGGCACTGCCCTCTCCATCCCTCCCTCCCTCACATGCCAACAAACAGGCCAGTGCCCAGAAGCGGGCAGGAGAGGCCCTTGGGAACCAGGCACCTGGCAGGAGGCAGTGGAGCAGCCCCGCTATTGGCACCAGACAACCAGGGTCGGATCCCAGCTCTGCCTTCTTCTAAACACTGTCTGTTTCCGGGGGTAACACCCTGTGCTTCTCAAAGATACATTCCATGTATGACTTTGGAATTCCCTGGAGAATCTAAAAAGACAAAAGAGATCAAGTAGGCAAACCCCCATGAGATAAATCCAGACGCTGAAAAGTGGGAAAAGGCCCTTAGCTACAAATCAGACCAAAAACCCACATCCCCTGCATTGGCAGGCGGATTCTTAACTGCTGCACCACCAGGGAAGCCCCCATCTGTGTCTTATTAGCTAGAATTGCATCTCCTGGCTACATCATGGGAAAGGGCACTGGTAGGAAATAGGTTAGGAATGGGGCTTGGGTCAGGCAACCCACGTTATCACACTCTCCTGGGCCTACTTTTATTTCTGCCAAACTCAGCTGAGGTTACTGTTATCTAAAGTGTAAGTTCACAAGAGTTTAAGGGGCTGCCCCCTTAGGAGGAGACTTAAGTGTTCCAAAAGCCTTCAAGACACAAAGATATGAAGCTGCAAATAGTAGGAAAGCAGGTGGGTGGATAAAGATGTTGAATCCAAACTCAAACTGTGCTCAGTGGCGAGCCCAGCCACATCATCCCTTAATGAGGTGTCCAGCAAATGTGCCAATGAGTGGTGAGTTACAGATGGGAGCATGTCTGTAACTGCCCACTTTCTCAGGTCCCCTCAGTACTTCCAGAGATGAGAAAAAACTGACTTCTGATGGGAAAAGGGTTTCTCAGACCATTTCCCCTCCAGCATCAATACAACCACCCAGGAACAATTAGTTCAACTCTATTCACAGAGATGTAGAAAGCACATGGTACATGCCAGGTCCTGGGTGAGGTGAGCCGTAAGACACGTGGAACATTGTAACCACCCACCCCATCTTGCCCTCAGGGAACCCACAGTCTAGATCAGCACTGGATTACCCAACAAAAAGATAAGACGGGCCTCTAGGAAAGCCAAAGCTCCAGTCCAAGAAGACATTTGATTTTTAGCATAGAAGTGTGTTTGTGTCATTTGTTATTTTATGGTGTACCATCACTTAACTTGAATGGTCTATGGTGGCAGGTGGGAGACACCTCTCTCTAAACATACCCTCAGTGGGGTGCTCCCCAAGGGCAGGCACTGTATTCACTCTCTTTTTGTCGCCAGCACCTAGTGTGTGAGTGCCAGGGCTCAGACGTCTTAACGCAGCCCTGCTACATCTTGTCTGTCCTCCCGGCACAGAAATCCTTTACGGCATCTTTCTCAACCAAGTTACAAGGTGTCAAGTTTGCCAGTTATGTCACAAACAAGCAGCTACTAAACACAGTTTCAGAACCTAAGTTAGCAATGATGTTTTAAAAACTATGAAGTATTTCAAATATACACATATTAGATGTCAGAGACCACTCAGGCTAGTCTGTATAATAAGGTCACTTCCACGGCTCTTGCTCTGATACATTTTCTAGGCCAGAGGGAGGAACGCAGCCCCAGGGCATGTGTGGATGGGTTGTATGTCACTGGCTTTGTCCAGCGAGAAGTCCAAGTGTGAGGTCATGGGCATATAGGGAGGGGGTGGGATGTTAGTGTGGTGCTTAGAAGTGCGGGGATGACAAGCAAAGGGGCTCCAGGTGACCCCTTAGGAGGCTGCTCAGGCCTCTGGTGAAAGGGTGGGGAAGCGTGCAGCAGAGAGCCTCCTGAGGGGATGCAGAGAGGGGTAGGACTCTCGCAGGCCTGGCTTCTCTGCTCCTAACCAGAGTCAGATACACTGATGGTTCTCCAAGGGGGCCATGCATTCCTGGATGTAATGGCCCTTATGATGGGTTTGAGTCCAATGCTTGTAAACTATGTTGCTCCCAGACACTCTGGGAGCTGCAAATTTAGCCAGACCTAAATGAATATTAATCATCGAAGCTAGGACTGCTTTGTGTTTTGTTTTGCTTTTAGATGCCTCTTTCTTTACTTTTAAGCCCCACCCGGGGAGATCCTGAACAGTTGCTCAGAGCCCCTCTCCCTGATCTCTAGGGCAGGGAGTGGAGGAAGGAGGGTGGGAGTAGAGGTGGTAGGAGGTGAGTGGGTCTAGGATCCAGAAGGCATGGGCAGATTTGAGCTGGAATCCATCTTCTGCCATTTCTGCAGGAAGAAGGAAAGCAAAGCAAACCAGTCCCTGTGGAATGGGCAGCTGGGTAGTCACATGCCCCTGACTGTTCATCTCCATCCTTACCCTCACCCCCAGCTACAGGGGACCGAACCAGGGGTGGGCAGTTGACTCAAGGGGAATCAAACCACAATTTGGTTGGTGGTCTGAACATGGACAGAGAGGTTAGTTTTCCTTTGTTTTTTTTAAATTTTGGGGAGAGTATAGTTGATTTACAATGTTGTGTTAGTTTCAGGTGTACAGCGAAGTGAATCAGTTGTACATATACACATATCCACTCTTTTTTTAGCTTCTTTTCTCATATAGGCCATTACAGAGCATTGAGTAGAGCTCCCTGTGCTATACAGCAGGTTCTTATTAGTTATCTACTTTATATATAGTAGTGTGTATATGTCCATCCCAATCTCCCAGTTTATCCCTCTCCCCACCACCCCCGCTAGCTATAAGAGAGATTAGTTTTTAATCAGGTCAGTCAACTCTCCCACTTCAAACTCGAACTCAGAAATTCTCTCTCTATCCACTTAAAAAAAAAAAAAAAGATAGTGAACAGGGGAAGCTGCAGCTAAAGAACTGGCTGCGTGAGAGCGCATGGCCACACGGGCCCTGACATGCTACCCCGCACTCCTTTATCACCACCATCACGGTAGTCCCGAGACCTCTAGGTAGATGGAGGGTCGAGGGGGGCAGGTGGGGGGAGGACGTGTGCTTCTTACCGCACCCTGCCCGACTCAACCAGGAACCGCCCTCGCCAGGTGTGAGCTACTTCACAGATCTCTTTCCAGGAAGCCGAGAGGGGCCGACAAGGTGGTCTCAGGGTGGGGAGGAAGGAGACCCTCCTGGCAGCCAGGTTTTCATCATCTTGTTCCTCCTCTGCCAGTCACCAGCCATTATCTGGGGGCAAATGCCCATTAACCTGCCTGGGTTTCATCTGTAAAATGCACTAGTTGATCTTGACGATTGTATTTGGCCATCTCAGTTGGTGAACGGTGCTCTGAAAGGAGTAACAGGGAAAACAGAGCGCGCGCGCGTGCGTGTGTGTGTGTGTGTGTGTGTGTGTGTGTGGGGATAGCGGCTCCTTTGGTGGGCTGGCAAGGGGACCCCCTGAGGATACCACATTCATGCCGCAGGAGGGGCGATGGATGAGGGAGAGTGGCAAGGCTCTGGCGCTCCAGCAGTCTGGTGGGAGCATGCCTCTCAGGGTGCGGGACCCTAGTTCTCAGTCACAAAGTTGTCTTGAGCGCCTGCTGTGTGCCAAGTACCACAGTAGGTGCTGGAGAAGAAAACAAAACAACACAAAAAACAAAATGAAAAATACAGTGGCTGCCCATAGGGAGCGCTCCACTGATGGCGTGAAGTTTAGTGGGAAATAAGGCAGGAGGGCTGGAGGCGTTATCAGTTCTGGTGCCTCCCGGACTGTGGTGGAATCAGAAACCGACACCCTCCATCTTTTCCTTTATGGAAACTGGCAGCACCTCTGACTTCCCAAGGAGGACATGACATAAAGAGGATAATGCTGACAGACCAGGTGGGGACAGGTTAAAACTTAGTTGGAGCATGCAGGTACCTGTGAGAACAGGACACATGGAGTTCCCAACAGGAACAAAACAAAACAAATCAACTATCTTGGAAGCAACTATTTATTCAACACATTTTATGGAACACCTACTATCGACTTGGTCCTGTCCTAGATACAGTAGGGCTGGGACTTGGTGACTCGCTGGGTGAGGGGACACGTACCCAGCTCCTCCCTCCAGGTGAACCTCAGGCTCTGCAGACACCCCGCGGCCTCACAAGCATCTCAGGTGCCCAAGACTCAGGGCCCAGAATGGTCAGCACCACAGGTGGGGCTTGTCCAGAGCCTCCCTGGGTGCCTGGGGAGCCGGAAGGTGGGAGGGCTCCTCTCCCCGCGTGGCTAAAGCGAGGGAAATTGAAGCAGAACCGTCAAGCTGTTCTGGTCTATAAATAAACCCAGCCTGTAAATATTGGGTTGGCCCAAAAAGTTCGTTCGGGTTTTTCCGGAACATCTTACGGGAAAACCCGAACGAACTTTTTGGGCCAACCCAATACGAATGTGCCTTGGCGCTGTGACGCTGTCATAATCTCTCATTTCGCTCCTCTGAAGGGCGGCTCCGGCACAGGCTGCTGCTAGGGTCGGAGGAGAGAGGGGTGGGCACTCCGCGCGTTCCTCTCCCGCAGAAAGGGCAGAAACAGCGCTTCAGTTCTAACACTCGCCTATCGCCTGCTACACACAGGCATATGGCAATTCAACGGGGAATGAACGGCAGACGGAGCCCTTGTGATGCTGCCCGTGCGGTGGGGACACGTGTGCCTACGTAAATCACAGATCCACCCTTTTCACGGCACCCAACAGAGTGCTGTGGATGTACGCGGCAGAGGCTGATTTCCACGGTGGACGTAGTGCTGGTGGGGGGACGGGGACAGGGACAGTGGGCTGTGAAATCATGGAAGGTTTCCACGGGGAAAGGGCTTTCCTGGCAGAGGGCTTAGCTTGTGAGCAGGCTGAGTAACGGGAGATTCAAGGATGTTCTAGGGTGGTAGATACAGAGGCTAGAAACCGTTTATTTATTCAACAAATACCTGGGTGCCCATTATGTGTCACTGCTGGGTGTCAGAAGCTCAAATGTCAGGGCCAGGAGCAGACGTGGAATGGGGAGAAAGGTAGGGCTTGCCCATTTTATGAGGACTTTGAAAATCAAGTTGAGAAAGCAAATATCTTTGAACAAACTAGGAGGGATGGGGCAAAGATCACCAGCGAGGGGATGACTAAGGTCATGTCCCTTTCCTCCAAGGGTCCTTAGCCTGATCCTTTGAAGAGAAGTCCCTAATTGAGGGAAGGAGGGGGACACACAGAGCTTCATTGCAGGAGGAGCCAGTATAGTTCTGCGGAAACCCAACTTAGCAAAAGGCAAAGGAAACTGGGGTCACAGCAATGCTCAGAGGAAGTGTAGGGAGCCCGCCACCAATCAAGCCATTGGACTTCAGGAGCTTTGGGGACCTAGTCCTGCCACAGGAAAGATAAATGCCTCACACCTAAGGTTGGCAGAAGGAGCGTTCTTCTGGAGAACGCTAACGGGATCTGAACATACAAGAAGAGAGACAAAGAAAGAAAACAACAGTGACAACCCAGCACTCTTCTTGAAGCTGGGCGAGGCCTGTGCTTTAAAGTCATCTGCAGGCTGGGTGATGGTGGAGTTGGCAGCTATTAAAGCTACACCACCATATGGCTGTTGGGAGTGGAATTCATACCTTTTCCACAAGAATATGTAAGAATATAGTGATACCACAGGTAGCATATTTGCTGATGATTTTGCAGAGTGTTGGAGAAATATGATAATATAATACAATATAATTACAAACAAGGTCTCCTAACCCAGACATCCTCTCCACAAAGGTAGTAGAGAAAGAAACCCCTGCGATGACTGAATAAGTGTGAAGCCACAATGTGATGTGCATCACAGGCAATCCACTAAGAGATTGCAAAGACAGAAAGGAATCTCCCCCTCATCTAGCCAAGTGGACATGGCCCATTACATACATGTTCCCAAGGTGATCAATCACTAGTCTTCAAGTAAGAGGACTTGACAACACCTGTGTCGTGCATAGCTCGTCCTAACTTTATTTTGGTAACTGGGGAGACCACTTGTGTTGGCTTGATCTGGAGGAGAAACAAACTTCTCATACCTTTAGAACAAAAGGTAGTTTTGCAACTTGGAGCAAGGTGCCCACAGAAGTTAGGGTCTTATGGAGACAGGGGAGCTAGCTTCTTCGACGTTTGTTTCAAAAAAATATCTCCCAGGTCCAGGAGAAAACATTTCTGAACTGAGACACTGACAAGAGGCTTACTTAGCCATTATAAATATTTATACACATATGAAAAGGACAGGGAAGAAAGAAAAAAAGCATGTGTCTTTTCCCTTTTTTTTTTTTTTTCGCCTTATTTTCAACATGGAGATTTAAGCCTTATTTATTTATTTATTTATTTATTTATTTATTTATGGCTGCCTTGGGTCTTCGTTGCTGCACGCGGGCTTGCGGCGAGCGGGGGCTACTCTTCATTGCGGTGCGCGGGTTTCTCATTGCGGTGGCTTCTCTTGTTGCGGAGCACAGGCTCTATGTGCACGGGCTTCAATAGTTGTTGCATGCGGGCTCAGTTGTTCCGTGGCATGTGGTATCTTCCGGGAGCAGGGCTCGAACCCGTGTCCCCTGCATTGGCAGGCGATTCTTAACCACTGCACCACCAGGGAAGTCCCAAGCCTCATTTATAATTTTTATTTGTCCTTACAAGTTCCTTCCTGTGGTACTATAAAATAATAATGTTATAATCTTCTAATTATTTCCATTGTGGTGTCTACCTTTCTCTGGGCAACTTACAGTTGCCTAAATATCCAGTAAGTCCATAGTGAAATGCTAACAAAGCAATTACCAGAATTGCAATTTAATGTAAGAATGAATTTAAATATTCAGTATAGCATATACAGAATAACCCGTTAAACTAGTGACATTAGACCAGTCTTTTTCAGTCTGTTTGTTAATTAGATGTTCTTCTTTTCTACATCATCTTTCCAAACAAACCAGTTAACATTTTGTGTGTGTAAAATTTAGAGCTTGAGTACCTGCGTGCATATTAATTAGTTTCTTTGTTATTATCAAAAACTACTACTAAAGATGGTCCCACTTGGACTCTGCTAATAATCGGGCTACTGGACTTAAGTCCAGTCCGTGTTCATACTGAGAGTACAGTTTAGAGCTGATGAGAAATATGTGGTGTGGGGACCATTACTGGAAACGCAGAAAGAAAGAGTAGGGTTTGTTTTCTTGTAAATGTGATTTTCAAAGTTAAGTGGAATAATCATGGCTGTGAGGAGGATAGCCAGGCAGCCTATGAGAATAGTAATACATTTTCTAGAATATTTCTTTTCAGTTGAGGTCAATACCAACTGGTTCCTCTGGAAAAGTTAAGTGTTAGGTCCTTTGAGGGAACCACAGTCCAGTCCTCCTGTGGTGCTGGCTTCACATGGGAAGCATGAATCCAACTGAGTTGTCCCTTCACTTTGGTAGCCTATGGGGTGTGCAGCAGCAGATAGGGTCTCCTCCAACTTGGTGACAGCTGTCTTTCTTCTGGAACACCTTTATGTAGATGAAGTCTCCCAGTTGACAGGGGTGGCCGACTTCCTCTTGGCAGGTCCTTTCAGATCTTTGTGACTTTAAGTCTCAAGGTTTCTGGGAAAAGAGAAGTCTTGAACACAATTTTAAGTATTGAACATAATTATGAGTGGATTCCATTAATTGGACACAGAATATGGCCTCAGACCAAAATTCATAGGCCTGACAAACATAAGCTCAAAAGAAGACATTCCATGCCTGCTTGCAGGGGCCATTCTAATTAATTTCTAACAAGACTAGTGATAAAGCTCTAGGCCAATGTTAACCTGCTAGATGCTGAATTTTATTCAAGGTGTTTTTGTTTTGTTTTAAAGTTTGATTCACTTGTTCTCCTTGTCTAGAGGACTGGGGCTTATAGGAATCTGCAAACGTTTGTATAATTCCTGGACAGTGTAGAAATAAAGTGACTTCCTCTGATTCAATATAGTAAGAGAGCCTCTGCCACTGCCTGGACACCAGCTTTTGAAGAGGAAAACACTTCAGGCCACCCAAACACGATATACACCATAAGTAGACACAGTCTCTTATCTTCCGCAGGCATTACTTCTATGAAATCCAACGGCCACCAGGTTCCTGTTAAAGCTGGTCAAGAAGAACTTTCTGTGCTTACTTTGGGAGTGGACTGTAAAGAATTGTGTTGCCAAATAACACATCTCCAAATAACACATCTTTTTTTAACATGTTTTGAATAATTTTACCTTTTTGGTAAGTGTAGTATGAGTTCAGTGCCTTTAAAATATCTCTTTTATTCAGGTGATTTTGTTGATGACACAACATCAACCAAGCAAAAGGGCACTAGTTTGTGCTAGGTAATTCCCCTAGTCCAGTCAAATTTCTTTTAGCCCCTTTTCTGTTCTTTTTGTCCAGTTTCTTTTGCAAAGCATGGTTTTAAAAATGAACATTTCTTGTTGTATTGAAAGTGGAGCTCTGCCATGTTTTAACAGCAGCTTTTGCAGCTGTCAGCAAAATGGACTACTGATATCTGAACAGGCAGTTGTAAAGCCCCTAACAAATCAGCTTTCGATTTGACATGAGATTGTTTTCATTCTCATTTAAGTCAAAAGTCTTCTATTTAAAAAAAATTTTGCATGACAGATACCAAACACATATTTACTACAAATATAAATTTTGATTTTAATTCCAGAATCAAAAATTGCAGCTCTAGTAACTATTAACTCAGCAGCTTGTGCCAATTTAATTCCAGACAGAACACAAGCCTCCAAGATTTCGTGAGAAGTCACTACATAGAAGGCTTAAGTTGCCATTCTTATTCTGGGTACATGACCCATCAGCAAACGTGATCAAATCTGTATTTTTTTTTTTTTTTTTTTTTTTTTTGCGGTATGCGGGCCTCTCACTCTTGTGGCCTCTCCCGTTGTGGAGCACAGGCTCCGGACGCACAGGCTCAGCGGCCATGGCTCACGGGCCTAGCCGCTCCACGGCATGTGGGATCCTCCCGGACTGGGGCACGAACCCGTGTCCCCTGCATTGGCAGGCGGACTCTCAACAACTGCGCCACCAGGGAAGCCCCAAATCTGTATTTTGATCTGAGACATCTGATAAATCAGGTCGAGGCCTAGTGTCTTCTTCTATTACTAATGTACAGTCATGATCATCTACTTGACAGGATCTTGAAAGAGGGTTTAGGAGACTGCACCTTCCAAGCACAATATTAGGACTAGATACCAATGCTCACTCACAGTTAGCTTGATGGTGCACTGACAAATGCTGGGTTTATGCACTTGTAAGATCACTGTCATGGCACATGGACATGCATATAAGTCAAATGCCCCAAGGTAAGAGGTTGGGCCTTTTCACTAAGAATTGTGGCTGCTGCCACTGCCATTGCTCAGAGGCATCTAGGCATTCCCAGTACTGCAGCATCTAGAAAATCTGAGAAATAAGCTATTTGTCTATGGCCTAGTCCCAATTTTTGAGTCAATACTCTACTAAGTGGTAGTGCATGTTCAAACAAATGGAAACGTTTTTTCCAGATCTGGAATCCCCAAAGCTGGGGGAAAGGCTATAGTCAATTTCAGTTGTTCAAAATCCTTGTCAGATTCTAAGGACCAGACCAAGGGTTCTGGAGAGTTATCATGGAATTGCTCTGTCGGAGGTTATGCATGCTTGGCAAAAGCTGGGATCCATTATCTATAAAACCCAACTAGTCTCCAATATTGTCCAAGTTGTTTTCTTGTAGCTGGCTGTTTTATGTGCAAATTTGGCTGACTCCTGGATTGTGACACTTTATGGCCTTCAGCTGACAATAGATGCTCTAAATATTTACTTCGGCTTGGCAATACTGCAGTTTTGTCTAATGAGGCCTTATGATCCCATGAAGCAAGGAACTGCAATAAAGCCAAAGTAGCAGTTCTGCGTTGTTTTTTAGTTTCTGAGGCTACCAGCAAATCATCTATGCATTGTATGATCACGGATCCCTCTGGTGGAACAAATTGTTTCTCACTTTTCCTGTAAATGAAGGGAGAAAATAGTAGGGGAGTCTTGAAACCCTTAAGGAATTTTTTTCCCCACAAATATTGGGCTCCTTCATAAGTAAAAGCAAACAAAAATTTAGCCGTGTCCACTAGAGGGACAGAAAAAAACAAAAAGCAGAACACAGATTGATCAAAAAGAAATATACTTTGCAGACAATGGTACTGAAGTCAGAATAGTTGCAGGGTTAGAGACTACAGGGGTTTATGTGACAACAAATTTATTTCTCTAAGATCTTTTACAAATCTATATAGTGATCGAGTATTTTTATCACATTTACATTCCTTCTTTACTGGAAGTATCGGGAGTATTAAAGGGTGAATGTCCCTTTTTAATTATCCCTAATTTTCTAATTCTTTTATACTCAGCTTTATTCCTTCTAATTGAGCTCTTGACAAAGGATATTGTTTATACATGGCCATAGCTTATCTTTCCTGTAAGCTATTTTTATTGGTTCCAAATCTCGAATTAAAACAATCCCATTAGTCCCTAGGGCTCTGAGTGATGCCTCAATTTGTTTTGGGGTGCTTTTCCAGCATGGTGTGAAACTGCCACTCTTTGCCATTCCCCTTTTCTTCCAGAGGGTACATAGCAACCAATTCACCTGCATCCCCCTTTTTTCAGGGAGCTCCACGAACACTCCATCCAGAGTACAGAATATAGTGGCCTTCAATTTGCACAGCAGGTCTCTCCCTAGTAGGTTTACAGGAGAAAGTAAAGCACACATGCTCCTCAATAAGGCACCTGTCTGTATGGGAATCACAGAGGAAAAGGAACAAGAGGGCTAACCCGAAACACCAACAGCCTGTACTATCTTTTGTCAGATGGAAAGTGAGAAATTTCTGAGGAAGTTGCAGAATAAGTAGCACCAGTATCTACCAGAAAAGGCAAGGCTAACCCAAATAAAAGCTATTGACATATTTAGTTCCTCACTTCCCACCTCTGAGATTCCCTCAATCTGTCCATTCTGAGCCACTTGCCAAGTATTTCCTAGCAAAGGGATCTGCCTGTCTCTGTAACCTCCACGTGCTCCCATTGCCCTTTATGGTCCTTCCAATACCCTGGCATTTTGCAAAGCAGTTTTCTCGTCTTCCTTTGCTGTCTTCATAGGTTGGCCAGAGTAGGGTTTATTCCCTTTAGTGAAGAGTTCTAACTAAGCAGCCAACACAGCAGTCTTTAATCTCTCCGCTTCTTCTTTGTCTTTCTCTGGATTATCCCCAAATTGAGTAGCAGCTGCAAAGATTTGAACACTAGTCTATGCTTGCCATCCTGCCACCTTTTCCTTAATTTGGGTTTGGAGAGTTGGCGAGAGCCAAGAGAAAGGTTGTTACGACTAGAGTGTGGATTTGACCTGCCCCTGGGTCCATGCCCATACAACTAGAGAAAGCAACAAACTGAGGATGGAACTCAACAGAGGACTCACATCTTCTGCTTACACTGCCCACAACTTTCCGAAGCTCACCTTGATTGGAAAGGTGTCCAGTCCTGCCATCAGCAACCTCTCTCAATGGGTCTCTCATGCCATCAATTCTTCCAGTGTTGTAGGGAGGGGTGGAGAGTCGACTTCTCTCAGCACTATGCCCTCTTCTAGGTGAATCACTTTCCGGTCCACAATGAGCTTGCTCCATCAAATACTCAAAATCTGCTGGTCCCAGAAGTCCCCAGAGCAGCTAGTACACATCCCCATGCGGGGCTGTAAACTGAAAACATGCTGAGGAGCATTACTGCAAACTTTTGTGGATCTTCCTGGAGCGTGGGAGCGAAAAAAGCTTTTAGATGAATGACATGAGCAGGGGAGACGGGCACAGAAACTCAGCATTTCCTTTGTGTCCGAGGGGCTTGGGTAGCTTCTCGGCTGCGTCAGCTTTGCTAGAGATCCAAATAGGAGGGCTGGTTTTCTTCACATTGAGGTAGGAAAAAGGTAGGATTATATGGCACCTTGGTTTCTTTTCCCGTATTTGTATTTATCAGCCTAGCTCCTTGCTCTTTTCTCTTTCTCCAAGTAACTAGTGTGACTACTCTCCATCCTGCTGCCTTCATATGGGGACACCATTCTCAATCATCCCAGGATCTTGATCATTTCCCATTTCTGCCTTTCCAGCTCCATGGTGTGTATATAAAAAGGGACTCCTGGAGGTGGAGTATGGTCTAGGCCATGAAGTGGACTCAGGGCTGGGCCAGGAGGCACACGATTCTGCATCCTCAAGCAGGGCAGGTAACACATTATCAGTTAGGAAAGTCGAATCTTTCTTAGGGAAACCCACTCACCAAGGGAACCACTGTCTAAAAGATCATCATCTACACATTCTCAGGAGTCAGTCTGAGGCAGGGAGAGTGAAGCGAGGCAGGAGGAACAGAGGGGATGAGACAGCAGAGAAAGGTGGAGGTTGTTTCTGTCAAAGAGGAAACACCTTTAATTCCCATATTCCTGAGTTGTGAGGCTGGCAAGAGGCTTATTTAGCCATTAGGAAGAGTTATACATATTTGCAAAGGACAGAGAAAGAAATTCTGAAAGAAAGAGGAGAGGAAGTCTTTCCCCTTATTTTCAACAGGAAGAATTAAGCCTCTTCTTTTTAATTTGTATTTGCCCTTGCAGTAGGCAGACAAGTATTCTACCCGTTTTTCTCTCCCTCTGAATAAATGAATTAGGATCGTATTTTCAGATCTGAAATAGATCTGAAGGAATGATTCCATCTAGGTCCCTGCCTTCTGGCAGCTGACTGTCTAAATCATTTAGGACCAGTAGCTGTCTGATCACCTCTGATGTTCTCCCAGGTGGAGATGTCACCCACCAATGTTGGTAGTGGCTTTCAGTGTTTTAGCAACTTGATAGGTTCAGAGTTTTATTTTGCCTATTTGAAGTCCTTTCTGCCATAAAGTATCAGATAAATAGCATTAGATAATTAATTTATCATAAAAACTAGAAGATTCCTCACTGTTTTGACAGGGTCGAGATGCGTACCTGTTCTCGTCCTTGAAGATAACTCTCACCTGTGGCATTTAGCAGGTCGGTGGATGTAATCTAGACATACGATTCAGTATTTTTAGAGTGCCACTTAAATCCTACATCCTCCATACAACCCGTTTAACACTCTAATCTGCCCTTTTAACAACCTTTTCACTATAATATATGCAGTAATTAATTTAACCCTTTTGAATCTGTTGTTTTAAAAAAATGCTTACTTCACAGGATTGCTATGCTATATAAAAATTATTTTCACAGGTGTATATCTATCTGCCTAAAGCTCCATGAAGGGATCATGTCCTGTACTATTTGATATCTTCCAGAACACCTAGCAGTAAGAGCTAGGCCTAGTGGGGTGGGGAAGGGGTATTCCATTGAGATAGAATCCAGCTCAATCTAGGAAAAAAACTTCCTAACAATTAGAACCACCCAGGCAGGATGTTTCAGGAACCAGTGAGCTCTCTCAAATGCTAGAGGCTCTTCAGTAGAGACTACAAGACTACCAATCATGGTGCCCTATGAGGAATTCCTACATTGAGTAGGGTGTTCAGTTCACTGGCTGCTTTGGAGAGAGGACTGGCATTTTGACTCTGAGAGGAAAAAAGAAGGGATTACTTAATGAAATGTACTGCGACTGAGGTCATGAGGGCTGGATTTCTGCTCTAATGGCCTTACCTCTCCATCCCCCTCAGTCCAGAGGAAAGGTGAAACTAATGTCAAGGTTCTCTGGAGATTCTTAGATGATGGAGAAACAAGAATGCAGAGTTAAATAAACACCTGGTGTCACTAGACTGCTTACCCTCATATACCAAGGAGAGGTGAGGAAAGGGAGAGACAAAGAGACATTCCTCTTCTGCCATAAAGATTTGTTAAGACACGATTAGACAACCAGAGTGTGGCTAGATGCTGGAAGATAAGAACACTTCCTGGGGAATGAAACCTTGGGAAAACATCTTTGGCCTCCACTTGTGGCTCTATGGATGTGAATCCTGTTTGCCACGATAACCAGTCTCTTCTCTTGCCTTCAGTCACAAGTCCCCCTCCCTTCTCTACTCGTTGCCTGTGCCGAGAAATGAGACTGAAAAGACCCCAGTAAAGGTGATGCAGGTTTTTAGCCTGCAGTCACCTAAATCCTACTCTAAATCTTCTCTAGGGAGCTAATGCACGAAGCATGTGGTAGGAGAAGGGATATTTCAGAAGTTTCACTGTGGGCATTTTCCTAACCTAACTTTTCATGGCAGCTATGATGGTGGCCTCTTGGCAGGTCAGCTCACAGGCAGATGTCATGTTCAGAGAGCACAGGAATAAAGCCATTTTACGGACACACTGAGATTTCCAGAACAGCTAATCTAACCTTTCAACCTTCCATCCTTTTGTTGTTGACTGCGATTTTTATAATTTATACTTCATTATTCTTCATAATGGAAAGAAATTGAAGAGTGATTACAATTTTAATATGCATATGCTAATACTACCCTGTATTCAAGGAATGCTTTTTAATTTCCAAGAGTGCCAGAGGCCTTTCCAGAGAAGACATATTACTGAAACTGCAAAGCTTTGCAATTCAGTAAGACAGGAACATCACACCCCAGTTCTAAGAATAGAAGGGTGCCTTTCCCAAGGGAACCACAGAGCTCATGAGAAGTCTCTCCTGGGACTGGCCAAACGGAATTTGAAAAGTGGAAATGAGGACTCTTTCTTATGGTATAACACTGACCAGAGTTTGGTCTTTAAGCATGAAAAATATTGAAAAAATATAAAGTGCTTACTAACTGGGCTGGCATTTAACAGTGGTTAATTTGCTTAATTTAGGAAAAAAGTCATTTTGTTGCATCTTTCAAAATTTAACCCTCAAAATTTGCCATAAAATATGTATGAATACTTCTAAGAGACTCGGGCATTCCAAAGAAACATCAGTCAGGTTCCAAGTCTCTATGAGCTCGAGACGCTCCTTTTATATTCAGAAATTTCAATAGCTGAGGATGAAAGAACCAGAAAGGAAAGGGTGGGGGGATTGTGGGGAGCCAGCTTTGCAAAATATCCCCTGCTTTCCCACAGACAGCAGGCTGCCTTAAGCATAAGCCTTTCAGAGTATTCAGTGAACATAATCTCAACCCCAGACCTCTCAGGTCCCTCTGTTCAAGGAGTAAAGATCTTCATATCCCATTCAAACAGTAAAACGTCTAAAATGTTACTGTTTACTGAGCTTTAACAGAAAGAGTGCCCCCTGGTTCTGTGCAAATGCACGTACCAAGGTAGGTCAGCACTGCTTGTACGCACGCCTGTGGAACTGCTATCAATCCAGCAACAAAAAAGCTTTAGTCGTGCGGTGTGCCCTCCAAAATGGCCTTCCAGGTTCCTGTGGTAGAGGCACACCACTATGGAAAGAGAACCCCATTACTGCAGAAATACTTTTATTTACTAGAATGCAAGCTCAGGAGTGACTGGGTTTTTCCTGGTTTTCCTTTTTCTTTTCCCCAGTCTCTGCTGTATGGTGAGCACCTTAGAATACAGGTCAGCAAACCTGGGCCTGCAAGCCAAATCCAGCTGGTGGATTTTTGTATGGCTCATAAGCGACAAATGGTTTTTACATTTCAAAATGCTTTGGGAAATAATTTTTGAAAATATTGTGATACATGACAATTAAATGAAATTCAAATTTCAGTCTCTATTCATAAAGTTTCATTAGAACCCAGCCACACTCACTTGTTTACATTATGTCTAGGGCTGCTTTCACATGCTACAATGGCAGAGTGAAGTTGTCGTGGCAAAGACCGTATGGCCCACAAAGCCTAAAATATTTACAATCTGGCTCTTTACAGAAAAAGCCTGGAAGAGACTACCTCATAATAGGCACTATCTGTTGAATGAACAGAGCCACCCTACGCAAATGGCTATCGGACCGTACTCAACTCTTTGGAGCAACAGCCCATATCCATTACAGACCACTAGCTGAGGGTACCAAACTGGGAGTGAACTGGATTATTATTAGGCTGCTATTCCACTGAAGCTCACTCACAAAAAAGTTTCTGGAATAAAACATTCTTTCAGGTGTATGAAACTAAAGGTGAAGCCTTACATTTAGAATATACAATTACTTGTGTTTGCCTTGGTTCTTTCCCTTGAAAATCCTGAAGACTATTTTTTATGTGGTTCTTCCAAAAGGCTCCTAAACCTCTGGTCACAGATTAGTACTGACAGTAGGACGAAAGCAGGGCATATAGGAAAATCCATAAAATCATTTGCAGAGAGACTGCAAAATACATCACACAATAATTGATTAACCTAGACTGTTACCACCTTTGGGAAGTTTAACTTAGAATTCATGAGAACCCCTGCCCAGTTCCAATGCAAGATCTGCTTCAGAACTTGGGCACTAGGGAGTTTGATTCAAAAACTGATCAAGGACAAATGACTCACAGAGAAAGGAGGGCAAATTAAAACCATAAACAAATGGGAAGATTTCTTAATTCTCATAC
The DNA here is from genome assembly GCF_964341445.2 of Mesoplodon mirus. Taxonomy (NCBI): domain Eukaryota; kingdom Metazoa; phylum Chordata; class Mammalia; order Artiodactyla; family Ziphiidae; genus Mesoplodon; species Mesoplodon mirus. Next base: position 166,379,335 of record NC_138978.1, on the reverse strand, counting down.
TGAGAAGCTGTAATGATCTCAAGTGAAAAGAAACAAATAATTGTAGGCACTCAGATGTCTTAGTGACTAAACCATAAGAATGACAATGGAATTTGTATAGTATAATCTTATTTATTAACAGAGATTAGCATATCATTCTCAGTAAGTAGAATTTAGAGATAAATATGGAGTACAGAGGTTTACTTTTGCAAAACTACAAAATTTCTTAGTGATAAAGTTGAGACTGTAACTTAAAACTCCCCTAAACTCCATGTTTGCCTCCATTTTTGTTTGAAAGTGGTCGCTGGAACAGATCATTGTGGTTTATTGTGTACTTCTCCAGCTTCAACTCACACTACTGTCTTGCACTTTGTTTTGTACATACGGAATCTATCCTCTTAACTTTTGTTTCTGATAAACTTACCTTGGAACAGCACTTTTAGATTTACAGAAAAATTGCAAAGAAAGAGTTCCCATATAGCCTACACTCAATTGCCATATTATTAACATCTTACATTAGTATGGTACATTTGTTACAATTAATGAATCAATACTGATTGATTAATGAATCGATACTGATCAACCAAAGTCTATACTTTGTTTAAATTTCCTTAGCTTTCACGTAATGTCCTTTTCTGTTTCAGGATCCCATCCAGGATATCACATTACATCCAGTCATGTCTCCTTAGGCTGTGAGTTTCTCACTTTCCTTATTTTGATGACCTTGACAGTTTTGAGGAATACTGGTCAGGTATTTAGTAGAATGTCCTTCACTAGGGATTTAGCTGATATTCTTCTCATTTAGACTGGATTTATGAATTTGGGGGAGGAAGATCACAGAGTTAAAGTGTCATTTTCATTGTATGATATCCAGAGTACATAGTATCAACACAACATAACTTTTGATGTTGACCCGGATCACCTGGCTAAGGTAGTATTTGTCAGGTTTCTCCACTGTAAAGTTAATCTTTTTTTTTTCTCTCGTTCCATACCGGACTCTTTGGAAGGAAGTCACTATGCACAGCCCATCCTTAAGGACTGGGGAATTATGTTGCATCTCCTTGAGGATGGAATAGCTACATAATGTGGAATTCTGCATGGGAAACTTTTCATTTATTTATTCAATCATTTATTTATATAAGCATGGACTCATGGATATTTATATTTTGGGTTATAATCTATAATCCAACACTAGTTTATTTTGTTGCTCAAATTGTTCCAACTTTGGCTACTAGAAGCCACTCGAGCCTTTTTCTTTGCTTCCTTTGGTCTTGAATGTTCGTTTACCTCTTTTCAGGATTCAGCTGAGATGAAAACTATTCCCAAGTCCCCTATCCTGATCCTAATCTCCCAACACTCTAGATTATATATTTTTCCAGTACATCTAAAATTTATGTCTACTATGGTACTTACATATTTTTACTTATCTGTCTCTCCCACTGGACAATAAACTTTTTGAGGGTACTGATTACGTCTTATTTATTTTATATGCTTAGTATATAGTACATAGTGCCTCGCTTACACAAAGGAGGAGCTCAACAAATATTTCTAGAGTGATCACTATGATTTTCTCTTTAGTCCAAGAATCCAGGAGTGCCTAACATGTTAACCAGAAGCCACAAAGGAGTTGGTTACTAACTGCTCTGGTGGGAATTACAAGGTGCTACTATTGTAATTATTAATGTCAGTCATGAAACACATGTAATACAATAGGCTCAGGATCTAAGTTAACACTTCTGCACGTCTCATGTCTACGTAAGCAGACTTTTCCTGAATATTAATCCCAGTTACATGGGCATAATTACATTAAGGGCAATGACAAATTACCTTTATATTTAGAACCAAGGGTAGGCAGCTTCTAGTTTTGCTTAGCTTAGAGAAGTGGTGTCCTCAAAACAGCACACAGGAATTTGGGTCATGAGGTTCCCAAGTGACTTGCTGCTGGTTGAGGACGGCATAACCACTGAAGAAATAAATCTGCTGAGTTGCATTCTTTGTTGTCAATACATATTATGAGAAAATGACTTTAAAAATTAATCAAGACTCTTCCAAGATATAGGAGTTAAGACGAACTCTAATAAGCTGAAACAGGTTTTTAGGTTGGATCATGCTAGTCCAAGCCACCATTAACTCTTGACTGATCACCTTCCTAACTGCACTCTTGCCCTCATCTATCCATTTACCATAAATGAGATTGTGTCATTCCATTTAACACTTCCACTTAACTGCTTTTATAACAAAATTCAAATTTTCAAGCATGCCCTAGAAGTTTCCACATATCTTTTGGGCTCCTTCACCTCTTCAAACTCATCCCACACTCGTCTCTTCCTTGACTAGTAATGGTCCAGCCATGCTGATCTTTCTGAGGTCGTGGCATGGTCCCATAAGATTTTTGATGTCTAGTAGCTCAATCTTCTTACAAGAACTTTTCAAAGTTTTTCAGTCCTTAATGTTTCTTATGCATGAGTTCTGTACCTAAGAACAAAGGCAACTTTGTCTAAGAAACCCCTACAAATACACTGAAATAGAGATTAGGTTAAAACATAAAAACCCCTATTCTTCATGAGTTAGAAGCTTTTTTGGTGTTAAAATGTATATTATCTTTAAGCTTTAGTTAACTAATATGTTATTTTTCTAAGAAACAGTAGTATTTGTTTGATTTTGACATCCTGCAAAGACTAACTCAAATTTTAAAATGGTTTCTATTTACAAGAAAAAGTTAAACACAAATTTAAATAAAACAACACTGCCTTCTTAAAATAGTAAGTTATTAAAAAATTGAGTTCCTTTGATAACTAAAGGTACCTTACTGCAACCTTCCAAATGTATGGAAATTAACATAACCATACAATGCTGACAACTTGAAATAAAACAAAGAGTCAGACCAAACAAAAACCATAATAATCTGCTTCTATTTAAACACATTCAAAAAGGCATTAACTCTCTGCTTCTATTTTGATGACTTTCTGAACATATCTGCCTAAGTAAAGTTCTTTAAGTGAAGAATCTACATGTGAATATTCTTTCTATATTTTTGCAAAAGGACACTCACTAATCTCAGAAAAAAGCCCAACTGACATTGTTCTGGTTGATGACAAATGTAACTTTTGAATGATAGTGACTTTTTCTCTCAGAATTGAGTCCAAAAGTTATCAGGTTCTTAATTCCCAGAAGTTAGTTAAGATATAATTGTCTTGAAGCTCTAAAAACTGAAAAATTTCACTTAAGTTTCAGGCTGACTCATTTGGCAGTAAAAACTGACCTGAACTAATGCAAGACTATTTTTAGTCTTTATTAATCTCATATAACGTGAACATTCATACATTTTGCTGCAGAAATATTAATGTGTTTGGAAACAGTTTGCTCTAGACTCTGTTGGAGGGTGTTACATAATACGTAGTGTATGTACCCTATTACTTTCCTAAAAGTCAGAAAGTTCTAAATTCCAAAACGCATTTGGCTCAAGGGCTTCAGAAAATGAAATGTGGACATGCAGTAGGTTTCAATAATTTTAAATAGAGGGATACATGGGATATTCTGATCACCCTTATTATCCATATACTCATCACACCAAGCTTTTCCAAGTGTCTATTTTTATAAAATACATGTGGCATATAATTCTGTTTACAACTTTTTCTAAAAAGTGTGCAGACTTAAAGTAGCTCAAACAGAAAGCTTCACGCTACTTTTGCTTAACCTGCTACTCTTAAGTTCTTTCCTTTTACAAATTGAAAACAATGTGTGAAACTAACTAGACAGTCTAAGAGATTATATGGCTTGGAAATTTGGATAATAGGGCTTCAATTTCTTTTCCTCTAAGTGAGAGCCTGGCAAACCATGGTCTGTGGGCCTCCACCTATTTCATAAACAGCTTATGCCCACTTGTTTATATATGCTCTTTCTGTGGCCACTTTTCTGCCACAATGGCAGAGTTGTGTAGTTTGCAAAGCCTAAAATATTTACTATCTGGCCCTTTATGGAAAAAGTTTGCTGACCTTTGCTCAAAGTTGATCACCCCACAATGGTACTAATACCTGTGACTATCTGATAGCCATGATTTTATAAAATAAGTTGGTTTGTCTACATATAGGGCTTATTTAGGGCCTTATGGGTAACATTTCAAAGGAAAAGACAGAGATAGCTGTCACAGACTGATATTCCCTTTCTGTCTGAATGTGGTCTCAACAGGTCAAAATGTTAGACCCTTGGCCAGATCCAGAGGGACTGAGGAATCTGGTACTTGCTGATAATATAAATCTGGTCAGAGAATGAAGAGAGAACTTCATAAAGTAATTAATCTTTCTACCTACTGTAAACATTAAAGAATCCATATACTTTATGTTGGTATGCATAATTCCAAAGAGGTGGGGAAATATGGACCTTAAAAATTATTCATCAGTATATTATACTATAGTTCATGTGTGCTACTTCTTGAAAAGATAAAATTATCTCTTGCCACATCGGACAAAAAGTTTCCCAGCTCAGCTGTGGCTCAATAAACTTTTATTATTTTTTGTTATTTATTTTTATTCAAAAGAATTTGTTTCCCTATCACAAAAATTAGATAACCATACCACCAACAGCAGCAAAGTCCGTAGAGTTACATAGATGGTGGAGAGTTCACTGGGTATTCCCAATGTCCCAAAGGTCATAAAGGAGGAAAAAAAAGGAAAAGAAAAAAATACTCAAAACAAATCCAAAACCCATGATGACTTTGGGGAGAGACATCACATGACAGTTTCTGTCTTCTCTTATTGTCAGCTGCAGATGTATTTCAGCCGGATCAAGTACAACTCAACTGGAGTAAACCCTTCATACCAATTCTAGCACCTAATAGGGAGAAAAAGGAATCAGTATAATAAAATAGTTTTAAAATATAGGAAGAGTTTAATCAGTCTTTATTATATTGTAAATGGAGAACCAAATCAAGTATACTTTTCCCAACTGCTTTGGCTAAAATCAAAGAATTTGAAGGGATTAGACATTAATCCATTCTTACTTTCAATTCAATAGTTGCATGAACTCTTTCAGATTAGTTATCTCCACAGTCAACAAAGGAGCCTTCAAGATAAACTAAATAAAACATATAGATAAGTGAACTGACTGATCCATAGCATGAATATAACATTTTTGGAATATTATGTTGGTATCTTTCCACATTCATAAGAAAAAGTTTAAGTATACATTTTTGGAATATTATGTTGGTATCTTTCCACATTCATAAGAAAAAGTTTAAGTATTGCTGTTTAGAATTTTAATCCATTTATTTCTTGCACTGATAAACATTTTATAGTGATCAAGGTATACAGGACCTAAAATCTTGTCTTTTCCTATTGCTTCATTTATTTTCTAGTCAAGCATTTGGGTGTCGAGATATTTTGTTAGCTATTAGACTTAAAGTAGTACCTTATCATACAAAAAAGTTGTGCTAAAACTAAAAATAAGAAGAATTATACTTCAATAAAGATGTATAAAAATAAATAAAATAAAAATAAGAAGAAGCAATGATCAGTTATAAAAAGAGTAGAAGAAATGGCTGAGAAAGGACATTGAACATGTGGACAATTATGAGCACTGTCAAAAAGGATTATGTTAGATGGAGACTGTAATTCCAGGTGGCAAAGAATTAAAGGAGCAACTTATCTTCTGCCGTGCTAAGGCTTGACTTATATCTGTGCTTTCATAATGCTTTTTGTCTTTACATTTGCCAAGCAGGCTACTTTACATAAGAGGTCAATGCTGTTGAACAAAAATCTTAGATTTGTCGCTGAGATCCTGTAAGTATGTATGTAGTTTTGAGCTTTCTGTAGAAACATTAGCAATCCCAATTGCCTCAAAGGCCAAACTTGTTGAAGAATACAGTACAGCTTTTTCAATACATGCCTTGCCATGAGAACAAAGTAAAGAAAAACTGAGAGACTATAGAGAGCCACTTAAAACAGAGATTCCAAGACCTTCTACCATGTTGCTTGAGGCTTCCAGAACACAGCCCTGGCTCTCTAATGAGGCTTTCCAAATAGAGAAACTGGCTGCATAAAAATAAGTATACCATGTAAATTAATTTGACTAGCTAACAGTGCAGTTCTGCTTTGAGTTTGCTCATTTCATCTCTGTAGGACAATGTGTGAGGTTTGGATTTGCTCTCTTGGTTGCTGGGTCATTCTCCACTCAGGATGAGTGGAAGGAAGCCATGGCAAAATTAATGCTAACTGGCAGGAAAATAGATACATATTATTTAAAAAATACATCCTGACACTTCTGTATCAGCAGAGAATATGTGGAAAGAACTGGTACTCACAGAATAAGTGCTAATCAAACCCATGTACTAAAAACCTCCTCCAAAATGGTGTTTTGTTTAAAAGCTCACTGCTTAGCTCAGGATTTATTTATCCAATGTACTGTGCCCAAGTGCTGAATATCCAATGGTATAACTAGATAAAATTTTTACTTCCTTGAACTCCTAACTACAAAGAAAAGTATGTGGAAAACTATATATGAATTTGGGAGTGAGACTGTGAGCAAAGAGACATGAAAGTTTTCAGATTATACCAATGGCATGATCACATGATCAATCAATTTTCAATGGAACACTAGAATACCTTTTCTTCCCCTAGCAATTGAGGAAAAATCTCCTTGTCATGGAAGAGAAGGAAGAGAAACACGAGGAAGAGAAGAGTAAAATCAGAGTAAGACATTTTAAAACCTGGTAAATGTCTAAGCATCTGCTGCTGTGTCTTGGATCTTGTTCCCTGAATACCCTGTTGGGGTAGCTGCACTGGCATGACCGAAGCTCAGCAGTGCTCGCCCCACCGTGAATGCTTAACAGTCTTCATCTGTTTTTCATCCTGACCGCCTTTCAGTCTCTTCAGCATTCGTAAAACCTCTAACAAGTACTATCATCTTCCCCCTAGTTGCAAGCTACCTATTCTTTTCCCCTTCAATCAAAGCCATTTCCAAGCAGACAGAGACCCATGATTTGGCATGCTCTCTAAGGCTTAGTACAACTCTACATTTCCATGTTATAGTTATAGTCTGTTATAGCCTAAAAATGGAGATGTATAAAATAGCTTACCTTAATTGTACCCTGACTGTTAGCAGCAATCAGCACATTGGACTCCTAGAAAAGAACAAGAACTTTTAGAGTATAGAGAAGGATTTCCTGGAGGGCAGTCCAGGAGAATAATTTAATCTTCATCCTTCTTTCTTCACTTCACCCTAAGACGCCAATACAATCTAAACTGGAAAACCAACTTTAACATGTTTTTAACTACGAATTATAAATTAAAAATCCGATATTTTGAGGATTAAGTTTTAATAAAAAAAATTAAGTTGGAAGCAGAGTAGGAAACTTTCAAATGTAAAGAAAAATAAAAGAGAAACAGATTGCCACTAGGAGGAAAGCCAAGAGAAACAAAGACTGAAATAAAAATAAGAATAACTTGAGAAAAACAAAGTACACAATCCTTTCCACAGAAAACTCCCCCTTCATTCACTTTCTCCCATAAGACACCAGTAATTGGCATAAATCTCTATTGCTAGCTATTTGGTATTAGAAAAACAAAATAAAACAGAATGTGAATATTCATCTGGGAGAAAGAAGGCTATCTTTCTTTTTAATTATTCTATCACTCACTATATGCATTTTTAACAACCTTGGTGATTACTTGAAATAGAATGCATGTGGTAACATATTTTTTAAAAATATTCTAAGCCTTAAGAAATAACTATCTCTGGAAGGTAGAAAGGGTAGAAAAAGAAATAGACAAGACTGAGTTTACCAGAGAGAATCTCATTGAGTAGGAAGAGCTAGGACATGCCTTCCACTGGAAAGAGAGTCTAATAGGCTCTGAGCTTGGGAGTATAGACAAGTCTTTTCGCTTTTAAGAGCAGGCGGCCAGAAGGAGGTAAACAGACTCAAAACTGCCATAGAGGCCATATGGCTGATGGGAAGACCAAGCCCAAATAATAGCTTTCAAAAACAGAGAAAGTGGTCAAACTTCACTGAAGGATAGGATCTGTCTGAATACTCTACAGGTTTAATCAGAAAGTGATGAACAGAAGAAAGAAAACTCTTGATCTGTATTCTGGGAAAGTTATTTCAGCCAATTTGAGTTAAACCTTAGTTTCTTTGATACAAGGCATGTGTGCTCTACAAACTTCTACATTTCTATCTTTTAACTTCTCTTTGATTCCTAGTAGAGTTACTTTTGAAAAATGCTCACCTTGTTGCTACTGGTGAAGAGGAAGTAAATAATTTCTTCCACTAACCCCCAAATTTGGGGGATCAAAATATTCCTTGAATGCAGTCAGTGGTGATAGCATCAATGGTCAGTTGTATCAAGAAGGAATAAAGACATATGTTTCTTCTGGAGGTGGGCATGGGAATTGCTGATGATGGAGTCTGGAACACACAACCCCCAAATATGGCACCGTGGCATATTGAATATTTCAAGCCAAAGGAGTTTGAGAAAATGGCAGAAGCAGGAAGGTCACTCTGACCTCCCATATCCCTCACCCTTTTCCCCTAAAACAGGTCATAAAACCCTCATGTGGGAGGTGCTCTCCCTATAACCAGAGTAAAGGAGCATCCTTATCTCCAACGACAAAGGAATGCTAAGAAGAATCCAAATAAACAGGCCTTGCCAAGTTTCCCCGAAGCTTACTGCTCCTGAGTGCAATTACCTCACACCCCTGAACCTATCACATTGCTACATGACTATCCACTCTTCACAAACACAGCAGAAAATACACAGGTCTATATCCTTGGGTCTTCTTTTCCTTATGAAGGCTCCCACGTCATGTAAAACATATTAAATAAACCTGTATGCTTTTCTCCTGTTAATTTGTCTCTGTCAGCATAATCTTCAGACCCAGCCAAGGACCCTAAGAGGGTTAGGGAAAACTTTTTTCTCCCCTACACTGATATTTTCCTCGCTGAGCTTTTCCCTTAAATCAGCACATGAATTCTTGAAAATAGTAACACAGGTAATATAACATTCACTAGTAGAATTAGTTTTAATATCTACTTCGGGGAATTATGGGCTATCACTGGGGCTGAATGTGCATAGAATTAATACTTCCATATTGCGGGGGGTGTGGTTGGAATAAGGGATATTCCCAAATGCCCCTTATTTAACTACTCTTTTAGTAAACTGAGTTCAGAAAGTGGCTGGAGTGAGTTTGAGGTATCCTTAGGGAACATAATAACTCACTCTGAGCTTCTCCAGAGGTGGAATTTCTATGTCTGCCTCAGAAAACAAAAAGAGGCACTGTGGTGTAATGTGGATTTCTTTCTAGCAAGAACTTTAAACAAGCTGTGTTACATCACAACTGCCACCAGAGAAGCCAGAAATGATTCTTCTGTGAGCACCATCCAGAAATGAAGCTACAAACAGATTAATCTAGTTTCTGTTTGAAGAAAGACTCCTGTCTCCAAGAAAGCAATTACCATCATTAGATGCTGCAGTCACCAAGAATTGCTCCCTCTGCTATGGGAATACATAATGTCAGGATAATGAAAAATTTATAAGCCAAAGCTCTCTCTCTTTCTGCCATTTTGGTTCTAGTCACCTTTTAATACAGAAGAAGGTAGAAAAACCTGGTGGAGATGAAGATTCACCTTGAGGGTAAGGGAGAATCCACTTCTGCCAGTTACAGAGATTATGAATGACATAAATTTGTAATTCTTAGTGGAAGAATGTTTGAAAAATGTGATATATTATTATACAGTATGAAAGAGTATGCTCAATACATATTAAAAAAATCTAGTTAGATCACCACATAAGAGGGATTTGAAGTCTGTACAATTACTACACTAAACCCAAGAAGGAAGACATCTGATGACTACCCAACATAAATAAACGATATCTTTTTATAACCCGAGGACTATTATGGCATTAAGAGGTGGCCATATTAGGTGCTACCAGAGGTAACTCTAAACACCTTTTCCTGTGGAGACAGATAAAGATCTCATTTACAAATAAGCCAACACAGAAAGTGATTTCCCAGTCGGAATCGTCTTTTAGGACTAACATATAGGTGACAGAGTGTCCAAGGAAATTTTAGAAACACTCAAAACTATTCAAATTAACAAACAATGAAAGAAAAATAATAGCTTCACTTCTCAGTATGCCCCTCCCTCCAAAGACCATGAACTTATTAAAAAGGGATTTAGGATTAAACTTTCAGATAGCTAGATATTAGCTTAAGATAAATGAATTTTTACATGCAACAGAAAAACAAAACCAGGTATTTTACTTTAGCATAGAGGTACAGAAGTGATATGTACAAGGTTATCACTGTAGGTTTTGAGTGATTCTTGTTTGCATTTTGAATGACTAGTAATTCTTAGCTGTAGTTGTACCCTGCCAGAGCCCTAATATAAGTTCTGGTTGAATACGTTGTTTTTACTTGCTAAATAAAATTAAAATGCCAGCCAGTAATTCTCATTACTTTCTCCCTCTTTCTTGGAAACAGGCAGTTTTGCTGCAAAGGCCTCCTCAAGGTTAAGATAATAATGCAACTACTATTTTCTTCTTAAGATAAAGAGATTAAGAAAAGACAAAAGAAAAATTAGCAGCAAGTTTTTTATAAAAGTAGAAGACACGGGCTCCCCTGGTGGCGCAGTGGTTGAGAGTCCGCCTGCCGATGCAGGGGACACGGGTTCGTGCCCCGGTCTGGGAGGATCCCACATGCCGCGGAGCGGCTGGGCCCGTGAGCCATGGCCGCTGAGCCTGTGCGTCCGGAGCCTGTGCTTCTCAACGGGAGAGGCCACAACAGTGTGAGGCCCGAGTACGGCACAAAAAAAAAAAAAAAAAAAAAAAAAAGGTTGGGGGGAATGTAAAAGACTTAAATAGAAACCTCAACTAAAATAGAGTTGGAAGACCAGAAGGGGCAGCTCTTACACCCTATGACGAGAGCAGAGCCCAAGAGGAAGAAGAAAGACTCTTTCTTCTTGCCTGCCAAGAGTTCAGCCAATGAGAGACAGTCACAACTCAGCCAATAAAAGGACAAGGACTCTTTGTTTACTATAGCCCTCTCCACTTCCTTTTCCCCTCTGTAAAAGAGTTCTCCTCTCCATTTTGCTGGGGACTTGCACGTGACTCACCATAGTTGCAAACTCTGAATTGCAATTCTTTGATGATCCTGCATAAACCCACTTTTACTAGAGAAGTAACTGGCAATCACTTTTAGGTCAACAATTACATATAGAGGAACATGATCACCAATTTGTCATCAGAAGCAATGCAAGCCAATACGATATATCTTTTAAAGATGATGAAAGAAAAAACCTGTCAACCCAGAAATATTATTTAAAAATAAAGATATTTTGAGACAAACTAAAGCTGAGATAGCAGCAGATATGCACTGTAAGAACTGTTAAAGGAAGTTCTTATAACACGTGAAAACTCAGATTTAAACAAAATGATGAAGAGTGCTTGAAATGATCAATATGTGGGTAAATATAAAAGATGTTTGCTTATTTATTTTTTAATTTTCTTAACAGATAATTGCCTGTTTAAAGCATAAATAATAACAATACATTATGTTATGTTATAATAAACAGAAGTAACATATAGGACAGCAAAAGTACACAGGATAGAAGGGGAAAATAGATGTATATTGGAAGGTTCTTCCATAATATAAAGTGGTATAATCTGATGACAGACTGTGATAAGTTAAACATGAATATTATAAACCTTAGAGAATCCACTAGAAATGTAAAAGAAACAGTAAAGCTAATAAGCTATTAAAGGAGATAAAATGAATTATAAATACTCAATTAAAAAAAAGAGGAATACAGGGACAAAGAACAGATAGGACGAATAGACAACAAAAAGCAAGATGTCAGACAAATACCCAACAAGTAAATGTAAATACTACAATTAAAAGGCAGAGATGATAAGACTCGATAAAAGAGCAAGAGCAACTCTATACTGTCTATAAGAAACACACTTTAAATTTTAAAAAAAGATATTTTTAAAATGAGAAGATATACCATGCAAACATTAATCATAAGAAAGCTGTGATGGCTCTACTAATATCTGAAAAAGTAGACTTCTGACCTAAATAGACATTTCTCCAAAGAAGCTATACAGACTGCCAGCAAACACATGAAAGGATGCTCAACATTGCTAATCATTAGAGAAATGCAAATCAAAACTACAGTGAGGTATCACCTCACAACAGTCATAAGGGCCATCATCAAAAAATCTACAAACGATAAATGCTGGAGAGGGTGTGGAGAAAAGGGAACCCTCTGGCACTGTTGTTGGGAATGTAAATTGATATAGTCACTATGGACAACAGTATGGAGGTTCCTTAAAAAACTAAAAATAGAACTACCATACGACCCAGCAATCCCACTACTGGGCATATACCCAGAGAAAACCATAATTCAAAAAGAGTCATGTACCACAATGTTCACTGCAGCTCTATTTACAACAGCCAGGACATGGAAGCAACATAAGTGTCCATCAACAGATGAATGGATTAAGAAGATGTGGCACATATATACAATGGAATATTATTCAGCCATAAAAAGAAACGAAATTGAGTTATTTGTAGTGAGGTGGATGGACCCAGAGTCTGTCATACAGAGTGAAGTAAGTCAGAAAGAGAAAAAAAAATACCATATGCTAACACATATATATGGAATCCAAAAAAAGAAAAAAATGGTTCTAGAGAACCTAGGGGCAGGACAGGAATAAAGATGCAGACATAGAGAATGGACTTGAGGACACAGAGAGGAGGAAGGGTAAGCTGGGACAAAGTGAGAGAGTGGCATGGACATATATACACTACCAAATGTAAAGGTAGCTAGTGGGAAGCAGCTGTATAGCACAGGGAGATCAGCTGGGTGCTTTGTGACCACCTAGAAGGGTGGGATAGGGAGGGTGGGAGGGAGACACAAGAGGGGAGAGATATGGGAACATATGTATATGTATAGCTGATTCACTTTGTTATAAAGCAGAAACTAACACACCATTGTAAAGCAATTATACCCCAATAAAAATTTTAAAAAATAATAAATAAATGAACTAGTACTTGATAAATAAAAAAAAGAAAAAGAAAAAGTAGACTTCTGGGAGCTCCCTGGCAGTCCAGTGGTTAGGACTTGGAGCATTCACTGCTGTGGCCCACCTTCAATCCCTGGTCAGGGAACTAAGATCCCACAAGCTGTGTGGTGCGGCCAAAAAAAAAAAAAGAAAGAAGAAAAAAGAAAAGGTAGACTTCAGGACAAGGAACATAACCAGGAATAAGAGTAATATTTTATAATTAAATAAGGGTCAATTTAAAAAAATGCTAAATGCGTATATATATATGTAAAACAGAGCTTCAATATACACAAAGCAAAAACGGACAGAACTGAATTGGAACAGATAACTCCATACTTGTGTTTGCAGATTTCAACACTCTTCTGTCAATAGTTCAAATAATAAGTAGAGAGAAAGTCAAAAAAGATATAAAAGATGAAAAATAGTATCAGAAACAAATTGAACAAATTAATATTTACATAAAATCTTAAATGGCAAAAATATGCATTCTTTTCAAGTGCCTGTAAACTATTTACCAAGACAGACTATGTGCCAGACCATTAAACAAATCTCAGTACATTTAAAAGAATGAAACTATACAAGTGTGGTCTCTGACCAAACAGACCTAGAGCAGAAATCAATAACAAGAGACACCTGGCACACATCTCCAAATATTTGGAGATTTAAAAACACATTCTTAAGTAACTCAGGGCTCAAAAAAGAAATCACAAGGAAATGAGAAACAGTATTGAACTAAAAGATATTGAAAACACAATATATTAAAACTTATGTAATATAGCTACAACAGTGCTTAGATAGAAAATTATACCTCTTAATGTCTATATTAGTAAAGCAGAAAGTTTAACAATTAATAATGTAATAACTTGCAGCTTAACTTAAGAAACTAGGGGAAAAGCAAATTACACAAAACACAAGTATAAATATGGTAGTAATAAAAAGCAGAAACCAATAAAATAAAAAGACAAAAATAGGTAAAAATTATTAAAACCAAAAGCTAGTTCTTGAAATAAAGTTGATAAATCCCTACAAAAAGAGAGAGAAAATGTAAGGTAACAATATCAGGAATGAGGGTGTATCACTAGACATCCTACAGATATTAAAAAAGATAGAGAATAAATAGAAACAACTTTATGCCAATAAAGTTGACATATAGTAAAATAAATAAATCCTATGAAAGATGCAATTCCCCAAAATCAAAGAACAAATCAGAAAATAGAGGAAGGAACACTTCCAAATTCAGTTTGCGAGTCAAACAAAGCAAAAGACATTATTAAAAAATTACAGACCAGTTACCTTTATAAACAGATGTGTAAACCTTAACAAAATCTCAGTAAACATAATTCAGCCATAAATAAAAAGAATAATATATCATGCCCAAGTGGTTTCTATCCAGATATTCTAGTTGGTTTAACAATTTTTTTAGACAATGAATGTAATTAATATTTTTAACAGAATAGAAGAGAAAAATCATGTAATTATAATTGACATGGAAAATGCATTTGACAGAATTCAACACATATTCATAATAAAAACTCTCAGGAAGCTAAGAGTAGAAAGGAATTTCCTCAAGGTGATAAGGAATACCTATGAACAACTTCCAGCTAACATTATACTTAATGGTGAAATGTTCAACTCTTTCTCTCTCTCAGACTGGGAGCAAGGGGAGGATGCCTGCATTCACCACTTCTATCTAACACTGTATTAGAGGTCCTACCCAGTGCAATCGTCAAAGAATTGCCTTTATTTGTAAATGACATGGCTGCCTATGTAGAACATCTTTAAAAATCTTCAAAACAGCTGCTAGAACTAATACACTGACCTAGTAGGGTTGTCAGATATAAGGTCATTATATCAAAATCAATTTATTTCTATAACTAGCAGTGAATACTTAGCAAATGAAAATTTTTAAAAACACCACCTGTAATAACATCAAAGTATAAACTGCTTAGAGACAAACCTAAAATATAAGTAAGACCTACATGTTGAAAATTATAAAACAACACTGAGAGATATTAAAGAATACCTAAATAAATTGACATATATACCATATTCATGGACCAGACAGTCCCATAAAATAAGGATGGTTTTATGTATAAGCCTTGGTACTCATGATGATAAACAACTTTTTTTTTAACCTGAAGAAATAGATATCTATTAAACAAAATCAGAATATACCCCTTTCCTTATTTAGTTTTTTTCCAAATGTTAATAAGCATTATGTTAAACTGACTTCTCTTCTCAGAATAAGAATAATAATTCTGCAGAAAAAATGGAAATATTTTATATTAACAAATCAAATATTTAAACCAAATGGAAAAATTCCTATAAAAAGTTGATCAAGAAGAAATAGAAAACATGAATCATCCTACAGGCACTGAAAAAAAAAGAAAAGAATCAACTGTCAAAAAATATTTCCACCTCAGGCTTACATGATTTTACCTACAATTTCAATCAAATAGTCAAGAAAGGAGTAATTCCAATCGTACACAAATTTTTCCACAGGAAAGAAAAGAAAGGAGCACTCCCTAACTTGTTTTATGAAGCTAATGTAACTATAAAATCAAAACTTGACAAGGAAAATGCAATAAAGAAAAATTATAGGCCAATGTTATTCATGAAAATAGATGGAAAAATCCTAAACAAAATAGCAGGAAGTCAGTTTTAACAATGTATAAGGATAATACATCTTAAACAAGTTGGGCTTATTCCAACAATGCAAGATTGGTTTAACATTAGGAAAAAAAATGTTACCTATTTTTACATCAATATTTCAAAGAGAAATATATCATCTTCAATAGGTACAAAAGAAAGCAATAATATACTTCAGCATTCATTTATGATAATAAATCTTAACAAGCTGACAACTGAAAAAGAAATTTCCTTCTAAGGGTATCTACAAAAATCCTAAAGCAGAAATCATATATAATCATGACATATTCCAAAGTTTTCCCTTTGGTGAGTAACAAGATAACGATGCCAGATATCAACATTTCCATTCAGTATTATACTAAAGCTCCTGGCCATTGGAATAAGTCAAAATGAATAAAATGTATCAAGGTACCAAAATTGGAAAGGTAGATTAAACTTTCATTACTTGTGGATCATATTATTATGTACATAAAAAAATTCAAGAAAATGTAAAAATGCGTAATTAAAATTGGTAAGAGTTTAGCAAGATTGCTGGATTTAAAAATGGGGACAGGGCCTCCCTGGTGGCGCAGTGGTTGAGAGTCCGCCTGCCAATGCAGGGGATACGGGTTCGTGCCCCGGTCTGGGAGGATCCCATATGCCGCGGAGCGGCTGGGCCCGTGGGCCATGGCCGCTGGGCCTGCGCGTCCGGGGCCTGTGCTCCGCAACGGGAGAGGCCACAGCGGTGAGAGGCCCGCATACCGCAAAAAGAAAAAAAAAAAAAATGGGGACAATAATGCACCATTCTTCAGGGACTGTTATGATACCTTCTTTCTCTCTTAAAATAAAAAAATGGTTTACTTGAATAGACAGAATACATGTGTGGTAAAAATCCGAACAGTACAAAAGGATAGAGGAGAAGTGGGCATCTCCCACCTCCCTGTTCTGAGTCCCTGGAGCAATTACTATGATTAGATATGAAATCTTTCCAGATAAATTAGCATCATTACTGTGAAGTTCAATTGTATGGTAATTATCTACTGATTCTTTCCTCTTCTTATCTTGTTTGAGTTTAGGGTATCCAACAACTCTACTTCCAATTTGGAATCTCATCCTTGTTAAAGTGACAAGCTATATTTTATATTCAATTCTAAGCCCCTAGATCTCCTAAGAGAGGTCTTTTGGCCTCTCTTACCAGAAAAAGCAGCTCCACAGAATTCACTTCTGTATTCTGGGACATATTAGTAATTGGCCATCAGAACGAAATGGGCCTAAATCTGTATCCCTAAAGTCAAATGAACAAATATGCAGACAAACTATGCTATACAGAGAGCTCAAGTGGCAGAGTGGAATAAACACAGTCACTGTAGTCAGAAACACTTGAGTTCAAAGCTCTAACACTTCCAAACTACGTCATCTTGGACAAGTTACCAAACCTCTCTGAATCTCAGTCTCCTCAACTGTAAAATAAAACTGAGCTAATGAAAACTGAGCTAATAGAGCTAAGGGAAGGGAAAAGGGGAAAGGGAAGAGGGAAGAGGGAAGAGGGAAGAGGGAAGGGAAGGGAAGGGAGAAAAACTTGACGGCTTCGCTGGTGGCACAGTGGTTAAGAATCCGCCTGCTAATGCAGGGGACACGGGTTTGAGCCCTGGTCCGGGAAGATCCCACGTGCCGCGGAGCAACTAAGCCCATGCGTCACAACTGCTGAGTCTGCTCTCTAGAGCCCATGAGCCACAACTACTGAGCCTGCGTGCCACAACTACTGAAGCCTGCACACCTAGAGCCCATGCTCTGCAACAAGAGAAGCCACCCAATGAGAATCCCATGCACCGCAACGAAGAGTAGCCCCTGCTCGCCACAACTAGAGAAAAGCCCGCACGCAGCAACAAAGACCCAACACAGCCAAAAATAAAAATAATTTATTTTAAAAAAAAAGAAAAACTTGAGCTAAGTGAGTTGTTGTTATGATTAAATGAGACACATATGTATCTGGCATATAGAATGCATCTTATAAGTGATTGTTTTTAAGTGAGGGAAAGTTCTTTTTAAAAAAGAGAAGGTAGTCAAAACTGTTAAAAATCATGAGAAGATAAAACATTGTTTAATAATAATAGGTTATTAGATTTGGGCATTAGATGATATTAGTGACCTCAGAGGCAACTCTACCTAATGGTCAAAACTGTAGGATTAAGGGCCTTTGCACAAGTCCCTGGAGCTAACTCAGCCTTTAGAACTTAGCTTTGACAGAAGCTTTTGGAAAAAGCTTTCCCTCATCTACAAGGTGATATGGTAATTCACCAAATTGCTTCTACAGAGAGAATAAATTCCATTATCCCACCACTTTCAGGATATGATAGTGGCTTCACCATAAAGTTAATTAATTTCATGCCATTTAAACTCATCTATCATTATCCATCCATTTATCATCATTAGGGTAGATATTACATGCCAAGCATTGTGCTGGGTACTGGAGTTCTGAAGATAAATGAGACATGATGTCTGATCTTGAGATTATAAACTAGAAGGGGAAATGGACTTTTAAAAAGAAAACTACTACGTGTATTATTATAGTATAAGAAATACAGAGTTCAAAGGGTAACTGAGGAAGCAAGAAGGAAAGTGGGAGAGATGAGAGGTTTCACAGACAAGGCCACAAATGGAACATGGAAGAGTAATAGTTGAAATTTCTCAAGAGAAAAGATGGAGGATATTTTAGGCAAAGGGACATGGTCATGGAAATGCCACGAGTTTGAAAGAAAATGATGCTTTGGGGTGATGAGAAATTGTGAATCAGCCTATGTATTAGTTGATGAGATAAGAACAATAGGTTGGGGTAAACATGCAAACTAACTCTCTTATACCAGAGTGAGGATTTTATTTATGGATAACAAGGAGTCAGTAGCAAGGAGAAGATAGGATTAGATTTACTCTTGGTGCTCTATTCCCTCAGTGATGTCTCAACCCCTGACCCCAGCCCCCAGGCCCTAGGGTCACCCTTAATCCTATCCCTTAACAAAACTCTTCAATTCACATGTATTAAGTTCAGCAACTAAAATTCTTGGAAAAAGTAAAAAAATAAAAAATAAAAAATTTAACTTGTGTGCCAGTAGGTGAGAGATAATAACTGTATCCTCAAAATAGTCCAAAAGATTTTTTTTGAAGTGAATATACTGAATACCTTTAAATAAACATGTTTGTAATACGTGAGGTCAACTTTAACATTTTTAAAAGGAAACTGAATACAGAAAAAATACTGATTAAATCGTTTAATAACCTATCTAACTGAACTCTCTACTTCTAATCTCCTCTCGTTACAATGCACTCTACATAACTGCCCTGGCTATTGTAAATAGTGCTGCAATTAATATGGGGTGCATGTGTCTTTTTGAATTACGGTTTTCTCAGGGTATATGCCCAGTAGTGGGATTGCTGGGTCATACGGTAGTTCTATTTTTAGTTTTTGAAGGAACCTCCATACTATTCTCCATAGTGGCTGTATCAATTTACATTCCCACCAACTCTGCCAGAGGGTTGCCATTTCTCCACACCCTCTCCAGCATTTGTTGTTTGTAGATTTTCTGCTGATGCCCATTCTGACTGGTATGAGGTTATATCTCATTGTAGTTTTTTGACTTGCATTTCTCTAATAATTAGTGATGTTGAGTAGCTTTTCATGTGCTTCTTGGCCATCTGTACGTCTTCTTTGGAGAAATGTCTATTTAGGTCTTTTGCCCATTTTTGGATTGGGTTGTTTGTTTTTTTAATATTGAGCTGCATGAGCTGTTTATATATTTTGGAGATTAATCCTTTGTCCATGGATTCGTTTGCAAATATTTTCTCCCATTCTGAGGGTTGTCTTTTCGTCTTGTTTATGGTTTCCTTTGCTGTGCAAAAGCTCTTAAGTTTCATTAGGTCCCATTTGTCTGTTTTTGTTTTTATTTCCATTACCCTAGGAGGTGCATCAAAAAAGATCTTGCTGTGATTTATGTCAAAGAGTGTTCTTCCTATGTTTTCCTCTAAGAGTTTTATAGTGTCTGGTCTTACATTTAGGTTTCTAATCCATTTTGAGTTTATTTTTGTGTACGGTGTGAGGGAGTATTCTAATTACATTCTTTTGCATGTAGCTGTCCAGTTTTCCTAGCACCACTTACTGAAGAGACTGTCTTTTCTCCATTGTATATCCTTGCCTCATTTGTCATAGATTAGTTGACCATATGTGCGTGGTTTTATCTCTGGGCTTTCTATCTTGTTCCATTGATCTATGTTTCTGTTTTTGTGCCAGAGTTTCTCTTGTTTTTGGATCTTGGAGTTACACACATTTCACTTTTGTCTGGATCTGATTTATCAGGAGAGTCCCCCAATTTGCCCAGAGTGGTTATTTACCTTAATACAGACATAGATCTATGCTGCACATGGGGAGAGCCCACAGAAAGATATTCAAACATTGGTTCCAAGATGATCTCCAATGGTTTTTAAATAAATGCCACTGGTAAGACAAACAGTTTTTTTTTTGTCCCTGACCTTTCTTTCAGCATGTGGTTTTTCAGAAATGACTTAGTAAAAATGTATGTAAATATGTCTAAGAGAGAATGAATACAAAACCACAATCTATCAATAAGAGGTCCTGCTCTTTAAAATGTTACAGTCAGCCTTCCTGCATTCTATAAAGGATCTAAAACTGAGTGAATTAGTTGTTTGAACTGTATTTTCAAGACAAACAATAAAGAAAATTTGTGATCCTAGAATCTAAGGTTCTCATCTTACTTATCTCATTGTCTCATTTTACTATCTTACAGAGATAGTTAAAAAAACAAAAAACAAAAACAAAAACAAAACACCCCAAAACAAAAAATAAACTTCTACCATCATCACATGACTATTTGTTGAGAACTACAGGCCAGTTACTTTGTTAAGGACTATATAAATTATTTCACTTAATCCACATACCAATCTGTTGTATCTATAACAGATATTAATCTATTTTTATCCTCAATTTACAAAGGAAAAACATGGTCTTAAAGGGACTTAATAACTTGTCCAAAACCGTACACACAACTATAGCATAGTAAAGCCATGATCAACATATGGATACTGATAAAGTACACCAATTGATGGTTTTTAGCATATTGATTTGGTAAGTTTATCACATGACTGGCCCTGACCTGAATTTATAAACTCAGAAGGGAAGGAGAAAGAGTTTTAGGTGAGCATTTGATATGTATGGGAGAACCTCAGCTCTCAGACATTATATATGGATATTACATCTTAAGTCTCATATACCTAGATTCCTAAAAGCCTTATTATACGAAGAATTTGGTCTTTTGTTTATCTCCCCACAAGTATGATTTCAAGTAATATCATTAGAGAAAAGGACTTGGCCACAGAAATAAGGTGGAAGGGAGTATACTATGTAGTCAGTACAGACAGTGGCGGTGCCAGGCTAATACCCACCCCTCCAATCCAATTTAGGATCTTGGAGACTGGAGTTTCTTCATCACAAGGGAACACTTGCAAGATTACCCAGTTAAACATAAATGCTCTCTTTCCTCCCTACTGGTATCCTTTCGTAGGATGATACTGTGTCCCTTTCTAATCCCAAACTATAAAGACTATTATGAATAGAAACATGTAGTCATAATCTATGATTAACAGAATAATGGGTCATTATTTTAGTAAAATATATTACCTTCATCACACTTCAACTCTTTTTGATTCATTTAAACAAATACCTACTCTTATAACTAACTTACCTAATAGGAGGAAATGAATTATACTGCTAATCGAAAGAACTTCTAGATTTGCTGGCTGGCTTATTATATTTTCAATTCTAAAATTCTTAAGCTTTATAAATAAGAGTTTTCTATAAATAATGAAAGTATTCCATGCTGAAGATTTTTTATAATCATTCTAAGACAAGGTGGACCAGATATTTTTATGGCAAACAGATGGTGTTCTAGGTGCTGGATATCTCTTACATTGCATGACTAGATTTAAGAAACAGAAGCATTAATCAGACAGAAGACATAAGTGCATATGAAATTCAAAATTTATCTAAAGGTAAAAGAGCCGAAGGTGATCGTGAATATAAACACAAAATGATAGACCATTAAATTTTACCACTGGAATCTGTCTGTACCAAATAAGTATGAAAATCAGCATTCATTAAACATAATTTGGTATAACGTGCTTCTCTCTCTGGGAATACAGCCATATACACATATACAAATTAGTCTAGTGAGTATAATTTCTTTGTAGGGCTTCCTCTAAGATGTTTGGCTATTTTGAAACTTTAATACAGCAAGAACTTACTCAAACTTCAAAGTAGTAAAAAATCATGTCTAAGTGTCCGTTTGGAAAGATATGTACGTATAGACAGAAACACACAGACACAAAAAAGACAGACAGACACACACACACAGAGAGAGAGAGGAAGGAATCACCTACCTACCTACACCAGAATCACCAGATTACCATATTTCCTCTCTGCCCCCAACTTACTTGTTTTTCTGATAAGACCTAATCATTTTATTTGGTATCCGAAGGAACCTGCATTCACAATTAGAACATACCTAACATGCACTGTTATCAGGGGTGGTTATCAAAAATATTTTAAAAACTTTAGCCAGACTCATCAAGTAAAAAAGAAAAAGGGCCCAAATAAATAAAATCAGAAATGAAAGAGAAGTTACAACCAACACTAAAGAAATAACAAAGGACCATAAGAAATTACTATGAACAATTATACACTAATAAAATGGACAACACAGAAGAAATGGATAAATTCCTAGAAATGTATAATCTCCCAA
The DNA here is from genome assembly GCF_964341445.2 of Mesoplodon mirus. NCBI lineage: Eukaryota > Metazoa > Chordata > Mammalia > Artiodactyla > Ziphiidae > Mesoplodon > Mesoplodon mirus. Next base: position 166,356,864 of record NC_138978.1, on the reverse strand, counting down.
GACTGAATCAGAAAGAAATACAGAATATGAACAGACCAATTACTAGTAATGAAATTGAATCAGTTATAAAGAAAATTCCCAACAAACAAAAGTCCAGGATCAGATGGATTCACATGTGAATTCCACCAAACATTTAAAGAAGAATCAATGCCTGTACTTCTCAAACTATTCTAAAAAGCTGAAGAAGAAGGAATGCTTCAGAAAGCATTCTACAAGGCCAGCATCACCCCAAAACCAAACCCAGACAAAGGTATCACAAGAAAAAGAAAAGTACAGGCCAGTATCACTGATGAACACAGCTGCAAAAATCCTTGACAATATATTAACAAACTGAATTCAACAATACATTAAAATGATCATATAGCATGAACAAGTGGGATTTATCCCAGGGACACAAGGGTGGTTCAGTATCTGCAAATCAATGTGTACAACACATGAACATACTGAAGAATAAAAATCATATGATCATCTCCATAGATGCAGAGAAAGCTTCTGACGAAATTCAACATCCATTTACCATAAAAACTCTCAACAACATGGGTACAGAAGGAACATATCTCAACATAATAAAGGCCACATACGACAAACCTACACCCAACATCTTACTCAACAGTGAAAAACGGAAAGCATTTCCTCTAAGATAAGGAACAAGACAAGGATGCGCACTTTTGCCACTTTAATCCAACAAACTATTGGAAGTCCTAGCCATGGCAATCAGAGAAGAAAAGGAAATAAGAGGAATTCAAATTGGAAAAGAAGTTAAACTGTCACTGTTTGCAGATGACATGATATTCTACACAGAAAATCCTAAAGATGTTACCAGAAAACTACTAGAGCTCATCAATGAATTTGGTAAAGTTGCCAGATACAAAATTAATATATAGACATCTGTTGTGTTACTACCTATAAATAAAAAACTATCACGAGACTGAACCAGGAAGAAATAGAAAATATAAACAGACCAATCACAAGCACTGAAATTGAAACTGTGATTACAAATCTTCCAACAAACAAAAGCCCAGGGCAAGATGGCTTCAGAGGCGAATTCTATCAAACATTTAGAGAAGAGCTAACACCTATCCTTCTCAAACTCTTCCAAAATATAGCAGAGAGAGGAACACTTCCAAACTTGTTCTACGAGGCCACCATCACCCTGATACCAAAACCAGACAAAGATATCATAAAGAAAGAAAACTATAGGCAAATATCACTGATGAACATAGATGCAAAAATCCTCAACAAAATACTAGCAAACAGATTCTAACAGCACATTAAAAGGATCATACACCATGATCAAGTGGGGTTTACCCCAGGAATGCAAGGATTCTTCAATATACGCAAATCAATCAATGTGATAAATCATATAAACAAATTGAAGGAGAAAAACCATATGATCTTCTCAATAGATGCAGAAAAAGCTCACGACAAAATTCAACACCCATTTATGATAAAAACCCTCCACAAAGTAGGCATAGAGGGAACTTACCTCAACATAATAAAGGCCATATATGACAAACCCACAGCCAACATCGTCCTCAATGGTGAAAAACTGAAATCATTTCCACTAAGATCAGGAACAAGACAAGGTTGTCCACTCTCACCACTATTATTCAACATAGTTTTGGAAGTTTTAGCCACAGCAATCAGAGAAGAAAAGGAAATAAAAGGAATCCAAATCAGAAAAGAAGAAATAAAACTGTCACTGCAGATCACACGATACTATACATAGAGAATCCTAAAGAGGCTACCAGAAAACTACTTGAGCTAATCAATGAATTTGGTAAAGTAGCAGGATACAAAATTAATGCACAGAAATCTCTTGCATTCCTATACACTAATAATGAAAAATCTGAAAGAGAAAACACTCCCATTTACCATTGCAAGAAAAAGAATAAAATACCTAGGAATAAACGTACCTAAGGAGGCAAAAGACCTGTATGCAGAAAATTATAGGACACTGATGAAAGAAATTAAAGATGATACAGACAGATAGAGAGATATACCATGTTCTTGGATTGGAAGAATAAACATTGTGAAAATGACTATACTACCTAAAGCAATCTACAGATTCAATGCAATCCCTATCAAACTACCAATGGCATTTTTCACAGAACTAGAACAAAAAATGTCACAATTTGTATGGAAACACAAAAGACCCCAAATAGCCAAAGCAGTCTTGAGAAAGAAAAACGGAGCTGGAGGAATAAGGGTCCCTGACTTCAGACTATACTACAAAGCTACAGTAATCAAGACAATATGGTACTGGCACAAACACAGAAATAAAGATCAATGGAACAGGACAGAAAGCCCAGAGATAAACCCATGCACATATGGTCACCTAATCTATGACAAATGAGGCAAGGATATACACTGGAGAAAAGACAGTCTCTTCAAAAAGTGGTGCTGGGAAAACTGGACAGCTACATGTAAAAGAATGAAATTAGAACACTCCTAACATCATACACAAAAATAAACTCAAAATGGATTAAAGACCTAAATGTAAGGCCAGAGACTATAAAACTCTTAGAGAAAAATATACACAGAACACTCTATGACATAAGTCACAGCAAGATCCTTTTTGATGGACCTCCTAGAGAAATGAAAATAAAAACAAAAATAAACAAATGGGACCTAATGAAACTTAAAAGTTATTGTACAGCAAAGGAAACCATAAACAAGACGAAAAGACAACCCTCAGAATGGGAGATAATATTTGCAAATGAAGCAACCAACAGAGGATTAATCTCCAAAATTTACAAGCAGCTCCTGCAACTCAATATCAAAAGAACAAACAACCCAATCCAAAAATGGGCAGAAGATCTAAATAGACATTTCTCCAAAGAAGATATACAGATTGCCAACAAACACATGAAAGAATGCTCAACATCACTAATTGTTAGAGAAATGCAAATCAAAACTACAAAGAAGTATCACCTCACACCAGTCAGAATGGCCATCATCAAAAAATCTACAAACAATAAATGCTGGAGAGGGTGTGGAGAAAAGGGAACACTCTTGCACTGTTGGTGGGAATATAAATTGATATAGTCACTATGGACAACAGTATGGAGGTCCCTTAAAAAACTAAAAATAGAACTACCATACAACCCAGCCATCCCACTACTGGGCATATACCTTGAGAAAACCATAATTTAGAAAGAGTCATGTACCACAATGTTCACTGCAGCACTATTTACAATAGCCAGAACATGGAAGCAACCTAAATGTCCATTGACAGATGAATGGATAAGCAAGATGTGGCACATATATACAATGGAATATTACTCAGCCATAAAAAGAAACGGAATTGAGTTATTTGTAGTGAGGTGGATGGACCCAGAGTGTTTCATACAGAGTGAAGTAAGTCAGAAAGAGAAAAACATATACCGTATGCTAACACATATATATGGAGTCTAAAAAAAAAAAAAGGTTCTGAAGAACCTAGGGGCAGGACAGGAATAAAGACGCAGACGTAGAGAATGGACTTGAGGACACAGGGAGGGGGAAGGGAAAGCTGGGACAAAGTGAGAGAGTGGCATGGACATATATATATATATATACTACCAAATGTAAAGTAGATAGCTAGTTGAAGTAGCTGCATAGCACAGGGAGATCAGCTCGGTGCTTTGCGACCACCTAGAGAAGTGAGATAGGGAGGGTAGGAGGGAGATGCAAGAAGGAGAAGATATGATGATATATGTATATGTACAGCTGATCCACTTTGTTATAATGCAGAAACTAACACACCATTGTAAAGCAATTATACTCCAATAAAGATGTTTAAAAAAAACCTATCAGAATGAGAAATTAAGAAAATAATTCCATTTACAATTGCATCAAAAAGAATAAAATACTTGGGAATAAATCTAACTAAGGAGGTTTTAAAAAAAAACAACCTGTATTTGGAAAACTATAAGACACTGATAAAAGAAATTGAAGTTGACACAAAACAAATGGAAAAATATACCATGCTCATGGATTAGAAGAATATTGTTAAAATGGCCATACTAACCCAAGGCAATCTACAGATTCAGTGCAATTCCTATCAAAATAGCAATGGCATTTTTCACAGAACTAGAACAAAAACTTCTAAAATTTGTATGGAAACACAAAAGACTCCAAAGCAGTCTTGAGAAAGAAGAACAAAAGCTAGAGGTATCATGCTCCCTGATTTCAAATTATGCTAGAAAGTTACACTAATCAAAACAGTATGGTCCTGGCATAAAAACAGATATAGATCAATGGAACAGAATAGAGAGCCCAGAAATAAACCCACACTTATATGGTAACTTATTCTATGACAAAGGAGGGAAGAATATACAATGTGGAAAAGAAAGCCTCTGCAGTAAACAGTGTTGAAAACACTGGAGAACTAAGTGCAAAAAAATGAAACTGGACAACTTTCTCAAACCATACACTCAAAATGGTAAGAGCTAAAACCATAAAACTTGTGGAAGAAAACATAGGCAGTATGCTCTTTGACATCAGTCTTAGCAATATTTTTTTGGCTATGTCTCCTCAGATGAGGGAAAGAAAAGCAAAAGTAAACAAATGGAACTATACCAAACTAAAAAGCTTTTGCATAGTGAAGGAAACTAGCAACAAAACAAAGTGGCAGCCTACTGAATGGGAGAAGATGTTTGCAAATTATATATCTGATATGGGTTAATATCCAAAATATACAAAGAACTAATACAGCTCAACACTGAAAAATAACAATCTGGTTAAAAAATGAGCAGTATGCCTGAACTTACATTTTTCCAAAGATGACATAAAAATGGCAAACAAACACATAAAAAGATATAATCACTAGTCATCAGGTAAATGCAAATAAAAACCACAGTGACACATCACTTCACACCTGTCAGAACAGCTATTATTAAAAAGAGAACAAATAATTGTTGGCAAGGATGTGGAGAAAAGGGAACCCTCCTGCGTCATTGATGGGAATGTAAACTGGTCTAGCCACTATGGAAAACAGTTCCTCAGAAATATTAACAATTTAACTACCATACGATCCAGCAATTCCACTTCTAAGTATTTTCCTACAGGACACAAAAACACTAATTTGAAAAGATATATGCACCCTCATGTTCACTGCAGCGTTATTTACAATAGCAAAGATATGGAAGCAACCTAAGTGCCCACCAACAGATGAATGGATAAAGATGTGGCATGCACGTGTGCACGCACACACACACACACACACAATGGGATATTACTCAGCCATAAAAAAGAATGAAATCTTGCCATTTGTGACAACATGGATGGATCTAGAGAGTATTATGCTAAATAAAATAAGTCAGACAGAGAAAGACAAATACTGTATGATTTCCCTCATATGTGAAATGTAAAAAACAAAATAAAGGAACGTAACAAAACAGAAACAGATTAACAGGTACAGAAAACAAACTGGTGGTTGCCAGAGTGGAGGGGGGTTGGAGGATGAGTGAAACAAGTAAGGGAGATTAAGAGGTACAGACTTCCAGTTATAAAATAAATGAGTCATGGGATTGTAATATCCAGCACAGGAATATAATCAATAATATAATAACTTTGTATGTGACAGGTGTTAACTAGACTTATCATGGTGATCATTTTGTAATGTATGAAAAATATCAAATCACTATGTTGAACACCTGAAACCAATGTAATACTGTAAGTCAATTATACTTCAATAAAAAAAAATTTAACAACAGGCATAGGCACCAACCTATCATAAAAAATCGTACAGCTATACCATTACATATCTGATTGTCCCTGTTTTTAGTATACCCTTGGCCATAAAAGTGCAGAGCAAAAATAACATAAGTGAGTAAAAAATCATGAAATGGTTTATTAAGATGAAGATCAGGGTAGACTAAGGAGTTCTAAAGAGCCTAGAAAAATAAGACTACTTACTCAACAATGGTCTAATGCAATAACCGGTCAGAATAACAAATTTGGGATTTCAGAACCATCAACAAGGATTCTCACACAATTAGTTATAAATAAACCCAGCAATGGCATACATACCCTGGTGCTGTATATCACACCTCAGTGCATTAGAAATGCCATGGCAGCTCCTTCCCCTATTCCCATACCCCTCCCCACAACTTACTGCAGAACACACACAACAAAAAACTAAGATTTCAAATTTAGTACTAGGTTAATACTTGGTAGCAAGCTTTTCCCCAGAAACAGTCATTCCTGAAATTTGGTTATAGACTTATAAGATTACATAAACTGTATTTTGGAAAAATCACTTTCTTAATGACAATTCAATTTTAATGATTCATGGAAGCTAACTCTAAATAGCTTCATATCTAAAATATTGACTGACCTTTTCTGATAACCCTGGATTAGTTAAGCCAATGTGGTCCCTCAGAAAAATAATATTTCTGTGTTCATTCTACTTCCTGGTTATAGTTTCCTTAATCAAACAAAAAATAATAATATCTATTTTTTAGAAACGATAATACACCTCAAAAACTAGTTAAGATGGATGCAGAAGTAACCGCACCTGGTAGTCTGTTAATAATGTAGTACACTTTATCAGTAGAGATAGTAAACAAAATGGCAAGGAAAGCAGTACTTGGAGTGCTGGTTTTAAAGGCTGTATGGAGGGGAACGATCAGACTTAGCCAGCTGTCCTAAGCCAGACAGAGACCTCCATGTTAATGTAGGATCACTGCAATTTGTAGACAAAAGGCATTTTTTCATTTGTCCACATGGTTGGTTCCTGCAGGTTCCATTTTTGCTATGCTTCATTATTAAGAAGGCTTTTGTTATCCAGTCTTTTCTATACCAACCTCCTGTCTGCATCAAATCCTCATTTTAAATACACTTTAATGCATTCAAATAAACTACAGGAGAAACAAAAACAAAACCTTCCCAAAAACATCATGATTCAGAGAATAGAAAGATCAAAAAGGTACACTTAGCATACAAACTCAAAATGATCCTTATTCAGGAAGAAAAGGTTGTAAAAACCATGTACAAGAGAAAGAGGATTGAAATACACAAAAATATCACATCATTTTCATGACCGTTCCTTCGTTCCAAATCTTTCCTAAGTCTTCTCCCTTCTCACCAAGCAGCCTAATCAACTTAATTTTCCTTGCAATGCCAGACAACTTCCCTCACGTATCAATACCTCTTGACCTTGGAAGCGCTCCTGAATAAAGCTTGAGAACAAGGTGCTTGCAATGGCATATCTGACAGGGAAAAATGACTCTTTATTGCTGATTAATATAAAGGAGGGCCTCTGAGCATGGAACTATGCATTTCTAAGGGCCCTATTTGCAAAATTCCTCTAGAGTACTCTGGCAACGCTGTTCCAAGAATTCTGTACTATTTTAGGAATACCATGTAATGCAGTAGAAACAGCAATTAATTTAAGACAACGAGAACTGGACCTGCATTTTGGTTCTGCCATAGTACTGTCCAACCCTCTTAGAAACTCAATTTCTTCAACTATAAAACAGATAATCTTAAGTACTTCATAGAATTTTTATGAAGACTCAAAGAAAACACAGTAACGTACCTAACCAAAAAAGATCTGGCATATTTTAGGCACCAAACAAATAAGTGGCAGTTTTTCTTATTAAGACGCTGTAAGCTAAATTTCTTTACAATTAAAGGGTAGTTTTCTCAAGTATGACTGTACTACTGTATTATTTTCATCACCAGATTTATGATCTTATAAAATTGATTAAAAACATAATGTAGACTCTCCAGATTAAGACTTAAATTTTATCTTAACTGCAACTCTTTCCTAGAAAACGAAGTAGTTTTTCTTATGGCAGTTGCTAGTGTTGACATTTTTTGCTCTCAAAGTAGAAGCAAGAAATATAACTAAGGCAACACTAATGAAGTACAACCTTAGAGAAAAGTACACTTGAATGACAGCTGGTACAGTGCATTCTATAAGTGCATGAGTACCTGTGAGAAACCAGAAACCAAATGGTTAAGAGAGGGATAGAAAAGTAGGCATTGGGTTGGGACAGGATGAGAGTATTTAGATAAATGGGAGAGAGAGGACAAGGCAATATAGACATATAAGGAACAACGATGAGCACAAGTTCAGAGGTAAAAATAGGAATAGGATGGGACAGTGAAGAAACTTTTCTAATAGATGTTTTGTGCTTAAAAAAAAAACAGAAATAAGGTTGGATAAGTAGCATTATTCTAGATTCTTGAAAATCTTGAACACAGGCAACAGTTTAGATATGATGCCTAAGATCAAATACACAAGGAAAAAGGAATCAATAAAGAAGCAGAGAGAGGAGTAACAATTAAAAATGTCTATGATTATACTTATTTTAAAGGTTGACCTCTTAATTACTACTAAATTTAATTCTGAGCTAACCTTTGAATCAGTTCTTCTATCGTACTTTTTTCTATAATTGGAATTGGATTTTTTAAAGGCTCATATTTAATAATGAGGGCAAAATATAATTTTTTTTTTACTACACAAAGGTATCTGAAGTGAAAAAGTTAAAATAATTGACAAGTTCACATAACACATTTATCAAATTTTCCCCTAATTTTTAACGAGGGCCAAATATACAAGTTGGAGTTACATGCAAATATTGAGTTTGAAAGAAACTTTTCTGGATCAATCAAAGGCAATAGTAATAAGCAATGTTTAACTCTATCTGAATTCTTCTGTAAAATGATTAAGGACATAAAGGGATTAGAAGTAATCTATGGGAGTTGGGGTAAAAGAAGAAACAGGAATGAGGAGACGAAATGCATAAATGAATGAAAAGAGACAAATATAGGACATATTTGAAAAAAAGTATTGTTGTTTGATGAAAAATTAGAAAAAAGATAGTTTGAAAAAATTAGAAAAAAATCTAATTTGTTAAATTCAACAAATATTTACAAAGCAAATACAAAAAGGGGGAAAAACTGATATGTTACAGCACTTTACTACATATGAATTCCATGAGTAGTGTGTTAAAAATGGAGGTTCTGGAGCTTCTGGCTTGGTGATACATGGAAGTGATGAGAAGATAGCTTGCACAGAGAGGGCACGGAAGTCCCATTTCTTATACACCCACCAATACCTTTCCCTATGCATCTTTTCCACTTGGTTGTTCCTGAGTTGTATCCTTTATCATAAATTGATAAACATTTGGTCAAATTAGGCTGATTAAACGTAAGGATGTGTGGCCTTTTGGGAGATAGATTTTTTTTTTTTTTTTCTGTACGCGGGCCTCTCACTGCTGCGGTCTCTCCCGTTGTGGAGCACAGGCTCCGGACGCGCAGGCTCAGAGGCCATGGCTCACAGGCCCAGCCGCTCTGCAGCATGTGGGATCTTCCCGGACCGGGGCACGAACCCGTGTCCCCTGCATCGGCAGGCGGACTCTCAACCGCTGTGCCACCAGGGAAGCCCAGCACTGATTTTTAATTACTAATGTTTTGATCCCTTTTTGGAACCCAATAAAAGCAATCAACTCTCTTTCTAGAAAAATAATTACATGGACATGACAAACTTTTTCATATGCTTTTAGTGGGACCTGAAGATCCTTGTGGGGTGGGTTCCATGAATCCAAAGTGAGTTTTTCATATTCTTTTAGGTTTTCACATGCTTTTACTGGGCCCCGAAGATCCTTGTGGGTGGGTTCCATGAATCCAAAGTTAAAAGTTTTGTACTAGAGGAACCGAAAAGCCCCAAAGGACCATAAAGAATAATCATATGTGGTAACTGCTAATCTGATATACACACTTGATTTAACAAGGAGCTTTAAGAAAAAAGCTCAGTCCTGGAAAACTAGTCAGTTGTATCAACTAACTCAGCACTAGTCTGAAGTGTCAGAATTACCACTCATTCTATCCCTTTTAGTATTTCAATATTAACAGAGCAGTGAGAAGGGTGCTAACTCATGAAAATATTTAAAGACTATTAGTTATATGTACAAAATGTGAACACTTCTGCATCCGTGCTTTCATTTTACACATAGGTTAAGTTGTACAATCAAAACTTCAGAGCAACGTTAGAAAGGAAAACAACATCAATCTATGATTTTTCCATTTCATAATAATCCTTTAAGATACTAAAGTGATTAGAACAGAAACTCTTCATTAGAGGAACATGACAGAAGCAGATGTTATTAAGGTGCAATATAAACTAAAATACAACACTTTCTATTAATCTGTGGCAGTAAGAGTCTATCAGAACATTCACTGATGGTGTCAAGTTGTCAGTTAATGCAAAAAATAATGCAGTAATTACAGTAACAGAAATATCACATTAAGATTTAATTAGGGCCTCCCTGGTGGCGCAGTGGTTGAGAGTCTGCCTGCCGATGCAGGGGATACGGGTTTGTGCCCCGGTCTGGGAGGATCCCATGTGCCGCGGAGCGGCTGGGCCCGTGAGCCATGGCCGCTGGGCCTGCGCGTCCGGAGCCTGCGCTCCGCAGCGGGGGAGGCCACAACAGTGAGAGGCCCGCATACCGCAAAAAAAAAAAAAAAAAAAAAAAAAAAAAAAAAAAAAAGATTTAATTAGTAAAGAACATGGGAACAAAGGATGTTCAAAACATTTTAGAGAGATTTTTTTAATGACATATTTATTTTTCTTTCCAGTGTTATTTGTAAAATATTCATATGTAAGAGCTATAGTCCTTGGAAGGTGTTGCAATTCACTCAATAAGAATTTCTAAAAATAGTCAAAATTCATTTTTTCTTTGAAAACTGCCTTTAGTAAACTTTTTGCCCCATCTTCTCAACATCAAGAAAGTTTCTATCCTGAGGTGAGTTATGTCCAACTGGCAGAGGATTTCTTTCCTTGGGGTTAAAGGACACCCTGGAATTGGAAGCAGTTACTTCATTTGTGAGTTTAAGAGCTGAATCAAGAGAGAAATAATGCAAACCAAAGAGTTTCTCAGACAGTTTGCTACACATGACGTAAAACAAAGTTTGATTTGTTGGTTGACTTACATATAAACAATATGGTCTTACTAAAAGCATATTTGGTCTTACAAATGGCCACTGGGAAACAGAAATCTAGTATACAACTCCTTCAAATTAAACAGGGAAATGAAATTCAAACATGTTAAGTGACTCACCTAAAATGAAAAAAGCTAATTAATTGCTATAAACCTAGAGGCATCATCCCTTTAATGAAACAGCAGATCTTGCCAATTTAACCTCCAACTTATCTTACAAATTCTTGAACCAAAAGGAAAACCCTGTCAGCAGTGCCTTTCTATTCTAGCCTACGGTATGCACTTCTGCTAGCACTACCTTTGTGGGTTTTTTTTTAACTAAACTAAAATTACAAATAAAAAATTGAAGTCAGTCATTCTTCTACAGTCCTTTACAATTGCACAGATAAGATTCAAGGTTCTTAACAGTCTAGAATGACCCTTAAAAATCCCTCCTTCTAACCTACCCTTTCTTTTTTTTTTTAATTAAATTTTTTTTATTAGTTTCTGCTTTATAACAAAGTGAATCAGTCATACATATACATCCGTTCCCACATCCCTTCCCTCATGCATCTCCCTCCCTCCCACCCTCCCCATCCCACCCCTCCAGGCGGTCACAAAGCACCGAGCTGATCTCCCCGTGCTCTGTGGCTGCTTCCCACTATCTATCTACCTCACATTTGGTAGTGTATACATGTCCATGCCTCTCTTTCGCTTTGTCACAGCTTACATTTCCCCCTCCCCATATCCTCAAGTCCATTCTCAAGTAGGTCTGTGTCTTTATTCCCGTTTTACCCCTAGGTTCTTCATGACATTTTTTTTTAAATTCCATATATATGTGTTAGCATACGGTATTTGTCTTTCTCTTTCATTCCACTTATGTCGTTAAGTACTAGCAGTCTCCAAACACACTGCACTCTTTCATATTCTCAAGCTTTTGCACATGCTGTTCCCTCTGTCTAGAAATACCTGGAATAGATTTGGATAACGTATGCAAATAGTAAGCAAGATACTGAAACAGGATAGATACCCAAATGTTAATTTCCCAATTTTTACACATTAATTTATTACTCGTAGTAGCTACCATTTATTTACTATGTGCAAATGTTCCATGTGCATGATCTCATTTGTTTCCTAACAACACTTTAAATACTGTATTTAAATATTCATATTAACCCACTGCAAAAATGAAGAGGTAGACTCAGAGATGGTAAGGAATTTTCCTAAGGTATCATAACTAGTGACAAAACCAAGAGATCAGATCAAAGACTGAGCTATATGAAAATATAAACATATACACATGAATCATCTCTCTTTATCCTACCATCATCTCCCCTCCCCCCAAACCAGTGTTAGCACAGTTAAAGGAAATTGAAGTTTAAAAATTGGTCTTTTTTGGAAATCCAAATAATAATAGATATTAAAAGCTAAAATAAATATATGAACACTTTGTTCCAGTTTTTTCCCTCCACTTATGGGATTTTATATTACAAATATAATATTACCAGATAAAAGCAGAAAAACAATATGTCCGAAAACAGCACAAACTTAGAATTGAGAAAAAATCAGAGGTAGCCTGTTTAATAATAACAGACAAATAGTAACTGATAGTATATATAAATGCTTTCTACTAATATTATGATGCAAGGTGAGAAAATGCTTAGATGTAGTTAGATGTAAAAAGCTAGATACAAAATATACCTGTACATACTGTAAAACTAAAATTGTAGGCTGAAAACTGAAAGGACAACATCAAAACGTTAACTGCAGTTCTGTTCAGGTGGTAGAATTACAGGTCAAATTTCCCTATTCTCTATTTTGTAAAAGTTCTGATTAGTGGAGAAATACATAACACTGTGAAGCAAAGATGTTAAGGGCTAAGAAAGGTCATTAGGTTCCTTGAATAAGATATAACTGGATTTGGAGGGTCCAAGTGCTGAAAATAAGTTTCTGCTTGGTCAGACATTACTTTATACATTACAACAGGCTGAGAAGGAAGCTTGTAGTTTTTTTGACTCTACTGATATATAACTTGTATATTTTAACAATAATAAAAGAAAACTGCACAATAAATCAAACGCAAATTGTTCATGCAAAGAACCAAAAAAACCTCATGCTTATTTTAAAAAGTAATTGCCACTTAACAATTAGTAAGAAACATGGCACCTAAACTGTATGAGAGAATCTCTTCCTAAAGGTTTATTCACATCTATTCCGAGCCAATAGTTTCACTCTTAACTTAGGTTGATGAAAACCCTTACATCTAAAAAACAGGACATAAAAAGCTCAAAAGTAACATGTTTTTGATAAACCTCATCCAATAGAAAAAATACACCTTCCAACAATTTACTAATATTATCAACAAAACAAAATCTTTCCCCCACTTTAGTTGTATTAAATGAGTACGTTTAAAGTTAATGACATTTACACAAAGACTAACAAAAAACCAAAACCCCAAAACCTCCAAGTTATTAACCTTGAATAGTGATCTTTTTCTCCATATTCCTAAAATAATGATTTGTAAAGGATAGAGTGAAAAGGAAAAAGAGAAATAAGTAAAAGCATGAACTAAATATACAGAACAACACACACTGGCCAAAATTAAGTGGTTTTCTTCACTCTTCTTCATTACAGAATGACTGAAAACTGGTTTTTAAAAATGATGAGTACTCTTATGGAGAATGTAAAATCTACAGGGTAACCAGGCTTTACCCTACCAATAAGACCAGTGAAATCCCCAAAAGAAACCTACAATTTGTCTTGCTATCAATAATTTATCCTTTCCATTACTGAAGGGAAACACAGTTGTCAGATCTTTAATATCCCGCAAAATGTAAAAGGCATAGAATTAAAAGGTCTTAACCCTTTACAAAACAGAAACTTTGAGGAAATGAAAATATTCCTTATAAATAGAGATTCCTTATTGAAATTTGAAGTTCCAAGGCTAACTTATTAATTGGAAGAGGCATAAACCCTCTTATATTTTATTCTTTTCAAAATATAAGATAAAAATGTTTTCAAATGTAAATACCCACATAAATCTCTAGATCAATTATCCATTTTTATTATTTGACATTTTGGATTAATCTGAACCACTACAGTCTTCCGTTAGTACAAACATCATGGATTATCATCTGAACTACAAGTTTGGTTAGTAAAAAATTATAAGGGCTCATGAGTATGATTTGTGAAACTTAAATGACTCTTGGTTGCTAAAAATAGGGATTATATATATTCAGTTACATATTTTAAACTAGACAAAGATATTTAGATACTCTAGCACGAAATAAAGTATTTTAATTCTTATTTACCAGGTGATACTACTACCATACAATCCATAAGGACTTTTTTTGAGAGATAAAATAATTCTTATCAATTTTTTTTAAAAGATAAACTCTTGGGTCTCCTAAAATAAACCAATGTTTGGAATGTTGTGAGAAATAAAAAGACATAAAAGAAAAGACAACTACTACTATTTTTCTCTCCCAATCTCTGGAAAGCAACTTACAAAGATATGTGTGGTGAATCACAAAGCCATAGCTCTAGATACTTAGCATTTAAAACAGCAAATTAACAAAATGGAACTGAATCTTGAAGTCAGATTGATGTTTTATACAGTCTATCCCTAAAGCTTCCTACTTTCATCAGAGAGTCAAAGATCTTTAAGGCAAATACAAGCATAACTAACTACCTATTTAATTCTCAACAATGTGTAAATACTTTGTCATTAAAACTAAATGATTTAGATTTATCTTCTACCTCATCTTCATTTTTTGGTTGGCTATCACAGTTCAAATAAAGAATCTATATTTTCATCGAAGTTGATCTTCTTATCTACAGAAAAAAAAAGGACTAAACAGGCACAAAATTAAATGGCTTCTTTACAGCAATTATAATAGACTGACTTTTCTACATAATTACATTATTCCTGTGTTCAGTAGTAATAACTTTTCTACCATTCTGGGAATAGCCAATGCCAACTTCTGATAGCTTTATGTGGAAAAATGCTGCATAAAATGGTATTTAAGATACAATGGAGTAATAAGAGATATGAAAGGCACAAACCCCTGTAGGGATCATATCAGTATAGGAGACTGTCATAAGGACAACAGAGATTAATGTGAGACTGTGGAAGTAAAATACAAAAATATATTTCTTTTCCCCAGATAAGATGCAAGTTTGAATTAGCAGGAAACACTTTTCTCTTAAACAGCTGCTGCCCTTGATTAATTCTGCTTTAAGTAATTGTTAAATATATTCTTATTCAATTAGAAAAGAATAATCACATTTTAATCACATTTTTTCATATATACACTTCAGCATATGAAACCAATTCAAGTAGTATTCGTTAAAAACATTTAAGTCAAGGAAATGATATCCAATATTCATTCTCTTTCCTTTCACTACTGCTATGGAAATTTGTAGGAATTATCAAAAGATAAACATTTAGATACCAAAGTTAAATTCCTTCCCACCTCAAAATATTTTGGACACTCTTAAACATGGTCGGATGATAATGCACTCTCAAATTAGTATATTTCTTTTTTCTCTTAAAAATGGCAAAACAAAACCCAAAACCAAGTAGCTTAAAGATCTGTGTCGATTCTATTCTTCAAAATTGGCATACTTCAGGACAAACACTATTTTTAAAGAAGTATTTAATGAGAAAAAAAATTATAAGAACCATTCTAATATAAGTCAAATTCCATTATAGTACATATAAAAATGAAAATAATGAAATATTTTAAATGTCAACCTACAGACCCACTAAATTATTTTGTTGATTTCATTGTATTTTCACCATAAAATATTTAATGCAAGAAATGTTTTCACAGGAACTGTCCATACAGTAGTGCACCTTAAGGTTAAGGAATATTTACACTTAATGTAAATTTAGAGAAGAGATAAATTACAGGTTTGCTTCAGTTTTCCACAACCTTCTTGTCTCCTCTATTTTCTACTCCCCTACCCGACTCTATAGTCTGGACACTAAGGGATGAGTGGGGCACTTAGGAGAAGGTGGGAGCCACAGTCTTCCTGGAAATCAGGGTCCATGCTCAGAATCTTCTTTCCTTCCATGCCCAAGACAGACAAGAGTTCATTCAGATTGGCCCTCTTCCAGTCAGGAAAATTTTCTAAAGTGTTATAAACCATCCGGCTAGAGGGAAGAAGAAAGGAAAGGAAAGATAAAAGAAAAGGAAAGAAACAGAAATGAAGAAAGGAGAGAAGAAAGAAAAAGAAGTTCCTATGTTGTCTTCTCAGTGTTCACTGAAGAATTTAGGATGAGAAATAGTTTATAAATGTGGGAAATCAATATATACTAAAGGTAGCTTTTTTAATTAAAGAAAAGAAAAAAGACCACATCTTATTCTTTTGTGTGTTTCTTCCTGAAAAGGGTAAAGGAGTAGCAAAATCTAACAGACATTAGGTATTCATAAGTCTAATTATCCCCCCTTTAACAGATGCTTGAGAACCATTAATGCCTCTTGGTTATCATGTGTACAAATCTCCAGTGGTAACATAAGTCATCTGTTTCCAAAATTGACTGTTCGCATAATTTTCTATGGAGACCTGGGGAACTTTTCAAAATACAAATCTCTTCTCTCTTCCCCTCCTCCCCCAGAGTACGGACTCAGGGGTCTAAGAAAAGAACTGTTTTGTTATATATATATTTTGAAAGATCCCAAGGTGATTCTGATGATCAGTCGGTTTGAGAATCACTGTGATAAATAAATTTTATCATAGATGCCTTCTGCATTTTAATGGACACAGACTGGCTCTTCACATATAAAATATGTGAAATATTAGCTTCCTTAGTTTAGTGCAATCTGATGCTTTATACACAGTGTTTAGTAAGTCAGAGAGGGATGCCTACCTATTGGATAAAAGCATATATAAATTGGAAAACAGATACGTAAGTCTTTTTGAGGGAAGACTGAATTGTGAAATAGCACAAATGCAATGGAGAAAGGGAAGGACAGGTAATAAATACCAATTCTTCCATAGGTGCAGGCACTTTATCTCTCACCTCTACTCCAGCATTTCCTTGGTTTCAAAAACCAGTATTTAATTAATCAGGCAACAAACAAGATAAAGGACAAGTCTGAAAGATTGTATCATTCATTACAAAAATTATATATTAATGATACATTATGTGCAAACCATCTGCTTAGTGGTAATTTAAAAATGAATGTTACTAATAGCAAACACCTTAACTTTCGCTATAGGTCAAAAACAATTCTAAGCCCTTTATGTACATTAACTTATTTTAACATTATAATAACCCTAAGGGGAGGTTATTACTATCATTAGCACTTTATAGATGAAGAAACTGAAGCACAGTGTAGTTAAGGAACTTGAGCAAGGTCACAGAGCTAGTAAGTGGAAAATCTGATTTGAACCTCAGTGGTCTGGCTCCGTAGTCTTTGCTCTTACTCTATATACTATGATGCCTTTTTTCAAGTAGTTTGCAAGCCAGCAGAGGATAGGAGACATGAACACAAATAACAGTACAAGGCAGTGTATTAATTCATTCAGAAAATATTTTTAATGGATAGGAATCATGAGAGATTTAGGTGAAGAAAAGATCTCCATGAGAACACGAAGTTTTAGTTAAAAACACTTCACAAATGTTTCATTATATGAAGTTTTGTTAGAAATAAGGACAGAAAGAATATATTTCACTATATGACTAAAAAAGATGTCCTTGCCTAATATAATTATAACTTTGTACAGTATGGGTGATAACATTGTTAACAAATTCCCAGGCTAAGTTTTGCTGGATTTGGTTTCAAAGGAGGGAAATTAGGGAAATCATTATCCTGACATCCTTCACTATTGAGTTAGAGAAACTTTCAATGACTTCTGGTGTTTCAATCCACAAGAGAAAAAAACCCACCCTTAATAACCAAAGCTTTTTCTGAGGATACAATGTGTGTACACATACACACACACACACACACACACATCACTTTTGAAGAGATATGAGAGTCTTAAGTGTCCTTTACAAGCATTGCCTTTTACCATTAGATATCTATTTAGAGTTGGTGACCCAAGGCTAGATAAGCTTGTATGATGTAACAGCCTCAGTGGGAGTCACCATGGATTCAAGGTCTGTCTCCAACAAAAATATGGTGTCCCTTTACACAGACATGATCACTTAACAGAAAGTAATTTGCATTCTTGAATTAATTTATATTTCATTCCAATAGTTTCAGATAAGAATTATTCCACAGAATTGTTCCACAGATACAGAACATATATAATCTCCTTTACCTAACTTCCAATCTCTGAATAAAGCAGTGATGATAAAAAAAGATATGACAGAAATAAAGAATAAGAATATTGCCCAAATTTACCTTTGCTTTGTAGCATTACTTTCAAGGTGGATGTGGGGTGTAGGAGATAATGGAATAGATATAAATGACTAATACCAAATTGCCAAAGGACTATAATCATAAAACAATATCTCAGTTGCATAGTATTTCCTTTTCAAGCAAGAATTTCTTAAGAAACAAACAAACAAAAAAACCAGTTCTCAGTATGTAAGCACACAATTTGTAAAAAAATCAGAAGTTAATGTTTTAGAAAATTGTTTATGGAAACAAATGATTAAAGAAGATTATTTTACTAACAAGATATTTTCAAACTGGCAAAGATACTGACATCATATTCCATGTTTTATGGGCATGGTCAAACTGAAACCCCTGGACTTTCTCAGTGCAAGACCAAATGGAAATAGATTGTTCTAGAAGGTAATCTATCAGTTTTAATCAGAAGCTATATGAATAAAGCTATCCATTTAATAAATCTCAAGTTCTCTTCTAAAGAATTAATTAGAAATTTAAATATTTATTGCAAAAATATTTAAGAAGTAGTAAAAAATAAACATGAGTATCTTCAACAAAACAACAGTATGCCAGTTATGGTAAATCCTTAGACTAGAATAATATGGAACCACTGAAAACACTCTTTACAAAATATATTCAGACCTGGGAAATGTTCACGACAAAGGCAAAAGGTAAACAATGCATGATAATATATAAAATATTCACTGTTATTGGGAAAAAAGTTCCCTTGAATGGAAAAATTACATGGTTAATTACATTAAAATATTCATACTATTTATTTCTGGGAAAAGTGTTATCTGATATTTTCTTGTTTTTTGTTTTTCTAAATTCTCTAAAACATACATGTATTGATTTCTAATTGTTTCTTTCAGTAATAAGCTACTATAATCATTAAAAAAAAAACCAACCCAAAACCTAAGAGATAATGTTCCAAGATGATCACATTATTCTCCACCAATGCGCTTGCCAGGGAGATTCACTCTGACTCCATACTCTCCTAATATAAAGCTGCAAAAAACTTTTTTTGAATCAACTCTAAATTAGTTTAAGGATAATTACTTAGTTAATGAATTATCCAAATCATATCACTACTGCCTTTCAGGAGGAAGGGAGGGAGGGAAGGAAGAAATAAATCTTTTGTTAGTCCACATTAATACCTGCTAGAAATTGTGAGCAAATAGAATACTTTAGAAAGAAAGATTGAAGCTAGAACAAACATGAACTGTTGATTACAGACTTTAATGATCCAGATAATGGCTGTGTCCAGTAAGTAATAGACAGCAAACATTACTACATCTGGACACAAGAGGTTAAAATAAATTATGAGTTACTTTTCAAGGAAGTAAAGTCACAAAATGAATTGAAATTGTAGTCTAATAGCCCACCATTCTCTATATTCAAAAGTATAGTTGACTGCTGTATATGGAAATAAAGCAAACTACACTTATTTCAAAGACAGGATAAATTATTCAAATGGAATGTATTTGGATGTTCAATCATATATGGATATAATACATTCAAGTACACAGTTTTAGAATTTACAATTGTTTCTTCAAATAAATGAATAGTAAATTTCTTTTATTACATCAAGTTAAACAAGCTCATTTCATCTATATTTAAAAATAAGCAGTGGGGAAATTAAATTCCAAAGCCCAAATAAAAATAGAGTGATATGTGGTATTCCAAGTAGTTATTTCTCACAAATTCTGCCTTCTTTTAAAAAAAAATCATGAAGTTAAAACTGAAATAGGCAATGCAAATAAGATTTACTCTTGGGGGTTAAAATCCTAAGAATTTGGCAATAACAGAATATCCATATGTCAATAATTCTAAATTACTAAAATTTAATTAAAATATATTCAAATGAATTAAAATAATAAAGTAAAAACAAAACATAAAATGAAGGATTCTGCATTCTTCATTAGTATAGAGTAACTATTACCATCTCTAAGTATTCTAGAGAGGACCTATGTTGTAAAATTAAAAAAATTCTAAAAGGAAGCATTTTCAATACAGTTCAAACAAAACTTATCTTAAAACTCCTTTGAAAAGTAAATGTGGTACAAGAGGTTGTGGCACTTTAATGGTAGAAATGCTGGAGCCACTACCTTTGCAAGCAAAGCTAAAGAACAAAGGACAGAAGACTGTCAGCAAACCCTAAAGTGACTGAATGAAAGTGCTTTTAGAAACAGGGAAAGTATTAGGAAGGAAAAGAGAAAGGACAAAGTACTGTCCCTCAGATTAAGAGAAACAACTTTAGACATATTCTCTGTCTTTAAACAAAAGTAATTAAAAGCAAATATTGTAAGCCTAGAAGAAAAAGTAGACTACATGGCAAAGGTGAAGGTGGGAGAGAAGCATCCTGCTAACTTCCACAGCACTGTGAAATAAAAGGAGAAACGCAATACAATGAACTTGACCAGCATCTTAAAAAAGGGCAGTGTATAGCATTCTTTCCATTTTATATGCAGAATGGTAGAAATAAAAAGAGTAGAAATTATATATAATCTTGGCTGATTACTCAAAACAGGACTTGAGATTACTGGTTCATTTTCAGCCAGAAGTAGCCAAAAAGAAAAATAAATGTATCTAGATTATAGGAAAAAACAAGGCTAGACAAAAATTTAATCTGCAGGAAAATATCCTAAATTTTTATAAAACCAAGATACTATCTTAAGAGAATATATCTATTTGTATTTGTGCCTCTTCCTCTACCACTCAT
Source organism: Mesoplodon mirus (assembly GCF_964341445.2). Classification (NCBI taxonomy): domain Eukaryota; kingdom Metazoa; phylum Chordata; class Mammalia; order Artiodactyla; family Ziphiidae; genus Mesoplodon; species Mesoplodon mirus. Next base: position 166,335,880 of record NC_138978.1, on the reverse strand, counting down.
TCTTAATTTCTCATTCCCTCCCTATGACTAAATCACTACCATAAATGATAACATAAAGATATATGCAATTTTTATACCATCATTAATTGAATAGTTTTATGCTTTCTATTCATTCATACAGTAGATTTGATATACCACTAATATATGTCCAAACACTAAAAAAACTTTCATAGTTAACCTATTTCATAAGTGCCCTTAAACTGATCTCTTCCTTGTGATCAAAATTAGGTAGGATAGAAATAAAGCATAGAAAGACAATGAAATGTTTGACTACTGATTTCATGTCTTAAAAAAGTAATCTAGGTGAGATTAAACATTGTATTATTTTCTTATTCCCCAAAACAATTCTCTGTACTTCACCATCTCTGTCTCCCTTTCCTCTCTTTCTTAAAACCATTCCAGTCAAACTTTTGTCTTACCACTCCTATCATTTTTTTGCTCATCTTACTTGTATTAGTAGCATCTGACAAAGCTTAACCAATTCCTACTATTTTTTTCTTTTTAGTTGTCATGTCTTATAAATCTTTTTTAATTTATAGGTTTCCTTTCATCTCTTTTTCTGCCTTGCAATTTATGTGTTGAAGAAACCTGATTGCTTAACAGTTTCTGATAGTCTTGGGGATTTTTCTGCTTCATTACCATAGTTCTTTACCATGTTCCTTTTTCCTCTGTATTTCCTGTAAGTGGTTAGGTTTAGAGGCTTAATCAAACATGGGTTGAGTTGACTTCATAGGGTCCCCTCCTTCAGGAGGCCCAATGTATGGCATCTCTCTCTCTCTGTGATGCTGTAGCTGGATGCTCAGATCCATTGGTTAGGTTGCAAAATGAGATATTCACATTTTATCATTACTGCTTTCTTTTCTTTTTATTGTTTTAAAACAGCTTGAGATATAATTCACATACTATACAATTCATCCATTTTAAGTGTACAATTCAATGGCTTTTTGTATATTCATAGATATGTGCAACTATCACCACACTCATTTTGAGAATATTTCATCATATCAGAAAGCAACCCTGTACCCTTTAGCTATCATCTCCCTATCTCTCGCCTGCCTCAGCCCTAAGTAACCACTAATATACTTTTAGTCTCTATAGATTTCCCTCTTCTAGACTTTCATATCAATTCCTCCTCCTTGAAAAACCTTCTTCATTTGGCTTCCCAGGCACCAGTTTTCCTACTGTTGATAACCAGTCCTCAGTCTTTTTGTTGATTCTTCCTCATTGCCTAAATCACTGAACACTGAAGTACCCTCAAGTAAGGTACTCATACTACTTCTAATCTCTGATTACACTCCCTTGGAGAGATCTTATCCCATTTCTTGCTTAAATATCATATGTTGACAGCTACCAAATTTATATGCCTAGCCCCACAATCTGCTGTGAACTCCAACTTGGCAGGTCCATTTACATGGCAAGTAATACCCCAAACTTAACCAATTCACAACTTTCCTGTGAATCCAAAATTGACATCTCCACTTAGTATTTTTAGTAACTCTCAAATCAGGCCGGTCTAGAGGTCAACTCCTGGTCTTCTCCCCTGATCTTCTCCCATAAGACAGTTCCTCTGGTAATCTCCATCTTAAGGAATGGCAATTCCACTCTTAAAGATGCTTGGGGAAAAAACCTCAGTGTCATCCTAGACTTTTCTCTCTCATTCTCCACCTGTAATCTATTGGCAATTCTATTTATTCCAGTTTCAAAATATGAACAAGATGTGGCTACTTCTCACTGGCTTACCACTATTTAATCTTACCTGGATTATTACAACAGCCTTCCTGATTCCTTATGTCTGTTCTCTACAAAACAGCCAAACTGATTTTTAAAAAATTTAAGTCATATTGTATCACTACTTTGCTCAAAATCTTACAACGGCTCCCAACTCCCAGGAAAAACAAAAGTCCTTACAATGGTAAACGTGCTCTATTGAAACAGCTCTTCTTCACTGCTCTGAAATTATCTACTACTCCCCACCTAGACCACTGTAGTACAGCAACACTGGCCTTCCTTCTGTTCCTGGAACACTAATCACATTCTTACTTCAAGACCTTTGAACTGTTTACTACACCTGGAATACTCTTTTCCTACATTTAAACATGGATTACATCTTCATCTCCTTCTAGTCTTTGCTCTAATTCAGCTACTCAGTAAGGCACTGTCACCACCAATTGAAAATTACAACTCCCTACTCTAGCACCCCCATCCCACTTTCCTGCTTAGTTCTTCCCCAAAGCACTTGTCACCTTCATATATATGTATTTTTTTTGTCTGCTCCAGCACATAATATTCTAAGTCTCCTAAGAGGGCCAGAACTTCTTCTGACAGTTTTGTTCAGAGTTTATCTCCAGTATCTAGAACTATGACTGCACATACTAAGTATCTGCTGAATAAATGAACAAAGGAGTGTCTCACTCCTTCTGCCTTATCTAAAATAAGGAAATGAAGTTATTTTTGTAGCTAATCAAAGTGACAGTTATATAAAAGTCAGATTTAAATTAAATCTGGAATGGTACTGAAGTGAGTTACAGAACTTTTAATCTTTTTATTGTGAAATAAACAAGTTCCCTGGTGATGCTGCTCTTTTGGTCTAGGTAGCATACTTTAAGAACTTACTTTGAGGGTTACCCTATGAGCTACAATATGCATCCTTTCAGTCTAACGTTAATTAGTTCTTTTGCCACCTTCCTTGAAAAACAAGGACTTGAGAACATTTTAATTACATTTATTCTTCTGACTTATGTTATTATTGTCAAGTACTTAATTCTAGGTGTGTATTAAGTCCAACAAGACATCATTGCTTTATACAGTCAACATGCATTTAGATTTACTGCATATTTACCATTTCTATTGCTTTCCATTCCTTTCTGCATGTCTTACCTTTGTCTTCATTTTCTGCATTTTTTTCCTTCTGCCTTAAGAATTACCTTTCAAATTTTCTTTAGTGTAAGTCTGCTGGTGGCAAAATCTTCATTTTCATTCATCTAAAAATGTCTTTATTTTACCTTTGTCTTGAGAGATTTTCATCGGATATGGAATTTTAGATTGGCAGGTATTTTCCTTCACACACTGAAGATCTGGCTCCACTATCTTTTGATTTCTGCTGCTTCACTGAGAAGTTGGCTGTCAGTCTAAGTATTCATCCTTTGAAGACAGTTTTTCTCTGCCTTCCTTTAAGAATCACCCATTGTATTTTATTTTCAGCAGTTTCACTATGCTGTGTACCACCACCAGGGGTCACAGGATCAGGCGCAGTTAGTTTTAATCTAGCAGTTAGTTAGCTTTATAGAAGGATATAAGATGGGATATTCAGTGTGCACAGTATCTTCACACTCATCAGGAGGCCAAGCAACTATTCACATGCATAGCTTCTTAGATCAAACCACACAGAGTGAGCACAGCTGCCAAGGACAGCTGAAGTGCAGGTGGTTCACCTCAATACAGAGATGTGCCTTGGTTTCCTGCCAGTCTTGTATTGTTCACATTGCATAGATGTAAGGCCAACATGTCAACTCACAATTCTCTCAGTCCAGAGGCAATACAGATGAGGGTTCATAATAAATTTAAGAGATAACTAGCTCTTAGCACATAACATTCTTTATTTGTCTTAATTTATTTCCACAGAAGAGTGCTATGAGAAGGCAGACCCAAGGTCCGATTTTAAGCAGGCCTAGGTCTGTTCAGGGTCCAGATCTGATATTAAATCTGTACTCACAATGTAGGTTTCAAGTCATTTATTCTCTGGGGTATGAAGGCTTACTGAATCTCTGCCTTACTGTCTTTCATCAATTTTGTAAAGCTTTCAACAATAATGATTTATAGTATCTGCTTTGGCTGCATTATTTCTCTCCCCTCCTCTTAGGTCTCCTATTGAATATGTTCAACTTTCTTACTTCAACCTCTTCTCCTTTCTCTTTTTTTTTTCATCATTTTTTGTCTCTCCGTGCTTCCTTCTGTATATTTTCTTCTAACTTTCCTAAAAGTTCATTAATTCTCTTTTCAACTGTGTCTTATCTTCCACTCAACCCATCCTAAGTTCTTAATTTGGTAATTATATTTTTTTAGTTCTAGGATTTTCATTTTAAAAATACTTTTAATTTCCCAATTGAAATTTTCAACCTTGTCTTTCATCTTGTCAGCATGGCTATTTTCAGGCTATGTCTGATAATATCCAGAGCTGCTGTGATTTTGTTTCTATTGTTCAATGCTTACACTAAATTTATTCATGTCGTCTTGCCTTTTCCTACGTGTCTTTATTTTTTGTTGTGTCCTAGTTATATTTGCAATTTTGAAAAAAATAAAATTCTGAGATGATCTTCTTTAGAAGGTTTTCTTACAGAGAGGATTTAATTTTGCATTTGTTAACACTAGCAATCTAAGATCACCTCAAATTACTCAGGATTGAAATGATCTGAAGTTGAGTTGCAAAATCACTGGGGGTTTATCCTCTACTGCTTTACCCTAGACTAGAGCCCTTTGGGGACCTAAACCAAGGTGAGTTCACCCATATGGTGGTGAGCACTAGACTCCATTCCCTGTGCCCCCATGAAGCTACCATAAGTGCTCTCAGCCATTCTACCAAAATTGGCAAATGCTCCCAGGGGAAAAGAATACTCAAAAGCCAGGCTCACATTCCTAGACTGGTAATTCTTTTCTATCTTGTTTACTTTCCAATGACTTAAAACAGGTTCTGGTTTTTAATATATATATATTGAATACTTGGTCTAACTTTTCCAATTCTACTTAGAGGGAGGGTTGGTCCAAATCACCTAGTCTGCCATTGCCAAAACTGAAGTTGAGTAATAGAACTGTAAACAAGATAGCTTGAATATACCTAATTAAACTGTACCTGGAACTCAGATGTCTTAAAGTAACCATCAAGTAGAATTTTTTGGTGTCAAAACTAAAACCAAGTCAGCACCTAAAAAACTATTTTTAAAAAGATGACATTAATACATGACTAATGTTTACAAAATCAAGACAATAAAAACGATTATTTCTTCATATAACTTATGAGAAAGCCTACACTTTAAAATGTATAAATAAATGACAAGTTTGAGGAAACTTTTTTTGGGGCAACCTAGAAGTGCAACTTGCTTGTTAACTGAATGTGTTTAAATATTCCTGTATAAACGTATTTTGTAGAGAGCAATTCTATACTGAAATAGTATTTAATTAGGTATACGTACAGGCCACTCTCCTTTACCTACATCAAATTTTTTCCTTCTAATACAATACCAGGTTCAGCTGAATGTTTACTGAGCCTATATTGCATGCGACTAATAAGGAAAATGAGACACAGTGTGTTTTCTGGAGAAATTTCCAGTCGTATAGGAGAAGAGATAGAGATAATGCTGTAACAGACGTATGCACATGATGCTATGGGCACACAGGAGAGACATCATGTCAGCATGAAGTGACATTCCAATTACTGTTCCATTTGTGACATTTCAATTACTACTTTCTAAAATGCCTGTTTCCTTTGGTGATGCAATACTAAGCAAAAAAGAAAATGTATATAACATATCAACTTATATTTTAAAGTTAAAAAAACTTACCTGTGTATACATAAACACAATGCATTATATGAGACACTAAGGTGAAAAAACGATATAAAAACTCACCCCATCTGGCAGTGCCCTCCAGCACACAGCGCTAACGAACTCATTTGTATCATCTTCTTTTCGGTCTTTGTCCAGAACACTTTTGACTGTATCAAACTTAAAAGTTAGCAAAGTCTTAGAAAGTCCTTTATAGTACAGGTAAAGAGAGTTGTTCTCACTTCCTGAAAAATATTTAAAAATAATTTTTTTTAGAGTGGGAGAACTTAGAATTAGGATATCACATTCATAAGGTAACTATCACTCAATGTTTAAGTTCAAAGACTAATAATCTTTTATGGTAAAATATGAAAGACCAGAGCACAGGATTTCTTGGGAATCATATGAGAAAAGGATTCACAGAAAAAAACTTATACTTTCCTAATCTAAAGAAATAACCCACTGTCAAATGATACAACAATACTGATACAAAAATCATTTTAGCAGAGGTCTAGAGAAGAACCAGTAGTGTGTTATTATAGCATGATCTTGAATTACATTTATAAAGATCTTTATCTAGAGGGGAAAAGAAAGTTAAAGCACTTAAAAAGGCAGATTTTAATAATCTACAAAACTTATTTCCCATTCCCCAATAAAAGATGAGTAGTCCAGAAACCTATATTTTTGAACAGTCTATCAAAGTAAGAGATTTGCTTTGACAGGGTTTAGGTTCATATACATGTAGAGATAGTCCACTTTACTGAATAAAAGGCCAAGTCATTTGAAAGTACTGACGAAAGTTCATATATTCAGGCATCAGATGTATTAAAGCATTTGAACAGTACCAAATTTGACTTTTCTACTGCTAATTTAAATTTGTATAAATTATCAACAATGAAAGTCCTAGAATAACAGATCAAGACTACCCAAACAGACTGTTTATTGAAGGGAACATTATATAGGGGAAAATGAACATCAAGCTTTAGAAGACAAATGTCTTCAAAATTAAGATATCAGCAGAAACTAATATTTTCTGCCTTCTACATAACATTTTTAGAAATTATATTTTACCGGAGAAAACTACAAAACGTATTTAACAATCTTATGCTATTTCATGTGGTCAGGGCTTGTGCTCAGTGAAGGAGAGAAGGACTAATGCTTTTTCTAATCTGAGGAAAATTCAACATGCTATCTTCTGAATGTATAGATCATTTCCTGAATTGGTATGTAGTCTATTCCATTGAATGCAATTTCAGTGACAGATATCTATTTAAAAGTTCCAGGAAATGACAGTTTCACTTACCACAAGCTATATAATCTCCATTGGAAGCGAGGCCTACAAAGTTTTTTTCATTGATATGACCCTTGAAGGAACGTAGACAGTATGGCTTCCCTACATTCCACAGCTTTAGCTGGCTGTCTGTTGAACTGAGATAAACACAAAAAGTTAGAACAACTTTAAGATCTCATTACATGAAACCTATCACTACTAATTAGAGGCAATCCAGTTTGGTGGTTGAGAATGCAGACTCTGGAGCTAGACTGCCTGAGTCAGAATGGTCAATATGCCATTAGTTTGCTTTTGACCTTAGGAAAGTTATACAACCTCTTTGGCCTCAATTTTTTCATCAGTTAAATGTGAAATATAATGATTCCTATCTTATAGAATTAGGTGAATTCTATAAGATACTGCAAAAATCAAATTAATTCATTCTAAATGCTTTCAATAGTACCTGGGCATGTAGGAAGTAACAAACATCAGCCATCATACCATCACCACCAAACAACAAGAGAGCTCTATTGGCAGTTGTGCTTAATTTCAGTTGTTCCAGTTGATTTGATTTACTTTTCAACTGTTGAATTATATTAGTATACTGAATATAAACTATTGATATTTTCACAGGTTAGTTGTACCTACAGGGGTGGAATACTATGAATGGTTGAATGGTATATATAGTTTATCTTAATAAAATAATACGCAAATGCAGCTATTAATCAAAAAATAATTGAATATAAAAATCACTGCTAATCCTGTCACACAAAGACAGTCTTAGGATTTGAATAAAATATGTTTTTGTTTTCTTCTTTTTGTTACAAAAATTGGATCATAACAACACATATTATTTTGTAAAGTGCTTCTTCCTCGTTCAACAATTTGTTTTCTATTGTTTATGTAAAATAAATATGTTTCTATATCTTTATTAGTGACTACACAATAAATCATCTTTTCTCTTGCTCTAACATTCGCAGAATAGGGCACCACGCTAAATGTTTTACATAGATTATTTTATTCAGAGATTCACAACATAAGTAGTATTATTAGCTCCATTTCAGAGGTGAGGAAACAGATTTAGAAGGTTAAGGATATTTTCAAGGTACCACAGCTAGTAAATAGTAGAGCCAAGATTGAAACTGCCTTATCTCAGAGGCTACACTCCAAACACTTCTCTATTGCTTCTCATCATTTTTCAACATAACATCTATTCTTAGACATTTATGTTGGTTTTTTTTGTTTTTTGTTTTTTTTGGGCCACACCACGTGGCTTGTGGGATCTTAGTTCCCCAACCTGGGATTGAACCCAGGCCCCAGCATTAGAAGCACAGAGCTAACCACTGGACTGCCAGGGAATTTCTGACATTTATGTTGTTTTAAATTTGTTTTTTGCTCAACAATATTGCATTGAAAATCCCATTATATGTGTGTGTGTGTGTGTGTGTGTGTGCACAGTCCCAGAATTCAGAGGCTGCAGCAATATGTATATAGTTTAATATTACTTTTTAATATTTCCAAACATACTTGTGGGTAAATGTCTTACATATTTCTAACACAAATATGTCCAAGAGGAAAAAATCATCATGATTTATAAAAACTAAGAAGGAAAAAAGACTGGTGAATATACAAACCACAAATCTGCATTAAAAAGGTCAACTAAGATTTCCAAATTATACAATTAAGTATACATATACTTCAACTAGTTGAAATCAAACTAATTGATTCAACACTTATAAGTCTGAAATTTAAGAAAAATACTTTTAACATATAATCTATCATTCATATTTGAATCTGAATAAAATTTTAATTATTTACTGCCCATTATTACTCCTAAAGATGGGATACTTTTTGACTGGTTACCACTTAATTTAGATTTGTGAACTAATTTCCTCTATTAACTCCTCTTAGAAAGCTCAGCTCTCACTTTCTTTTTTTCCCTTTTTGTAACTCAATTCAAATTACCTTGTTAAATCAACTCAAATTACCAAGTTCTTATCTAGAGCAACCAGTATGGAGGCAGATGTGGTGGGAGATCCCAAGTATAAGGCACTGGCATTAATAATCTCCTAAGAGATATTAGAAACTATGTGAAAGAAAGAAAACAATGTACAATTAGGCTTGAGAAGAAATAATATGTATGAAAAAAAAGGAGACTGAGAATGGGTATTTACTAGAATAATACAAAATAAAGAGAACAATGATATGGATAACAGAAAGAAGGGACTGTCTCATAGTAGAAAAGCTTACTCAACAGTTTTTTAGCAATTGAGATTTATTTACCTGGTTGACATCTTGTTTCCTTCAACAAAACAAAAGACAACTAAAAGCTTATTTTATGATTCTCTAGTTCAGAAGGCTTCTCAAAGGATATTTGTCAGGTGTAAGTAGTCACATTTAGAAAGTTCTCTTCAAAACATATTTAAAACTCACCACGAAATCATAGGGAGATCAAATAACATGGAATCATGAAAGTCAACCAAATATTGTTTAAAACCAAAAATGATATTACTATACTGCAATACAGATAAATATATAATAACATATTAGTGGTCTTAAATAAATAAAACACTTTTCATTCTACTGCATCAACTATATTGCTTCTTTCTTTTTAAGGAGCAGGGGCTGAAATCCAATCTGAAGTTCAAACGTTTAAGGGGGCAACATTAAAAAATAGTATCATCTGGATTTTATTCACAAATAACATATAAAAGTGAGCAATACAGACTAGAATATACATGTATTTTAATTAGACAAATTATAAAAATCTACTATTTAAGAAGTGCATATACCACAGTGTTATTCTTCACAAAACCCACGGTGACATTACAAACTGGTAAATGATGGCATGTTAAATAAGCTCAACTTCTGAAAAGGGTAATACTCACGCAGAGACAATTTCCTCACCACTCACAAACTTTGCATAGGAGACTGCTTTTCGGTGTCCTTTGAATACCATGATTGGCTGTTTAGTGTTACGAAGATCATAGTAGTGAACACAGTGATCTAAAATAAAACAAAACAAACAAAAAGAGAAAAATGTAGTAAATGAAGAAATGGAAGGCAAAGCTTATTTTAACTGGTTTGGGTGTTTTTCATCAAATGTTTAAGAAACAATATCCCACCTATAACAGTCAGAAAACTAAGGACAATGACTCATTTTCAAAGATAAGATACAGCAGGTTTTCTATTTTGAATCTACGAGACTATGCTTGTGTAAAAAAGTGTATATACATATGCCAATGTCAGTTTGAGAGGGAGTTCCACTGATATTTCTTGAGATCCTGGCTTTAGAAACAGTATTAAGGATTCAAAATAACTGGAAAATTTTTAACGTATCCTTACATTTTGATGGCTTTATATAAAAGTAATACAAACATTTTGGGTTTCTGGTTAAACAAAATGAAATATAATTTTATTCCCCACATTTGCTTTTTAAAATACACTTTCTTGAGACACATTTTACATATAATAAAAATCTACTCACTGTAAGTACATAATTCAATGATTTTTAGTAACGTTACCCAGTGGTGTAACCAACACCATAAATCAGTTTTAGAACACTTTCTTCATCCCAATAAGATCCCTCATGCACATTTACCATCCACCACCCTAGGCAACCACTGTATTTTACCTCTGTAAGTTTGCCTTTTCTGAACACTTTATATAAATGAAATCATACAATATGTGACTTTTATGTATGGATGGCTTCTTACACTTTACATGATGTTTTTGCAGTCCATCCATGTTTTAACATGTGTCAGCAGTTTATTATTTTCTATTGCTGAACAGTATCCATTGCATGGATATACCACATCTTGTCTGTCCACTCACCAGTTTATGGATATTTGTTTCCATTTTTTGGTTATTGTGAATAATGCTGCTATAAACAATCTCATTCAAATCTTTGTGTGGACATTTATTTAAGTCTCAGGTAGATATCTGAAAAGCGTAATTACTGTGTCACGTGATAATTCTGTGTTTAACTTTTTAAGAAACTGACAAACTGGTCACTGTACCATTTCACATTCCCACCAGCAATACATGATGGTTCCAATTCCTTTATTTGAGTTCTTTAAAAATTTTGGATACACATCCGAAATGTGTTTTGCAAATATTTTCAACCTTTCTGTTGCTTATCTTTTTAGATAAGTACAGAAGTTTTGAACTTTGATAAGGTCCAATTTATCTTTTTTTCTTTCACAGAACATACTCTTGGTGTTGCAAATACAAAAATTGACTAATCCAAGGTCTTAAAGATTTTTCTATTTTTTTTCTAACAGCTTTATTGTTTTGGTTCTTACGTTTAAGTCTGTGATCAATTTTAAGTTAATTTCTGTGTGTATGGTATGAAGTAAAGGTCTTAGGTCATCTTTTTGCACGTGGATGGATATGAATCCAGTTGTCCCAGTATCATTTGAGAACAGATTTTTTCCCCAATGAACCGCTTTGGCACCTCTGTTGAAAATGAATGGACTATAAATAAGGATTTTCTTTTGGATTCTTAATTCTAATCAACTGATCCACAGATGTCTACTCTTCTGCCAGTACAACAATGCCTTAATAACTACAGCTTTGTAATTTTGAAATTGGGAAGAAAAAGTCCTCCAAATTTTTCTTTTTCCTCAAAATTGTTTTGTTCTTGTTTGCCCCAACTGGTATCACAGCCTTTGATAGTTGTGATACTATATCTGATTTTCAACAACACCCTGGGTACAGGTCTTTTCCCATGGAGACTCTGAATCAGGTCAAACGGAAACAACATCTTGTAAATGGAGCTTTTTCTTTTCTAGTGAGTTGTAAGTCAGGTCAAATAGTGAAAGTGATCTGGAAATGGGGATTTTTGAGAAGCTCCAAAACCAGTTTTTACCCCAGTGGTGAGAACAAGGCTGCTGGTTTTCAAAGCTTCCATAACTATAATGTTGGTTCATTTTTATAAATTTGCCAGTATTTTTGTTGCTTATATGGAAAAGTATTCCCACATTGCAGTTTATGTTTATTATTGTAATTGCATTAAGTGATCACCTCAAGTGACAGCATTCAGCTTATCCTGTGGAAGTACAAATGTATAGCTGTAATCTGTTTGGCATGTGTTAGAGTAAAAATGGAAGAAAAAAATCCTCCTTCATCCACTGTGTTCATGTTAATTTATCAGTAAAAGACAATAAACTTCTCTCTTGCAGTAAATAATTCAAAATTGAAAAACATTTTAGTAAAATAAGTCTTTAATTTCTCAAGTTATTTTATAAGCTGAAAGTAATGATACTATAAAATAGCATACTACAGTATAATGATATACTGGCTAATAAAAAAACAAAAGGGGATGTAATATGTAAAAGATATAGGGGTATAAGTAAAGGTTAAGTTATGTCATTGTGTATTGCAAAAAGATTTTTCAGTAGCTGGAAAGAGAAAAGTAGTGTGGAGACTGAGTAAGAAATGCAGGTGTTTCTGTAGACATGGCAGCCTCAAAAGAAATTGTACTGCAGTACTCAGAACCAGCTTACCATGTGCGATTTACTTTCAGCAAAATATATACTAGCTATCACGTTACTGTTATTATGTCATCATGTTGGGTTTCTTTTCTTTTTTTGGTTTTACATTTTCACTGTATTTAGTTAGAATTTGACTTGACTTTATAGTTGCTTTAAGAACTAGGAACACACAAAGGTGATCTTCAGTTGTACATTTGTGCATATACTTAGGGATATTATGATATAAATAATTTAGGTAAGTAGGTTAAGTCCTCAATAATTTTCTTTCCTTTATAAAAGGGAAGTCTTTCGGAAGTGTCACTATAATTCTAATAGTCTTAATAATTTGAAGATATAGTATATGATCCCATCTCTATTTTTCTTTTCCCCCTTTTTTACTTTGAAAAATTTCAAATCTGTAGAAAAGTTGAAAGAGTAATACAATGAATACCTTTGTACCTTTCAATCTAGACTCACCAACTGTAAGCATTTTACAAAATTTGCTTTATTCTCCCTTCTAAAAACAAACAAGCACACGTACTTTTTTTTCCCCCTTGAACCATCTGAAAAGAAGTTTTAAATATCAGGATACTTTACCCATAAAAATGTCAGCACTCACCTTCTAAAAAGAAGAAAACTCTTCAACAATATCGTATGTCATACTCAAGAAATTAATATTGACATGACAATATAACTTAATATGTATTCTGTATTCAAATATCCCAACTGTTTAAAAAATATCCTGAAAACTATTTATTTAATTTTGCTAAAGGGTCACACACTATATTTAGTTTCTATGACTGTCATTTTATATGTAACATTTTCATAGTACTGTTATTTTTGAAGCATCTAGGCTAGTTGTCTTGCAAAGTGTTCCACAAGTCTAAATTTGTCTGAATGTTTTCTCATTATTATGCTCTTATTACATAGCTTTGACAAGATTAATATAAAACTGATGGCCCTTCCTACTGCATCACATCAGGAGGCATGTAATGTTTGTTCCATTGGTGGTCCTAAATTTGATTGCTTAGTTAAATGCCCCCATGGCCTTGTCAATGTAAACAGAATCTGTTTCTTTTTCTTTAACTTTTTAATCAAACTATGCCACTTGTAAAACCATGAAGAGGAATACCAAGAAAGAACAATTTCCAGTTCAATGAATAATTTTCCTACAGGGATACTAAAAATAATAAACCAAAACAAAACAAAACATCCAAACAAACACAGTTTCACCATTAAAAAGGTAATCACTGCTGATACGCTAAAATAATAGGGTGGAAATAATTTGTCTGGAATAGGTGTAGAAATATCTTATTGAACTTAATGTTTAATGAACAGTTCATTACCTTCTACTAAAGTAAGAATAAACCAACTATAACTGATAAGTCAAAGTTTTTAAATACAGTTTATGACACAGCCACTCAGGACTGTGTCCAAAAAGCAAGAAGACAATATGGCCAATCAGAGATCCAACTAAATTTTTACAGTCCTCGATACTATTTTCAGGTTTCCCAGATGCTTGAGAATTTATTAAAATTCTCAATGTTCCAGCTTCTGGAGATCACCAAGATAGGGTTGGGATGAGAAAGCAAGTTGGAGAAATCCTTAGAAAGCTTTCCTTAGGCAGGGCAAATAACTTTAGTATTTAAAAACACAGTATTTAAAATTTCTATGGAGACACAAAGACCCTGAATAGCCAAAGCGGTCTTGCGGGGGAAAAAAAGAGAGCTGGAGGAATCAGACTCCCTGACTTCAGATTATATGACAATGCTACAGTAACCAAGACAATATGGTTCTGGCACAAAAACAGAAATAAAGATCAATGGAACAGGATACAAAGCCCAGAGATAAACCCACGAACCTACGGTCAACTAATCTATGACAAACGAGGCAAGGATATACAATGGTGAAAAAACAGTCTCTTCAATACATGGTGCTAGGAAAACTGGACAGTTACATGTAAAATAATGAAAGTAGAACACTCCCTAACACCATACACAAAAATAAACTCAAACTGGATAAGAGACCTAAATGTAAGACCAGACACTATAAAACTCTTAGAGGAAAACATAGGAAGAACACTCTTTGACATAAATCACAGCAAGATCTTTTTTGATCCACCTCCTAGAGTAATGGAAATAAAAAGAAAAATAAACAAATGGGACCTAATGAAACTTAAAGGCATTTGCACAGCAAAGGAAACTACAAACAAGATGAAAAGACAACCCTCAGAATGGGAGAAAATATTTGCAAATGAATCAACAGACAAAGGATGAATCCCCAAAATATATAAACAGCTCCTGTAGCTCAGTATTAAAAAAACAAACAACCCAATCCAAAATTGGGCAGAAGACCTAAATAGACATTTCTCCATAGAAGACATGCAGATGGCCAAGAAGCACATGAAAAGCTACTCAACATCACTAATTATTAGAGAAATGCAAGTCAAAAAACTACAATGAGATATAACCTCATACCAGTCAGAATGGGCATCAGCAGAAAATCTACAAACAACAAATGCTGGAGAGGGTGTGGAGAAATGGCAACCCTCTGGCAGAGTTGGTGGGAATGTAAATTGATACAGCCACTATGGAGAATAGTATGGAGGTTCCTTCAAAAACTAAAAATAGAACTACCGTATGACCCAGCAATCCCACTACTGGGCATATACCCTGAGAAAACCGTAATTCAAAAAGACACATGCACCCCATATTAATTGCAGCACTATTTACAATAGCCAGGGCATGGAAGCAACCTAAATGCCCATCGACAGATGAATGGATAAAGAAGATGCGGCATATATATACAATGGAATATTACTCAGCCTTAAAAAGAAACAAAACTGAGTTATTTTTTGTGAGGTGGATGGACCTAGAGTGTGTCATACAGAGTGAAGTAAGTCAGAAAGAGAAAAACAGTACCATATGCTAACACATATATATGGAATCTTAGAAAGAAAAAAAAAAAGAAGGTTATGAAGAACTTAGGGGCAGGACAGGAATAAAGATGCAGACATACAGAATGGACTTGAGGACACGGGGAGGACACGGGGAGGGGGAAGGGTAAGCCCGGACGAAGTGAGAGAGTGTCATGGACTTATATATACTACCAAATGTAAAACAAATAGCTAGTGGGAAGCAGCCTCATAGCACAGGGAGATCAGCTCAGTGCTCTGTGACCACCTAGAGGGGTGGGATAGGGAGGGTGGGAGGGAGTCGCGAGAGGGAGGGGATATGAGGATATATGTATACGTATAGCTGATTCACTCTGTTATAAAGCAGAAACTAACACACCATTGTAAAGCAATTATACTCCAATAAAGATGTTAAAAAAGAAATAAAAACTCATAACCCAAAAAAAAATGATGGCCATTGGTGAGTATATTTATAATATTAAACACTCAAAAAGCTTCTCTAATTAAATGACTGATAAAATATTAATTAATAATAATAACTAAGTAATTATTGAGCATCATGTTCGAAGAGCTTTACAGACAGCATCTTCCTTTCATAATCGTCTTAAGAGACCCAAAAGGTTATCTCTATTTTAAAGATAAGGAACTTGGGGAGAGAAGTTAATCAATTTGCCTAAAGTAACATTTCTAGTCAGAGACAAAACAGGGATTTAAATAAGGGAATAATAGGTCCCAATGGAAAAGAGCAGCATGTGTGGGGGGGAAAAATCTATCTGCTAATGAAAAGAGAATTCTACCCACTGATACATGTTCATCCATACCCTCCGGGAATTTAATTATGAAATTATGTCAGTATGCAAGTGAAATAAATAGTAAGTTGGAATAAGGAAAAGATGTTATGACAAATTAAGATTTAAATTTACCTTTTTAAAAGGTAATATTGTGTTCATGATATGGTGCTAGATTATTATTATTTTTTTTTTTTACTCAAGATTATCAATAAAAAAAGGAATCAAGAATCAAGGAGATTTAACAATGCTAAAGTTAAATTACAGGTGTTTACTGCTTTAGTAAACATTCAAGGTAGGAATTCAGATATAGAAAACAAAGGAATTATGAGTAAAAGTGACCATATAATTTATCTTCCAACCCATAACACTTTTGAGAATGAAAGAAAGCCCTATCAGTAATTATGATGGTAAGACAAATATAATATAAACTAGGACTGCTCCAGGCAAATCCAGACATTTGGTCACCCTAGTTAAGAAAAATACTTTAACAAAAAATTCTTTGGTATGATTTTTTTTTGAGTACTTAGTATGTTAGCATGTACTCTACAATACAAGACTTTATCTGTCTTATTCACTGCCCCTAGATGGGTGCTTTGTGTACAGTAGGCACTCAATAAATAATTGTTGAAGGAATTATTAGGTTTCCTTTAATTAAAAAAAAAAAAGGTTTCCTGTGTCTAAACAATACAGCTTCATTGTTTAAACATCATTATGACCTAAGTTTGTAAACAAATAAGCATTATTCATGCATGCAAAGACTCAGAGGAACAACAACAAAAATAATCAACAAACCCATCTCTATGTATTAGACATGGGAGACAGAACACTGAAATTAAGGCACAGCAATTAATGAGTAAAAATGGCAGACCACATAGTTCTAATTTAGAGTATAACAATGAAAATAAAGTTTAAACCTACAAAGAAACTTATTCATTTTAAAACGTTCTTTTATCTTAGTCATGAAAACCAACAACAAAAGAAGACAAATCTTTCATTTCTTACCTGCACAGCCGAAAGCCAGATGGTATCTAGAAGAGGGGCTGAATTTAACACAGCACACGTTAGCCTTCGCCTCAATGCTTGCCACCGAGTTGTCTAGGTTGGTAGACCATAGCTTCACTAAGAGTAAGGAACAATAAAAATGAAAATAAACAATACATAGGCCAATGCTTCTGTAACTGAGAAAGCCTGCTTATTGCTACAGCTGTCTTTTCATGTTCATCTAAGCATTTTGGTTTACTAGAATCAAAAATGTTGAACCTGAATGAATGAATAATAGAACAGTATATTTAAACCAACAGAGCTTAGTTTCAAAGTCAGAAAATATTATATAATCAATATATCTCATAACTAAGGCATGAAAGACAGGTTAAAAAAAAGCAATCTGAAATACATGTGTATTTGCCTTAGTATTCTTTAAATAGTGTGTGTGTGTGTGTGTGTGTGTGTGTGTGTGTATGAGTAGGGCAACTACATTGTTTATCGTCCAACCTATTACACTTTTGAGAACCTCACATACACACACATTTTCACATGTATGATATATATCAGACTGTATATAAGATATATACACAAATATCTTTTAAAGTACCTGGGAGCAGTTCTTATTTCATCTTTCAATTAAGAATTCCATGATTTTAAAATTTTACATGGGAACTTAGTTGTATGACTTAGTACATCTAAAGTAACAGATGACAGAATTGCTTAGCTGAACTTTAAAATTTTGCTTTAATATTTGATATTTAGTCCATTCCAATGGTACATATTGAGATTTCTAAGGATTAGGGAGTGAAAAGCTGACTGATCAGAGCAGGTCAGATCTGAAAACAGAAGTATAAAAGTGAGATGTTATCTTGTGAGTTACCAGAGCAACCATATCATTTTTAAACAAAAATGTCTTAGTAGACACTAGAATACAAATAGACTTTCAAGATATAGGTTACGATCCTGGTTCCACATTAGGATTAATAACAAACATTAACAACAAAAGCCTTCCTAACCCATCGTTCTATGGGTCCCAATGTCTCGTCAGGACGGTGCCCAGATGGGGTCCAGGTATTGGTGGTTTTTTAAAAAGCTCTCTGGGGGCTTCCCTGGTAGTACAGTGGTTAAGAATCCACCTGCCAGTGCAGGGGACACGGGTTCAAGCCCTGGTCCAGGAAGATCCCACATGCTTCAGAGCAACTAAGCCTGTGCGCCACAGCTACTGACCCTGAGCTCTAGAGCACACGAGCCACAACTACTGAGCCCATGTGCCACAACTACTGAAGCCCGCGCACCCAGAGCCCGTGCTCCACAACAAGAGAAGCCACCACAATGAGAAGCCTGCGTACTGCAACGAAGACCCAACGCAGCCAAAAATAAATAAATAAATAAATAAATTTTTAAAAAAAGCTTTCTGAGTGATTCTAATGTGTAAAGCAGAGTTGAAAACCAAAGTATAGAGCTGGAGGCATAATAAAATTTTAGAATCTTTTTAGGATTATTAATACAGTGATCTTTAAATAGGAGTGAAAAACATAAAAATGCTTCCAACAACTACCACTTCTATGAATGTTATTTCATAAGAATAGAGACTTCCTCTTGTGAACAGGATCATTTATCTTCTATGAATAGAATTTCACAAGAATAGAAAATTTCTTTATGTGAAACCTCTGAATAAAAATGAATCATTAAAAAAAGTTATTTAAAACCTGATGAGTCTATTAGCCTTCCCAGAGAAACATAAGATACTCATTACTAAAATAAAAAAATAACAATTTTAAATAGAAATGTTTGATTTGTCTCACGCTTTTTTCCAATAGGAATCGTGCTATTTCAGTCAGCATACAATTGTTCAGGCAATTAAGATACACAATTCTGAGATGAGATGGCTAGCTGTAATTAAAAGTCTGCATGCCAAATAGTACTTATAGATTAGAATATCAAGTGGTAGAACTGTACTCTAACAGCGTGGCAAGCCAAAGTTAATCCACAACAAATATTTATGGAGCACCTACTAATCCCATAACCTCACTACTAATCACTAAGAACCTTTACAAACAAAGGTTATATATCAGTGTTTCATGACTATTAAACATGAGTAGTCATAAAAATGAACCAGAACTAACAGAACAACAGCTAACTTAGAAGTGAGGTCTTCTTTTTTATTTCAAAGTAATTTTCTCAATGGAGTAATCATTTACATTTTAAAAATAAGACATAATGGTAACCACCATGGTTATAATTTTCAACACATAAGATATTAGAATCTAATATAACTGTCTGAACTGTAAGGATACCTAAGGTTTAAAATACTATAAAGATACACTGAATATATAAAGCATAGAAAAGAAAAATGCACAAGGAATATAATACTGTTATTAAGTTATTAGTTATTAAATAGAACAGGTATTGTGGGTTAAATTGTTTTCCCCAAAAAGATATGTTGAAGTCCTAACACTAGGTACCTATGAGTGTCAACTTATTTTGAAATAGGGTCTTTACAGATGTAATCAAGTTAAGATGAGGTCATACTGGAATAGGATGGGCCCTAAATCCAATAACTGATGTCTTTATAAGGCGAGGGAGACTTGGCTACAGAGGCAAAGAGTGAAGAAGGCGATGTGTAGAGAGAGGCAGAAATCGGATGCAGCTACAAGTAAAAGACTGCCAAGGACTGCTACGTAACCACCAGGAGCTAGGAAGGCAGCAAGGACGGCTTCTTCCCTAAGTCTTCAGAGGGAGAATGGCCTTGCCAATACCTTATTCCGGGCTTCTAAGCCTGTAGTACTGTGAGAGAATAAATTTCTATTGTAGGAGCCAGGCAGGTAGTGGTACGGCTGCTATGGCAGTCCTAGGGAACTAATACAACAGATATGATGAAATAACATTAAAATCAACTTAATATCCTAAGATAACATCATAGGTCAAAAGGTAAAATAGTATAGTCTTTTGGAGAAAGAAATCAATAAAAGTACCGGAAGAAAATGTCTAAGACTGGGAATTCCCTGGCGGCCCAGTGGTTAGGACTTGGCGCTCTCACTGCCAGGGGCCTGGGTTTGATCCCTGTTAAGAGGAAGTAAGATCTGCAAGCTGCGTGGTGTGGCCAAAAAAAAAAAAAAAACAACAAAAAAGAAAATGTCTAAGACAAATATAAATGAGATGTTCTTCACAATAAGGAACTACGCTTCCGGTTCCTTTCTCCTTAAGTCTGATAGTAAGAATTTCTTTTAACTACAAAATTACAGTCTCAACATTTATTGTGAAAATTCCTTTTGGCAAGAAAAAACAAAAGCGAATTTAAAAGAAAATATCCTCAAGGTGAAGAGCTAAGGCAATTAAATCAAACAAAACACACTGCCCTTATTTATATAGTCTCCTGTGACATTCAGCAAAAAATCAAAATAGTGACTCCTAGGAAAATCATGTCAAAATGTAGGAGACTAAAAAAAAAAAAAAATTGTTCTGAGTACTAGCAAGCTGCCTTTAGGAAATGAATTTTTTTACTTATAACTAAGTGTTTTATTACAAGTTTGATTAATGTTAATAGGTAAAGAAAAGATTTTTGTTTTTTTGTTTTTCTGGTTTTTTTGAGTATCACCTGAACCTTACGTCCCATTAAAAAGTCCTGAATTTTAAAAAATCCAACTACCCTAGAGGATTGGTGAGGTTTATCATCTACAGATCTTTTAAAGTCTGGGTTAAACACTCCCTAAGTTCTTTTGTTCAAAATTATTTTTTCCAATAACAGAACATATTACATATCTATAATAATGTCAGTACCAATTTCAATGTGCAGGATTTATGTTTCTGAGCTTTTCAGACTGGGTCCACTGCACATCTATTTGCACAAAGCTTCCTAAGAAAGAATTCATTGTAAAAGATAAAGGAAACAGGCCCAGGAGTTTGACACAGTAAGAAAGCCTGTCTTTAGTGAGAATGTGCAAGTATGGGTATGATTCATATCTGGTACTCCTGAACCCACTTCTGAACTACTGTCTAGATCCTACAGAAAACAGAATGAATTAAAAGGGAGAATGCTGCTTCACCCAAAACTATCATAAACATCTATACTATTTGATAAGTCTAAAAAAGTATAAAAGATTAAACACAAAGATGTGTACTTTGACAATGCTAATTATCAAACATAAGTTTTTCTTTTAAACTTCATCAAAGAGAAAACAGGCCTTGTCGCATTAGTTAGCTATTGTTGCACAGCAAATTGCCCCAAAACTTAGAAACTTAAAACAAAATTTACTATGTCACATAGTTTCTGAGAATCAGGAATCTCCAAGCAGCTTGGCTGGGTGCTTTTGGCTCACCGTGTCAAGGCTCAGAGGTCACAGTAAAGCTGAGCTGAAGAATTCGTTTCAAAGTTCACTCAACACAGCTCTTGGCGTGAGGATTCGGTTCCCCACCATTTGGGCTTATGATACAGCTAGCTTCTCCCAAACCAACTGAATGGAAAGAGAATGATGAAGACAGATAAACTAATTTCAGAAGGGACATACCTTCACTTCTACAGTATTCTGGTATCATGCAGACTGGAGCAATGGGGAAGCAGGGGAACTAAACAAGTGTGGGAATAATAGAAGCCAAAGATCACTGGGGTCCATCTGGGATGCTGGCCAACACAAGCCTTTTAATTTCATTTGGATCCAGGAGATATTATACTTAGTAGAGTTATAACTTATGGGAATGATAACTGTTATTATAATGCTGTTTATTTACTATGTTGCAGTTCATTTTTTAGTCCTCTGATGATAAGAAGTGGAAGCATTTCATTCAGTATGAGTTAAGTAAAATTAATTTTTGAAATTTACCAAGATTTCAAATTCAGCACTTTTACCTTAACATATACAACTATGAAAATTTGGAATAAATCAGGCTAAATTTAGGGTGTCCTAAAGCCTAAATTCTTCAAACTCATATGTGGAGGGGAAAAAACCTTTAAAGAATGTGCTTATTCTATTTCAAAAGCAAGATTATTTATTGGAAATGACTCTTAGGTTATGTATTTTAAAAGGAAAATACATTTTCCCAAAAGAACTTATAAAATGGCTCATGAAACTCTTTTCTGATTACCTTGCTAGGTACTGATAGTTCTTTAACACGCAAATATGTGCACATATAATTGGAAGTAAACTGTTTTTATTTATTTATTTTTTTAACTTTTTATCTTATAACTGGCTTAGAGAAGTTAGATCAACATGGTTGATCTGTCGGGGAAAAAAGTTCAGTCATAATTTATGAGGAATTAAACTATTGTTAAAATATACAGATCAGAAAAATATCATTTGTAAGGACTGAGTATTTAATTATGCAATGAAAAAATAACTTCCATTGTTAATAATGGTTAAAAATAGATTAAACAACACATATAAAAATATTAAATATTTTTCTGTAAAATACATTAAAAGTAATTTAAAATATTCTTACTATAAAATTATTATAAAGGCTATATTTTATAAGTAAAATCACCAAACAGTCAAGGAGTGATAAATATATTTAAGAAACAGTAAATACAGGCATTCCTGTATTGAGGGTTTTGTTCCAGGCCACTACAATAAAGCAAGTACCATAATAAAGGGAGTCACAAAATGTTTGTTTTCCCAGTACATGTAAAATCCATGTTTACATTATACTGCAGTCTATTAAATGTGCAGTAGCATTGTACCTAAAAAAAAATTTTTACACACCTTAATTAAAAAATATCTTATTGCTAAAAAATGGCAACCATCATCTGAGTCTTTTTACTGGTAGACTGTTCTGCCTCTAAGTTGATGGCTGCTGACTGATCAGAATGGTGGTTGCTGAAGGCTTGGGGTGGCTGCAGCAACTTCTTAAAGTAAGACAGCAGTGAAGTCTGCCCCATCTATTAACTCTTCCTTTCATGAACAATTTCTCTGTTTTCAATTGACTTTGCCCAGATTCATCAGAGGAATCACTATCTATGGCAGATATAGCCTTACAAAATGTATTTCTTAAATAATAAGATTTGAAAGTTGAAATTACTCCTTGATCTATAGGCTGTAGAATGGATGTTGTATTAGCAGGCATGAAAAAAACATTAATCTCATTGTCTCTCTCCATCAGAGGTCTTGGATGACCAGGAGCATTGTCAATGAGCAGTACTATTTTGAAAGGAATCTTTCTTTCTGAGCAAGAGGTCTCAACAGTGGGCTTAAAATATTCAGCAAACAATGTTGTAATCAGATGTGCTGTCATGCAGGCTTTGTTGTTCCATTTAAGGAGCACAGGCAGAGTGGATTTAGCATAATTCTTAAGGGCCCTACAATTTTCAAAATGGCAAATGAGCACTGACTTCAGTTTCAAGTTAGCAGCTGCTTTAGCCCCAACAAGAGTCGGCCTGTCCTTTAAAACTTTGAAACCAGGCACTGACTTCTCTTCTCTAGTTATGGAAATCCTAGATGGCATCTTCTTTCAATATAATACTGTTTCATCTACATTGAAAATATGTTGTTTAGTGGAGCCACCTTCATTATCTTAGCTATATCTTCTGGATAATTTGCAACAGCTTCTAATCAGCACTTGCAGCTTCACCATGCACTTTTATGTTGTAAAGACAGTTTCTTTTCTTAAACCACATGAGCCAACCTCTGCTAGCTTCAAACTTTTCTTCTGCAGCTTCCTCACCTCTCTCAGCCTTCATAGAATTGAAGAGAGTTAGGGCCTTGCTCTGGATTAGGCTTTGGGAATTAAGGGAATATTTGATCTTCTATCCAGACCACTAAAACTTCTTTATATCAGCAGCAATAAGGCTATTCCACTTTCTTATCATCCATGTGTTCACTGGAATAACACTTTTAATTTCCTTCAAGAACTTCTCCTTAGCATTCACAACTTGGCTAAGTGTTTGGTGCAAGAGGCCTAGCTTTCAGCCTATCTTGACTCTCAACATGCCTTCTTCACTAACCTTAATCATTTCTAGCTTTTGATTTAAAGTTAGATGTGCCACATGAAAAGATGCTCAGCATCATGACTAATTATTAGAGAAATGCAAATCAAAACAACAATGAGGTACCACCTTACAGTGGTCAGAATGGCCATCATCAAAAAATCTACAAATAACAAATGCTGGAGAGGGTGTGGAGAAAAGGGAACCCTCCTACACTGTTGGTGGAAATGTAAGTTGGTGCAGACACTATGGAAAACAGTATGGAGGTTCCTCAAAAAACTAAAAATAGAGTTGCCATATGATCCAGCAATCCCACTCCTGGGCATATATCTGGACAAAACTATAATTCAAAAGGATACATACACCCCTATGTTCAAAGCAGCAGTATTCACAATAGTCAAGACATGGATAAAATCTAAATGTCCATCAACAGAGGAATGGATAAAGAAAATGTGGTGTATATATATATACAATGGAATACTACTTAGCCATAAAAAAGAATGAAATAATGCCACTTGCAGCAACATGGATGGACCTAGAGATCATCATACTAAGAGAAGTGAGAAAGAGAAAGACAAATACCATATGCCATCACTTATATGTGGAATCTAAAGTATGACACAAATGAATTTACCTACAAAACAGAAACAGACTCATAGACTTAGAGAACAGATTGGTGGTTGCCAAGGGGGAGGGGAATGGGAGAGGGATGGAGTTGGAGGCTGGGGTTAGCATATGTAAGCTATTATATATAGGATGGATAAACAACAAGGTCCTATACTGTATAGCACAGAGAACTATATTCAGTATAGTTAAACCATAATGGAAAAGAATATGAAAAAAATGTATATATATGTATAACTGAATCACTTTGCTGCACAGCAGAAATTAACACAAACGTTGTAAATCAACTATATTTCGATTTATAAAAAATAAATAAATAATAAAGTGAGATGTGCAACTCTTCTGTTCACTTGAACAATTAGAGGCCAACAGAGGGTCATTAACTGGCCTAATTTCAACATTGTTATGTCTCAGGGAATAGGGAGGCCTGAGGAGAAGAGAGACAGAGGAACGGACAGGGGTGGAGCAATCAGAACACACACTACATTTATTGATTAAGTTTGCCATCTTATATAGGTGCAGTGTGTGGCACTCCAAAACAATTACAATAGAAACACCAAAGATCACTGATAACAGATCACCATAACACATATAAAAATATTGGAAAAGTTTGAAATTTTGTGAGAATTACCAAAATGTGACAGAGAGACATGAAATGAGCAAAAGCTGTTGGAAAAATGGCGCCAACAGACTTGCTCTATACAGGGTTACAATAAACCCTCAATTTGTAAAAAACATAGTATCAGCAAGGTGCAATAAAACGAGGTATGCCTGTAACACTTTTGAGAAAGGCTTAAATGCATTTGGGAATGTTAGTACCAACCAAGACAGAGTAATCTGTCAGTCTCTCTCACTGTGAGTTTACTCTGGACAATTATCAAGAAAACAGAAAGTGACTCTCTGAGGAATGTGAATAATAAGGAAAACCAGTCATTTGGGGGAGGAAATTCAAGACTTAAGAAGTGACCAACATGGAGGTGAGAATACCGTTTTGTTCCTCCCTCTATTCTCCCATAGAGAGGCAAAGTCAGTGCCTCAATCAGCAAAAACTAAGGAAAATCCCTGTGTATCCGGTCATAAGACTAATAAAAGGGGTTCTTGCAAGCCAGAGGTTTGGGGGTAATTTTCATTGTTTTTCTTTTGTTGTTTCATCCTTTTTCTCTTTCAACTTTTCCCCAAGGGAGGGCTTTAGTCACAGAGCTGCATCGGTATGGGAAGCAAATGCACCAAAAGAAACTCCATCTCCATGGCCATAAAAAGGAGTAATTCATCTGTACAGAAAACCCTACTTTCTTGAGAAACCCTCAGTAAAAAAGACTCTGGGGGATGAAGAGTGTGCAGGAGAAACTTCAAAAAGAAAGCACTGGAAAAGGAGATCCCATATTTCTGTGTATGAACAGCATAAGTCTTGTAGTTACTTCTGAGTTCTATGTGCAAGATGGACACAAAGTAGAATGGCAAAGGCTATGAGCACTGAACTATGTTTGAAAAGACCTACTTATTTCCAGATTAACCTCTGACTGGCATATGCATCAGACAAACCAATGGAGCACAGCAAAGGCTTTGAAAACTGACCTGACAGTAAAACAACCACTCACACAGGCAAGATAGAACTTACAGTCAAAATCTAAACCAACTGGTTGCCCAATTTAAAAAAACAAAACAAAGCACTCTCCAGAAAATCTGAACAATACCCAGAGTTGTACAAAATAATATTCAAAATGCTTAACATATAACCTCAAAATAACTCAACATACAAAAATCCAGGGAAATGTGAAGAATTTTCAAAGGAAGATGCAATCAACAGAGCAATGCTATAAAACAGATGTTAAAGCAACTATTGTAACTACGTTCCATGGGGTAAAAGTAATAAACACATTTAAAATTAATGGAAAGATAGATGTACTCAGAAGAGATATAGAAACTATGAAAAAGAACAAAATAGAAAATTTTAAAACAATTACAGTAATTTACATAAAAGATTCACTGAGGTAAATTCATAGCAAAAGGGAGATGGACACATAAAAGTTAGTGAACGAGAAGACAGAAGACAAATTACTCAATCTGAAGAAAGGACAAAATACTGACAAGAAAAGGACAGAGTCTCAGGGACCTATAAGACAAAATAAAAAGGTTTAACATTCATGCACTTGGAATCCCAAAGGAGAAAAGAATGAAATTACTGGTTTGATGAATATCTAACAAAGCAGTTTCAGAAGAAAGAATATCAATAGGGACGAAGAGTGACATTAAATACTGATAAAAGGGTCAGTTCACCAAGAAAATATAACATGTCTAAATGTTCCTGACCCTAACAATAGAGCTTCCCCCCAAAATGAGGCAAAACACCCTCCTCCCCAAGATAACTGAAAAGAGAAATAAAACTAGATTTCAACACTCCTATTTCATAATTAATAAAACAAGGAGACCAAAAAAGGGGGAAATAGAAAACCAAAAAAATATTCTCAACAAGATTGATCTGACACTTATAGAACACTCCATCAAACAGCAGAGTATAGATTTTTTCAATGCACTTGGAATATTTACCAAGGTAGATTGTATTTTGGGCCACAAAACAAATCATAACAAATTTAAAAGGATTAAAATTATATAAAAATATGTTCTCTAATTATAAAAGAATTAAGCTATAAATCGGTAACAGTAAGAGCTCTGACATTTTTTTAAAAAGATGGAAAATGTTAAAATATTTTAAAATAATTCTTAGCCAAGCAAGACAATCACAAGAGATATTAGATGTAATTTTATTTATTTATTTTTATATTATTTATTTATTTATTTTTTGGCTGTGCCGTGCGGCATGTGGTTCTCTGACCAAGGATCAAACCTGTGCCCCCTGCAGTGGAAGCATGGAGTCTTAACCACTGGACCACTGGGGAAGTCACAGATGTAATCTTAAATTGAATGAAAAACACATTATATGAAAATCTCTGGGATCAGTTAAAGTAGTGCTTAAAGGGAAATGTATAACAAAAAATATTTATATTAGAAAAGATAAATGCTCAAATCAATGACATAAACTTCAAATGTAACAACCTAGAAAAAGAAGAAATGAAACCCAAAGCAAGAAGAAAAAATTAATGGACAAACATCAATGAAAACTGAAAATAGAAAAACAGAAAAACCAATAAAATCAGTTAGATATTTGAAAAGATCAATAAGATTGATAAATCTAACATCACACTGATCTAAGTACATAAATAATAAAAAAAAGAAAGGACACAAAATACCAATTCCTGAAAGATACAAACTACCAAAACTCACTCAAAAAGAAATAGATTAATTGAACAGTCCTAAATCTACTAAAGAAATTAAGTTCTTAGTTAAAAGCTTCAAGCAAAGAAAACTCCAGGACAGAAAGCTTCAATGACAAATTCTACCAAACATTTAAGAATTAAAACAGTAACAATTCTAAATAATCACTTCCCTCCACCCACACCACCCAGGGGTACACACACAGAAAAGGAAAATCATTTTAGGAGGCCAGCATTATCCTGATACAAAAAGACATTACAAGAATAGAAAAATAACCCTCATAAACATAGATGTAAAAATCTCCCCCCCAAAATTAGCAAATCAAATCTAACAATACAGAAAAGACAGATAATACATCATGACCAAGATGAGGTTTTTCCTGGAAATGTAAGCCTACCTCAAGATTTGAAAACAGATCATTACAGGGCTTCCCTGGTGGTGCAGTGGTTAAGAATCTGCCTGCCAACACAGGGGACATGGATTTGAGCTCTGGTCCAGGAAGATCCCACTTGCAGCGGAGCAACTAAGCCCGTGCGCCACAACTACTCAGTCTGCAATCTAGAGCCTGCGAGCCATAATTACTGAGCCCACGAGCCACAGCTACTGAAGCCCGCATACCTAGAGCCCGTGCTCTGCAACAAGAGAAGCCACTGCAATGAAAAGCCTGCGCAGCACAACGAAGAGTAGCCCTCCCTTGCCGCAACTAGAGAAAGCCCACGCACAGCAACAAAGACCCAACACAGCCAAAATAATTAAATAAAATAAATTAATTTAAAAAAACCCAGATCATTATAGTTCATGATATTGAAAAACAATAGAATCATCTCAATAGATACAGAAAAAGCATGACAAAATTCAACATCCATTCATGATAAAAAATTCTCAGCAGGGGCTTCCCTGGTGGCACAGTGGTTGAGAGTCCGCCTGCCGATGCAGGGGACATGAGTTCGTGCCCCGGTCTGGGAGGATCCCACATGCCGTGGAGCGGCTGGGCCCGTGAGCCATGGCCGCTGAGCCTGTGCGTCCGGAGCCTGTGCTCTGCAGTGGGAGAGGCCACAACAGTGAGAGGCCCGCGTATCACAAAAAAAAAAAAAAAAAATCTCAGCAAACTAGAACAGAACTTCCTTAACTTGACAAAATGCCCAATGCAAAACCTAAATCTAACATCATATTAATGATGAAAGACTATAAGCTTTCCCCATAAGATCAGGAACAAGACAAGGATATTTGCTGTCACCACTCTTGTTCTGGAAGTTCCTGCAAGTACAATAAAGCAAGAAAAAAAAAGAAAGGCACACACGTTGAAAATGAAAAGGTATTAATGTTTCTGTTTGCCAACATGATTGGCCCAAGGAATCTCCACACATAATCTCTTAAAAGTAAAGAGTGCAGTCAAAAGTGAGAGAGTGGCATGGACATATATACACTACCAAACGTAAAATAGATGGCTAGTGGGAAGCAGCCACATAGCACAGGCAGATCAGCTCGGTGCTTTGTGACCACCTAGAGGGGTGGGATACGGAGGGTGGGAGGGAGGGAGATGCAAGAGGGAAGAGATATGGGAACATATGTGTATGTATAACTGATTCACTTTGTTATAAAGCAGAAACTAACACACCATTGTAAAGCAATTATACTCCAATAAAGATGTAAAAAAAAAAAAAAGTAAAGAGTGCTTTAGCAAGGTTGTTGAAATGTAATTTATATTTAAAAATCAATTGTTTTTCGATAAACTAGTAAAAAATGAATGAATATTAATATTTTAAATACCATTTTCAATAGCACCAAATATTAAACTATTTAGTTGTAATAATGTGCAAGATCTGCATTCAAAAACTACAAAACAATAAAACTATGATAAGAGAAATCCAGGAAGGACTAAATATGAAGAGATAAACCACGTTCATGGAATGGAAGTCTCAGTACATTAAGATATCAACTCATCCCATATTAATCTATAGATTCAACACTATCTCAATCAAAATCCCAGCAGGATTTTCTGTAGGTGCTGGCAACTTGATTCTAAACTGTTTATGGGAAAGCAGAGAAAGTAAAGAGCTAAAATCATTTTCAAGAACCAAGATGAAGGATTCACACTAAATGATTTCAAGACTTAAGCTACAAATCAAGACAATGTGGTATAGTAAAAGAAGAAATACATAGATCAATGTAGAATCTAAAAAATGTCACACCCTTCTATCAGAAATGGACAGATACAGCAAACAGAAAATCAGGACACAGTTGAACTCAACAACACCATAAATCAACTGAATATAATTGATATCTACATACTACTTTATCCAACAACAGTAGGATACACATTCTTCTCAAAGTCACATGCAACATTCATCCATTCTGGGCCATAAAATACACCTTAACAAATTTAAAAGAATGGAAAACATACAATGTATTTCTTAGACCACAATGGAATTATACTTGGAGATCAAACAACATGCTTCTAAGTAGTACATAAGTCAAATAAAAAACCTCAAGCGAAATTTAAGAATATTTTGAACTAAATGAGAATGAAGATAACTTATCAAAATCTGTGGGATGCAGCACTCAGAGGAAAATTTATAGCACTGAATGCACATATTAAGCAAAGAAAAAAGATGCAAAATCAATAATCTGAGCTTCCAATTTAGGAAACTAGAAATAGAAGAGCAAATTAAATCTAAAGTAAGCAGAAGGGAAGTAATAAAAATTAGAGCAAAAGTCAATAAATTAAAATCAGGAAGTCAACAGAGAAAACCAATGAAACCAAAAGCTGGTTTGAAAAGATCAATTAAATCGATAAGCCTCAATGCAATCTGTAACAAAATCTCAATGAAGTTTTTTTGCAGAAATAGAATGAAATCCATCCTAAAATTTATGCGGAATCTTAATAGACCTAAAATAGCCAAAACAATCTGGAAAAAGAGGAAAAAATAATGGAAGACTCACTTCCTGATTTCAAAACAAAGCTACAGTAATCAAAACAGTATGGTAGTGGCATAATGACAAATATATAGACCAATGGAAAAGAATAGAGTCCAAAAATAAGCCCTCACAGATATGATAAAATGATTTTTAACTAGGGTGCTAAGACTTTTCAATGGAGAAAGGGCAATCTTTTCAACAAGTGGTTCTGGGAAAACTGGATATTCACATGTAAAAAATGAAGTCAGACCCTTACTTTACACCATATACAAAAGTGAACTCAAAATGGATCAAAGACACAAATGTAAGAGCTAAAACCATAAAACTGTTAGACAGAAACATAGGCCATAAGATTTATTACATTGGATTTAGCAATGACTTCTTAAATATGACACGAAAGGCACAGGCGACAAAAGAAAAAAATAGGCAATTTGGAATTCATCAATATGAAAAAATTGTGTGCATCAAAGCACACTATTAATAAATCATATATAATGGATATTTGATAATCATGATAAGGGATTAATATTCAGAATACATAGAGAACTCCTAAAACTCAATAACAACAAAACCCAATTAAAAAATTGGCATAGGACTTGAATAAACCTTTCTCCTCAGAAGATATACAAATGGCTAATAAGCACATGAAAAAATGTTCAACATCACTATCACTGGGGAAATGCAAGCAAAGCAAAACCACAGTAAGATACCACTTCATACCCATTAAAATCATTATTAAAAAAAAAGGAAAAATAAAAGAACAGGTATTGGCAAGGATGTGGAGAAATGGAAATAGTTGGGTACTATTGGTGGGAATATAAAATGGTGCAGCCATTGTGGGAAACAGAATGGCAGGTCCTAAAAAAATTAAGTATGTATCATATGATCCAGCAATTCCATTTCTGAGTATATACCCAGAAGAACTTAAAGCAGGGATATGAAGAGATATTTTGCCATTCATGTTCATAGCAGCATTATTCACAATAGCCAAAAAGGGGAAACAACTGAGTGTCTATCCATCAACGAATGAAACAAAATGTGGTATATTCATACAATAGATTATTTTTCGGTCTTATAAAGGAACAAAATTCTAACACATGCAACAACATGGATGAACCTAGAGGACATTATGCTAAGTGAAATAAACCAGTCACAAGAAACAGAAATTAGAAAGGTGATTGCCAGGGGCTGGTGAAGGGGGAATGGGGAGTTACTGCTTCAGTAAAACAGAAACAGCTTCTGAAACAGAGTTTCAGGTTTGCAATACGAAAAAAGTTCTATGGATTGACAGTGGTGAAGGATGCACAACAATGTGAAGGTACTTAATGCCACTGAACAGTATACTTTAAAATGGTTAAAATGGTTTCTTTTATGTGTATCTTAACACAATTTAAAATCAAGGGACTTCCCTGGTGGCGCAGTGGTTAAGAACCTGCCTGCCAATGCAGGGGACACGGGTTCAATCCCTGCTCTGGGAAGATCCCACATGCCACAGAGCAACTAACCCCATGTGCCACAGCTACTGAGACCACGTGCCACAACTACTGAAGCCCATGCACCTAGAGCCCGTGCTCCACAACAAGAGAAGCCACTCCAACGAGAAGCACACGCATCGCAATGAAGAGTAGCCCCCACTTGCCACAACGAAGACCCAACGCAGACAAAAATAAATTAAAAAAATAAAATCAGTAAGTAATTTTTTAAAAATGTCTTCCTACTTAAATTGCTCTTCCTGCTTAAATTACTTCTATTTTCCTGAGAAAGTACGCAAGTATTGTCAATAAAGGCTACCCCACTACATTATTAAAAAAAAAAAAGTTTAATGAAACTTTGTATTCCAACAAAAAATGTCAATTGTAGCACAATGTTCTAAATAATTCCGAAATTCGAAGATAATTTCTTAAAGCAATTGCGAAGCAAAGTATTACAATCTATATATACTGTGGGTAAACAACTTGCTACTTTCTGATCTAAAACTTTTTGGGGGTCAAGCCAGTCATGTCATTTCCCTTTTACAGAATAGGACAGGTCTATCATCATGAAATAAAGTTTTCAATGGTAGAGCCACCCTTGCCTATCTATCCACTAGTCTGCAAGTTACATGTTGAGAAGCAGGAAAGGGCAAAGAAATTAAGGCTACTAACTCTAAGATAAAAGAAACCTGTTAAAAGGGCTTTATAAATCTAATGATGAGAAGAACCAGGCCAAAACAAGGTTAACAGAAAAGAATGAATAGTAAAGATGGATATACCAAAAAAAAAAAAAATAGAAGAGAGGTCAATTAAATTGGCAGAAAGAGGGCTTCCCTGGTGGAGCAGTGGTTAAGAATCCGCCTGCCAATGCAGGGGACACGGGTTCGAGCCTTGGTGCGGGAAGATCCCACATGCCATGGAGCAACTAAGCCCATGCACCACAACTACTGAGCCTGCACTCTACAGCCCGCAAGCCACAACTACTGAGCCCACGTGCCACAACTACTGAAAATAGTAGTAGACGCCCATGCGTCTGGAGCCTGTGCTCCACAACGAGAAGCCATGACAATGAGAAGCCCGTGCACCGCGACGAAGAGTAGCCCCCGCTCACCACAACTAGAGAAAGCCCGCACACAGCAATGAAGACCCAACACAGCCAAAAATAAATAAATAAATTTATATTAAAAAATAAATTGGCAGAAAGAGATGTAGAATTTTTGCCTTGAAACATGACAAACTTCATGAAAAGATTTTGGTATGCAGTCAGAATTTAATATAATTCAAAATACAGAGATGTCTAAAATTCATTTCATGGTATATATAAAGGAACTGGTTATAAAAATGTCACAGTGTGGCATGAACCCAGAAAACATTATCATAATGAAGATGCAGCATATTCATTTTTCTTTCACTCCAAGAAATATAGATTTTTGTGCTTAGTAGATTATGTTTAGAATAATCAGTAATCACAAAGGACTATTATGAGTTTCAATAAATATCTGCATCTCTGTCAGTAAAAGGAATTAAGTTGGGGGAGGGAACTCAAATAGTACCTTTTGCATCATCAGAACCCGAAGCCAAGAGTTTAGGATCCATCAAGTTAAAGTCAACACTCCAACACCTTTTCTCATGCTCCTGGATGGAGAAGGAAGACAAAGTAGTCTCAAACAGAATATAGATCTTAAAATAAATAAAGCAAAACAAACAAACAAACTTGATACCAATTTATCACTATGGTGGGAGGGAAAAGAACTGGCTATGAAAACAAATGAGATGCAAGGTAGCTCCTAAACTTTTTATATACACATTTACAAAATTACTGCTTTCGGAATTTCATTTGATACATTCTACAAATGCAAAAAGTCTGAAGAGACGCTTCAGAGAAGCATCTCTTTGTAAATACATAGATATAGAAAATGCTAAATAATGACTTTAAATTTGTAACTAAAAAACACATGGAGCTCTACAATTATTAAAAAGTGAAAATGTGATTCTTAAAACAAGTAACTAGTATCCTTATTTACCTGATAGACCTTTGACCTCTGTCCTGTGAATCCATCCCATAGGATGACAGTGCCTTCATAATCACTGCTGGCTAACAGGTTCTTATGGTAACTACTCCAACTGATACAGCTGAAAGAAAGGAATACTGTTAAGCCTCATTTTACATAAAAATAAATAACAATGGGTACAAAGAATTTTGATGTGTTCAGAAAGATTAAAACCCTTTCAAAATGGTCTACATGAGTTCACAATCATTATTCTGCCCACAATACATCTGGGAAGAAAGGTATCATATAATTCCCAGATTTTTCAATTGAAACTACGAAATTATGACCTGTAACCACTTTTCATGCTCGTCATGAGCTGGAAGATGGATATGATGAGCCTAAAGTTGCTACTGGCCATCTTTGATATGTGAGAAAAGCATGTCTGTAAGTGAAGATAATAGAGGCCAAGGGGGCACGAACATGCCATGGCAGAATGACAGACCTAATCAGACTGTTTAGGCCCCTGGATCCAGTTGTGCCCAATCATATAAACTAATAAACTGGTTTGAATTGGATTTCTGTATTTACACCCAAATCTTAACTAATATAAGTGTATGACTGAGATTTCAATTAAATGCATTTAACAGTTAGAATTAAACTTTTAACATTTATGGTTTCAGCTATTCTCAAATGTTTCAAAACTGAGAATGAGACATCTAAAAATACACTCTTTTTTTTGTTATTGAGCTGCATAAGCTGCTTATAAATTTTGGAGATTAATCCTTTGTCAGTTGCTTCATTTGCAAATATTTTCTCCCATTCTGAGGGTTGTCTTTTGGTCTTG
Organism: Mesoplodon mirus; assembly: GCF_964341445.2. Lineage (NCBI taxonomy): Eukaryota > Metazoa > Chordata > Mammalia > Artiodactyla > Ziphiidae > Mesoplodon > Mesoplodon mirus. Next base: position 166,300,871 of record NC_138978.1, on the reverse strand, counting down.
TTTATGGTTTCCTTTGCTGTGCAAAAGCTTTGAAGTTTCATTAGGTCCCATTTGTTTATTTTTGTTTTTATTTCCATTTCTCTAGGAGGTGAGTCAAAAAAGAATCTTGCTGTGATTTATGTCATAGAGTGTTCTGCCTATGATTTCCTCTAAGAGTTTGATAGTTTCTGGCCTTACATTTAGGTCTTTAATCCATTTTGAGCTTATTTTTGTGTATGGTGTTAGGGAGCGATCTAATCTCATACTTTTACACGTACCTGTCCAGTTTTCCCAGCACCACTTATTAAAGAGGTTGTCCTTTCTCCACTGTACATTCCTGCCTCCTTTATCAAAGATAAGGTGACCATATGTGCGTGGGTTTATCTCTGGGCTTTCTATCCTGTTCCATTGATCTACCTTTCTGTTTTTGTGCCAGTACCACACTGTCTTGATTACTGTAGCTTTGTAGTATAGTCTGAAGTCAGGGAGCCTGATTCCTCCAGCTCCGCTTCTCGTTCTCAAGATTGCTTTGGCTATTTGGGGTCTTTTGTGTTTCCATACAAATTGTGAAATTTTTTGTTCTAGTTCTGTGAAAAATACCAGTGGTAGTTTGATAGGGATTGCATTGAATCTGTAGATTGCCTTGGGTAGTAGAGTCATTTTCACAATGCTGATTCTTCTTTGCAGCTGTATTTACAATAGCCCGGAGATGGAAACAACCTAAGTGTCCATCATCGGATGAATGGATAAAGAAGATGTGGCACATACATACAATGGAATATTACTCAGCCATAAAAAGAAAAGAAATTGAGCTATTTGTAATGAGGTGGATAGACCTAGAGTCTGTCATACAGAGTGAAGTAAGTCAGAAAGAGAAAGACAAATACCGTATGCTAACACATATATATGGAATTTTAAGAAAAAATAATGTCATGAAGAACCTAGGGTTAAGACGGGAATAAAGATACAGACCTACTAAGAACGGACTTGAGGATATGGGGAGGGGGAAGGGTAAGCTGTGACAAACTGAGAGAGTGGCATGGACATATATACACTACCAAATGTAAAATAGATAGCTAGTGGGAAGCAGCCGCATAGCACAAGGAGATCAGCTATGTGGCTTGTGACCACCTAGAGGGGTGGGATAGGGAGGATGGGAGGGAGGGACACACAAGAGGGAAGAGATATGGGAACATATGTATATGTATAACTGATTCACTTTGTCATAAAGCAGAAACTAACACACCATTGTAAAGCAATTATACCCCAATAAAGATGTTAAAAAAAATACCCCATGAAAGGCCATCTACAATAAAGACCGTTATTTGATTAAATGAAAGAAAGGATTTTCATTTGGCAAAGAGAAAAACACTAACTACTAACCCCCACAGGGAAAAAGAAACCCATGTCTATAAAAAGATATTCTGACGTATCCTCTGTATACAATTAAAGTGTTCACCATGAATGAGTAAGGAGTCTCACAAAAAGGTACCATAACAAACTCATACTAATTATAGATACTAACTGTTATATACACACTGCATTATGCCAAGGAAATAATGTAAATACCTGATTTTGGAATTGCAGGTCATTTCATTTTCAGGGTAATGAATATCCACCGCATCCTGAATGACTGTGCCATATTCATAGACTTTAATCTTCTTTGTAACCCCAGCAATTGCAAAGTAGTCACAATCCCGGTCAAATTCAATACTAAGAGCAAAAGTACATATGTGGGTCAGTTAGACTATTTACCTACCCTTGTGATGTTTACAGTGACAACATTTCAGAATTTGTTTTTTTCTATTTCTAAAGTGATTCTGTCTACAAGGATAATAGATATACTTGAAATGCCCTCAAATTGTACTAGGCCTTATGTCCAGATTAAGTCATTATCAAGGCATATAAAATTACAAGTGGTGGAGAACTGTGCACAGCTACACAATTCTGAACCATAGATGGTTCCTGTGTTCCTAGTAACTTGACATGTTTTTCAATTTGGTTTTAGTAACCATATTACAAACAACACACCCAACTGTCAAGGCTAACAAGTTATACTGTAAAAGTAGTGAGGGAAGATTCAATAGTTTGGTATATTAAAAATACATTAAAAGAGAATTGCCAATAAATCTTTTCATAAATTCTAGCTATTTCCCTTCCTACCATACTGTGGGGATGATAGGATTTCACAATTTTTTAACTTATTTTAATAAATAAATGAGTACACAAGCTGAATTACTGAAGCAATTAAGGAAGAGGTGATGACAAAAGGATAAAATACACATAAGAATGGAATCTTTGAATAATCATTATGTTTCCCCCAATCCATTTCTAATCTCCCAATCAGATATGATCTCTCTGATTTATGAACCACAAACAAACAAGGGAAAAACTAAAAATCTCTCCAATTCAAGTTACTTAGGAAATTCACCCCTTTCTTACTGACTTTTTAATAGAAGTTTCAAAATAAGTTACTTCAAAGCAGAGCACAAGGCTTTATTCACCTTTATAGATCTCAACTTGGAGTCCTAAAAAAGTTGCTACATAATCAGCAAGAATACTAAGTGACCTAATGGAATTAAGAGTAAAATGAATCATCACATACATTATTTCTCAATGAGTTAAGTATCTTTCTAGAAGTTTATTCATAAAATTCGAGAATACATAAGAGTTCCTATTGATATTCAACTAATTATATAATAATAATAAACATTCATTGACCACTCACTAACTATAACCACTGCACATATTAACTCATTTAATTCTCATCATAACCCTATGAGATAGGTATTAATTTATCCACATTTTACATATGAGAAAACTGAGGAATAGAGTTGAGGTAACTTGCCCAAAGCGTCTTGTAAGTGGCTAAAATGATATGCTAGTACTCTGCATATTTCAAGCATTTACTAAATGCATACAAATACCTACATGATGTACTTTTCTGCATAGATTAACTGTGATATCCTTTTACCAAAAAATATATGGTTAGTTAATAATATAGTAAGAATCTTTGCTAAGCTGTTAATAAGGAAAGTAAGGACACATTAAGAATACTTCCCATAAAAATACACTGTTAAATGCTCAGTTTTCATTATAGCTTTAAATCCTTCCTTCATTTTATAAATTTTTTAAAGGAATTTGATTAAATGTCAATGACTATTGCACAATTCAGCAAATGCTCCCTCCAATACAGTATGACTATGTAGCAATGCAATAGACATATCTGTACAACAATTTCAGCTGAACTGCTGTCTCAGCTAATGTCATCTGCCCTGTGGACTCTAATCCAACATAACTGTATCGATGGCAACTATTCATCTATCCCAACTCAATTTATACTCACAGCCTCATGCCACAGAAGGAGAAATATTACTGTGTCTGTCAAAGGACAGAGTTTTCAGAAACCCTATCCTTAACTTAGGAAATTTTGTTATGGCTGAGACTTCAAGGGAATACCAGTTATGTTATCTTTAAATACTTTTCCTCCTCCTACAAACATGCATGGCTAATAAGTCAAAAACATTCCAAATGTTGTACGAGTAAAAGTCAACATGCCACTTCCAAATTATTTGTTTTTTTTTTTTTTTTTTTTCCGTACGCGGGCCTCTCACTGTTGTGGCCTCTCCCGTTGCGGAGCACAGGCTCCGGATGCGCAGGCTCAGCGGCCATGGCTCACGGGCCCAGCCGCTCCGCGGCATATGGGATCCTCCCAGACCGGGGCACGAACCCGTATCCCCTGCATCGGCAGGCGGACTCTCAACCACTGCGCCACCAGGGAGGCCCAAATTATTTGTTTTTAATACAAAAAAAGTTTAAACACTAACTTATTAAAATAAAAGTCAAAAGATACTGCAGGAAGAAAATTGGCATATAAATTAAAATGCTGTCAAAGGAATGGATTTGATGATATTAAATAACTGAGTCTATTATTTCTTCCTTTGCTACCCTGTTATTCAACACAGCTCTCTTTTTTCAACAAAGGTTATTTTTTAGCTATATCAGATCATTATTAACTCCCATACTAAAAGATTAACTTTTTGTTTTGACTTTACTGCTATCGTTTTCTTACATTCTGGTTATGTTTTCTTCTTAATATGTTAGTATTACAAGGACCTAGATAGTATCCTTTTTTAATATTCTAGGATATTGAGGTTCTCTGTAGTTTAAAAACAAGATTTTAATAGAAATACTGATCAAAAAGTATAAAGAATAGTATTATTTCTAGTAAATTCTGGTTAAAAGGAAAAAGAAGACAAACAGCTTCCTTTAAAAAAAAAAATGCAAGTACTTCCACGTAATTAAGACTCAGAATTTAAGTACTTCCAAACATGAATCATTTGTTCCCAGCCTCACACAGATTTAATCATATTTGTTCCCAAAGAAAACAAAGTTAGATTCTAGAAACAGATCATGGAATAACTCAAAAGAATAATGTAGTTTTGAGGTGCAGAGAGCTAATTCAAAATAGATGGGTTCTTATTTCACAATACAGTATTTCAACTGTTTTAATTTATGAAATCTGATAAAACAAAAATAATAAACAATGATTAGTTAGGCTGAAATAAAAACAAAGTAAAAGGTAAACAAATTAAAACATACTTGCTTGTGCAATGAAATTCGAAAAAGAACTGTAAAGAGTCTTGTTATACAAAATTCATTTCTGCTATCCACTATCACCAGTAATAAAACAAGTGGCTTATGAAAGTTAATTGCAATAATAAATTCAGTTTCATAGAATTTTTTAAATTTAAAAAATAAACATTTTGAAAAATTATATGAATGGGGACTTAATTAAACATGAAAATAAACTGCATTTGTCTTTCACACTTGGAATGTTTCAACTGTTTTTAAAAAGTGATTTATTTAAGCAATTATAAAATGTAATAATTCAGCTGTGGGAAACTGGCTATATTCTTTGTCAAAAGGGCCATCAGTCACGTGATTAAGCATCAAGGCAACAGGCCACACAGGACAACTGATAAATGCATACATCTAGTACAGTGTAGCATAAAGCAATGTAAAGACGTCAATATCTCAAGAAGGGAATTTTGTCAGTATTCCCACTGTCATATTTTTTTGTAATTATAAAACATGTATTAGCGAACAAGGTGAATTAATATCCCTGAACACTAGAATCCAATTTATCAAAAGAAAATGTAAAGTGGGGACTTCCCTGGTGGTCCAGTGATTAAGAATCCGCCTTCCAATACAGGGGACACAGGTTCGATACCTGGTTGGGGAACTAAGATCCCACATGCCGCGGGGCAACTAAGCCTGTGTGCCACAACTACAGAGCCCACGTGCACTGGAGCCCGCACGCTGCAACTACTGAGTCTGCACGCTCTGGAGCCTGAGTGCCACAACTAGAAAGAAGCCCACACGCCACAACTAGAGAGAAGCCGAGCGCCGCAAGGAAGAGCCCGCATGCCGCAACTAAGACCCGATGCAGCCAAAAATAAATTTAAAAAATAAATTAAAAAAAAGAAAATGTAAAGTGAACAAAGTTGTTAAAGGTCCAATTCATTACCATGTTAGCGTGCTCCAAGAGACAGGGGCTGCTATAATTTCAAGGAAACAAAGAAAGGTTCAGAAATGGCCTTTTTAATGAAAAGAAAAGAGCAGACCTTTACAGAATACAAACACAGGTAAAGTACATAAGAACTGAGGTTATTCAACTGACTTTCTTCCAAATAAGTAGTATTGGCGAAAACTTCCATAACATAATTAACACTGTGTGTCAAGCATTGTTTTAAGCACTTTACATAAAATATATTTAATCTTCAAATCTCTACTGTATAGATAAGGAAACTGAGATACTAAAGTTAAGAAATTTGCTCAAAGTTCACTGGATAATTCCAAGTCAAGTCATCTAGTTTCAGAGTCTATGCTCTCAATCACTATGCAAAACTCCCATTTTAATGAGAACAAAATGGCTAGTCTTCAAGGAACACACACAAAGGCAAGATAAACAGTAATAATAACATAATGGTACCTACTACATTTTATATATGATAGTAATGACATATCATAATTCATCCTGTGCAACAATTTAAATAGAGGGAGAAAAAAAGAGAGCAAAGTAGCCTCACAGGATTTATAATTAGTGGGAAAAATTTATTATTATTATTATTATTATTAAAATAAGTAAATGCCAAATGATAAGAACAAAACATGCCAGAGGAATTCAAGAGTCAATGATTATGAAGGCCCACTGGAAGAAAATGGATGATGCTTGAATATTCTCATCCATCAAATAACCAGCATGCCTGCTATGTGCCAAACACTGACCTAGCTGATGGAAAACCAGGATGCTAAACCAAAACACATTTGAGAAATTTGCATAAATATGCATTAACACAAACCTGGACTATTGCAATAGCCTCCTTACAAGTCTGCCAGTCCTGAATTTTATCTTTTCTAATCCATTTGAAGGACTGATATTAGGTAAAATTTCCTAAAACACAGCTCTATTCACATAATTATCTTCATTTACTACCATGAAAAATCCAAACTCCATTACCGAAGATCCTTCATAACCTGGCTTGAATCTTTTCTTAAAACTTATTTTAAAAAATACATATATTTATAGGCAATGGTTCAAAAAGTATACAGAGAAAAGCAAGTCTCCCTCCCAGTCTTGCCAAATAAGCACCCGACTGGCCTCCCTAGAGACAATTAATAGTTACAGTTTGTGCATCCTACTAGAGTTACCCTATGCATGAATAAGCATATGTGTATTCATATTCTTTTTTTTTAATTAAACAGATTGGATGATATTGTACATTCTGATTTGCACATCACCCTCTTCCCCCCACCCCTAATAGTATCTTGACAATCATGTCACATCAGTACATATTAGGGCTACCTCATTTTTCCCCCAGTGGTTGCACAGAATTCCAACATATGGGTATATCATAAATTATTTAACCAGTCTAGCAAGGAACACTTACTATCTAGTTTTTCACTGTTAAACAATGCTGCAATAAAATAAATACCCTTCTATGTGTGTCATTTTTCACATATGCAAGAATATCCTTAAATATACCTGGATTATGAAGTGCTAGGTCAAAAATCACATGCTTTTTAATATAGTTATATAAAGCTAAACCTTTCTCCATCCAGATTAACACCACTAATAATTTCAATTTCGTCTCTGAATGTTCCATTTATTTTCTAAATCTAACCGAAACGCAGCTCCTCCCTGAAAATGCCGATTCCCCTAAAGCCCTCTCACGTTCCATGTTCAAATAGACTTGGAAATAAAGTCAGTGTCCTCCTTGCTATGCACAGCTTCTTCCAGCCATTCTCCCTCCTCCCTAAAACTTCCCAGGCTCAAAATCTCCTGTAACTTTATATCATGTAATTTAATTCTTGTTACTCCTTCTACCAATCCATGAGTTCTTGGAAATTTTAACTTTCAGCTCAATATCACTCTCTCCAAATCTACCCTTGTCATAATTCTTAATCACTTCAATAATCACATAGATGATTATTCTAATACTCTGGTCTATCAGTTTCTTGACTTTCCCTTCTCTAAAGATCTTTTATTCTGCTCACTTCCATCTCACACAACCATGATCATACCCCAGACTTTTTGATTACCAATAATTTCATTCCCTCCATAATTTCAATTTATGACACACTGCTTTCTGACAACAACTTCCATTTGCTCCAGCTAACTCGCTGGCTCCAACAATCCTTCAGGGCCTTTAAGCCCATGGGAACCTAAAAATTCACTGATTTTATCACCACTGTCCCCCTCCATGCCTTGCATATTCACTTTTTCTTTACCCACCACAAGTTATGTAGTCAATAATTAGGACTCCCTCACATATAACTCTGTACTCCTCTACCTTTTTTTTTTTTTTTTGCGGTACGCAGGCCTCTCACTGTTGTGGCCTGCACTGTGAACATGGCTAGAGAAAAAAACATGTTCTCCCATCACATTTTAAATGCATAATCACCATCCTCAGGTGGAGCCCTAACACTGCCTAGGTTTATGGTAAATTTCCCTTGTCCCATATACTTTCCCATTTGCTTAAAAGAAAGGTACATACTTTCTTCATTCTTTTCAAATTTCCCATATCTCTTTCCTCTTAATCACTCTCAACAGATTATTTTGCTCTCTAGTTTATCAAAAACAAACAAAAAAAAGAATGAGAAGGTAATTTCCAAAGGCTACCACCATCACATCCTCTGGTCGCTGAGTGAAGGATCCACGCTCCTAGACCTGACCAACACGTCTACTTGTACACTAGATCCCAGCTTTGCTTGCTTACTCTAGGATTGCTTCCTCAATTCTCCACCTCTCTCCTCTATCATTCATTTCTTCCATTCTCCTGGATCTTTCCAATAAGCCTTTCAACATGTTTTCTTCCTTTAAGTGAAACACAAACAAAACATCTCTTACAACCCTAATTTTGTTTAGCTACCATCCTATTCCTTTCCTTTCTGATTGCAGAAATTTACCAAACGAGTTGTCCATACTCACCAATCCAATTCCTCTCCTCCCTTTCCCTTTAACCCCCTAGAATGAAGCTTTCACCTCCACCACTGAAAATGCTGTATCGAGGTCAACAATGACCTTCAGTTTACTAAATCTAATAGTCAAGTCTGAGTTCTTATCTTACTTGAATATCAGCAACACCTGACTTAGATGATCACTCCCTCCTCAACAGAGTTGATTTTTCTCCCACCTCACTGGCAGCTCCATCACAGAATGCATTGTTCATTCCTCCTCCTGTCTCCACTTTCACACTCTAGTATCCCAGAGCTCAGCCCTTGTCCCTCACCTCTTTTTAATCTCCATGGACTTCTTTGGGGAATCTCATCTAATCTTGAGGCTTTAAATATATACACTAATGACTATCAAATGTTTATCTCACATACAAGACCTCTCTCTGCACTACTGGTTCATGCCTACTTGACAGCTCCAATATTAATGTAACAGGCATCTTAATCTGTCCAAAAATGATTTTCTGAATTCCCCATCAAAATCTTCTTCATCTTATTAACTAACCCCATCCCTCTTTTAATTAACTTTAACAAATCTTTCAGCCCAACCTTCAAAATACATACAGAATCTAACCACTTCTCACTGCCACCTCTCATCCAAGCTACCATTATCCCATGTCTGTATTATTATAATAGGCTCCTTATTGGTACCCCTGCTTCCATACTTGACCCTTACAGTCTATTTTCAAACAGGTCCAATCAACATTCCTTTGGTTCAAAATAATTTAATGGCTTCCTACCTGGTCTCAAGAAAAAGGCAAAGTGATTATAAAATGGTGTATGTGATTTGCCTCCCCCTCTCCCTTGTTCCAGTTACACTGGCCTTATGGTAAACCTAGGAAATTCCAAACCTAATCCCACCTCAGGGCCAATGCACCTGATAGTCTCTGACCCTGAAGTGGTCTAATATGTTTCAAACTGCAGCTTTCTACACTCTACCCCCTGTTTTGCTGAATTACCTCCCTCTGCTTTATTTTTTTCCATAGGATTTTAAAAACTTATATCCTGTATTTTCTTCTAATACTTTGCCAGTTTCTTTTTCTTTTTTTCATTTAAATATTCATTCCATCTGGAATTTATTTTAAACTATGAGAAGAGATGTAAATTTATATTTTCACACATCATTACCTAGTAACCCCATTTACTGAATAACCTCTTTTCCCCATTTATTAGAAATGCAGTTTATATCATATAAACTAAGTTCTTATAAGAATAACTGTAGACATTCTCTGTTCATTGACTCGTACCGCACAGTTTTAATTACTGATTCATCATAATATGCTATAGAATCTTGTAGGAACTAGTGTCCTTTTATTAACTGTTTTCTTCAGAATTTTCCCAAGCATCTTGTAACTATATTTTTAACACCAGCTTATTTCCAAAAAAACAAAAAAAAGTATCCTATATGATATTTTCATGGCAATCATGTTAAGTTCATACACTAATTAAGGAAAATAGTATTTTTGTGATGCTTAGCCTTTCCATTTAGGCATATGCTGTATCTTTCCTTTGTTCAAATTTTGTTTCCTCAGCAGTATTTTAAATTTTTTCTTCTTTTAGATCTCCTACATTGCCGGTTAGGTTTATTATTTTCTATTTGACAACTTTCCCTAATTTTTCCATTGCAATTAGCCTGTGTGGAGTTTTGTCCCTTCTACAACCAGTTCAGATTATCTACATTGCCTACAGAATAATCTCTGTCATTTAAGAACCCAAGATTATTTGCAATAGATTTCAGCAAAGTAGTTCCTTATTACTTTTTCTTTCAGTGTACCTGTAGTTATTTCCTTAGTTTCATTTATTTCATGTACTTGAAGTTTCTCCTAGTTTTTACTTGATTAGGCTAACATGCATCTTTTATTTCTTTTAAAAAGCTTGTTGATTGAAAATCATTGTTTTTTAACAATTCATTTTTTCACATTTACCTTATTAGTTTCCTTCTAGTTTACTTAGGTTTATTTTGTTCTTTCTCTAATATCTTCAGTTAAATATTTATTTTCATACTTTCTTCTTCATTAGTTAAGAACGTAAAACAAGAAATTTTATTCTGAGCACTTTTAGCTGCATCCCATAGGTTCAAATATATAAAAGCTTCACCAAAGTGGCTTCATTTCCACTTTGACTCTAGAGTTGCCAAAATAGCTTTTAAATTTCTATGTGGTGGGTTTTTTTCTATTTTCCTATTGAGTTATAAATGTCTCATATGTACACTATCTGACATATATTCTGGAACACTTCTGTGAATGCCAAGTGTTTACACTGTGATAAAATGTCTTTCTACTAAAGCATTTAAAATTAAAGATGCAACTTGAGGCACTTTAAGATCAATATACGGATTATCAAATATTTCTCATCTAAGTCTACAGCAAGTTATAATTCATACTCACTTAAATTAACTTAGCTGCAGACTCTTCATCTGTCCTAAAACACCTTTCTGTGCACAGTATAACAGTATCCTATGATAGATGGTGTTTATTAGAGAACTTTGGAAAATTGAAAATAACTTATAAAGCAAAGATTAACAGAAAGATTTTATAAAAACATCTACTAGAGAAAAAAATAATAGTTAAAAAACAAAGTATCTTTTGTCCCCAAAGCTACTATGACATTTTGTCCTTTTTGCAACGTGTCTATATTTAGTAAAGTGGAGGAAACGATATGCAAGTAGAAGTTCCAATTCTTTACTTTTGAAATTGAAGTAGAAAATACATCTAACTTTTCAGTTCTGTATCCTTGGGTAGCATTTACAAGAAACCAATGAGGTTACAATATTAAATCATTAATGTCACTGCTGTGATGCTTCATCACAAAACAATATAACTATGGTAAAAAGAAACTATTCAATGCTACAGAGGGCTAATCTGAAGTGAAAATGTACAATCTAGAAAAAATTTCATAATGAATATATAAAAGTGTGTCCCCAAAATATCAGTTAGCCAGACAGACTTTAATAAAATCAGAAACTCATCTCATATTTCTTATAGAAACAAGTAGACAAAACCACTGAAGAAAAATGTAAAAGAGAAAATCTGACTCTTACTAGATTAATCCTTTCAAACCATCACAGCAGAAAAAAGAGAGACAGAGACAGAGACAGAGACAGGGAGAGAGCTCTTGTTCTAAAATATTTACAGAAATGCAAAGAATTTAGGATAGCAAACACAACTATGAAAAAGAGTATCAAAGTTGTAGGATTTGCATTACCTGATTTAAAGGCTTATTATAAAACTACAATAATCAACAGAGTGTGGTACCAGTCTAAGAGCAGACATATAGGTCAATACAATAGAACAGAGTCAAGAAGTACATTCATACATATCTGCTCAATTGATTTTAAACATAGAAGCCAATGGGAAATTCATCTTTTAAACAAATAATGCTTGGAACAAGTGGATATCCATATTGGGGGAAAAACTGAACTCCAACCCCTACTTCACAATCTAATAAAAATTAACTTGGGACTTCCCTGGTGGTGCAGTGGTTAAGAATCTGCCTGCCAATTCAGGGAACATGGGTTCGAGCCCTGGTCCAGGAAGATCCCACATGTCCTGGAGCAACTAAGCCCGTGTACCACAACTACTGAGCCTGTGCTCTAGAGCCCACGAGCCACAACTACTGAAGCCCTAGAACTACTAGAACTACTAGAGCCTGTGCTCCGCAACAAGAGAAGCCACCGCAATGAGAAGCCCACGCACCGCAACGAAGAGTAGCCCCCACTGCTGCAACTAGAGAAAGCCCGTGCATGGCAACAAAGACCCAATGAGCCAAAAATAAATAAATAGATTAACTAATTTTAAAAAATTAACTTGAAATGGATTATGGACTTAAATGTGAAATCTAAAACTATTAAAATTACAGAAGAAAAAAAGGAGAAAAATCTTCACAATTTGTGGCAGGTGAACATTTCTGAAGGAAAGAGCTTAAATCATTTTAAAAAACTGACCACCTGGAATTCATAAAAATTAAATACTTACGTTATTTGAAAGACACCATTAATAAAAAGGCAAGTCACAGACTCAGAGAAAATACTATCAATACATATTTCTGATATCTAGAATACATAAAAAATTCTCACTATTCAATGATATTAAGGGCCTGATTTTTAAATAATGGGCAAAAGATTTGAATAGATGTTTCATAAAAGATATACAAATGGCCAATATGCACATTAAAAAGCATTAGTCGTATGGGAAACATATAGTAAAATAACAAGGAAATATCACTATGTACCCACAAATAAAAAGACTGACAATGCCAGGAGTTACTGAGGATTTGGGACAAATGGAACTCTCTTACATTGCTGACTGGAATGTTAAAATAACAATCACTTTGGAAAACAGTTTGGCAGTTTCTTAAAATGTTAAGCACAAACTAATCAAAAAACCCAGCAATTTCAATCCCAAGAGAAATAAATATGAATGTGAATATCCAAATGACTTGTATGTGAATATTCATAGCAGCTTTATTCATAATAGTCAAAAATTAGAAATAACTCAAATGTCCATCAACACATGAAGGATAAACAAATTGTGGAATATTCATTAAATGGAATACTGCTAAATAATTAACTACTGATGCAGAAAACATGGATGAATCTCAAAACACGCTGAGCTAAAAAAGCTAAACACACAAGAGTACATTCTGTATGGTTCCATTTATAAGAAACTCCAGAATGACTAAACTATTCTATGATGACAGAAAGCAGATAACCAGTGGCCTGGGACAGGAGTCTGGAGAACTAAAGGCAAAGTGGCAGGAAATAAAATTTTTGGAAATGTTCTGTATTTTGATTGTGGTTTATACAATTGCCAAAATTAAAACTAAACACTTTATTGTATGTAAATTGTACCTCAACAAGGGTAATTTTAAAAACTACCCAATTTGTGATTCTACATTTATTAAACTTAAGTTATGTAAATAATAGAACAACAAATTAAGCCCTCTCAAGGATGGATCAAAGAACAGTGTTTTATAATTTTAGATGCTATCAACAAAAATTACCTATTAATGTGGGAGAGGAAAAGGTAAGAGAAAGAATGTAAACACAAAAACCATTAGTAGTAGAAAAGCATCCGTGTTTCAAGATTAGTATGATATAGCTAATCATAGTGCAACCCTTGTCTTATTTCAAGGCATTTTTCAGCTCCACTTGATAAATAATTTTTAAAAGACACATAGGAAACTTTCCACTGAACAAACCAGGATTTGTCATTAAAAGAGTACTAAAAATCTGTAGTTATCACTCAACCAATCAACAGGCTGAGTGATCGGTCATTTGTGCTAAGTAATGATGAAGCATATAAAATAGTCAGCCAGTCATCACTAAGAGATCAGAAAATCCGATACAAACCTTTTTTTTTTCATAGACACACTAAGGCCCCCCAAATATGACAGAACTTTAATCAAATGTAGTAGTATGTCCTTAGAGCCTCAGCAAATCTACGAGGTCAGGAGTCAGCAAACCTGTTCTGTAAAAGGGTCAGAGAAGCTGTGCAGGTCTCTACTGAAATGACTCAACTCTGCTGTTGCAGTTCAAAATCGGCCATAGGCAATATGTAAAGGAATGAGCATGACTGTGTTCCAACAAAACTTTACTTATGGATGCTGAAATTTAAATTTCATATCATTATTATAAGTCATGTTACTGTACATCATTATGTTATTATTTTTCTTTTGATTTTTTCAACCAATTAAAAATATAAAAACCATGCTTAGTTCATGGGCCATTCAAAAATAGGTGATGGACCAAATTCGAGTCCCATGGGCCATAGTTTGCTGATTCCTGTACTAGGTATAAAAGTCAGTATTTTTCTTATTCATAATGTCTTCTTTTATAAAAATAAAACCAGTGTAAAGCTTGAAACTTACAAATACCAACAATTTTAAAGTAATTACAAAGAAATATGAATTTTTTCATAATCCATTTATACCAATGGCAGTATTTACATTTAAAATTATTTTTAAAGGATAATAGAATAGTATTTTCTGGACATTGTCTATAGACATACGTGTCTATTGCTCTAAGACAGAGTATGTGCCCAGTAAATATTAGTTAAATACATTTCAGAACCAACTTTTGATTCCCTATGAGTGTAATCTGTCAAATGTAATATATTCCTTACTATCTTTATATGAACACACTGAGCATAGTAAGGTGAACAGCCCTACTGACATTAGTTACCACACTCACTCTATTACATCTCAGTGATTGCAGAGTCTATTTAGATAAGGCAAACCACTTGACCTCATATTAAATGGAAAAAAACTGCTATATTTTTTAGCTCCTATTTGCAGGTTCATCATTTCTTCCCTTTGTCAAGCTAGGAGCTATCACTTCTTGCTGCTGTCATTGAACCTATCTATTGAAATTTCCCTTCCCTTTATAATTTGAAGAGACACAAACCAGACAACTAAGATTACAGGGGTTGTATATAAAAAAGTCAATAGACGTGAAGTAACCCAAGAAGCTGGCCATTTGTGAATGTATGAGCTTTAGTCATTAATTTAATAGCATTTATTTTGTTCTAAAGCCTTTTTATTTTTCATTTCAGCCTTGGTTACTGACTACGTTTCAGCCATATGAGACTGCCAGAGGTTAAATTCTGTATAGGTGAAGTGTGAGCATAATATGAAACTATTATGAACAGTAGATTTAACTCAGATAAAGGGGAAAAAATCAAAATGGTACATGTGTACAACTGCTCTTAGAGTAACAGCCATTCTTACCTAAGTTTTAAATGTCTGATGTTAGCAACATATAGGCAAATTACCACACCTAAAGCAAATAATGGTACACTGAAGTTGCCTTTGTCAAATATTTACATTATAAAACACTTTACCAGATTGTTTTCTGTATACTGATATCACAGTTATTTCTAAGTTGCAGTAAACTGCAGTCCTACTAAATTCACACTAGTGACAAGATGGACAGAGACTTTGATTTTATTTGAAGGAAACCAGAATGTCACCCCCAAATGTGCCTCTTTGACATAAAAATTATTTTGAGTTGAAGGCAACTAAAAAGCAGCAAATGAAGAAAAAGTTCTCTCCATCCTTCCCCTCTTTCTGCCTAAAAGCAGGGTATAAATGCTCTTTACTGGACACTCTAGACTCTTACCAGCCCACAGATGGCACTAGAGGAATCTGCAAACAAACTAGTTCCTTCTGTATATTTACCTTCCCACAGCTTGCTGTCCTTGGAAGCCTAAAACTGCTTTCCTCTTTCCTGTCTTTATTCTACAGATTATTGTTGTTTGTTAAAGATGCAATATAAGCCAGAGTTCTAAGCCACCTCTCTGAGTTACTCACTTCCCTGCGTTTCTCTCATGTATATATGAAATATAAATATTAATAAACTTGTTTTTCTTTTGTTAATCTGTCTCTTGTTATAGGGATCCCAGCCAAAACCTCAGAAAGGTAGATGGAAAAGGATTTTTCCTCCCCTACATAACCTCCTGATTAAGTCAAAAGTATAAGAAAGAGTGAATAAAGAGATTACATTTAAGAACATATTTTTTTCAAATTTTAAAAGGTTCAAAACTTCCCTCTCAACCCCCCAAAATGTGTACCCTACTTACTGGCAGCCCAGTGACTCACTTCTATATCAAAGTGAGACGGTCCTCCAGCAAGAGTAAGAGTAGGCTTCCTTTTAAGAACTCAGCTTTGCAGGTTAATTATTAACATGAAATATCAATATTTTATATGTTAAAGACCTCAGTTCCAATTTTCACTATAAACTTTGTTCACCAAAAATTACTACAACAACTTGGAGAGAAAATAAGATACTTTATTTGTTCTTGGTTTTCTAAGCTAGAGTTTCCCTATCACTGTGCAGCAGGTAAAATAAATTAAGTTAAACATGTGATTAATCCCCTCTGTCCTTAGGACAGTTGATTATAAGCTGGTTCTCCAACCCAGTCCTCACTCAACTGTTCCAAGAACAGAAGGAATAAATGTCTTGGTACAAATGCAACCCATTCACAGCACACTATGACAACTTATTGGTTAGGAAACTATAGACTAAATGGTTTTTTTTTTAACCTTATTTTCTTTGATTCATAAACTATAAAAAATAAATAATGATGGTCTTCTCCTAAAGAATTAAAATGATAAATATTTCCTATTAGAAGTAAATTTCTTATACTGGAAGTAAATATCTTCTTTGTAAAGCTCTTAACCCAAGACAGTGTCCCCAAAGTGCCATCTCAGACCAGCAGCATCAGTATCTCCTGAGAATGTTAGAAATTCTTGGCCCCAGCACAGACTACTGCATCAGAAACTCTGGGAGTGGGCCCAGCAATCTGTGTTTTAACAAGCCCTCCAGCTATATCTGAGGCCTACCAAAGTTTGATAACCATTGTCCTTAGGCATGTTAGTAAATCTGAAACAGTAAGAATATTGCCTAACATTTACTTAGTAGTTACAGTGTGCCACACAAAATGCTAAAAAATTTCAAATAAGTTCTCATTTCATCTCATTTTAAAAGGATGAATTGAAACTACTGCTAATTAGGCTAGATAGCTGAAATAAATAAAATTATTTTTTTAAACTACATGAGACTTCACTCATTCAAATTGGTCTTCTTTGTCCCTATTCCAAATTAGTAGTTTTACTATAAAGATTTACAAAGGCCTTCCCCTATAGAGGTAGCCTCTATCATTCCACACGTGTGAATAATTACATTCCCTTATTTCTCCTCCACATATTTTAGCTGGAGAAGTTGCAAACCAAGCTTTATCTTCCCCCTAAACTTAAGCAAGTACAATGATAGCCAGCCTTTAACAACAATTACTACTTCTACCACAAACTTTACCAAGACATTATGAAAGACAGGATTTTGAACACAATGAAGTAACAGGAGAAAGTATATTAATGGCACTTCCTATCTTAAAAATCAAGTAGAGAAATAATAATCTATAGAAATTCAGAAGAAAAAACTTAAAAGAACCACTTCAAATACCTCCAGGAACCTGAAAGTCATAGCCTAAAGTGAACTCCCTCTTTAGTCAACTCCCTCAGCATTTTATCAGATCCCCACAGCATTTATTATTTATTTTTTACCTTACATTTTAGTTTATTCTACAACTGAGTCAACAAACAGGAGAGCCCACTAGATATCAGGTAAACTACCCAGTGTTACAAGTACAAAGATGAAAAAGAATTCCCTGCCAAAGGTGCAAATACCTCTCTGACCACAGTCTCCATAGCACCCCCGCCCCCACCACTTGCTCTCTATTCTCACAACCCTTCATTCTTGTCCTCTACAAAGCTGATTCCACCACTTCTGCCTCTTTCTCAGACCTCTCCTATCTTTATTTCCTTCAGTATGCAGTTTAAATTCCACGGTCCATAAGTTTAATCATTTTCGTCATGTAATATCTTTTTCTTTCACAGTCAAACATGAACACTAACCACCCTTTCTACCTGTCACTCTGA
The DNA here is from genome assembly GCF_964341445.2 of Mesoplodon mirus. Taxonomy (NCBI): domain Eukaryota; kingdom Metazoa; phylum Chordata; class Mammalia; order Artiodactyla; family Ziphiidae; genus Mesoplodon; species Mesoplodon mirus. The sequence goes on along the minus strand of NC_138978.1, from coordinate 166,282,940 downwards.
GATGACATATAGAAAAAGCATAAACTCTTAAGAACTCCTTTATCTCCTTGTCACTAAATATACAAACATGCCTGCCTTTGAACCCATTCTCTTCTCCTTCCCTCCTATTATGGAGGAGGAAGTGTCCTGCCTTCTAATGAAAGCAAAAAGTCTTACTTTGCTTTGGATTCAATCCGCACATGATCTAATTCTACAAATTATCTCATGTTTCCTCATTGGTTTTCATGGCAATAAACTCTCCTACTTTTCATTTTCATCTGAGAACCTTCTTGATCTGCTTTACGGGTTCCTCCTCGTCTACCTGATCTTTAAATGTTGGAGCTCTATGAGTCTACAACCATGATTTCAATTATCAACTGTACAAATTCCCATATTCATAGACCTCTTCTCTGTAAAACCAAAGAGCCTATGCATAATCTCCCATGTGCCTCCTTACCTTTAAACCTACTCTTCTTCCAGTATCCCTATCTCTGTAAATGACACCAATATTTTTCAGCCGAGCTCCTCAAGCCTAAAGCCTGGAAGCTATCTTCCTCTCCCTCAAGGACAACACCCATCAATCATCAAGTTTTGTCTACCTTAGTCCTCAAATATTTTTTTTAATATTTATTTATTTATTTACGGCTGCATCAGGTCTTAGCTGCAGCACGTGGGATCTTTCATTGCAGTGCGCAGGCTCTTTGCTGTGGCGCATGGGCTTCTCTCTAGTTGTGGCATGTGGGCTCCGTAGTTGTGGTGCGTGGGCTTTCTAATTGTGGCATTTGGGCTCTCTAGTTGTGGTACGCAGGCTCAGTAGTTGTGGTGCATGGGCTTAGTTGTCCCGGGGCATGTGCGATCTTAGCTCCCTGATCAGGGATGAATCCACATCCCCTGCATTGGAAGGAAGGATTCTGAACCAATGGACCACGAGGGAAGTCCCCAGTCCCCAAATATTTTTTACATACTTCTTCACCTAAGCCCCACTGACCTTACCCTAGTACAGGTCACAAGTCCTCATCATGTATTGATGCTATGCCTGGCCAGTTTCAACAACCACCTATATATTGGATCTCCCTACTTCCTACTCTTGCTTCTTTCAAATCCATTTTCCATGTTGTACCCAGTAGATGCTTTCATAGCACTTACAACACTGTATTCTATATATTGGCTTATAGGTCTGCCTCTCCAGTATTCTGTGTATCACTCTTATTTATACTCTCAGCACTTAAAGTATTTGTTATGAACAGGTACAATTTAAAAAAATTAAAACAAAAATATCCTAGAAAAATACAAGTGAACATATATATATATAACTGATCTCAGGATTGCAGAAAAATTTTCTCGATTAAAAAAAAAAGAAAAGAAAAACTAGAGCTTAGTTTTAAAAACTAAGAAGAGCATATAGCAACTACCTCCCAATGAAGCCTATTCCACTTCTACACACTGCTGACTACAAAGATCTTCCTTATATTAACCTTAAAATGTGGCTTCCAGCCGTTAGTCCTACTTTTATCTCTTGGTACCAAACAGAACCATTCTACTTCCTCTTTTACTTTGATTATTTGAAGAGAGTCATTAGGTTAACAAAGTCTACTATTCTCCAGGTAAATAATTTTATCATGAATAAAAGGCAGCATTCTAATTCTAAGCCTTTGTTGTGGGCATCTATTTTATGTTCTGATTAGTGACAAACTTACTAGTCTACTAAAATCTCAAATGCTAGCCTAACTAACACTTTCTTTGTGGTAATAAGCATAAAATGATTTGAGTTCATGGTTTCAATATGTACTACTGACAAGCCTCAGTGTAAGCAAGGGCAAAGGAAAATAAACAGGAAAAATAAGAGGAATTGAGATGAGAAGAGGAAAAAGGTAGGAAAGAGGCTATGGGGAAGAGAGAGGATGTAGCAATTTCTAACGCTTAAACTTAGACCGTGTGTATTTCATCTTTAGCCTGTATCTTGAATTGTCACAGAAGTAGGAAACTGATTAACACATGCTGACAAGCTTGGACGCTTCTATTTTAAGTTGTTAACATTAACTTATTTTTCTGTCATGTGTCATTGGTGATTTACAGACTTCTTTTTTAGCCTAGGGATACTTTCTTCAAAGGAATACTTATCAGAAAGCAAATATGTAAAAGCAGGTTAAGGTAGACAACTGCTAGAGCCCCACCTGCTCTGGGTCCTCCCAGAGCATGCAGAAAGTTTTCCATTCATTCACGCATTCATTCAACAACTATTTACTAATGGGCACCTACCATGTGCCAGGCATGGAGATACAGCGGGAAGTAAGGCAGATAAGATGCCCTCCCTGATGAAGCTTCAAGCCTAGAACACAATTTTTTTTAATTACTGCTTTAAAAAATTGGTCCTGGGCCAAATTCTGAAGAAAAAAAAATCCTTTCCTCTGCACTCCCACTCCTCCCATTTCTCATCAACCCCAGATGGCCTGATAACTCTTTAGATAATAACAGAAATATCTTCTGACAAAAAGAGAAGTGCATAAGTCATCCTAAAAATCATACTTCTTCCTTACCAAGTAATTAATTACCTGGAGACAACCTATTTTTAAGTACAAATTTAAAACTCACAGCATTCTACAATAAAGAATATATTAAAAGGTACCCTAAACCTGGATCAGCACTGACTGTCATTATAAACTGAAGTTCAGTAAAACAACAATCCTTATAACTGGCTACTACAAAAAAATAAATATATGGCAAAAGTGACACTGGAACGTCATATCTACATTAAATTAAAAATAAAAAATTTTCATTATCGACGCCAAGTTAGACAAGACAGTAATAGGGATACAAAGTATCAGAAACTCAAAAGAACAACTTCTTTCGTTCGTCTCAAAAACTAAAGTGCTTTCAGAAACTTTTCCCAAGGTTTCAACAGATCCTGAAGGGACAAAAGAACAGCAGAACACAGGGCCCAGAATGTCTTAGTTCAAATCTTAGTTCTGTCATTTACTAGCACTGTGTTGATCTTGGACAAGCTAGAAAATTTCTCTCTACCTCAATTCCTCATCTGTAGAATGAGATTAATAGCAATGCCTTATTCCACAGTAAAGATTAAATGAAGTTAGTGAAATACTTACAAGGTCATGTAAAATACTTACAATGGTGTCTGAAGAAAAGTAATCAAACACTACATTACCAGCAGCAAAAAAATGCCACCGTATATAATCATTTTCTTCTTATGAATTTACTAATGCCTGACGTAAGTCTATTTCAAGAGTTTGAGAAAATATAAGCAAAAATGTTAACATAATCTGTAAACTACAGAGGGAGTGTATAACAATTTTAACCAAAACAATCTAGGTACGCAACGTTCAAACCAAGAATTCAACAGCCACTGCTACTAAGTATTCAGTAAGTTTAAACAATGCAGTTTCATTCCTCTCTGGTGGTCATGAATACCTAATTCAAGAAAAAATGCAAAATGTTCCATTATTGCTATGTGTAAGAAAAGTTCTCTATCCTTTCTATTACTTGGTGACGTTAACCTAGGACCATCTAGTATTTATGAGAATGAACTTCACTATAAGCCACTGATTTCCATGCCTTGTCTATTGTCTGTTAGTTGAGACATTGTCAAAGTAAACAAATGCTGCCACCTTGTGGCCTCACGAGTATGGTGTTAAATAACCCAAAGTGATCCATAAGCAAAGGAAGACAAATTTTAAAAGTGAAAGTTTCCGGTTCAGCTTTTTCTCTCAGTGAGATTCTCACTGCAATAAATGACCAACACTAAATACATGTCATGCAATTTTACAGTAAGAATAATTTCTTTTACAATGTAATGAAATAATGCACCAAATTCAACATTATTTGTCATCTCTAACATGTCTTCACCCCTCTTCCCAAAAGAAATTCTTTATTAAATGTCCTAATTTGCAAGGAATTAAAAGCCTTTAAAATGAATTTATTATCAATGATGTGTCTGAATGTGAGAAACTAGAAAAAGCAAAAACTCACCAGGATTGTGAAAGTTTCAAAGTCCCTTCAATACTATGGATACTATGTTCCTTTGCTGCTGCCTACTATAGTTCTTCAAGCGTTCTGCCTGATAAACTGCTTAAATTGGAAATTTTTCCTTCAGAAATGTTAATTCAATGTAAATAAGAGAAAAGAATGGATGTCAACATGAAGATGGAACAACTAAAGGTACCTTTAAATTTTTTATTTTCCTTGAAATATTTTGATATAAGCACTCTCACTTTCAGTAAGTTATATTTCTAAACTGAAATCTTAAGTCTTCCTATAACAGTAAATGTCTGCCTCAGAAAACACAGCACTCTGATATAAATGTCTTTACATGATCAAGGTTTACTTATTTTTTAAAAAATAGGGCTTCCCTGGTGGCGCAGTGGTTGAGAGTCCGCCTGCCGATGCAGGGGACACGGGTTTGTGCCCCGGTCCGGGAAGATCCCATATGCCGCGGAGCGGCTGGGCCCGTGTGCCATGGCCGCTGAGCGGCTGGGCCCGTGTGCCATGGCCGCTGAGCCTGCGCTCCGCAACAGGAGAGGCCACAACAGTGAGAGGCCCGCGTACCGCAAAAAAACCAAAAAACAAAAAAAACAAAATTATATTATATCAAGCTAAAATGGCTTTCAGGAATGAAGAATAGCTCTTACTCTTTTTTGAATACCTAGAGATGTATAACCAATCCTACATTTTCTAACTAGAAATGCTGCTTTTGTAATATGAAGTTAAGAAGGAAATTTTGTTTTTGGTTATTTGTTCATTTTTAAATGGAGAAGAAAATACAATATAGGATGAATTCACAATGGTCAAGGACATTAATCGTTATTACAACAGAGTTCTAATCTGCATTATATTTCAGTTGGGTAGAGCCATATAATTATAAGTAAATGTGTACATAGCAGATCAGTATTATTTCTTCTATATAAAGGCACTGAAATAAAACTGAGAGCTCTCCTGAATCCAAGCATCAAAGCTGGCCTGTTCATGATTACACTCCTAGCCTCTCCCACACCAGGTAGTCAATGAATTTTTGTTAAATAGGTTAATTACTAATTTAATTAATTAGTTAAACAAAACCCACAATTTACTGCATTTTAAAACTTTAATCACTCCACTGCCTGATTAGGAAAACTTACACTTCCAACATATAGAAAAATAAATAAATGTATGATTTTTGTCTTGTTACCAAGTTAAACAACAAGCTTGAATACAATAAAAGATTTAATGCAATAGTCTCTTTAGCTAATGGCCTGAATTTCAAGATCAATATTCATATACATAAATAAAAATCTCAGTCATGAAAATGGAAAAGCACATGTAGTTTCAGTAATTTTTAAAAAGCTAAAAATTGTCAAATTCCTGATCCACATCAAAAACATTTTTTTAAGGCTTCTTCATTCTACTTAGAAAATTTGAACATAGACTAGCAATTTTTTTTTTTTTTTTTTTTTGCAGTACGCAGGCCTCTCACTGTTGCAGCCTCTCCCGTTGCAGAGCACAGGCTCCGGACGCACAGGCTCAGCGGCCATGGCTCACGGGCCCAGCCACTCCACGGCATGTGGGATCCTCCTGGACCAGGGCATGAACCCCTGTCCCCTGCATCAGCAGGCGGACTCTCAACCACTGTGCCACCAGGGAAGCCCCTAGACTAGCAATTTGATGATTCCAAGGGACTACTGCTAATTGTGTTAGAGGTGATAAAGCCCCGTGGTTATACAATATCCATATTTTAAGACATAGAGATTCTTAAGAATCTACAGTTGAAATGACATAATACCTGGGATTTGCTTCAAAATACTTAAGCAAAGAAAGTAAGAATGAAGAGTATAAACAAAGCAAGTATAGCAAAATTTGGATCACTGATGAGTCTGGGAGATGATTGTATAAAGGATTCTATTCTTTCCAACTTTATGTATATTAGAAAATTTATTAAAAATTTTCAAAGAGTGGTCAAGATGATGAAGATAAAAATAATGTAAATTAATAACAAAAAGATAACTAGAAAACCCCAATATTTGAAAACTAATGTCTCAGTAATCTATGAGTCTAAATAAAATCAAATTTGAAATTTAAAAGATTTTTGAAATGAGTGAAAATGAAAAACATATCTTGATATAATAACAATGAACAATCTAAAAAGAAAATTACAGACACAATTTCATTTACACGAGCATCAAAAAAATATTTAGGAATTAACAAAGGAGGTGACTTGTACAATGAGAACTACTAAACACTGCTGAAAGAAACTAAGACATAAATGAAAACATACCCCATGTTCATGGACTGGAAGGCTGAATATTGTTAAGATGTCAAATACTACCCAAAGTGATTTACAGATTTAATGCAATTCCTATCAAAATCCCAATGACTTTTTTTTTTTCAGAAATAGGAAAGCCCATCCTAAAATTCACACGGATTTCCAAAGGACCTGAAGTAGCTAGAGGACTCATACTTCCTGATTTCAAAACTTACTACAAAGCTACAGTAATCAAAAAACACAGATAAAAACAGACATATACGCCAATGGAATAGAAGAGAGAACACAGAAATAAACCCTTGCATATATGGTCAAAGGATTTTTGACAAGAGTGCCAAGACCATTCACTGGAGAAAGGACAGTTTTTTCAAAAAATGGTTCTGAGAAAACTAGATATTCACATGCAAAAGCATGAAGTTAGATCCTTACCTAAAACTATATACAAAAATTAATTCAAAATGGATCAAAAACCTAAATCTAAAACCATAAAACTCTTTTCACAACTTGGGATTTGACAATGATTTTTTGGATATGACACCACAGGCACAAGCAACAAAAGAAAAAATAAACAAATAAGACTTCATAAAAAATCTTAAACTGTATGCATTGACAACAGACAATATCAACAGAGTAAAAAGGCAACCCACAGAATGAGAAAAAATATTTATAAATCTGATAAAGGATTAATATTCAGAATATATAGAAAGCTCCTGAAACCAACAATAAAAAACAAACTCAATTCAAAAATGGACAAAGGACTTGAAAAGACATTTTCCCGAAGAAGATATGCAAATGACCAATAAGCACGTGAAAAGACATTTAACATCACTAATCATTAGGGAAATTCAAATCAAATCTAGGCAATCAAACCTAACCTCATACCCAGTAGAATGGCTACTATCAAAAAAACAAAATAAATACTGGCAAAGATGTGGAGAAATTGGAACCCTTAGGCTCTGCTGGTAGAAATGCAAAATGGTATACCCCTGGTGGAAAATAGTATGGCAGTTCCTCAAAAAATTAAAAATAGAATTACCATTTGATCCAGCAATTCCATTTCTGGGTATATGCCCAAAAGAATCGCAAGCAAGGTCTCAAAGAGATAGTTTTACACCCATGTTCACAGTAGCATTATTCACGGTAGCTAAAACATGGAAGCAACACAAGTATCCATTGATTGACAGATGACCATAATGTGTTATACACATGCAATGGAATGTTATTCAGCCTTAAAAAGGAAGGAAATCCCGACATATGCTATAGCATGGATGTACACTGATGACACCACACTAAGCGAAATAAGCCAGTCACAAAAAGACAAATATTGCACCATTCCACGTATATGAGATACTTGCAATAGTCAGAATCATTGACAAAGAAAGTAGAATGGCGGTTGCCAGGACTAGGGGCAAGAGGGAACAAGGAGTTATTGTTTAATGGGTACGGAGTTTCAGTTTTACAAGATGTCAAGTATTAAAGAGATGGATGGTGATGACAGTTGCACAGTATTATGAATGCATTTAATACCGCTGAACAGTTATTAAGATGGTAAATTTTATGTCATGTGTATTTTACCAGAATAAAAAAAATTCTGGAAAAAAGAAAAGATATCAACCACATCAAAATTTGTGAGATGCAGTTAATGCAACACTTGGAGGGAAATTTATAACACAAATTATCTATATTAGAAAAGAAGAAAGGTTTCAACTCAATCACTTCAGTTTCTACCTTAAGAAACTAGAAAGATAAGAGCAAATTACTCCTAAAGAAAGCAGAAAATGGGAAATAATAAAGTTAAGAGTAGAAATTAATGAAACAGAGAACAGAAAAATAGACAGTATCAATAAACCAGGAGCTGGTTCTTTGAGAAGATAAATAAAATTGAAAACTTCTAAGCCAGACTATTAAGTATAAAAAAAAAGGGAAACAAATTTCTGAAATCAAGGATGAGAAAGGAAAAATCATTACAGAATCTAAAGACATCAAAAGGATAATAAAGGAATACTATAAACACTTGTATGCCAGTAAATTCAACAACCTAGATGAAGTGGACAAATTCCTTGAAAGGCACAGACTAAAAATAATGCTCAATCAAGAAGAAATGGATAACCTGATTAGCCTTACATCTCTTCTAAAAATTGGATTTGTATTTAAAAATCTTCCCTCAAAGAAAACTCAAGACCAAGATGGCTTCACTGGGGAATTGTACAAAATATGTAAGGAAGAAATAACACCAATTCTTTACAAACTCTTCTAAAAAACTGAAGAGGAGAGAGCATTTATTAGGAGAGCACACCTTGTCATTAAAACCACACAAAAGAATTACAAGAAAACAAACTGCAGCCCTATGAGGCAGATACTACATTACATTTTAGAGATAAATTGAGGACTAAAGAGATTCAGAAACTTGCCTAAGACTGCAGAGCTAAAAATTGGCAGGCAACCTGGATTTCAGAAGAGGCTCTTAACCATAACACTATAACTGCTTCTCAAATTCAATTAAATTCTAGACACTCCTGAAAAAGAGAATAGTAAGAAAATAGTATGCTGCCCCATACTTACCTAGAAACTATGCTGGAACCATTATAGAGATCACTAGCATATGATAATGTAGCCAAAGGTCGTACTGAATTATATCGAGTAAACTTGGACAAGCATTCCTGAAATTCATCCAACTGGCTCGCAGTTCGACTGTCATCTGTATGAAGAAAACAAAATAAAATAAATGAATTGAACTGCAAAATAAGTCAAAGAGCAATATCCACAGACTAAAAAGTATATTCTACACACAAACAACAACTCTTCAAGAGTACTTAGAGAGGACTAACATACACAAATTAATGAGCTGATCTTTCAACTTTTAAGAAAAATTTCTCAGTGGTTCTTGAAAAACACTCTTTCAACACCAGTAAGAACATACTGTGAATTCTTTTTCTTTTTTAAGCAATAATTTCTTGCAAAAACAAAAAAAAGTACCTCTGATCAAGAGAAGTTAAATCATTTATTAAAACAAAATCCCTTATCAATGAAGAAGGTGAGGGTGGAGAGACAAGTATATATACTGGACAGGGTATTTGTTAAAGGAACATGTTTACAGGGATACATCTTCATGTTCATGTTTATTTATAGTCAAAACACAATTAATAATAACATAATTTAGATTAAAAATTGATTTTTAAGTAAAAAGAAAGTGAAATATTTGTTCACATAATACTTTGAAGTGTTTCAAATCCAATTATGGGACAAGAGTAAAAAACTGTAGTGTATGAATTATTAATTTTCAAAATCAAACTTAAAATAGGTTCACTCAAATGTCTTGGTAGAATATGGAAAACAATAATTCCATCCAACAGAACTCTTTACAAATACTTTGAATAAAGTCCATTTCAGTAAACTATTCATAACTAAATGATGTAGAAGTTAAATCACAAAATCAGGTTATAAGGGACCTGAGAAGACAGCTAATTTACTCTCCAATGTAGAAACAGGCCTACAGTGAAAGCATGAATAAAAACACTGTTTTTCAAAACTGCTTAAAGTTTGGACTTGCATTTTCCCTTCCAAAGAAAGAAAAGAACACAATTACTTTAGTTAGCTTTCTATATTGAAACTTGAAATAAGCCTGTTACAACACTGTGTTTTTATACCTTCTTCCTTATTCTTAGCTCATATACATATACACACACAGAACTTTTTAAAGGTAAATTTTTTTGTAATTTTGTAATTTCCCTTCTTAAATGTCCTCTGAAAATACTAGTAAGCAAAAAGAAATTAAGCTGTAAGAATCATTAAGTCAAAAGAGTTACTATTACTCTACTATATGACATATAATAAAGAATTTATTTATTTTATCTGGAGATTTCCTGTTATCTTGAATTGCTGACATGAAGAATTTTATCTAACAATTATTATAAAGAAAAACAAACAATTATTTGAGGAAACTAAGTAAGCTTCTGTCCCTAATATTTTACATTTTAAAGATTTAAACACTAACTTAACATAGTCATCTAACAACCTACATTAAAAGGGCTCAATTTTGTAGTGTTTCCATTCTAGAAAATGCAGAAGGAACAAACCCAATTAGCATGAAATATCAAAATGTTATTGAGCTAAAGTACTTGGTCCACAAAAATTATTCTCAGGAAGTTCAACATATTATAAATAAAACATAGGTTACTGCAAAAGGGGGGGGTATCAACTGTACTGCAAAGTAGTTTGGATACAACATGCATCCAACCATGTAACTGGTTCTTTTTATATATAACCCTATTACCGTGAGCTACTTAATGTAGTAAATACTGAAAAGACAGTTACTTTATAGCTAACCATTTAAAAATTCTTTTAATATTAATATATTCTTTCAACATTTTGACATCAATCCCTAAGTACATAAAATTCACAAGCATTTAAGAATATCTATTCTGCAGAAGATCACAATCCTTTTCTAGGGTAGTTGAACTTCTGGCCACCATATCCACTCATTTAACACCTACTTTCAACAGAAGTTATAAAAATAACACTAAAAGCAGTTATTTCAGTATCAGAAAGCACAGAGGTTAGATTTCACTTATCTGGTTGTAAAAAGGTAGGATTTTGTTTGCTTGGTTGGTTTATGATCAATATCCATCACATATCTCATGGCATATCACCTCTCCTATTCTAATTACAGATTAGTTTGCAAAAGTGTGTTCAGTGTCTCTTCTCTCTTCTAATGCTTTATAATTTAGCTTCTCTTTCAATTAAAATTAAGAGTTCAAATCATTTATTTCTTAGTCTTCATGTCTCATTTTCATAGATGAAAATAAAAGTTGGGGATGGGGAGTGTATTCTCATTTGAAAATATACAAAAGGACAATCAAACTCTTAGGTACCCCATTACAAAGAAGTTTAAATTTCCTCTTTACAGCCAAGGACACTAGGAGGGACTCCATATTCAGCAATATGATTAGTGTAGACACTGCAAATTTGTTAAGTTAAATTTGAGATTCCTAAAAACTAAAGACAACATGTGTTAAGTACAATACAGCCATGTCTACAAAAATAAAAATCTAATCTTCCTCCTGGTTTTAACTTACTAGTCTACATCCCTATAAAGCTATATCTCCAAAACAAATTAAATTGGTTTCTGATTACCTTTACTATCCTACAGCATGCTTATGCTATAGTTATTTACAAATTATTAATCAGTAGCCTACTCCAATCTCTCTTTCCCATCTTGCTCTCTCTCTTTCATTGTTGTGGCCTCTCCCGTTGCAGAGCACAGGCTCCGGACGCACAGGCTCAGCGGCCATGGCTCACAGGCCCAGCCGCTCCGGGGCATGTGGGATTCTCCCGGACCTGGGCATGAACCCGTGTCCCCTGCATCAGCAGGCGGACTCTCAAGCACTGTGCCACCAGGGAAGCCCCCCTCTCTCTTTTTTTTAATGTCTGCCATTTGCCTGTGGTTGTATTTCAACATCACACCAACAAATAACACCTGAAAGGGTTAACATGAACCCTCTGCCAGTCAGTAGAATGTAGGTCGAAGACCACTTTCAATGTAACAGCTTCCTACTATAGTTTATAGACTATTACAGAAGTTTAATAAGGGGCTCAATTCTCAAGACAATACAATGAGAGCTTTCCATCTGTATGAAAACTGTTGACTATTAATTTCAAACACACTTATAAACAAAGTTTAGCTTTCTTCTAGTCTTCAGAGGAAAAATGCTATGTGAATCTATATACATTTTTCTGCCACCTCCATTCCTGAGGCAAATTTCTCCAAAGATTCTCTCTCTATAATGTGTGGATTATAATACAAACATGCCTATTCAAGAGAAAACCAAGGCAAAATTTTTAACAATTAATAAAATATCAGACATTTTTTTCCTTGGTGGTCCTCATTTTGAGCAGGTGTATTACAAATGACATCAATTAATTGAGAATCTAACTTATACCAAGCATTGTATTTTACATGCATCATCTATAAACCTTAAAAATAAAACCTGTTGGGTCGGTATCAATGTCCCTACCGCACTGGCGAGCAAAGACACCAAGAAAGGCTAAAGATCAGAGAACTAACAAAAAGGGAACAGAACTCCATTACTTTTCTATAGCAATAAAAGTATTCTAAACTATTGTGTACAAATCTTTGCATAAGTTATTTCCTCTACTTTGAATATGTTTCTAATTACCTTTTTTAGTTAATTAATACTAGCCTTGACTAAATACAACATCTCTGAAATCCCTACAGGAATCATTTTCTTACATTTCTCCATTTTCAATGTGGCATGGCTTTTTCACTCCCAGTTATATTAGTGGATATTCTTCTCTATACCCTTAATGCCCTTTGCATATGTATATAACATAAAATATCACATAGAATTATTTACCTGTTGCTTTCCCCCACTAAATTCATAATACTCCTTGACAACAAGAACAAGTACTTTCATCTTTGTATTCTTAGCACAGAGGATATTGCTTAGAACTTAATAAATGCTGAAGAATAGAAGGCAACTGAATGGAACTTATTTTTGCTAGCTACATATTCATGGCTGATTTGTTTTTAACTTTATACAGCTCACTATATACAGATTAAAAATTCCCAAATAAAGAAAGAGAACAAAAATAGATATGGAAAAGCAATATTCTCCAAGATATCTAAGAACCTCCACAATACTGTGCTAGACTATGTTGAAAATAGACACTTTTGCTTTCCATAAATCCAGCATAAGAAGCTAGATATGGATATGAAATATGAATCTGAGATATTTTAAGAAGTTCTGAATGTACCTGAGATACGAGACATCCTTGTAGAAAAGTAACACTGCTCTAAGTCTTCAAAATGAGCAGTGAGTCGTTTTCGTCTTGATGCTAATGTGCTGTTATACCAGGGCTGTTTCTTTGTCTAAGGTGATAACAAGAAAAGACACTTGTAACTCAGAACAAATCATACTATTTCTCTGCACAGAATATCCAAATCCTTGAATATTTAATTTCAAAAGTTCACATTAAAATACTTACAAATAGCAAAATCCCGTAGTTCTTAGACCGTATTTTGAATTCTTATTTTAAAGGGAAAGTAGGTCAATTTTATGAGAATAAAATGAGAATCCTCTTTCAACTCTCCAAATTAAATGAAGATAGAATCCACTATAAAGGCTATTCTAAAACTTAGAATTTTGAGAATTTTACTTTAATATGCATCAACTGTTAGAGAACAATTACCAAAAGAAAACTAGTTACTGCCTCATCATCCCTATATTGCAACCTATACCTTGTGAATAATAGGAACACTGCTTGGCTGTACAGAATAGGTATTTAAATTAATACTGATTATTAGGTTAAGAGGTAGTTAATATCTATAGTCTGACATATACATTAGAAGACCCAAATAACTAAATCTCACACACACACACACACACACACACACACACACACATACATATATATATACATATATGTATACTTAGAGAACAACAACAAATCTGAAATACACTGGAATATAAATCTTATTTAAAAAGTTTATAATCCTAAATATATAATATCACCAACACCATGTTAATTAAAAGGGTATGAAAACCCTTCCACAAATGGTTACTAACCATCATGCTTGTGGCACATTAACAGATAAAGAGATAAGACACATAATGAGATCCTGAGATGACATAAGTTCACCAATAAGAATACCAGAAGTGCAAATGTATTAAGTAAGAAATATTAAGTTACTACAATGAACAAAAAACACTTATCTAAAGTGAACTCCTGCTAAAAGTAGATGGTAACTAAGAATTATTTTAAAGCTGTGCTTGGATCAAAAGAAAATAAGATTATTTTCCAAAAGATAAACAACCAAACAGGAAGCTGAACTCAGAGAGGTAACGGTAAACAAAATATAAGAGTATAGAAAAGGGGAAACAAGACGACAACCTGATTTGAGGACAAATACCTACAAAAGAACAAGTATTAGATTTGGAGAATAAAAAGAGAATTTGCAGTGGAAGATAAATCTGAAAGAATTACTCAAATTGAAGGAATAAAGTCAAGAAGACAGAAAAATTTGTAAGAGAAGAAAAGAGACAACGGAGACAGAATAATAAGGTTTATTCCAGAAAAAGAATTCAGAATAATAATAGTGAAGGTGATCCAGGACCTCGGAAAAAGAATGGAGGCAAAGATCGAGAAGATGCAAGAAATGTTTAACAAAAACCTAGAAGAATTAAAGAACAAACAAACAGAGATGAACAATACAATAACTGAAATGAAAAACACACTAGAAGAAATCAATAGCAGAATAACTGAGGCAGAAGAACAGATAAGTGAACTGGAAGACAGAATGGTGGAATTCACTGCTGCGGAACAGAATAAAAAAATGAATGAAAAGAAATGAAGACAACCTAAGAGACATGTGGGAAAATATTAAATGCAACAACATTCACATAATAAGGGTCCCAGAAGGAGAAGAGAGAGAGAAAGAACCCGAGAAAATATTTGAAGAGATTAGAGTCAAAAACTTCCCTAACATGGGAAACAAAATAAACACCCAAGTCCAGGAAGCACATAGCATCCCAGGCAGGATAAACGCAAGGAGAAACACGCCAAGACACATAGAATCAAACTGGAAATAAAGACAAAGAAAAATCACTGAAAGCATCAAGGGAAAAAAAACAAATAACATACAAGGGAACTCCCATAAGGTTAACAGCTAATTTCTCAGCAGAAAATCTACAAGCCAGAAGGGAGTGGCATGACATATTTAAAGTGATGAAAGGGAAGAACATACAACCAAGATAACTCTACCCAGCAAGGATCGCATTCAGATTCGATGGAGAAATCAAAAGCTTTACAGATAAGCAAAAGCTAAGAGAATTCACCACCACCAAACCAGCTCTACAACATATGTTAAAGGAACTTATCTAGGTGGGAAACACAAGAGAAGAAAAGGACCTACAAAAACAAACAAAGAACAATTAATAAAATGGTAATAGGAACATACATATCAATAATTACTTTAAATGTGAATGGATTAAATGCTCCAACCAAAAGACACAGGCTTGCTGAATGGATACAAAAACAAGACCCATATATATGCTGTCTAAAAGAGACCCACTTCAGACCTAGGGACACATACAGACTGAAAGTGAGGGGATGGAAAAAGATATTCCATGCAAATGGAAATCAAAAGAAAGCTGGAGTAGCAATACTCATTTCAGATAAAATAGACTTTAAAATAAAGAACATTACAAGAGACAAGTAAGGACACTACATACTGATCAAGGAATCAATCCAAGAAGAAGATATAACAATTGTAAATATATATGCACACAACATAGGAGCACCTCAATATAAAAGGCAACTGCTAACAGCTATAAAAGAGGAAATCGACAATAACACAGTAACAGTGGGGGACTTTAACACCCCACTTACACCAAACAACAGATCATCCAAACAGAAAATTAATAAGGAAACACAAGCTTTAATGACACAACAGACCAGACAGATTTAATCGATTTTATAGGTATTTAATATTTAATAATACTGATATTTAATTGATTTTCTTCAATCCAAAAACAGCAGATTACACTTTCTTCTAAAGTGTACACAGAACATTCTCCAGGATAGAACACATCTTGGGTTACAAAGCAAGCTTCAGTAAATTTCAGAAAACTGAAATCATATCAAGCATCTTTTCTGACCACAATGCTATGAGATTAGAAATCAATTACAGGGAAAAAAATGTAAAAAACACAAACACATGGAGGCTCAACAATACGTTACCAAATAACCAAGAGATCATTGAAGAAATCAAAGAGGAAATCACAGAACACCTAGAGACAAATGACAATGAAAACACGACAATCCAAAACCTATGTGATGCAGCAAAAGCAGTTCTAAGAGGAAAGTTTATAGCAATACAAGCCTACCTCAAGAAACAAGAAAAATCACAAATAAAAAACAAAAAATCTAACCTTACACCTAAAGGAACTACAGAAAGAAGAACAATCAAAACCCAAGCTTGGCAGAAGGAAACAAATCATAAAGATCAGAGCAGAAATAAAAGAAATACAAACAAGGAAAACAAGAGCAAAGATCAACAAAACTAAAAGTTGGGGTTGTTTTGTGTGTGGTAAATGGGCCTCTCACCGCCGTGGCCTCTCCCACCATGGAGAACAGCCTCCGGATGCGCCAGCAGCCATAGCTCACAGGTCCAGCCGCTCCACGGCATGCGGGATCCTCCCGGACCGGGGCACAAACCTGCAGCCCCTGCACTGGCAGGCGGATCCCCAACCACTGAGCCACCGGGGAGCCCTAAAAGCTGGTTCTTTGAGAAGATAAACAAAATTGATAAACCATTAGCCAGACTCATCAAGAAAAAGATGGAGAGGACTCAAATCAATAAAATTAGAAATGAAAAAAGGAGAAGTTACAACTGAAACTGCAGAAATGCAAAGCATCCTAAGAGACTACTACAGACAACTCTATGCCAATAAAATAGACAACCTGGAAGAAATGGACAAATTCTTAGAAAGGTATAACCTTCTAAGACTGAACCAGGAAGAAATAGAAAACATGAACAGACCTATCACAAGTAATGAAATTGACATTGAGATTAAAAATCTTCCAAGAAACAAAAGTCGAGGACCAGATGGCTTCACAGGGGAATGCTATCAAATATTTAGAGAAGAGCTAACACCCATCCTTCTCAAACTCTTCCAAAAAAATGCAGAGGAAGGAACACTCCCAAACTCATTCTATGAGGCCACTATCACCCTGATACCAAAACCAGACAAAGATACTACAAAAAAAGAAAATTACAGACCAATATATCTGATGAATATAGATGCAAAAATCCTCAACAAACACTAGCAAAGAGAATCCAACAACACATTAAAAGGATCATACAGGGCCTCCCTGGTGGCGCAGTGGTTGAGAGTCCGCCTGCCGATGCAGGGGATACGGGTTCGTGCCCCGGTCTGGGAGGATCCCATATGCCGCGGAGCGGCTGGGCCCGTGAGCCATGGCCGCTGGGCCTGCGCATCCGGAGCCTGTGCTCCGCAACGGGAGAGGCCACAACAGTGAGAGGCCCGCATACCGCAAAAAGAAAAAAAAAAAAAAAAAAAAGGATCATACACCATTATCAACTGGGATTTATCCCAGGGATGCAAGGATTCTTCAATATACGCAAATCAATCAATGTGATACACCATATTAACAAACTGAAGAAGAAAAACCATATGATCATCTCGATAGATGCAGAAAAAGCTTTTGACAAAATTCAACAGCCATTTATGATAAAAACTCTCCAGAAAGTGGGCAAAGAGGGAACCTACCTGAACATAATAAAGGCCACATACAACAAACTCACAGCAAACATCATTCTCAAGGGTGAAAAACTGAAAGCATATCCTCTAAGATCAGGAACAAGACAAGGATGTGCAATCTCACCACTATTATTCAACATAGTTTTGGAATTCCTATCCACAGCAATCAGAGAAGAAAAAGAAATAAAAGGAATACAAATTGGAAAAGAAAAGGTAAAACTATCACTGTTTGCAAATGACATGATACTATACACAGAGAAACCTAAATATGCTAGCAGAAAACTGCTAGAGCTAATCAATGAATTTGGTAACGTTGTAGGATACAAAATTAATGCACAGAAATCTCTTGCATTCCTATACACTAATGTTGAAAAATCTGAAAGAGAAATTAAGGGAACACTCCCATTTACCACTGCAACAAAATGAGTAAAATACCTAGGGATAAACCTATGTAGGGAGATAAAAGATCTGTATGCAGAAAACTATAAGACACTGATGAAAGAAATTAAATATGACACGAACACATGGAGAGATATACCATGTTCTTGGATTGGAAGAATCAATATTGGGATAATGACTATATTACCTAAAGCAATCTACAGATTCAATGCAATCCCTATCAAATTACCAATGGCATTTTTTACAGAACTATAACAAAAAATCTTAAAATTTCTATGGAGCTTCCCTGGTGGCGCAATGGTTGAGAGTCCACCTGCCAATGCAGGGGACGCAGGTTCGTGGTCCGGTCCAGGAAGATCTCACATGCCGCGGAGCGGTTAGGCCCATGAGCCATGGTCGCTGAGCCTGCACATCCGGAGCCTGTGCTCCACAATGGGAGAGGCCACAACAGTGAGAGGCCCGCGTACCGCAAAAAAAAAAAAAAAAAAAAAAAAAAAAAAAAATTTGTATGAAGACACAAAAGACCCCAAATAGCCAAAGCATTCTTGAGGGAAAAAAACGGAGCTGGAGGAATCAGACTCCCTGACTTCAGACTATACTACAAAACTACAGTAATCAAGACAATATGATACGGGCACAAACGCAGAAATATAGATCAATGGAACAGGATAGAAAGCCCAGACATTAACCCACGAACCTATGGTAAACTAATCTATGACAAACGAGGCAAGGATATACAACGGAGAAAAGACAGTCTCTTCAAAAAGTGGTGCTGGGAAAACTGGACAGCTACATGGAATGGAATGGAATTAGAACACTCCCTAACACCATACAGAAAAATAAACTCAAAATGGATTAGAGACCTAAATGTAAGATCAGACACTATAAAACTCTTAGAGGAAAACATAGGAAGAAACACTGTTTGTCATAAATCACAGTACGATCTTTTTTGATCCACCTCCTAGAGTAATGGAAATAAAAACTAATTAAACAAATGGGACCTAATGAAACTTAAAAGCTTTTGCAAAGCAAAGGAAACTATAAACAAGATGAGAAGACAACCCTCAGAATGGGAGAAAATATTTGCAAATGAATTAATGGACAAAGGATTAATCTCCAAAATACATAAACAGCTCTTGCAGCTGAATATTAAAAAAACAAACAACCTAATCCAAAAATGGGCAGAAGACCTAAATAGACATTTCTCCAAAGAAGACATACAGATGGCCAAGAAGCACATGAAAAGCTGCTCAACATCACTACTCATTAGAGAAATGCAAATCAAAACTACAATGAGGTATCTATTCCTCACACTAGTCAGAATGGGCATCATCAGAAAATCTACAAATAACAAATGCTGGAGAGGGTGTGGAGGAAAGGGAACCCTCTTGCACTGTGGCAAGGTGGGAATTTTAAACTGATACAGCCACTATGGAGAACAGTATGGAGGTTCCTTAAAAAACTAAAAATAGAATTACCATATGATCCAGCAATCCCACTACTGGGCATATACCTAGAGAAAACCATAATTCAAAAAGACACATGCACCCCAACGTTCACTGCAGCACTATTTACAACAGACAGGTCATGGAAGCAACCTAAATGCCCATCAACAGACGAATGGATAAAGAAGATGTGGTACATATATACAATGGGATATTACTCAGCCATAAAAAGGAACGAAATTGGGTCATTTATAGAGACATGGATGGATCTAGAGACTGTCATACAGAGTGAAGTAAGTCAGAAAGAGAAAAACAAATATCGTATATTAACACATATATGTGGAACCTAAAGTGGTAGAGATGGACCAGTTTGCAGGGCAGAAATTGAGACACAGATGAGGAGAACAAATGTATGGACACCAAGTGGGAAAGTGGCGGAGGGGTGGGGGTCGGGGAGTGATGAACTGGGGGATTGGGATTGACATATATACACTAATATGTATAAAATGGATAACTAATGAGAACCTGCTGTATAAAAAAAATAAATTTAAAAAAATGAATAATAAGGTTTAAAATATGGGCCCCCAGAGACCCAGAAAAGAGCAACAGACTGAAGAAGACATATCTGAGTTGGTGCTGACAATTTTCCAGAACTGAAAACATACATGAATACAGACATAGAAATTATTCCTACCAAGAAGGATAATTAAAAAGAAATCCACAGGGCGTCCCTGGTGCTGCAGTGGTGAAGAATCTGTCTGCCAATGCAGAGGACACGGGTTCAAGCCCTGGTCCGGGAAGATCCCACATGCCGCAGAGCAACTAAGCCCGTGCGCCACAACTACTGAGCCTGAGCTCTAGAGCCCACAAGCCACAACTACTGAGCCCACGTGCCACATCTACTGAAGCTTGCATGCCTAGAGCCCGTGCTCCACAACGAGAAGCCACCACAATGAGAAGCCTGCGCACTGCAACAAAGAGTAGCCCCCGCTCGCCGCCAACTAGAGAAAGCCCGCGTTCAGCAACAAAGATCCAATGCAGCCAAAAATAAATAAAAATAAAAATATGTTAATTAGGGGCCTCCCTGGTGGCGCAGTGGTTGAGAGTCCGCCTGCCGATGCAGGGGATACGGGTTCGTGCCCCGGTCTGGGAGGATCCCATATGCCGCGGAGCGGCTGGGCCCGTGAGCCATGGCCGCTGGGCCTGCGCATCCGGAGCCTGTGCTCCGCAACGGGAGAGGCCACAACAGTGAGAGGCCCGCATACCGCAAAAAGGAAAAAAAAAAAAAAATGTTAATTAAAAAAAAAAAGAAATCTGCAATTAGGCACACTAAAGCAAAACTATGTTTTTGTACAAAACAGAAAGATTTTAAAATCAGACAAACAGAAAAGTTAATTCACCTAACAGGAACAATTAAACAAGCAAAATACTTCTCAAAAGCAATAAGAGAAGTTAGAACAAAATAAACTTTGGTTATCCTTAAAAAGTTGAAATAAAATAACCCTAACCTAAAAAAAAAAAAAACTGTCCTGCAACAACATGAGCAAAATTTTTTTTCATGTAAATGAAAACAAGAATTATCACCAATAAGCTACTTCTTAAAAAATTTCTGAAACCATGTAATTGAAAAGTTCAACAACACAAACCAGAAGGTCTGAGACACAAAATGAAAGAGAAGCAAGGAAACTAGTAACCAAGTAAGTGATTTTAAATATTGTTTACATACATTAATTATAATATCTAATTTATGGGTTTCACGAATAAGACAGAATAAATACACCGAAAGCCAGCATATACGTCAGAAGAGAGGGCCCAGATACTTTTACATGAAAATTCTACCAAATATTCAAGGAAGACATAACATCAATTGTACACAAGCTCTTTCAGAAAACACTTCCCAATTTGTCTTCTGAGACCAGCATAGCTGTAATACCCAAACCCAACGAGGACTCTAGGGAAGGGAAGGAAAGAAGAAGGGGAATAAAGGCCTTCATGAAAACAAGCACCCACAACAAAATAACAGCAAATCAATTTCAACAACATGTAAAAAGAATAACTCATCGTAACTAAATGGAGTTCAGTCCAAGAATGCAGGGTTGTTTTCATATTAGAAAATCAATCAACGCAATTCATCAAGTGGGCAGAATAAAGGAGTTATCCATATAAAAATTTCTGCCTGGTTTGCAGGGCAGAAATTGAGATACAGATGTAGAGAAAACATGTATGGACACCAAGGGGGGAAAGCAGCGGGGGGTTGTGATGAATTGGGAGATTGGGATTGACATGTATACACTGATGTGTATAAAATGGATGACTAATAAGAACCTGCTGTATAAATAAAATTAAAAAAAAATTCAAGACATGCATAAAAAGCATCTGACAGGGCTCCCCTGGTGGCGCAGTGGTTGAGAGTCCGCCTGCCGATGCAGGGGACATGGGTTCATGCCCCGGTCTGGGATGATCCCACATGCCGCGGAGCGGCTGGGCCCGTGAGCCATGGCCGCTGGGCCTGCGCGTTCGGAGCCTGTGCTCTGCAACGGGAGAGGCCACAGCAGTGAGAGGCCCGCGTACAGCAAAAAAAAAAAAAACCAAAAGCATCTGACAAAATTCAACACCTATACATGTTAAAATTTCTCAGCAAATTAGGAACAGAAGGAAACTTCCTCATCTTGATAAAGGGCATCTACCAAAATGTAGAGCTAACATATAAGTTGAAGTATAAGGGGGAAAGGGGAGGGAAAAAGAGGAAAAAGAAGAGAAAGGAGATGTGGCGAGAGGAGAGGAGGGGAGGGAAGAAGGAGAGGAGAAGGGGGGAAGAGGTGAGGGGAAACAGAAGAGAACACACAAAGATTAGAAAAGGTAAAAATATCTTTTTGCTGATCATATGATTTTACATAGAAATTCCTGAGAATCTACAAAACTACTAGAATTAATAAATTTAGAAAGAAAATTATTTAGCAAGCTAATAAAGAACATGGCTAATGTACATAAATCAACTGTACGTTTATATATTCTCAACAAAGTAGAAAATAAAAAATTTAAAATAATTGTATCAATAATAGCATCAAAAAGAATTAGAAATTACTTTAATGAAAGCATGGAAGACCTCTATATTACAAACACAAATACTGCCAGGAGAAATTTTTAAAAGACCAAAATAGATGGAAAGATATACCACATTCATGGACTGGAAAGCTCAATATTGTTCATGTGTTACCATTATGGTAACTGGGTAAATGGTACAGGGGCTCTCTCTGTTTTTTTTTTTTTTTTTTAATGCTTTTTGTTTTGTTTTGGCCGCACCACGCAGTTTGTGCAATCTTAGTTCCCCAACCAGGGATGGCTTGAACCCAGGCTGCCAGTAGTGGAGGCATGGAGTCCTAACCACTGGACCACCAGGGAATTTTCATGGGCTGTATCTGTATTAATTTTTACAACTGCATGTGAATCTACAATTATCTCAAAATTTAAAAATTTATTTTTACAACTCTAAAGAAACTTAGGAATAAACTTATGAAGAAATTAATAAAATCTAGACTCATTCTCATTGCGGTGGCTTCTCTTGCTGCGGAGCACGGGCCCTAGGAGCGTGGGCTTCAGTAGTTGCAGCACGCAGGCTCAGTAGTTGTGGCTCATGGCCTTAGTTGCTCCGCAGCATGTGGGATCTTCCCATACCAGGGCTTGAACCTGTGTCCCCTGCATTGGCAGGTGGATTCTTAACCACTGCACCACCAGGGAAGCCCACAAAATGTACTAAATGAAGATAAATGATATTCCATAACCATGGGCCTGTGAGTTGTTTGGGAGCAGACTGTATCAGTCTGTCAGCACTGTTTAGTAATAATAAGTGAATTTATGATTCACCTGATTTCAGTGGAGCCTGTAACTTAATGGCTGGTCACATAACTAGAATGCACTGCCCATGTGACTAGCTTAAAATAAGAGATCCGACCTCAAGCCAAATTTGAATTTCCCATTACTAAGGTGCTTGAGATGCAAGCTACTAGTGGTTCTGAACCTGGAGACAAAGCAATTCCTCTGTGACTCGGTGGTAGAAGGACAAAGAAGACTGTGCCCGAAGTCTTCATATCCCTTTCAAGGAGTACCCTTCTTCAGCTTGGCTGTACTATATCCATTGCCTATAATGAAGTTCCAGAAGTATAAACTGCTTGATTCCTGTGAGTCCTTTCATCAAACACTTAAGGTGATTAATATATAATTAATGGATACATATTATAATATGTTATATATACAGATATACGTATTTCTTAGCTCTGTCCACTGAGAAGACCTACAAGCAATGATGCTCTAAGTGAAATGAGCACACTTAAAACTCAGATCTTCGGCTTCCCTGGTGGCGCAGTGGTTGAGAGTCGGACTGCTGATGCAGGGGACATGGGTTCGTGCCCCGGTCCGGGAAGATCCCACATGCCGTGGAGTGGCTGGGCCTGTGAGCCATGGCCGCTGAGCCTGCACATCTGGAGCCTGTGCCCCACAATGGGAGAGGCCACAACAGTGAGAGGCCCACGTACCGCAAAAAACAAAAAACAAACAAACAAAAAAACCCAGATCTTTGTTTTGAAATACCATTCTCCATTAAAAGAAAACAGGGCTTCTTGGGTACACGGCTGATTCCAGGACTGGGGCAAGGTAAGTATAAGATGATGCTGGTATATCTTGTTGTCTAAGAATATAAGAAGTTACTTAAAGAATGATAAGAACATGAAAATCAGCTTGAAGGAGTTCCAACTAGACAAACGGAACAATTTGAGTTTCAAAATGATTAACAGAAAAAATTAAAATTCCATGATTCCATAACCATATAAACAAACAAAGAGGGAGGGAGGGAAAGATCCTCCCTTTCAGCAGAAATGCTAATGAATAAATGTGGAAGTATTACTCAGCTATTAAAAAAATGAAATAATGCCATTTGCAGCAACATGGATGGGCTTAGAGATTATCACATTAAGTGAAGTAAGTTAGACAGAGAAAGATGATACTGTATGATATCACTTAAATGTGGAATCTAAAAAAATGATACAAATGAACTTATTTACAAAACAGAAATAGACTCACAGACATAGAAAGCAAACTTATGGTTATCAAAGGGGATAGCACAAGAGTGGGGATGGATAAATTAGGAGTTTGGGATTAACATATACACACTACTCTATATAAAATAGGTAAATGATAAGGATCTACTGTATAGCACAGGGAACTATACTCAATATCTCATAATAACCTATAATGGAAAAGAATCTGAAAAAGTGCACATATATATATATGTGAATCACTTTGCTGTATACTTGAAACTAACACAACACTGTAAACTAACTATACTTCAATTAAAAAGTTTAAAAAATGTGGAAGAAAAAACTAATTAAAAATTATCATTTGGACAAAACACATTAATAATTATTTAAAGTAAGATTTATTAATAGATGCTCAAATGGAAGAAAATGGTAAATTTACAGCGGACAAATCTGGCAGGCACTACCTTAATCAGGTGATCAGAGTTAACATCACCAGTACTGAGCAAACTCATATCATATGGGTCGAGATATGACAAACTAACAAAGGATACCACATCGGTTCTGTAGTATTCCTGATAAAAATGGATAATCTGAATCTAGTTATAAGGAAGTACCACACAAACTCATATTAAGGAACGTTCTAAAAAATTAATAACTTATACTATTCAAAAACGTCAACATCATGCACAACTAAGGAACTATAACAATTTAGAGGAGATTGAAGAAACATGACAACTAAAGGCAACCAGTGATTCCGGATTCATACTGGAGAAGGAAATTTCTTTTCTTTTGCTATAAAAGAATATTAGTGGCAAAACTGCTGAAATTTAACTACATTATCTCAGATAATAATATTGCATTAACATTCAATTTCCTGATTTTACTAACTGTACTAAGCTTATATAAAAATTCTAAAGCAAGATGAACAGGCAATTATAAAACTTCAGTGGTATAAAAAATGGTTTCTGGCTTCACCTACATTATATTATTAACATTTTTTTCAATTCAATTTCAACTATAAACATTATTTTTAAGAGTAGTAAAATAATATACCTGATAGCTGTACCATAGTTTCCATAGCTATTCTACTATGATTGCGCGTCTTTATTTTTCTAGAATTTTTGCTTTTATAAATAATACTGGTATATAATCTTTACATAGTACTTTGAATCATTTCTTATAAGAAAGTCCTATGTTTATCACTACCAAATCACACATTTTTAGCATTTCTCATATGTATATATCACCAAATAGTCTTCCTGTAAGACAACCAACTCTCTCCCTCCTCCCCTTTTCCCCCTCTCTCAGTCCCCCATCCCACCCTCAACACTACATGTACATGCACACAGCAAGCAAGAAGATTTCCCATTTTGAAACATCCTTAGCCATACCTATTAGGTGACTTCTTTGGTACCTTACACTACTTCATACTGTGCTTTTATTATGTAGGAAGTTGAGTATTATTTCATATGTGAGCTGACCATCTGAATTTGCCTTTTTCCCCCCTGTTCTTCATCTTTTTTAAAACAATTTTTTTGGAGCTTTCATCAAAAGAATGAAATTGGTTTAAGAAACTTTTTTCATTTCGAAGCAATGTGAAGCAACTGACAAAACCTTTCCCACTTTGGCTTTAAAAGCTTGTTTATGGTGCTTTCTTATATATAGCCCTCTTTTTTTCTACAATTCTATTATTATTTAAATCATTATTTAGCTGATCTGGACACTTACAGTAACAGAAAAAACAGAAAGCTAAATTTCCTTCAAATGTTTCCTGGCTAACACTTCATAATTTACTTAATCTTCCCTTTTGACTCCCTCTTGTGAGAGCACTGGAATCACAACTAACTATTGAACAATCATCGACAAGAAGACACTGGAACTCACCAAAAAACATACCCCACATCCAAAGACAAAGGAGAAGCCACAGTGAGATGCTAGGAGGGGTGCAATCACAAAATCAAACCCCATAACTGCTGGGTGGGTGACTCACAAATTGGAGAACACTTATACCACAGAACTCCACCCACTGGAGTGAAGGTTCTGAGCCCCACGTCAGACTTCCCAATCTGGGGGCCCAGCAACGGGAGGAGGAATTCCTACAGAATCAGACTTTGAAGGCTAGCGGGATTTGATTGCAGGACTTCAACAGGACTGGGGGAAACAGAGACTCCACTCTTGGAGGGCACACACAAAGTAGTGTGCACATCGGGACCCAGGGGAAGGAGCAATGACCCCATACGAGACTGAATAGACCTACCTGCTGGTGTTGGAGGGTCTCCTGCAGAGGCGGGGGGTGGATGTGTCTCACCATAAGGACAAGGACACTGGCAGCAGAAGTGCTGGGAAGTACTCCTTGGTGTGAGCCCTCCCAGAGTCACGATTAGCCCCACTAAAGAGCGTGGGTAGGCTCCAGTGTTGGGTCGCCTCAAGCCAAACAACCAACAGGGAGGGAACCCAGCCCCACTCATCAGCAGACAAGCAGATTAAAGTTTCACTGAGCTCTGCCCACCAGAGAAACAGCCAGCTCTACCCACCACCAGTCCCTCGCATCAGGAAACTTGCTCAAGCATCTTAAATAGCTTCATCCACCAAAGGGCAGAGAGCAGAAGCAAGAAGGACTACAATCCTGCAGCTTGTGGAACTAAAACCACATACAGAGAAAGACAGATGAGATGAAAAGGCAGAGGGCTATGTACCAGATGAAGGAACAAGATAAAACCCCAGAAAAACAACTAAATGAAGTGGAGATAGGCAACCTTCCAGAAAAAGAATTCAGAATAATGATACTGAAGATGATCCACGACCTCGGAAAAAGAATGAAGGCAGAGATTGAGAAGATGAAAGAAATGTTTAACAAAGACCTAGAAGAACTAAAGAACAAACAAACAAACATGAACAATACCCTAACTGAAATGAAAAATACACTAGAAGGAATCAATAGCAAAATAACTGAGGCAGAAAAACGGATAAGTGACCTAGAAGACAGAATGGTGGAATTCACCGCCATGGAACAGAATAAAGAAAAAAGAATGAAAAGAAATAAAGATAGCCTAAGAGACCTCTGGGACAATATTAAACACAACATTTGCATTATAGGGGTCCCAGAAGAAAAAGAGAGAGAGAAAGAACATGAGAAAATATTTGAAGAGATTATAGTCGAAAACTTCCCTAACATGGGAAAGGAAATAGCCACCCAAGTCCACGAAGTGCAGAGAGTGCCATAAGGATAAACCCACAGAGAAACACACAAAGACACATAGTAATCAAATTGACAAAAATTAAAGACAAAGAAAAGTTACTAAAAGCAGCAAGGGAAAAATGGCAAATAACATACAAGGGAACTCCAATAAGGTTAACAGCTGATTTCTCAGCAGAAACTCTACAAGCCAGAAGGGAGTGGCATGACATATTTAAAGAGATGAAAGGGAAGAACATACAACCAAGATTACTCTACCCGGCAAGGATCTCATTCAGATTTGATAGACAAATCAAAAGCTTTACATATAAGCAAAAGCTAAGAGAATTCACCACCACCAAATCAGCTCTACAACAAATGCTAAAGGAACTTCTCTAAGTGGGAAACACAAGAGAAGAAAATGACCTACAAAAACAAAACACAAAGCAATTAAGAAAATGGTAATAGGAACATACATATCAATAATTACCTTAAATGTGAATGGATTAAATGCTCCAACCAAAAGACACAGGCTTGCTGAATGGATACAAAAACAAGACCCATATATATGCTGTCTACAAGAAACTCACTTCAGACCTAGGGACACATACAGGCTGAAAGTGAGGGGATGGAAAAAGATATTCCATGCAAATGGAAATCAAAAGAAAGCTGGAGTACCAATACTCATATCAGATAAAATAGACTTTAAAATAACGAATGTTACAAGAGACAAGGAAGGACACTACGTAATGATCAAGGGATCAATCCAAGAAGAAGATATAACAATTATAAGTATATATGCACCCAACATAGGAGCACCTCAATACATAAGGCAACTGTTAACAGCTCCAGAAGAGGAAATTGACAGTACCACAATAATAGTGGGGGACTTTAACACCTCACACCAAACAACAGATCATCCAAACAGAAAATTAATAAGGAAACATAAGCTTTAAATGATACAACAGACCAGGTAGATTTAATTGATATTTATAGGACATTCCATCCAAAAACAGCAGATTACACATTCTTCTTAAGTGCACATGCAACATTCTCCAGGACAGATCACATCAAATCAAGCCTCAGTAAATGTAAGAAAACTGAAATAATATGAAGCATCTTTCCTGATCACAATGCTGTGAGATTAGAAATCAATTACAGGGAGAAAAAGGTAAAAAACACATGGAGGCTACACAATACTTTACTAAATAACCATGAGATCACTGAAGAAATCAAATAGGAAATCAAAAAATATCTAGAGACAAATGACAATGAAACACGACAATCCAAAACCTATGGGATGCAGAAAAGCAGTTCTAAGATGGAAGTTTATAGCAATACAAGCCTACCTCAAAAAGTAAGAAGTCTCAAATAAACAATCTAAACTTACACCTAAAGGAACTAGAGAAAGAACAAACAAAACACAACGTTAGTAGAAGGAAAGAAATCATAAAAATCAGAGCAGAAATAAATGAAATAGAAACAAAGAAAACAATAGCAAACATCAACAGAAGTAAAACTTGGTTCTTTGAGAAGATAAAATTTATAAACCATTAGCCAGATTCATCAAGAAAAAGAGGGAGAGGACTCAAATCATTAAAATTAGAAATGTAAAAGGAGACGTTACAACAGACACTGCAGAAATACAAAGTATCCTAAGAGACTACTACAAGCAACTCTATGCCAATAAAATGGACAACCTGCAAGAAGTGGACAAATTCTTAGAAAGGTATAACCTTCCAAGACTGAACCAGGAAGAAATAGAAAATATGAACAGACCGATCACATGTAATCAGATTGAAACTGTGATTACATATCTTCCAACAAAAAAAGTCCAGGACCAGATGGCTTCACAGGTGAAATCTATCAAACATTTAGAGAAGCACTAACACCCATCCTTCTCAAACTCTTCCAAAAAATTGCAGAGGAAGGAACACTCCCAAACTCATTCTATGAGGCCAGTATCACCCTGAATTCAAAACCAAAGATACTACAAAAAAAAGAAAATTACAGACTAATATCACTCATGAATGTAGATGCAAAAATCCTCAACAAAATACAAGCAAACAGAATCCAACAACACATTAAAAGGATCATACACCATGATCAGGTGGAATTTATCCCAGGGATGCAAGGATTATTCAATATATGCAAATCAATCAATATGATACACCACATTAACAAATTAAGGAATAAAAACCATATGATCATCTCAAGAGATGCAGAAAAAGCTTCTGACAAAATTCAACACCTATTTCTGAACAAAACTCTCCAGGAAGTGGGCACAGAGGGAACTTATCTCAACAAAATAAAGGCCATATATGACAAACCCACAGCAAACATCATTCTCAATGGAGAAAAACTGAAAGCATTTCCTTTAAGATCAGGAACAAGACAAGGATGTCCACTCTCACCACTATTATTCAACGTAGTTTTGGAAGTCCTAGCCATGGCAATTAGAGAAGAAAAAGAAATAAAAGGAATACGAATTGGAAAAGAAAAAGTAAAACTGTCACTGTTTGCAGATGACATGACACTATACATAGAGAATCCTAAAGATGCCACCAGAAAACTACTAGAGCTTATCAATGAACTTGGTAAAGTTGCAGGATACAAAATTAATGCACAGAAATCTCTTGCATTCCTATACACTAATGATGAAAGATCAGAAGTAGAAATTAAGGAAACACTCCCATTTACCATTGGAACAAAAAGAATAAAATACCTAGGAATAAATCTACCTAGGGAAGCAAAAGACCTGTATGCAGAAAACTGTAAGACAGTGATGAAAGAAATTAAAGCTGATACAAACAGATGGAGAGATATATCATGTTCTTGGATTGGAAGAATCAATACTGTGAAAATGACTATACTACCTAATCTACAGATTCAATGCAATCCCTATCAAATTATCAATTGCATTTTTTTTTTACAGAACTAGAACAAAAAATCTTAAAATTTGTAAGGAGGCACAAAAGACCCCAAATAGCCAAGATGGTCTTGAGGGAAAAAAATGGAGCTAGAGGAATCAGACTCCCTGACTTCAGACTATACTACAAAGCTACAGTAATCAAGACAATATGGTACTGGCATAAAAACAGAAATAAAGATCAATGGAACAGGATAGAAAGCCCAGAGATAAACCCACGCACCTATGGTCACCTAATCTATGACAAATGAGGCAAGGATATACAATGGAGAAAAGACAGCCTCTTCAAAAAGTGGTGCTGGGAAAACTGGACAGCTATATGGAAAAGAATGAAATTAGAACACTCCCTAACACCATACACAAAAATAAACTCAAAATGGATTAGAGACCTAAATGTAAGACCGGACACTATAAAACTCTTAGAGGAAAACATAGGAAGAACACTCTGACATAAATCACAGCAAGATCTTTTTTGATCCACCTCCTAGAGTAATGGAAATAAACACAAAATTAAATAAATGGGACCTAATGAAACTTAAGAGCTTTTGCAAAGCAAAGGAAACTATAAACAAGATGATAAGACAACCCTCAGAATGGGAGAAAATATTTGCAAATGAATTAATGGACAAAGGATCAATCTCCAAAATATATAAACAGCTCTTGCAGCTGAATATTAAAAAAACAAACAACCTAATCCAAAAATGGGCAGAAGACCTAAATAGACATTTCTCCAAAGAAGACATACAGATGGCCAAGAAGCACATGAAAAGCTACTCAACATCACTACTCATTAGAGAAATGCAAATCAAAACTACAATGAGGTATCTATTCCTCACACTAGTCAGAATGGGCATCATCAGAAAATCTACAAATAACAAATGCTGGAGAGGGTGTGGAGAAAAGGGAACCCTCTTGCACTGTGGCAAGGTGGGAATTTTAAACTGATACAGCCACTATGGAGAACAGTATGGAGGTTCCTTAAAAAAACTAAAAATAGAATTACCATATGATCCAGCAATCCCACTACTGGGCATATACCCAGAGAAAACCATAATTCAAAAAGACACATGCACCCCAATGTTCATTGCAGCACTATTTACCACAGCCAGGACATGGAAGCAACCTAAATGCCCATCAACAGACAAATGGATAAAGAAGATGTAGTACATATATACAATGGAATATTACTCAGCCTTAAAAAGGAACGAAATTGGGTCACTTGTTGAGAGTTGGATGGATCTAGAGACTGTCATACAGTGAAGTAAGTCAGAAGGAGAAAAAAATATATCATATATTAATGCATATATGTGGAAACTAGAAAAATGGTACAGATGAACTGGTTTGCAGGGCAGAAATAGAGACACAGATGAGGAGAACAAACGTATGGACACCAAGGGGGAAAGTGGCGGGGGGGGGCAGGGGGGATGAAGTGGGAGACTGCGATTGACATATATACACTAACATGTATAATGTATAAAATGGATAACTAGTGAGAACCTGTTCTATAAAAAAATAAATAAACTAAAATTCAAGAAAAAAAATCTTCCCTTTCACCACTGATCTGCATATCCACCTTCACCATGGGGTAAACTCTTCATTACCTTTCAGTTAGATTTTACATTTTTTATTGTGCCCATTTTGTTACAGCAGTCTTAGAATACATTATAATAACTTAATGGGCAAATGCCCTTGTAATTATTATACCTCTGAAGCATTCATTCTATAAATTACCATTAAAGTCAATTGGTCACACTCTCTACTGACCTTTAAAAAATATTCTTGAGGATTTTTAATTGGAATCACATTAAGTTATGGTTATTGGTCTATTCAAAATGTTTAACAATTGCTTTAACCTATTTTAATATTTTTTATTTTCCTTGAAAATTATACATTTTATTAAGACTGCTATTTTTATTAATATGCATCAGCACTAAGTTATTTTAATCTACTCAATATTATAATAGCCAATTTCAATTATATATTGTAACATATAGGATCTTTTTATTTCTCTCTACATTTGCCATCTTAAGTTTTTCCCAGTTTCTTGAGTTCAATGCCTAGTTCATTTATTTGTATTCGCATCTAAAAATGAATTCATTTAATTATACAATTTTTTAGGAAAATTCTGACCAAAATTTCATAAATTTTGATATATATTATTTTCACTAGCATTATTTTCTGAATTGTTTGTAGCAACGTCCGTATACTCTTTGACACAAAGGTATTAAGAGAAGTATTTAGTTTTCTCTTTTCCAGACTAAGTAGTTATTTATTCGAGGTTCTGATTCAGAGAACGTAGATGGTACAATTTATTCTGTTTTAGAATCAATCCAGTTTTCTAAATGCTCTAAGATTACTATAAATAATGTATATCCCTTGATGCAAAGTATAAAGTGAGACAAGTACCTATTAAACCAAGTTTTACTCATCTCAAAGAAAAAATCCAATGTCTTTATAATGACGTAAGAAAATCATGCACCAAAGTGGCCTCTGTCATGGTTCTTACCTCATTTCTATTTTTCTCCTCCTTCCTCATTCCTCTCCAGTCATACTGGACTTCTGGACTGTGTCTGGTATTCTTGTACCTTAAGGCTTATGTACTTATTTTCACTCAGCCTAGATCTTCCCGGAGATATTCACATAGCTTGCTCCCTCACCTCCTCTTTGTTCAAAGGTAATCTATTCTTATTACTATTAGTATCTCTCCAACTAGACTGAAAGTTTGGCTACAGCATGAATTTTTGTCTGTTTTGTTTTTGTTCAATAACCAGAGCCTATAATAGTGTCTGGTAAATAGGAGGTACTCAAAAAAACTTTTGGTTGAATAAATTAATATTTAAAAGCACCTGCCCTGAAGCCATAATGCCTGAGTTAAAAATCTCTGCTATATTACCTTGGGCAACCTCCTCAACTTCTCTTTGCCCTAGTTTCCTCCTCAATAAAATAGAAAATAATAGTAATAGTACTTATCTCATAGGGAAATTCTAAGAAGTAAAGTAGTTAATACATGTAAAGTACATTGAGCAGGGCCTCCCTGGTGGCGCAGTGGTTGAGAGTCCGCCTGCCGATGCAGGGGATACGGGTTCGTGCCCCGGTCTGGGAGGATCCCATATGCCGCGGAGCGGCTGGGCCCGTGAGCCATGGCCGCTGGGCCTGCGCATCCGGAGCCTGTGCTCCGCAACGGGAGAGGCCACAACAGTGAGAGGCCCGCATACCACAAAAAGAAAAAAAAAAAAAAAAAAAAAAAAAGTACATTGAGCAATGTCCATGAATAGTGAATGCAAAATAAATGTTACCTAAATATTTTTATTTCTACTTTAATTACTTCTTGAATTATACAGTAGGCCCTCCATATCCGCAGGTTCTGCAACTAAAAATTCAATCAAACGCAGACAAAAAAAATCCACCCCCCCCCCAAAAAAAGAAGAAGAAATTCCAAGAAGTTCCAAAAAAGCAAAACGAATTTGCAGCTACACTGGCAACTATTTACACAGTATTCACATTATATTTAAAACTTTTTGTATAGTATTTACTACATTATATTAGTTATTACAAGTAATCCAGAGATGACAAAGTATATAGGAGGATGTGATACCCAGGTTATATGCAAATATACACCAATTTATCCAAGGACTTGAGCAACCTTGGATTTTGGTACCTGCAGGGGTTCCTGGAACCAATCCCCCATGGATACTGAAGGATGACTATACCTTAAAATCTCTTAGCATGTTTAACTTTTAATCAATTTTTGAAAATTTCTAATAGGTTTTGCTTTATATAAATACCAATGCTTTATATTATGTCACACAAATTACTACTACTTTGTGGGATTATACCTTTCATTATGTGAAAACCTGTATCTGTCTTCTATGATTTTTTCCTTGAGTTCTACTTTGGTCTACTTTTCTTTCCTTTTTTGTTGTTTGTTTTTGTTGTATTCCTTATCATTCTTATATTTGCCAGGCTTATCCTCAACTACTCCTTCCTTTTCAAGTCTTTCTGTGTCAATCTGTTTTAAGTCTGTCTCGTCTAAAGAGTATACCTAGAAATGAAGCCTAAGGACTTCGGCACAATATGTTGTATTAGTTATAGCCCATAAGCACTAGTAGGTTTTCCTCCTCAGCAACTTCCCTGTCCTCCAGCAGATACTAAGGTTGGAGTCTCCTGAAAGACCCAGACTACATCTAAAAGCACACTTTTACTCTGTATACAGTGACTCACATGTTAGGTGGACTTCCTAAGTATTCTTTTTATCTTTATAAATTCTTTTTAAGTTTTCAGTGTGAAGATAGCAATATGTCAATGGGATTTCTAGTGGGTGGAGGTTGGAGGGATTACATTGGCTTAGTGTGCAATCTCAAACCAGAAGTCTCCTTTATTATATGCAAACAGTAAAAATTAAAAAAAAAACACTATTCTGATTGCTTTTTTTTTCTATTCAATTTCTACTGTTTCTAGCTTATGGAATTTGCTAGAAATTCCAAATCAATGTTCTATAAATGGCAATAGTACAAAATCTTCTCTGTTCCTCTATGTAGACTTTGTCAAAGCCCTGCAGCCAAAGACCAATAGGAACACACCTGTAGTTGAACAAATTTTATTATTGCTCATTGCAACAAAGAATACAGCACACTACAGGTTAAGGTAAGAGGATGTTACAAACTACTTATAGGATATAGGCCCATGTTAAGTGATTTGGGGGAAGGTTCAAGGAAGTAAGGCTTTGCTCTGGGTTGGATACTGTCAAGAAGTGGGGATAATTCTGTGATTGAGTACCTTAATATATCTTACCTAGACAAAGAAAAAACTACAGTGAGACTAAAGTTGTAATTAGTAAAGAAACAGCAACTGCTCATATTTAGCCATGATAGAGGTGTGTTTGGTATTTTATGTGGCTTACACAGTGACTTCTTTTTGTATGTGCTTAATAAGTTTATGAAGTGATCTCGGTTTTTGCTTCATTTCATCACCATCCCAGAGTGACTATGTCTGATGTTGATGTTCTGTGAGATTATGTTTAAAAGGAGAACATCAAGGCCCAGCTGTGAATGCCAAGCCTGTTTCCAGATTCAGAGACTGTTTTTCCTGTTCAAATTCTTAAGGATGTTTCAATTTAATTCTTAAAAATTTCTCCTGATATATCCCATTGTCACCTAGATCTGGTGTTTTATTAAAAAACACCTAAATCTTATTAAAAAAACACCTAGATCTGGTGTTTTCATGGCTGTTCAGAAACAGATACAAACCAATCTATAAACTTACTATAAAAAAACAATAGGCCAAATCCAAGCATGCAGTTGAAGATAACACAGGATATACAGAGTAGTTACACAAACTAACTATAAAAGTAATAGAGGCAGTTATTTAAGTAGTGGGGAAAGAAAAACACAAATAAAAGCTGTATGATCCGAAAGAATTTTCTTTCCACTTTGATAAAAATAACTGCACTATCACATAAAATGAACATACAAATAAACATGCCTTATTTGAATGCCTTATGTTTTTTTCCTTTTAAGGAAAAAAGGATATTATAAAGGATAATGGAAGGACAATTTGTAAAATCTGAGTAAGATATAAGGATTAGATAATAGTACCATATCAACATTAACTTCTTGAATTTTAAAGATATATTGCGATTACATAGGACAATATCCTTGTTTTTAAGGAAATATACACTGGAGTATTTAGAGATAAAGGAATTATGTCTGTACCCTGCTCAAACATCCAAAGAAAAAATTTTATGTGTGTGTATGTAAAAGAGAGACAGAATGAGAATGATAAAGCAAATGTGAACATCTGGATAATCTGCATACAGAATATAAAGGAATTATTTTTTATCATTCTTGTAACTTCTCTCTAAGTCTGAAGTTATTTCAATGTGAAAAGTTTAAAAAAAAAAAACAAAACTCTGGCCTCAAAATTATATTTGACAAATATCAGCATCCCCAAGTCAGAAATGAAGACAGTAAAAATCAAAATAATCATACAATTAATTAAAGAAAAGGAGAAGGCAGAGTCTATTTTACTCAAGGCTGTAGTTTATTTTGCACGGAAAAGCTACATGTTTCAACATAATAATGGGTAATTCATCAATAAATTACAACTGTCTTATCTCTGAGAGAAACAATGCCCTGATTACTCGTAATTTCCTCTTATGGTATTTCCTTCCTCTCAAGGTCTGATGTTACCAGTATATTAAAAAAAATTTTTAACTCAGTGATAAGCAAATATATATCTATTATCTATCAGAGCTATTCAAGTCCTAATCAATGCCACAGCATTCAAAACAGCTGTCTTTATGACAGGACATTCCAGTAAACTCATCTGTGATTTTACAACTCAGGTGATTATATTTATGGTACCACTAGAACATACTGTTAGATGTAGCATTTACCTGAGAACTGCCACTGAAACCTGGAGGTTGGCTGTATTCTGTGGAATCAATAATACTACTGCAAAATGAAGAAAGAAAAATGTGATTTCAGTTTTTACATTCTCTTAGCAACAGAAAAAGTAAATCTAAAATATATCATATATAAATCCAATATTTCTAATTTCTAAGCAAAGAAAATATTTATTGCCAATAATTTAATTAGACATCAAATAAATACATATCCCATAAACAAAAAATTAGTAAATATTTAAACTATTTACCCCTTCATCCCACCACCTTAAATATACCCACCTTGAAAGAATGTCAGTAGGGAATAATCATGAGATAGGTGTATATATAGAAGTATTTCCTACAATTTCATTTCAGATAGGTTAATAAGTTGTTTGAACTCTAAGGAAAAGATGACTTAGAATATTGGGAAAAGAGCACAAGCATGCAATCAAAAGCTATGATTAACAGATCCTGTTATGACACTAGAGCTAGTGCCCTTGGACAAATACCTATAATAACTGTTTCCTTACCTGCAAAGTGAGATGAGTGGAGACTAGCTATCTCTAGCTATATCTAGACTCCCTTCAAGCTCCAAAATGTTATGATAATCACCTCACGTGAAAGAAAACTATCAAAGGAATGGAAGAAATGGTAAAATACCAATAATCTTTCTTTCATAACCCAAAATCTATATTCTAATTACCTCTGCCCTAGTGGAACATAATCTACTTTCTCCATTGGTTCTTTCTATTTGATTATATTCTCTATGCATTTTCCTACCTAACTCTAGAAAAACCTCTAGAAGTCCCAACTAGCTTTTCTTCCTAAGAGTTCCATCTTACAATATCTATTTTATCATGTCACTCTTATCTCCCTCCCTTCTTTAAATAAATTATGAAGACTATTAACACCTGAAAATGATATAACTTCTACATCAACCATGATAGATCAACAGTTTTTTACATTTTTAAAAATTCTTCCCTATTTCTACTATAGAAATGTTTATATTTTTGTCTACCCTAATGAAATTTAAGCAATTAAGTGTACCAATTTCAGTGTGTCTCTTTACATAAATATACAAAATCATTATTCACTTTAGTACTCAAATAATCACAAAGGTTATAATATGAGAGGCACTCTTATTAAGAGTACAGAGTGGGTTTGAATTTCACCTGTTAGCAGCTAAATGAGTCTGGGCAAGTTATTGATCTTATTTGGCCTCTAGCTTCTCCATCTGCTACATGAGTAAGATACTTCAGAGAGGTATAAGATTTAATTAAGTGGGTTAATTTCTCAGTACGATGCCAAAAAACGGTAGATGTTCAATAAATTTTACCCTCTATTAATAAAATTCGTTAATAACATACAAACTTATGCTTTCAAAAATATAATAAATTAGATGCAACTGTCTTCACAGTAGTCTTTTTTTATAAAGCAATACATAATGATATTCAGTGTTCTTAACCGTTCCTATAGTAAGACTTATGTAAGAAAGACCCTTCAAAGCACTTACGCTACAAATGAAAGAATTAACACAATCTTGTAATGAATTTCTTTCCTTGCACAGAGTCATGAACTGATATGACAGGATCACATGTTATTTTCAGTATACTCTAACCAGGGACTAACAGGGCTAAAACTGAGGAAATGCCATGCATTCAAAATTCTGTGCTCCTCGGTCAGAATGGCCATCATCAAAAAATCTACAAACAATAAAGGCTGGAGAGGATGTGGAGAAAAGGGAACCCTCTTGCACTGTTGGTGGAAATGTAAATTGATACAGTCACTATGGAGAACAGTATGGAGGTTTCTTAAAAAACTAAAAATAGAACTACCATAAGACCCAGCAATCCCACTACTGGGCATATACCCTGAGAAAACCATAATTCAAAGAGAGGCATGTACCACAATGTTCACTGCAGCACTATTTACAATAGCCAGGTCATGGAAGCAATCCAAGTGTCCATCGACAGATGAATGGATAAAGAAGATGTGGCACATATATACAATGCGGCAATAGATGTGGCAATGTGGCAAAGATGTGGCAATATATACAATATTACTCAAGAAATGAAATTGAGTTATTTGTAGTGAGGTGGATGGACCTAGAGTCTGTCATGTCTGTCATACAGAATGAAGTAAGTCAGAAAGAGAAAAACAAATACCATACGCTAACACATATATATGGAATCTAAAAAAAAAAAAAAAAATGGTCCTAATGAACCTAGGGGCAGGACAGGAATAAAGATGCAAACGTAGAGAATGGACTTGAGGACATGGGGTGAGGGAAGGTCGAAGTGAGAGAGTAGCATTGACACATATACACTACCAAATGTAAAATAGCTAGCGGGAAGCTGCTGCATAGCACAGGGAGATCAGCCTGGTGCTTTGTGACCACCTAGAGGGGTGGGATAGGGAGGGTGGGAGGGAGACACAAGAGGGAGGGGATATGGAGATATATGTATGCATATGGCTGATTCACTCTGTTATACAGCAGAAACTAACACACCATTGTAAAGCAATTATACTCCAATAAAGATGTTAAAAAAAAATGTGTTCCTTCCACTAATGAAACCCAATTCCCTATTATCTGTATAAACATTAATAAAATTATGAAGCTGCACATTTAGAGGTTGATAGAACAGAACTATTTCTAGATATAATTATTTTATGGTCTTGTAATTCAGACTTCTTTGACTGCAGGCTGGAACAATGATATTGATATATCAGTGTATATAGTGAGATAACATTACATTTCAAATATATGTTTAAAAATAGTACTCATCAGATTGTTGAAAGTATTGAAATGACAGGTTTTAAATGGTATTTTATTAATAATAACTGCAGAGTTTCAAATTTATTTTATTTCAGATCTTAATCTTATTCACTAAGGAAATTTATTAATGTATACACAACTACAACAGAAGCAATCTGAAAAAATAAATCCCTTTAATTCTGCTTTTTAAAATGTGTGTGTGTGTGTTTCTATGTGTGTATAAAGTAACATGATTAGAAGAGAATATTAGAAAGCACTGCCTGGGCTGGGTTCTCTTGATTCTGGTGCTATTCTACTTCTTATCTCTGAGTTAGCCACAATCCACAGATGGTAATGACAACAGCAGTATTAATACCTATCATTTATTGAGCATTTACCATGCTGTAGGCACTGACCTAAGTAATTTAAACTTCATAACTCAGGTAGACACTATTATCATTCCCATTTCTCAAGTGAGGAAACTCAGCCACTGACAGATTATACATTTGGCCCAAGTTAACAAAGTTAGCCAATAGCAGAGTTAGGATTCAAAGCCATGGAGTCAGGTTCTAGAGTCTACACTGAACCACCATGCTATGCTCCCTAGGCATATCATATTCTACAACTGAAGAGTGAGGAAATCCTGGAATAGCCCAACCCA
Organism: Mesoplodon mirus; assembly: GCF_964341445.2. Taxonomy (NCBI): domain Eukaryota; kingdom Metazoa; phylum Chordata; class Mammalia; order Artiodactyla; family Ziphiidae; genus Mesoplodon; species Mesoplodon mirus. The sequence goes on along the minus strand of NC_138978.1, from coordinate 166,242,626 downwards.
CTTCATAGACATAATTTAAGGAGAAAAGTGAAAAAAACGGCAACCTATAAATATGAGAGTCATCAATTATTTCAAATAAATGTCAAATAAATAACCTGAAATTACTTCAAGTAAGTTATAAAAATAAAGCCACCAAAAAATGGCAAGGGCAAGAAGAAAATTTCAAGATAGTAACTAAAACTGAGTTAGGAATAATACACTTTATTCATGATGGGGAAAATAAGATGATAAAAAAATTCTTAATGTTCTTGCTGGTGACAATGAGGAGCTCAGCTAAAAACATATGAAAACTATACAGCCGTTAATCCAAGTTACAAGGGAAATTCACAGTTATGCAAGTAGATGTCACAAAACTTAAATTATTTGCTTCCAAAAGCAAAGATATACTTTGTAATTAAAAGATAGACTTTTACAAATGAACTTATATACAAAACAGAAACAGATTCACAGACATAAAAAACAAATTTATGGTACCAAAGGGGAAATGAGGGGGAGGGATAAATTAGGAGTTTGGGATTAACAGATACACACCACTATATATAAAATAGATAATCAACAAGGACCTACTGTACAGCACAGGGAACTATACTATTTTGTAATGACCTATAAGGGAAAAGAATCTGAAAAAGAATATATATGTATACATATTTATGTGTGTATATATACGTATTTATGTATTTGTGTATATATGTGTATGTGTATTATGTGTATATATGTGTGCATGTGTATATATATATATATATATATATAAAACTGAATCACTTTGCAGTACACCTGAAACTAACACAACATTGCAAATCAACTATCCTTCAATTAAAAAAAAGAAATAAAAAATATGTTTAAATAAATAATAAAAAAAGACTGTTAAGTCAATTTCACATATAAGCTATATCTATAAATGAATAGGAAGCTAAGAGAAAACAGTGTTTCACTCTTGGTAAAAATAGCGGGTAACCAGTTTTAGACTGGGCTTTTACTTGAAATAGGATAATTCACATTCAAATATCAATAGGCACAAAATTAATTAAATTATAGAGGATTTTAATATGTGAGCAAAATAAAATGTATTGAGATAATTTAAGGCTGAACATAAAGAAAATAAAACTATGAGGTTTTTAAATAAATAATGGAATTGAATGAACCAAAAAAAAAATCTGTGTACACACATGAAATTAGACTATTGTCACTGATTTGTTTTTCCATTAGTATAAACTTAAAACAGAATAAACTCTACATTCAATAAACAATATGGGGCTACTGCCAAACCCTGTTCCTTTCTAGTATTCTACATAAAATTACTGAACCAGTTTCCCAAAACTGAGCAACGTGAGAAACATGTAACATGAAAATAATCTGACTTATAAATTTTAATAATGACTAATTAAAATCAAATATGATTTTAATTTTTTTTTATTTATTTTTTATTTTTTTATTTTATTTTATTTTTTTTTGCGGTATGTGGGCCTCTCACTGTCGTGGCCTCTCTCGTTGCGGAGCACAGGCTCCGGATGCGCAGGCTCAATGGCCATGGCTCACTGGCCCAGCCGCTCCGCGGCACGTGGAATCCTCCCAGACCGGGGCACGAACCCGTGTCCCCTGCATTGGCAGGCGGACTCTCAACCACTGCGCCACCAGGGAAGCCCTAATTTTTTTTTAAATAGTAAAGTTTGTGACTATTTTATTCCCTTTCTACCAAGGCAGTAATCCCCGGTATTATAAACAGATGAAAGCTAAATCACTTGCTCTCCTCAAAATAATGCCTTTCTGTCACTTACTTAACACAGAAGCATTGAATTTCAAATTAATGGTAAACGCCACTTACTAAACAACCAAAATTTTCGTGGCCCCAGTTTTGCAGACACCTCAGGAGATACCAGAAATCACTCTTCAGTTTTGATTTTTCCTTTCTAATTCCACATACCCTTTAACATTTGACACAACTATTCAAACAAATCATACAAAATCAACATGACTCATCTATTGAGTGTTACCATTTACTGAGTGCTTATTATGTGGCAGGTATTATTCTCTCATTTCTTTAAATATATTACCACATTTTATCAGTCAAGACAGGTATTATTATCCTCATTTTAATAATGAGAAAACTGAGGTGTACAGAAGTTAATAATAAAATTGCCTAAGGTAAAACTGCTAATAAGGTGTGGAATTGAAATTTGAACCCAGGCAGTGTAATTCCAGAATCCTTATGTAAGACTGCCAAAGTGACATATGTTTTCTCTTCTTGAAGAATCATTGCCCTGCCATTTTTGAACTATAAGTTTCTATCGATCTTCTTTTTGATGTTTTATTATTAACTCAATGATCTCCAAAACCGTTTTACCTCCCAAGGTTTTACAGGCTCCAGAGTACGGATGTCTGCTTTAGAATACTGATTATGCTACTAACTATGCGATGCTGGGCAAATTGCTTCATCTCTATGGCTCAACTACCTCATTTGTAAAATGAAAAGGACACACGGCATTTATTCTGAGGGCTATATGAGATAATACATGTAAATTACAAAACAGTACCTAATACACATACGTATGTTACTCTAACAGTTACAACTTTTGCAAATGCAGTTCTCTAGGACAGTAATAATTTCCTAATTTTGATGCAAAATTCAATTGAAACTTAATGTGAAATCTCTTCTTATACAGTGTCTCGGACTCATTAGAATAGACAGTACTACTACTCATCTTGTGGTATTTGTAAGAATTTCAACAAGATAGTACAACAAATTTTATACAACAGATTTTATACAAATAAACATTGATGATTTCAATGGCATTTTCAGCAATATACAGTTTGGCTTTTAAAAATACTGGGCTTGGGACATCCCTGGTGGTCCAGTGGTTAAGACTCCACACTCCCGATGCAGGGGACCCGGGTTCGATCCCTGGTCAGGGAACTAGATCCCGAATGCCGCAACTAAGAGCCTTCATGTCACAACTTAAAATCCCGCACGCCCTAACGAAGATCCCACAACTGAGATTCGAAGCAGACAAATAAATAACTAAACAAATATTTTTTCAAATAATAATAAATAAATATTTGTCTCTCTCTTTCTGACTTACTTCACTCTGTATGACAGACTCTACCGTATGCTAACACATATATATGGAATTTAAGAAAAAAAAATCATGAAGATCCTAGGGGTAAAACAGGAATAAAGACACAGACCTACTTGAGAATGGACTTGAGGATATGGGGAGGGGGAAGGGTAAGCTGTGACAAAGCGAGAGAGAGGCATGGACATATATACACTACCAAACGTAAGGTAGATAGATAGTGGGAAACAGCCACATAGCACAGGGAGATCAGCTCGGTGCTTTGTGACCGCCTGGAGGGGTGGGATAGGGAGGGTGGGAGGGAGGGAGACGCAAGAGGGAAGGGATATGGGAACAGATGTATATGTATAACTGATTCACTTTGTTATAAAGCAGAAACTAATAAAATCCTTTCTAAAAAAAAATAATAAATAAATAATAAAAATTTTAAAAAATATATAAATATGGAGCTCAAAAAACTTACATAAAACCGTATGATCATCTCAATAGATGCAGAGAAAGCTTTCAACAAAATTCAACACCCATTTATGATAAAAACCCTCCAGAAAGTAGGCATAGAGGGAACTTACCTCAACATAATAAAGGTCATATATGACAAACCCACAGCCCACATCGTCCTCAATGGTGAAAAACTGAAACCATTTCCACTAAGACCAGGAACAAGACGAGGCTGCCCACTCTACCACTATTATTCAACATAGTTTTGGAAGTTTTAGCCACAGCAATCAGAGAAGAAAAAGGAATCCAAATTGGAAAAGAAGAAGTAAAGCTGTCACTGTTTGCAGATGACATGACACTATACATAGAGAATCCTAAAGATGTTACTAGAAAACTACTAGAGCTAATCAATGAATCTGGTAAAGTAGCAGGATAAAATAATTAATGCAAGGAAATGTCTTGCGTTCCTATACACTAATGATGAAAAATCTGAAAGTGAAATCAAGAAAACACTCCCATTTACCATTGCAACAAAAAGAATAAAATACTTAGGAATAAACCTACTTAAGGAGAAAAAAGACCTGTATGCAGAAAATTATAAGACACTGATGAAAGAAATTTAAAGATGATAGAAACAAATGTAGAGATTACCATGTTCTTGGATTAGAAGAATCAACATAGTGAAAATGACTATACTACCCAAACAATCTACAGATTCAATGCAATCCCTATCAAACTACCACTGGCATTTTTCAAAGAACCAGAACAAAAAATTTCACAATTTGTATGGAAACAAAAAAGACCCCAAATAGCCAAAGCAATCTTGAGAAAGAAAAATGAAGCTGGAGGAATCAGGCTCCCGGACTTCAGATTATACTTCAAAGCTCCAGTATTCAAGACACTATGGTACTGGCACAAAAACAGAAATATAGATCAATGGAACAGGATAGAAAGCCCAGATATAAACCTACACACATATGGTCACCTTATCTTTGATAAAGGAGGCAAGAATATACAATGGAGAAAAGACAGCCTCTTCAATAAGTGGTACTGGGAAAACTGGACAGCTACATGTAAAAGAATGAAATTAAAACACTCCCTAACACAATACACAAAAATAAACTCAAAATGGATTGAGACCTAAATGTAAGGCCAGACACTATCAAACTCTCAGAGGAAAACATAGGCAGAACACTCTATGACATAAATCACAGCAAGATCCTCTTTGACCCACCTCCTAGAGAGATGGAAATAAAAACAAAAATAAACAAATGGGACCGAATGAAACTTAAAAGCTTTTGTACAGCAAAGGAAACCATAAACAAGACGAAAAGACAATCCTCAGAATGGGAGAAAGTATTTTCAAATGAAGCAACTGACAAAGGATTAATCTCCAATATTTACAAGCAGCTCATGCAACTCAATATCAAAAAAACAAACAACCTAATCCAAAAATGGGCAGAAGATGTAAACAGATGTTTCTCCGAAGAAGGTATTCAGATTGCCAACAAACACATGAAAGAATGCTCAACATCATTAATCATTAGAGAAATGCAAATCAAAACTACAATGAGATATCATCTCACACTGGTCAGAATGGCCATCATCAAAAAAATCTACAAACAATAAATGCTGGAGAGGGTGTGGAGCAAAGGGAACCCTCTTGCACTATTGGTGGGAATGTAAATTGATACAGCCACTATAGAGAACAGTATGGAGGTTCCTTAAAAAACTAAAAATAGAACTACCATATGACCCAACAATCCCACTACTGGGCATATACCCTGAGAAAACCATAACTCAAAAAGAATCATATACCACAATGCTCACTGCAGCTCTATTTACAATAGCCAGGACATGGAAGGAACCTAAGTGTCCACTGAGAGATGAATGGATAAAGAAGATGTGGCACATATACACAATGGAATATTACTCAGCCATAAAAAGAAATGAGATTGAGTTATTTGTAGTGAGGTGGATGGACCTAGAGTCTCTCACACAGAGTGAAGTAAGTCACAAAGAGAAAAACAAATACCGTATGCTAACACATATATATGGAATCTAGAAAAAAAATGGTCATGAAGAACCTAGGGGCAAGACGGGAATAAAGATACAGACCTACTAGAGAATGGACTTGAGGACACGGGGAGGGGGAAGGGTAAGCTGGGACAAAGTGAGAGAGTGGCATGGACACATATACACTACCAAGTGTAATATAGATAGCTAGTGGGAAGCAGCCGCATAGCACAGGGAGATCACCTCGGTGCTTTGTGACTACCTGGAGGGGTTGGATAGGGAGGGTGGAGTGAGGGAGATGCAAGAGGGAAGAGATATGGGGATATATGTATATGTATAACTGATTCACTTTGTTATAAAGCAGAAACTAACATACCATTTTAAAGCAATTATACTCCAATAAAGATGTTAAAGAACAACAAAATGATTACATAAAACTTCAATTCCTAAAACCCAAAACTATGAAAATCAAACACTTTTTGTAACTTTTTGAAGTGAAAACCTGACCTGAACAGATTTTGATACCATTTATCTAACTGACTGCTAACATGCATGCTTCAATGCTGAAATATTAATGTGCTTGATTATATGGAAACACGTTTTACTCCCCCTCCAGTATATGTAACATATGGCATATGTACTGTGTTACCTCTCTAAATTGGGGAGGGAAGGGTATGGGGGCACAGACATAACATTACATAATGAAACACATCTGACTCCAAAGGTTTCCCAAAAAGGTTATGAAAACCTATATATCATACAAGCTTTGGATTTACTTCAGGAACGTAAGGGTAGTTCAATAATAAAAATATTGGGCTCTAGAGTACATATCTATGATCTTTAGGAAAAGAGATTCAATTTATTCTTCAAAGAACAGAAGTTATCAGAGTATTTCAAATATCCAGGAAAAACTTTCTCCAACACCCTTTGTCCCCTTTTAATGGTAGATGGTTAGAAAGGGTTATAGATATACAATACATAGGAGGACTGTATGAACCTAATATTATGCTGCCTTTTAAAAGGTACATAATTCCATAATACTACTAAAGGTTAAAAAGAAAAGCAAAAGGGCAATTCATTTTAAAGTTTTCATTATAAGAGCTTCCTCGGGGAGAAACTTACTGCTGGCCGATGTGAAAAGCAAATGTGATGGAAAATTTCTGAAAGATGGAACAGGTCTGAATCTACTGCTTACTGCCTTTGGAAGTAAATAATTTGCTTGGTAGAATTTCAAGAACAGAATAATAAGCTCAAAAGAAAAAGACGGACAAAACTCATTTGTCTCCAACAAAGCTAATAAAAGTTCCAGTTTGTTAGGCTAAGTGCTGCATTTGACTCCATTATATTCTAACCACTTATCAATGAGTGGGAATAGTTATAATAGTTACAATTTAGTTATAATTCACAGAGGAGAAATTTTTAATTATCAGATGATGTAACTGCCACAAATCTTAGTGTTACAAAAACCCAGGTCTCTGAAATCATCTCAGAAAAAGGTTTTAAAAACAAAGAAAGTAGAGGAAGCATTCCAAAAACAGCAACAAAAGATTCAAAGGTAGAGGATCTGAATGGGAAAAATATACTGGAACTTGGGTAGGGGAGAGACGGTAAACAGCAGAAATAGAAAATGGTGACAGGACATGACATTTTATGCTTGCATTCAATTATCCTTACATCTAAGCTAGGGTTACAATGTATAGTTTTGGTTTTCCCAGCCTCTCCCATTCCTGACCTCCCAGAATCAAGGTACACCTATAATAAGCAAAGGGGTGAAAACTTTCCTACATGACTCTAACCTGAAAGCGCAAAAGGCCATACGCAAGAGGGTCTAATCACAGTAATATGAATGGAATCAACAGGGAATGGTTGGTAAATACCAATAATTTGCTTCCTTCCAAGAAACTTAATTTTAACTGTTTTGGCTCTCTCAAGCCCAGGAACATAACTCGAGGCATTTTTAAGACATTACAGAAGGATATGTAACTTTACAAAGTAGAGAGTAAAATAAATAGAAAATTTTACCCTATCTTCCCCAAAGATGAAATAAACTTAAGATAGTTATAAAACTTTAGTGTTGAATGTCAGAGCTTTCTTTTATGAAAAAGAAAATAAGTATATCTTACTTAGAGATTTTTAAAACATGTCAGTAATACAGACATATTCACTGCCCACTAAACCAGTATTTACATATTTTTAAAGTATGATCCTCCAGGCCTACATGTGAATCTCAGGAACTCACCTCAGACCTAATGATCAGATTTGGAGTGTGGGGTTCAAAAATCTGCATGTCAAACAAGAGGTTTGGTTGATACTCATGCACATCAAAATCTGTCCTATTCACACCTCAGATTTCAGAATTAGAAAGGACTGGTAGTATCTTCACCAAGCAGTGACAATTACAGTTTATAACAAGAACCCAAAGATGTTTTTCAAAAATCCTGAAATACCTACTCATCAAACATTATTACTAAAGTTTTAAAGTTAAATGTATTTTGATTATTTTAATTACTGGAATCAAAAAGTCTATTTACACCATATTTTAAGCAGAATAATTACTTTGACAGCATAACTTATTTTCCATCCTTTATATAACCATGTGAGCAGAGTTCTAGGGTCTGTCATATTCACAACTGTATCTCCAGTGCCTAAAACTGTGTTTTATACATGCCTGATACACCTCCAAAAACTGGCTGAGTGACTGAAGAATTCTTCAAGTATTCTAAATGAAGGAAATTGAACTATTTCAAAAAAATTTTTCATTACTTGCTGCAATTCTATTACCTATCAAATTAATGAGAAACTACAGATGTATGAAGAGTACCCTTTACATTATTGCCAAGGAAATTTGTTTTCTGTGTCCGTGTTTCTTTGTGTTTGTTCAAGTTGAAAATTCCATAAGATTCTTCAGTACCGGCCATCGCCTATGGCATCAAATTCAACTCCTCTGCATGGTATAGGGTCAGAGTTAAGGCAAGTAATCCTCAGTACTCGCAACAATAAATGCAAGTGTAGCAGAGATTTCTTAAGAGCTGTTCATAATCATCTAACCTTGGAAATACAAGTCCCCTATATATGAACCTTCAAGTTGCAAACTTTCAAAGATGCAAACATGTGTTCGCATGTCCAATCACATAAGTTAGTTCACGTGTCTGGTGTACACTGTCACACGCATGCCTCCTCTATAAGTGGTTGTGTTTTTGTTTACTTTACTGTACAGTACTGTATAGAGTACAGTAGTACAGTATCTTTATTTCAAGCCCAGGATGTCCAGAAGCAATGGTAAAAGCAGTGGTGATGTAACTGGTACCACTAAGAATCACCAAGAGAGACAAGAGGAAGAAGAAGTAACTGAAGAACCAAAGAGATTCACGATACAGGAAATGGCAAAGGGATTTTCTTTGAGGAGGCACTGTTAGTTTTTGAGGCATAGGACCTAAATGTAGAATGCTACACAAAGGTTGCAGCTACCATTCAGAATGCAATCCAGTGCTACCGTGTCATCTATGACAAGAAAAAAAGAGCTACTACCCAGACATCACTGGATCGTTTTTTCAAGAGTAGATAGAATTGAATCCAGCAAGGAACCAGAACCTGTGCCATCAAAGTCAGGAGTGAGCAGCTTGCCCTCCGACTCCTATTGCTGACGATCCTTCAGCTCCACCACCTCCCACCTCCTCTCCCTCCTCCAGTCAGTAACTCTTCTTGCCTGTTCCCTTGATGCCAGCCCCTGTATGCCAGCTGTTGTACTGTACTTTTCAAGGTACTGTACTATAAGACGAAAAATGTTTTCTTTATTTTTGGGTTTGTTTTTTATGTATTATTTGTGTGAAAAGTATTATAAACCTATTACAGTACAGTACTATATAGCTGATTGTGTTAGTTGGGTACCTAGGCTAACTTTGTTGGACTTACAAACAAATTGGACTTACGAATCCTCTCTAGGAATGAAACTCGTTCGTATGTAGGAGACTTACTGTATGGAAAATAGTGTCAGGCTGTGTATGGAGAATTTCCTATATTGTATAATTCCCCTCTTCGATAAAGGGAAATAACTGTTATATTAAAAACTCTGTAGGTTTATGTAGAAGATTTGTTTAAAATATATAATAAATTAGGAACAAATCTGTAAGGATTAGAGTTAGACCTGACCGTAAGAACATTTCAATTCCTATGTTTTAAAAACAGTTATCTTAGGAAATTCCCTGGCGGTCCAGTGGTTAGGACTCCACGCTTTCACTGCCAAGGGCCAGGGTTCGGTACCTGGTTGGGAAACTAAGATCCCACAAGCCACACAGTGTGGCCAAAAAATAAATAAATAAAAGACAATGAAATAAATAAATAAATAAATAAATATTAAAATAAAATTTTAAAAGTTATCTTCCCAAGTAAAACAAAGCAGTTAAACCAATAATAATTGCCCAAAAGTACCAAAAACTTAAGCATTAATATGTGAAGAAGAAGCCATTAACACTGCTCTGGTCAGTGGTCATAATACAGCCAAAGACCCAATATGCCATAACAGAGAAGATGGGTCCATTTTCATCCACTATACCAAAGAGCCATCCCTAACCACCACCCACCCTCTCCCCAACACACACATTTTTTTTTAATGACTTGGGGGAGGGGGCATGTCACGGGGGTAAGTATAACTGCATAGAGTTGTGTGGGTGAGTTAAAGAGGAATTTCTTAACCTAGTCCAAGAGCCATTACACAATATCAAATTCCTTGAATTTTACTACTTTATTCACTCAAATGATAAAATATACAAATTCACAAGGTACTAACTCACCATTATATATTTATATTTATATATATATATATTCTTTATAATAGTTAAATACTTCTAACATCCATAAAGTGACCCCTTGCTTTTTCCTTCATTTTGATTCATCTGGACCTCTGTCAAAAATGACAGACACACAGGGACTTCCCTGGTAGAGCAGTGGTTAAGAATCTGCCTGCTAATGCAGAGGACATGGGTTCGATCCCTGGCCCGGGAAGATCCCACATGCCATGGAGCAACTAAGCCCATGCGCCACAACTACCGAGCCTGCACTCTAGACCCCGCGAGCCACAACTACAGAGCCCATGCACCACAACTACAGAAGCCCACACGCCTAGAGCCCGTGCTCCACAACAAGAGAAGCCACTGCAGTGAGAAGCCCGGATACTGCAACGAAGAGTAGCCCCCGCTCGTCACAACTAGAGAAAGCCCACGCGCAGCAAGGAAGAACCAACATAGCCATAAATAAATAAATTTATTTATTTATTTATTTATTAAAATATGACAGGGGCCTTCCCTGGTGGCGCAGTGGTTGAGAGTCCGCCTGCTGATGCAGGAGACACAGGTTCGTGCCCCGGTCTGGGAAGATCCCACATGCCGCAGAGCGGCTGGGTCCGTGAGCCATGGCCGCTGAGCCTGTGCTCCGCAACGGGAGAGGCCACAACAGTGAGAGGCCCGCGTACCGCAAAAAAAAAAAAAAAAAAAATATGACAGACGCACAAATGAAAGAATAAGTCTCAAAAATACCAGATAGAGTAGTTAAATATAATCAGAAGTGTCTTATATAAATGTCTTATCTATATATTTTATTTATAAATATCCCTGGTCTACACCACAGAAAAAGTTCAATAAGCAATTTACAATTTAAACTTATGGATGCATCTTTTAAAAAATGAATTAAATTTATGATCAACAGAAATAAAAACAAATCTGTCTGGCATTTAAATAATGAAGCTAATAATTATGAGGGAAAAATTATAATTCAACTACATCTATTTCTTAAAAATAAAAAAAACTTAAATACTGATAGTATAACATAACATTCTTCCCATGTTTAATTTCACATCCAAATCTTAAGGATCATTTCCCAAGAACATTTAAAGCCACATCATTTTGCCAAGTGTCTCTCTCAAACCTTGAGTGATAATCAAATTACTTGTTTCAAGAAAATATCAAAACACTCTTTAGAAGAAAATGTCATGTTTGTCTATTTTCTCATCTTCAACTGTTAACCAGTCTCACCTCTGCCCAAATCTCATTTGACAATAGTGTTCCATATGATTTTAGCGATTCAACGAAGTTTTCATAGACATCATGAAATCCTCTATGTTTTATGAGATCAGCTATTTTACTTTACAATACAACCACTTCCCTTCTCTTCCACCAATAAAATCCTATAAAATCCAATAAAATTCCACCACTTCCTCTCTTCTGGACTCTTGCAATGTTCCTAACATTCCTCTTAGCTTCCAATGGAAGGGGGTTGAGAGGGACACAGAATCTCTATCCTCTACATGGGATGGGAGCCCCAGTAAATATTTTAAAATCTAAAACAGATCCTACTCAAAACTCCCCCATGACTTTTTATTATCTCTTCACTTCACTTCATTCATGTGTCAGCTCTCTAATACATCTAATTTCCTTCCTAGGGTACTACTTACATGTTATGTACTACTACTATATTATATTTTTGCTTATTTAGCATCTGCCCCAACCTCCACACACACACACCCCAAAAGGTAAGCTCCATAAAGGCAGGATATTTGCCAGCTAGATTCAACACTTCAAACAGTGCCCAGTGCATCAGAGGCATTAAATAAACAGAGCCAGTTAAATGAATATAATACTATATTGTCAACAAGTTATTAAAAGTCGTCAGTAAGATTAACAAAGACCTGGACACACAGATAGAAAGAAACACTACTGTTAAAGGCTATGACAGAGAGTCATATGACGATGAGAACTATCAGTTTATTAGAGAAGATTTTGTGATATATGACAACTTTTACTTGCCTGCATGCACTCACATAATAAATATTTCACTGACAAAGATTCCATGTATATCAGGAAGTGAATGTTAAGCTTAAAGATAATATCCCACGGCTGAGTCATTCCCAAGTGTTTTAAAGAAAATAAAATATGGACAAAAACAAGCTGAATTACACAGGTAAAGTGACCCCAGAATCACCTAGTACTCACGAGGATTCTCCATAAAATGGCTGACGAAGAATATCAAACATCCCAGGAATGTTCTTTAACTGAATATCCCTTGTGCCCCTTCCCCAAATATTGTCCCAAACTAGATCTAAAATAGCTTTCCTGAACTGACAATGGCTCTGAAGCTTAGTGTAATCTCTTGCACTGTCATTGGACTGCTTGATAATCCATGTTATCCTAAAATCATCTGTCTGAAAAGCTTACATTAGACCACTATCCTAAGTGGATTAGCAAGTTAAAAACATGTAAAATTGCTCTTGCTTTGAACACGACAAAAAAGTTCAAATTCAAATTTTAGGTAGTAGATATTTCAAATAGATCTTTAGAGCTATATAGGGACCGCAGACATTCACTATATTTCAAAAAAACTTACTGAAGGAGGCCAGTCACTACTGCTACTCAAAAACCTAGGGGGGGCTTCCCTGGTGGCGCAGTGGTTGAGAGTCCGCCTGCCGATGCAGGGGACACGGGTTCGTGCCCTGGCCCGGGAAGATCCCACATGCCGTGGAGCGGTTAGGCCCATGAGCCACGGCCACTGAGCCTGTGCATCCGGAGCCTGTGCTCCGCAACGGGAGAGGCCACAACAGTGAGAGGCCCGCGTACCACAAAAAAAAAAAAAAAAAAAACCTAGGGAAACAGTCACGAGTAAGACAAATGTAATTCCTGCTCTAATAGAGGGTACAGAAGGGAAGACAAATTAATAATGGGGAGTTATAAAGAAAATACCAGGGATATCTAAACTAACAGATCTATCTAATGGCCTCATTTTAAATCTGGGAATGAGATCTGCAAGAAAATTCAACCAGTTAGTGGAAAAGTTAAAGGTATTAGTTTATCTAATTCTTCCCTAATATTACCATTTCATGTTCTCCAATTATAGATTTCTAATGTCATCTGATTTTAATTCACAAAGTATTTAAAGCTGCCATTATTTTAAGAAATCCACCAAACTTTTAATCCAACAGTGAATTCACAGTATTATAATATTCTACTCACTAACTGTCCCTGACATGAAAATTCAAAGCATTAAGGAAAGAGTCTATCTCAATCTCATTTCTAGATCATGACCAAAGTAATTTCTCAGGGGTTTTTGTACATTACATGGAAAAGGCTCCCAAGGACTAATACCATATGTGCACTCTGTAACATAAATCCTAAGCAATTACAAGTTTCAAGCTTTGTACCTGTGTGATGGAGAAGGAGCTTCAAATTGAGGCACTGTGCTATCCTCACTGACAGGAGAGTATAAGCCGCTCATTTCCTGGAAGCACAATTAGTAGAGTTACAGACACTCCAAAGAGAAGATGTATAAATCAAAAGGAGTTATGATATTATATTCCTTTCCAATCCCAGGTTTTATCAGTCCCTTTTGTCTCAACAACCAAATTTCTCAAGGCTTCCTTTCCACAGAGTAGAAAAGCAAGGATATCTGAAAGTTAAGAGACAAGCCTTTTCTATGATACACATTCTTAAAGAACCAGAAACACTTTAATAAATATTCATCACTAATGAAGCTACCAAATGCAGAAAAAGACAAATGTAAATAATTTGAATGAGATGTACAGTACACTATGTGAACAGTGAACTAGCTAATCATTAATCCAGATGAGACCCTATTGACAAATATTAAGATAAATATGACAGTATGGATACTGGATCATTAGGTTCAACTCTCCAAAGTACAGAAAAACAGGATATGTCATTCTCTACTTCAAAAATATTCTCTGCAAACATTAAGAAAAGTAGCATTCCTCTTTATTCAAATATTAGCTTCCTAGTAAACAATGGATTAAGCTCTAACTTTGATCATTAACTAGAGGAAAAGGCCTCCTAATAAACTATTACTGCATAAATTATTACTGTGACTTTCTATACAATGGAGACCAATCCCATAAATTTAATGCAGCAATTTAAAGGAAAAGCAAAAATTTCATGAAATTGGAAAATTACTAGAGATGTGAGAAATTCTTGATATCTTACTTCCACTCTTTTGATATCCTCTTCCAAAACACTTAACTCCTTCTGAATCTGCTCCAGTTGCTGTAGATTAGAGAGGAGGAAATAAAAAGCCTAAACCAAACCACACAAGCATCACCACAATCATAAAGTAACTTAACGTTTACAAAATGATTTCTAGGAAAATGTGCACTAATGGTTGTCAGGGTGAAATACTGCAGACAAAAAGTGCTGTAAGTTCCTATGTTAAAAAGTAAATGTAAAGACTTAATATTTAAGAAAACAGTATTTTCTTTCATACAAGGATTGGCTTTATAATAAAATATTAAAGATGAACAACAATGACAATATGACTTAATAAAAACAGAAGACATCCGAAGAATTTTCAAATTACCTCATTTATGTCAGCAATTAATGTCAGCATGTCAGTTAACCCCATTTTAAAAATAAAAATAAGTCTCAGAGATTAAATTCTACCACCCCAAAGCAATCACAAATTAGCCTCTTAAGCATTTTTTAAAACATATTTAAGATAATCTTTTATCTTTGATATCTTACCTACTGCACCATAACCTTCCTCCACACCATTAAAATGCAAACATTTTAATTGTTGCATCACATTCAACAATATATTTAACCATCAGAGGTTTAAGTTGTTTGCAAACTATCATAAGTAATTCTGGAACATATGAGTCTGCATTTCAAATTTCACTGATTATTAAAGATGAAATTATTCGATCAAAAGAAATAGTTAGCAAATCTTCACTGCATAAAACAAAACTGCTTTTCAGAAACACCATCAAATTTAAATTTCTATCACTATTATGTATAAGTGGCTATCTTAATCTAACCCAAATATATTGAGCCAATTTTTAAAATGTAAAATAACAATAATGAATATTTATGTAATAGTATTTATTGCCAGGTGTGAAATAGGAACTACTACACAGGAAAATGAAGCACAGAAAGGTTAAGTGGCCTGTCCAAGATTATTCAGCAAATACATGGCAGACAAACAGATTTTTAAGCGCCTTTTCTTCTGTGGCAATACATACACAATTGATAACATATTAATTCAAATATTTGCCAATCCTAAGCATTTTGCTAAGCACTGTGAAAAACAGGATTTAGAAAACTCTAGCCCTTGCCCTCATGGAACTCAGTCTAGGGAAGATGGCAAAAAGTAAACCAATAGTTGAAATATCATAGAAAACATTATGATGATGGTATGTACAAAGAATTAAAGGTACACAGACTGCCCCTAACCTAGATGGAAAACTTGGGGAGAGGGAAAAGGCAACTGGATAACTGAAACAGGATCTGAAATTAAATGAAATGCTGAGCCTTGAAGGACTAACAGTAATTTGCCAGGTGGAAAAAAAGTGGGAAAAGACAGAATAAACAGAGTAAATAATAAAACACACAAAGACCTAAAAGCTATGAGAAAGGGAAATAATAAATCTGAATTTATGACAATGAATGAAATCACCCAATGTCAATCAGTACAGTCAGAAGAGATGAGAACAAAAACTGGGTATAGGGAACACCAACGGTTAAGAGATAGGCAAAGGAAGAAGGAGCAGCTCTATGTCAGCCATCAATAAGGGCAAGGGCAAAAGCCACGAGAAAAGATAGCACAGTATCACAGAAACCATGGTGGGGACAGGGGGAGGGAGTTAAAAAAAAAGTGATTAGCATTGTCAAATTCTTTCAATTCTTCCATCTACTTTAATAAATTTTATTCCACCCTAAAATTTTTCACACAATACACCTACCTTAACTGAAACCTTGCTCTCCCTCAAGGACACAGTCTGCCTTGGAACTCTTTCAGATAAAAGTTAGTCAAGTGATAAATTTTCTCATGCCCCAGACTAGATGGGGACTTCCACTTCTACTGCATTCATTGGCCATTTCCAATAATTAGTCTTCCACTCTAACATAAAAAACACTCTGGTCTGGCTCAGTCCAAGCAGCCAAATCACTGTCAACAGATCTAAGACATCTACAAATATCCGTTATTTCCTACCATCACTAAATCCTTTTGCCTTTTGGTCCATACCCATTTTCGACTCCGTTGATCCTAACCTCTAACTCAGCAAAACATCCCATGGTCACCCCTTAACTTTTTTCATTTAATTAGCTTGAAATGCTCCACTGCTGAAATCCTTATTTAAACAAATGCTGACGGGGTCTTTAGTATGATTGTTTTCAAAACACATTTAAAGAGAAGGATGAAAGTAAACATCTAAAATATCAACATCCAGAGACAGCCAATATCACTTGTATGATACATAATACATATTTAAGATCAAATTAACAATTTTCATTCCACTTCTGCAATTGAAGTACCAAGAAAAAAAATCCAGTATCACCTTAAATCTCAAAATACTAAATGCTAATGCCCAACCCTCTGAAGATAATGTCCCATCCTTCCAGTGCCCCAAAGCTTTGCTGGATAATACATCCATTACTATATATGAAGGCCATATATTAGATGAACTACATAAAACTACCAATGTCCAAACAATTTTTACTTCCAAAAGCAGCAATTTCATATGGTTCAATTTAAAATAAAACAACCAAGGTACAAGGGCTGCCGTAATAAATACATAGGTATAGTGTATCGATAAAACAAAATGATGTAACCTACTTGTGTGAAAAAGTCTGAAAAGGTGTCAAGACAAGAAATTTTTTTTTTTAATTTCAGAGAATGAAAACTATTTAGAGAGCACATGTTAAACGAGGTGTTTACATTTCAAGACGAAATTCTGAAAAAGTTTAAAGCTCTAAAACATTGTGTTATTCTGATTTATAATAAGAAATACAGCCTCCTGTAGGGCCTCCAGATGGGGATTGGTTGTTAGGGGAACCAGCCATGTGATTAGAGGGTTGGAACTTTCAGACCCACCTTCTAACATCCAGAGAAGAGAGAGGGGCTGGCGACTGAGTTGAATCAACAATGGCCGATCAATCATGTCCATGGAATGAAGTCTCCATAAAAAACACTAACTTAAGGGGTTCAAAGGGCTTCTGGGTTGGTGAACATGTAGGTTGGTGAGTACATGGAGATGCTTGGAGAATGGCACACCTGGAGAGGGTATGGAAGCTCCATGCCCCCTGAGTTGTATCCTTTCACCATAAACTGGTAATCTAGTAAGTAAACTATTTTCCTAAGTTATGTGACCCATTCTAGCAAATTATCAAACCCAAGGAAGCAGACATGGGAACTACCAATTTATAGCCAGTAGGTCAGATGCACATATGACTTCCTGGACTTGCAATTTTCATCTGAAGGGGCAGCTCAGTCTTGTGGGACTGAGTCCTTAACCAGTGGAATCCGGGGCCAACTCCAGGTAGACAGTGTTAGATAGAATTGAACTGAATTGAATTGAACTGTAGGACACTCAGTTGGTGTCCAAAGAGAACTGGAAAATTGGTGTGAGAAATGACCTACACATTTGGTGGCCAGAAATATGGAGAGTGGTGATGAATAATGGAAACAAGTGTTCTCCTTTCAGGCATCAGTATAAGACATTATAGTACAAGGAAACAGAAGAAAGACAAAGGATAACCATTTTAAAAAGAAGAAAGAAAACTGGGCTAACTTCACTCTGCAAGTATGTTTCATAAGCCAGAGAGGCAGAATCTAGAATAAAAGCATGAATCAGAGTCCAAGAATCTTTTGGAGATATATGAAGGAAGTCCACAAAGCTGAACTGTCATTATCTAAATGAAAATCGATCACAAATTGGGAATGATAATAGACAAACCTCTGGATCAAATCTGCCTTAACACTATTATGAGTTTGGGGGCTACTAAAAATAATAATAATAAATACATAAGATGGAGAAATGCTGCTTGAGAACACAGTCCTAAGCCATCAACAGCAAGCACTCTCTTAACACAGCATACTGTACCAAAACCCAAAGAAAATTTTTTAAAAATTTAAATTTAAAAAGTGAAGAAAGAAAGTCTCAGAATCCCTTAAGACTAAAACATAAAAGAATTAAAAAACAGAGCCCCCTTTTATTGACATTAGCTTTGGTGCAGGTAGGTATCATTGGCACTCATTTATTTGACCATCACTATGATTTGATAAAAATATGCTTAAGTATTAAATTCAGTATTTTGTTTTTTAGAGCTAATATAATTAGAATACATTATAGCTGCCAAGACTTCTTCAATTATCTGACATATTCAAAACTGAACAAAAGAATACTGATACACTTTCAGAAAAAAAGTTAGTTAAAAAGAGAGTAGCAAAATTAATATATGGATATAAAAACAAGAAAGCACTAAAAAAAACTCAAAAAAAAAAAGAAAGCACTGTACACCGATTAGATCATCCAACACCCAGAACGCTGACAACACCAAAAGCTGACGAACATGTGTAGCAACAAGAACTCTCATTTATTCTTGGTAGGAATGAAAAATTGTACAGCCACTCGGGAAGACAGTTTGGCAGTTTATTAAAAAATTAAACATACTCTTATCATATGATCCAGTACTACACTCCTTGGTGTTTACCCAAAGGAGTTGAAAACTTAAGATTCCCAAAAAACACACTGATAGCAGCTATATATTCATAATACCAACACTTGAAACAACCAAGATGTCCTTCAGAAAATGAAAGGATAAATAGTGATACATCCAGACAATGGAATAATATTCAGTACTAAGAAGAAATGAGCTTTCAATCCATGAAAAGACATGGAGGAAACTTAAATGCATATCACTACAGAATGTATGGGAAATCTCTGTAGCTTCCTTTCAATTCTTAAAACTGCTCTAAAAAACAAAGTCTTTAAAAATATATAAATACATTCAAGTAACCCTTAAAGAAAAAAACATAAGAACAAAAAATCAAAAGAGAAAAGAAACATAAAACAAATAATAAAATGGCAGGCTTAAACTCTAAATTTAAATTAAATGTAAATGGCCTAAATACAAAATTCTAAGACTGCTGAGTCAGGCAAAGTGAATGAAAAACCTCTGCTGTCTATAAGAAACTCACCTAAAATAAGTAAGTGATATAACAAGGAACCAAAGACTCAGTAAGGATGCAAAAAATCCTCACCATATATCTAACAAACTTTACACCACACCATGCAATGGCAGGAAACACATTCTTTTCAAACACAAATATTTCAAAATTTAATGAACAAACGGGTGATAATGCAAATATCATACTAAGAAAAACACTCATTATTTTCTCATAACAATGCAATTATAACAGAAATCCATAATTAAAAAAAAAGAAAATCCCCACATCCACGTAATAAGTTTATCTCTAAATAACCCACATGCCTAAGAAAAACTATAATGAAAATTAGCAACTATTTTGAACTAAGGAATAACAAACAAAATGCCATACCATAATTATTAGATTCAACTAAAAGAAAAATTGTGGCCTCAAACGCCTATATTAGAAAAAAGTCTGCCTACTAATATACTAATATGTATATCCAAATTAACAAATTAGAAAAGAAACAACAAAATAAAACCAAAGAAAGTAGAAGGGTGGACACTGTAATTATAAAGAGGGTATTAATAAAATGGAAAACAAAATAAAGAATGTAAAACTGAAAGTTGGTTCCTAGATAAAACTCAAAATTGTTACATCCCTGGCAAGAACTGATCAAGAAAAAAGAGAGAAATGCACAGCACCAATAGCAGAGTCAGGAATGAAAGACATCACTAAAATCTCTGGGGACATGAAAAACTTAGTATTAAGACCAAGCTAATGCCCCCAAATTTGAAAATTTAGATGAAACACACAATGCGTAGAAAAGGTATAACATGTCAAAAATGGTATCGAAAACAAAACTCTGAATAAGCAGTAACTGAATCAATACTTTAAAAGCTTCTGCAAACCACAGGTCCAGATAGCTTCTCCAGCAAAATCCTTAAACATTCAGCAAAGACATCCAACCTAGATTATACAGATTCTTCCAGAAAATAGAAGAAGATGGTACATTACCCAACTCATTTGATAAAACTATCTTTATAACAAAATTGGACAGGATCAGTGTAAAAAAAATTAAAGAACAATCTCATTAATTAATACAGATGCAATAAGGAAGGCAAGTAGGGCAAACAACTGTCCTGGTCGGGTTTCTAGAATGCAGAACATTCAGTGATAAAACTAGAATACTCTTGGGCAAATCAGGATAGTTGGTCACCCTAGGTGCAAAGTTGATTGACTTTTAATGTTAAACCAATGTAATTATCCAGTTTAACATAATGAAAAAAAATACCATCTCAACTGCACAAAAATTTTGGAGAATACTCAACCCCCACTTATAATTTAAAAAAAAAATCCTCTTAGGAAACTGGGAATAGAAACTTATCTCCTTGAATGATAAAAAAAAAATACCTACCAAAAACCTACAGAAAACATCATACCTAATGGTGACACGTCGAAAGCTTTCACTTTGAGATCAGCACCAAGACTAGGATGCCCCGCTATCACCACTTGTATTCATCACTGTACCGGATGTCCTAGCCAGCAGAGTAAGACAAGAAAAATAAATAAAGGATATAAGGATCATAAGGAAAGAAACTAAACTGTTATTATTTGCAGATGATGATGCGTACACAGAAGACATAAAATAATCTACAAATAAATTAGAATTAATGATTTTAACAAGGTTGCTGGATACCAAAAGAAATGTGTCAAAATCAACTGCATTTCTATATACCAGCAACGAATAGTAAGAAACTGAAATTAAAGACACAGACATCACTTACAATAGCATAAAAATGATTGAAGACCTAAGAACAACTCTAAAATAAAGATGTGTAAGAATAATACCCTGAAAAATATCAAAATTTTGAAGGACATTCTTAAGGACCTAGATATACAGAGAGAAATACCATGTTCAAAGTCTATTGTAAAGATAGTCCCCCAAATTCATCTATGGAGTCAAAGTAATCCCAATAAAGATCACAGCAGGTGTACCATGGAAATGTATCAGCTGGTTCTAATATTTATAGAGAAATACAAAGAGCCATGAATAGCTGAGACTTTCCTAAAAAAGAATAGTAACTTACTTTAAAGTTCTAGTATTTAATACAATGTGGTATTGCCAGAAAGACAAACAGACCAGTGGAGCAGAAGAGAGCCTAAAAACAGACCCACACATGTATGGACACATGAGGTATGACAGATGTGGTATTTCAAAGCAATGGGAAAAGGATGGACTTTCTAATTAAGGATACTTGGACATCTGGACATCCATATGAAAAATTCCCAAGTAGATTACAGATGTGAGTATGAAAAACAAAAGGTAAATATTCAAGTAGGTAATATAGCAAAATGTCTTCATGACCTCAGGTGGAGAAGAATTCTTTACCTAACATAAAAGGTACTAATTATAACAGGAAAGAGTAATAAATTTGACTCTATTATGGACAGAAACTTCTGCTCATCCAATGACATAATTAAGACAATGGAAAAAGCAGCCCAATTAGAGGGGTAAAAGATCTGCTATAGAGAAAGATAGATAGAACAAAGAACTTTTATCTAGAATATATAAACAATAAACCAGTAAGAAAATCAGCTAAATAGAAAAGATGCACAGAGCTTTAAACAAGTACTTCACACATACACAAAAATCCCAATGGCCAATTCATAGTACTGTGTACTCAACCTCACTGGCCTCGGGGAAATGCAACTTAAAACTACAAAGAGATAGCAATGCATATCCTAAGATTTGCTAAACTGAAAAAAGTCTATTGCCACCAAGTACTGGCAAGAATACAGTGCAACAGGAACATTCCTACAATGCCTGTAGGAAGAGTAACCAATACAACTACTCAGGCATTGTTTGGCATTATCTACTAAGTTTGAAGATGTACATATCCTATGACTCATTAATTCCACTTCTACATATGTAGCATAGAGATATATGCTAATATATACCTGGATACATATATAAGATAGTAACATTGTTTGTAAATAGCTCAAAATCAGAAACAACTCACAAGTCCATCAACAACAAAAATGGGGTGTATTCATTTAATAGAATACTATACAACAATAAAAATGGATCAATTATAGCCATATACAACAATGGGGATGAATCTTAACACTGAGCCAAAGACAAGAACAAAACATTATATAATGCAGAAGTGCATTTATATTAGTTCAAAAGAAGAGACTTATAAATACTTAGGCATCAAAACAATAAAGAAAAACAGAGAGGTGATTACCATAAATATCAGAATATTGACTACCTAATGGGCAAGGGAGAAGGCTATAATCTGGAAAGGGTAGGGAGGGAGCTTCAGGAAGCCTAGCAAAACTCTACTGTTTAATCAAGATGATGGTTACATGGATGATCACTCTACCATGAATCTTTAAACTGTAAATTAGTTTTACGAACTTTTCTGTGCTTTATTTCATATAAAAACAATGTAAAATTCAATTCTTTCAAATATTCAAAATAAAATTCCAAACAAAACCAAAAGGAAACCAAGACTCATCAAAACTGTCTTATTACAATGAATTAAATAGGTACCACAAATATCCAAAAGTGTATTTTAAAATTAAATCATATGAAATATAAGGCAATTGTTCAAATGCTGGTACAAATTTGCACAGAGGAGACTGGCTTTTACATGGAAACTAAAGCCCTTTTGTTCAATCTGACCATGAAGAAAGAATAACATGTTCATTTAAAAACATATATTTATTAAGTGCTGTGGTAGGCTGGCTGTAAGAAAGCCTTCAAAGATTCCCACTTCAGAATTCACACCCTTGTGTAATTCCCTCTCTTTGTATAGGCTGTACCCAAAGATTTGCTTCTAATGGAAAAAACAGAACACTTGTTGAGATGTAACTTTCAAGATTAATCTACAAAAAGCATGTGACTGCTGTCTTCAAAACCCTCTCTTGCTCCCTGTGAGGGAAGTCAGCTGCCACACAGTAAGTTATCCTATGGAGAAGCCCATGTGGTAAGAATATGGTATCTCTTTCCAACAGCCAGCGAGTGAACTGGGAAGCATTCCTATCCCAGTCATACCTTAAGATAACTGCTGCCCTGGCCAACACCTGGAGCGTAGCTTGGTGAGAAACCCTGAGCAAAGGCACTCAGTTACTCTGCACCAAGATTCCTGACACAAGATATTAAATGATGTTTTTAAGCCATTAAATTTGAGGGTAACTTGTTACACAAAAAGAGGTAACTAATGAAAATGCCTACTATGTGCCTTGCACATTCCTTTCTCTTAATATTCAAAGGAGAGTCAAGGAAAAAAATAAATCACAAATAAAAATTAAATGTAGGACTAACAGCAAGATGTGACATTGGAACAAATAAGTATGTTAAATCTAAAAAGCAGATTCAGAGTCTTGGTTTAGACTCATCATAACTGCAATTAAAAGTCAAGCATAAAATCACAAAGTTAATTTTCAAAGTCTGAATGTTAATCTTAGGGAAAAAAAATCAGAAATAGTAGTTTGTCTCCTGGTCAGTCTGTATTTTGCTTGAATAAGTTCAAGTATAAATTATACTACAGGAGATAAGATCTTTAACAACCATATTCATTTTGAGGACTAAACACACAAATATATACTTTATAATATATGCAAAAAGAAATAACCACTCACTTCATTCTGTCTGTACTAAATCATGAGGTATTAATCAACTACATTTTCTAGACTAAAGTTTACTATTTCCAAATCACTAGTGTACCTGACCCCAATCACAGAAAAATTAATGAAATTTAATCAAAGTAACTGGTAAGTTTTTAAGTCTGTTAACCTAGCTCCAAATTTTCAAAGTTTTAAAACTTTGTTAACCTAGCTCCTCAGAGTTCCTTGTGTAGTTAAACCTGATATACTAATAATCACTCAATTATGGATACACTAAAAACAAGAAAACCAAAATATATTAACAACAGTATAATCATTGCATATTAAGAGGCACCAATATCCAGAAGTACTTGGAACCAGTATGTTTCTAGGTTAAATTGCCTATCATAAGAAAATATGATCCAAGAGAGAAAAAAAATCCATCATTCACAAGGATCTTATAAGATTCAAACTAAACTCAAGCTGAAAAATTCTAAAGCACAATTAACCCAGACATAATAACAAAAATATAGGAACACTGATACTAAGGGCTATGTGATCAAAGGCAATATCATAGAAGGAGTTATTGGAGGCCACTGGCCACCGCATCAGAGAGACGACAAATTAATATAACAAGGAAGAGCTATCGTTGGGAAACATTCTCCATTGATCTCTCCCATTTCTGCACATCTTTTGATAACTTTTGTTCCAAATTATCTTTTCAAGGATGTTTGTTTAGTGAACACCCTGGCAAGACAGAAATAGTGACTTCCTCCAGGAGAGAGGGCAGATTTGTTTTCTGATCAATAAAATAAAAATAGTGTCTCCCTGCAGGGCAAAGACTGAACAGATTTGCTAGCAGACCCCTTTAAAAGACTGGGGTTTCCAAAGTTCAAGGTTCTTTGGTTGTAATATATATCACTGTATATGCAGAATCTACCAAGGCCCATCTCTAAACCGCCCCTGAGGGACTTGCAGGTCGTGAAGCTGATGCTGCCAGATATGCCATGAATAGTCAAGACTTTATTTCCAACCCAGAAGTCTCATGTCTTCTGCCAGCATCTACGAAACTGTGGCGGGATAACTTATCAGCTTGCTAGTAAAAATCCCAGAACATTCATAGTTGTTTATTTTAGTTATATGCTGCATCCTTCTTACCTGAGAAAATTTCAAATCTAAATGTGTTGAAAGCATTAACAGACACTAGAGAAGTATGAAAAACCTCAGAGGCTAATGAAAACCTTAAATAATTCAGATTATACATAGTGATCATCCATTTCATTTAACCCCCAGATATCCATATGTTTGGACTGTTCACTTAATTGATTCATTATCAGGTTATTTCCTATGTACCAAATCTCACTCGATGAGTTCAAAGTCGAAGGTAAAAACAACTACATAAAACTACTGCAAAACAATTTCACATTCTGTTTTGAAAGGAGAGAAGGTATGTACGGAATATAAAAAATTATCACTTTTCCAAAGAATTTGCTATAGCAAAGACGGTTGAGTGTACATACTGAATTAATAATTTTGTTTCCGTATGCTATAAAATGTTCAGCTTTGTTACTCAAAGTTTGGTCCACGGACCAACAGCATCATCATCTGGAGCTTGCTAGAAATGCAGATTATCAGGCTCAAACACACACCCTCTTAATCAGAATTTGGATTCTAAGAAGATCCTCAGGTTATTCTTATGCAAATTGAAGTTAGAGTACCCACCAAAAAAATAAAATTAAAAATCAAGAAGAATATATAAAACTCAAATTCATACTGAAGATAATTTTTAATAGATACTAAAACATTAAAGTCACAACTGCTACCTTGGCAAAAGTTAAAGAAAAATACAATCATAAACCAGGTAAAGAACATTTAGCTATCAACACTAGCATAACAGAAAAATCCAATCTGAACAAAGAAAGAAAAAGTTAAAAACAGACATCATGAACAGTCCATAAAAGCAGAAATATCAAACTAAGATAATGTAAAGTTCTGGCAATGCACACTTAAAGTACTTCATCAAAACAAGTTCTCATCTTTTTATTTTCAAAAATAATAAAGATGGCCTGGAACCTAACAAATATGGTTATATTTTTTTGAGTAAAAGATGTCCTAATTAGACAACTGAAAGTAAAAATATAACAGTTGGGAATTTAAATATAAAACAGTTTTCAAAGTTATTTTAGCATGCTACCAAGACCACAGGATTTTGCCTTTCATTTTCCCATATTTTATACTATTGTGAAATGACTGAGGAATCTTATAAATGTTAAATTAGGACATTCTGTTATAAAATTATTAATAAAAAGTTATCTTTTAGTTATCCTGCATGACTTACACTTTCCAAGTTCTAAATAGGTAGCTATATTTTTACTTGTTTCCCCTCACCAAGATGTATTTTAATCACAGGAAAATTGTAACCCTCTCTACTTAAGACTTCATTATCTAAATTTTCCTACGTTTTCTTTTCAGGGTGAAAGTTAGGCTGCCATTTGATAATTCTATTATCTATTCTTTATAGCTTTGAGGTAACATCATTATATTCACTCCTATAGAAAACTTTTTAGCACACCTCCAAAAAGGGATTTTTTTAAATATCAAGTTGTAAACGTAAAAGAAGTTAAAATAACAAAGCTTAAAAAAGATAAAACTCCTGAAAACTCAAATGCTTTTAAATACTTAAATAAAAATTTTAACCTGAAATGCCTTCACAAAAATGGAGAAAAAATGGGAAGTCAACAATAGTAAATGACACATTATGTAAAATACACAAAATAATATACCTCTCTCTTATTTCTTCTTGCAACCTTGAGGAATTCCATAAGGATCTGTAGTTGGGCTGCATGTGATTCCTATAATAGAAAATTATAATTGTTCTTTTAAAAACATAACTTTGAGTTCAAAGTTTTCTTTAACACCACAGTATAATCAGTATGAAGCAACCTAATTCATCCATTTAAGTTAGTCTCTTATTTCTATTTAGTCGTTTTCCACTTGCTAATTGGCATTTTTAAAAGCAAGCCATTTCCCCTAAAACTAACTTGAAAAAAACAGGTGTTTTCAACTACATTTCTCATCGACCATGCAGAAAAAACTATTTATGGGAAATGGCAATTCTGTTATCTGTCCTGGCTTTCTCTTCCCTGACCAAGCTAATAAAACATCAAGACAAAAACTGTAGTGGAGGAACTTCCCTGGTGGTCCAGTGTTAAGACTCTGTGCTTCCAAAGCAGGGGGTGGGGGTTCGATTCCCGGTTGGGGAACTAAGATACCACATGTGTGTGGTGTGGCCAAAAAAAATTTTTTTTAATTTAAAAAACAAAAACATAGTGGAGCCAATGTACTTTCTAGACACTGAAATCACTTTCCCCATAAGAATTTAACTTGCAGGGGTGTAAGAAACATAATAAATAGGAAGAAATTCATGCTTTTCAGAAATCTAATTTACTATTTCTGGTCATTACTTACTCACACAGATATGAGAATTAATATATTTCTATGAAAGATTTCAGTAAAACTCAAAAATTTTAAAAGAAAATTTTAATATTATCAAGTGGAGGGGGGGTAAATAACACACATTGGTAACAGAAACAAAGATGTAACAGATAAATGGTAATTATAAGTTTAACATATTTTGTTATTAAAAAATAAAATTACAGGGGAACTCCCTAGTGGTCCAATAGTTAGGACTCTGCCCTTTCAATGCCAAGGGAGTGGGTTCAACCCCTGTTAGGGGAACTAGGATCCTGCAAGCACAGCCAAAATAAATAAATAAAATAAAATAAAATAAAATTACAAAAAGATACCTTTTAGTTTTAAAATGTACACAATGAACCAATGAATTTCAGCTACATCTGATAAATATACATAAAAAGAATATCAAAAGCTAAAAGTGGAATAACAATAAGGCATGGTTTATGAACAACTACAATTCTAACTTTCCTATACATATTTTAAAAGAATAAAAAAGTCCAGTGGAGCATTCTAAAACAAACAAAAATAAGAAAGATTAATAAAACTTTCATTTACCTGGCTATGCAACAGAATTATTTGAAGCATTTCTTAAAATAGACACTGGGATGGATTTTGTATGATTCTGTTACTCTAGAAAAGATTCCAGGAATCTATATGTTTATAGATTGATAAGAAAAATTTGAAGACTCACTGAGATATTGCACATACTACAAAAAAGCATGGCCACTTCAGCTTGCAGGATCTTAGTTCCCTGACCAGGGACTGAACCCATGCCCTCGGCAGTGAAAGCACAGAATCCTAACCACTGGACTGCCATAGAATTCCCCACTTCACTTTCAATGAACTGAAACTAGCTCAAGCAACAACTGAGCACCAACTCAGCTAAATTACTTATTAGACCAAAGAGCTCAGTCTCTTATCCTTGCTCCCTGACAAAGGAAAAGGCAAGACCATTCAGGAAGAAAGTATTAACTAACTACTTTAGTCTCTGTACTGCTCTTGAATACAACTTTAAAATTACAAGACAGGGAAAGAAGCAGGAAAAGTCAAGAGAAAAAAACAGGCAAAATGGGACTCCCCTGGTGGCCCAGCGGTTGGGAATCCACCTGCCAATGCAGGGGACATGGGTTCGAGCCTGAGTCGGGGAAGATCCAACATGCCGTGGAGCGGCTGGGCCCATGTGCCACAACTGTTGAGCCTGTGCTCTGGAGCCCGTGAGCCACAACTACTGAGCCTGCATGCCACAGCTACTGAAGCCCATGTGCCTAGAGCCCGTGCTCTGCAACAAGAGAAGCCACTGCAATGAGAAGCCCATGCACCACAATGAAGACCCAACACAGCCAAAAATAAATAAATAAAATAATTTTTTTAAAAAAACACAGGCAAAAGAATGAAATTCACAGGTGACCCACTTGCTGGAATGAGCAAAAAAGACTTTAAAATATGTCTCTATATTATTAAAGAATTAAGGGGGGTGGTGGTGGGATGAACTGGGAGATTGGGATTGACATATATACACTAATATGTATAAAATAGATAATAAGAACCTGCTGTATAAAAAAAGAAAATAAAAAAAGAATTGAGAAAATGGACAAAATGAGCGAAAAAATGGAGAATTAGAAAAGAATTGAAAGAACAAAGTGTAAACCTAGAAATGAAGAATAAAAAGTCTGAAATAAAAAAAAAACTATGAATGAAGTTAGGAACAGATGGACAGAGC
Source organism: Mesoplodon mirus (assembly GCF_964341445.2). Lineage (NCBI taxonomy): Eukaryota > Metazoa > Chordata > Mammalia > Artiodactyla > Ziphiidae > Mesoplodon > Mesoplodon mirus. The sequence continues at coordinate 166,213,373 of NC_138978.1, read as the reverse complement.
AGTGGAAAGGAATAATGAATTCAAAGACAGTTCAATATAAATTACTTAACCCAATTCAGAGAAAGAAAAAATAAAAAGAGCATCAGAAATATGTGGGATAATATGAAACAATAAAGGGCTTCCCTGGTGGTGCAGTGGTTAAGAATCTACCTACCAATGCAGGAGACACGGGTTCGAGCCCTGGTCCAGGAAGATCCCACATGCCACAGAGCAACTAAGCCTGTGTGCCACGACTACTGAGCCCGCGTGCCACAACTACTGAAGCCTGTGAGCCTAGAGCCCATGCTCCGCAACAAGAGAAGCCACCACAATAAGCATGCGCACTGCAACGAAGAGTAGCCCACATTCTCCACAACTAGAGAAGGCCCGCGCGCACCAACGAAGACCCAACGCAGACAAAAATAAATTAAATAAATAAATCAATTAATTAATTATTTTTAAAAAATGAAACAATAAAACATATGACTTGAATCCTAAGGAAAAGGAGAGAGAGCACAGGGTTGAATAAATAATGGTTCACATGTTCAACAAACAGATCCTCCTGTTCTGTGAAACACAAGCAGGATAAATGAAAGCTAGGGGTATCACAGTCAAACTGAAAACTAATGTCAAAAAGAACATCTTAAAAGCAGCTAAAAAGGATACACTAGGGGAAGAAGATTAAGAATGACTGAAAATTTCATCAGAAACAAAGGAGCAAACAGAAAATGAAAATATGTCTTTAAAGTGTTAAAAGAAAAAAAAAACTAGACTTCTATGCAGAACAAAACTATCATCTATACAAGAAATAGTAAAGAAAATTATACAGACAAAAGGGAAATGACTCAGATGGAACCTCAGATCTACAGGAGAAAATGGTGACATCTCAAAGCGTAAATATTTTGGTTTAAAAGGGTCTCTTTATTTTTTTGCATCATTTCTTCAAAAGACTATTAACTGTTTAAAAAAAATAACTAGTGGGGTTTATAATATAATCTGAATCACAAAAGGCAGGAGCTTGGTAAATTGAAATACTATAAGGTCTTGCACTTTCCATAAAATGGTATATAGTTGACCCTTGAACAACACAGGTTTGAACTGCATGGGTCCACTTATACATGGATTTTTTTCAATAAATACAAACTGCAGTACTACATGATCCATAGCTGGTTGAATCCATGGATACTGAACCGTGGATATGGAGGGCTGATTATAAAGTTAGATGCGGATTTACAACTTCACAGGGGTCAGCATGCCTAATAGCTGCATTGTTTAAGGGTCAACTGTATATTCAGTGTTGACTGTGAATACAATGACCTTGAAGTGGCATACTATAAACTCAAGGTTGACTGTGCAAAGTAAAAAAGGCATTTTGTAATCTTTAGAGAAACCACTAGAAATACAATAATAAGCAATATGTGAAAAATAGAGAAGATGGTATACTAAAATGAAACCCTGGAAACTCAATGATCTCTAAAGAAAGCAAGAAAGGAGAAAAGGTAAATAAGGAATATATGGAAAAACAGAAAACAAATACCAACATGGTAGACCTCAAGCCTGACCACATTGATAATTATTATATATTACATTTAAATGAACTTAAGCATTTGAATAAATGAGCTTACTAGATTGCATTAAAAACTCAATTACATACAGTTAAGAGACACATTTTTAAAATATAAAAACAACAGAAGGAAAATAAAATGGTACAGAAGAATATAGCATAGAAACTCTAGTCATAACTAAGCTACTGAGGTTATATTAACATCAGAAAATATAAAAGAAGACTCCAGAACAAAGTATATTTCCAGCAATAAACACATACAATTCATAGTGACAAAGGGGATGATTCATCCAGAAGACATAACAATCCTAAACATGTATGTACCTAATAATGGGCTTCAAAATATATGAAGTAAAAATCATAGAAATCAATGAAAAATAAACAAAAATTGTATTTTTAACATACCCCGATCAATAAATGATGGAACAAGGAGAAAATAAATTTTTGAATAATATTAACAAACTCTACATTTATAAAGCACAGCAAATAACACATTGCTTTTAAATGAAGGTGAACATTTAACAAAACAGACCATACAGTGAGCCATAAAAAAAAAAATCACAATAAATTTCAATGGACCAACAGCAAACAAATTGAAGTTACTGGCTAAAATGCAATGAGAAAGCTAGAATTCCTACTTTAAACAACAAAACAGCAGGCTAGTTAGAATGGATGAATTTCAGACAAAGGACCAGAAATAATACATTATCCCAGGAGCTAGGCGGAAAAACCTCGAAATACACAGGCATCAGGTAGAACACTCAATGAGACTGCCAAAAATCTATTCTAGCTCTAGCTAACAAAGCTTAAAAAACAAGCTTCAAGATAATCAAACTATTTTGAAATACTTAACTACATGCCAGAACAAAGTTTAGAAATGTGTAAAGGAATACAAAAATAGCAACACTAAACAAGGTAAAATGTACAATTTCTGGCATCCAATCGAAAGATTAATAAGCATGCAAATAAGGAAAATATGGCCCAAAATAAGGCGAAAAAATCCATCAATAAAAACAGATGCAGCGCTTCCCTGGTGGCACAGTGGTTGAGAGTCCGCCTGCCGATGCAGGGGACACGGGTTCGTGCCCTGGTCCGGGAAGATCCCACATGCCATGGAGCGGCTAGGCCCGTGAGCCATGGCCATTGAGCCTGCGCATCCGGAGCCTGTGCTCCGCAATGGGAGAGGGCACAACAGTGAGAGGCCCGCATACCGCAAAAAAAAGAAGAAAAAAAAAAAAACAGATGCAGCAATGACACAAATAATAAAATAAGCAAATACAGTCATAAAAAACTTACTATAACTACCTATGTGTTCTCCAAGTTAAGGAGAGACAACAGATTATAGAAAAAAGTAGTGAACGTGACAACAGAAATTGAAACTATCCAAAATGAACTAGACAGTGGAAAAAGATAAAACACAAATAAGCAGAGCTGTTTATGTGTGAGCTGTGGTATAATTTCAACCAACCTAACAGATGTGTAATTGGAGTTCCCAAAGTGGAAAAGGTGACAGAAAAATATCTGAAGAAATAATGACCCAAAATTTTCTAAATCTTATGGAAACTATAATCCCACCAATCCAAGAATCTCAAAGAACCCCAAGAACAAGCAACATGGGGTGGGGGGTGGAACTATACCAAGGTATATCAAAGTCAAAATACTTAAAACCACAAAAAGAACATGTTAAACTGAGAGAAATGCATTTCATTCTGAGGATAAAGACTTCTCATCTGAAACAATGCAAGACAATGGACAATGGAGCAACATCTTTAAAATACTGAAAGAAAAAAAGTAAATCTAGAATTCTATACTCATTTGGAACTGCCTTTCAGGCATAAAGGGTAAATAAAGACTTTCTCAGATATAGAAGGTGAAAGATTCATCACCAGCAGATCTACACTAAAGAAATGATAAAAGCTGTCCTTCAGGTGGAAGGAAAATTACAGATGGTATTCAAAAGAATGAATGGGGACTTCCCTGGTGGCAGAGTGGTTAAGAATCCACCTGCCAATGTAGGGGACATGGGTTCAATCCCTGGTCCAGGAAGATCCCACATGCCGCAGAGCAAATAAGCCCATGTGCCACAACTACTGAAGCCTGCGTGCCTAGAGCTCGTGCTCTGCAACAAGAGAAGCCATTGCAACGAGGAGCCCACGCACCACAAAGAAGAGGAGCCCACACTTGTCTCAACTAGAGAAAGCCCACTCACGACAACGAAGACCCAATGCAGCCTTAAATAAATAAATAAATAAATTTATTTTTAAAAAACACACACACAAAAGAATGAATGAGTCAATAGAAAACAAGACAATGAAGTACACCAGAAATGATAAACATATGTATATATAGAACTTTTTAAAAATCTCCATAAAACATAATCTACTGTTTAAACCAAATTTAATAATGATTTATGGGGGGATGGTTATAACATATATAGAAGTAAAACATTTGATAAAAAATAGTACAAAAGCTGAGAGAGAAGAAATGGAAGTATACTGTTGAAAGGTTCTTATAATACTGATGAAGTAGGATAATATTACTCAAAAGTACAATGTAAGAGGAATTATATTAAAATCCCAAAAGCAACCACTAAGAAACCAAACAAAATGTTCTACCTGACAAGCCAATGAGACAAATAAAGTGAAATCATGAAAAATACTCAATCTAAAATCATATAAATCAGTCTCACCACAATACAATTCAACTAGAATTCAATTACCAAAATAGCATTTGGCAAAGTAGCAATATCCAAAATACACACACACACACACACACACACACACACTTCTAACAAATCAATAAGAAAAAAGAAACAATTAGGAAAATGGGTATAGGCTATGAATAGGCAATTCATCAAATAAGAAACCAAGATAGACAAACAAATGAAGAAACTCTCTTCACTAGTAATCACAGAAATACAAAAAATACAAAATGACAAAACAAAACACACAGATACACACAAACACAAGCATCTGACAACTATCAGACTGGCAGAAACTGAAAAAGAATACCAAGGGTTGATGTGGTACAAACCCACAGCAGAGCAATATGGCAATATTTAATATGGTTAAAATGGGCATTCAAACCCTATGAAAAGCAATTCCACTCCTTAAATCACTAAGTATATATATATGAGCACAAGGAGACATGAATAACAATACTAAATGCAGTACTGACACTCACAATTATGAATTCAGAACAACTTAAATGTCCATCAACAGGGGAATAGAAATGTTCATGCAATGGATTACTATACAGAAGTTAGAATAATTAAACTAGATCTACATTTATCAGCAGGAACCTCAAAAAGTAAACAAAAAGGCATAGGTCAAAAAGATAACTGCAGTTTAAAACTCTTTATATAAACTTCTAAATTATACAAACAATACTTTATATACAGTTGTAGATACAAGTATATGTTTAAAAAAAGCTTATACACGCTTGAGAAGGATCCTTCCCAACTTCATATGGTGGTTACTCTGGGAGAATGGAATGAGATGAGAGGGTTTTAAGTATAAAAAAATATTTAATTCTCAAAAGGCAGACCTAAAAAAATATGGTAAAGTGTTACTATTTATTAAAACTGAAAGAAGGTAAGTCAAGAGTCTCATTATTTTCTATACTTTTCTGTATGTTAGAAATATTCATCAAGTTAAATAATAATGCAAAGTAAAACAGGAAAACAATAATGAAAAATGCCGTAATACCTATAACAGGAAGTTTGCTTCTAAACTGGCTCCCTCATCAAAAAATAACAGAAAAGATCTGAGTTCTAAAACTAAGATACCTGTACTTCCTCAATTCTAAGGCAGAGACAAAAAGCATTCAAAGATTAATGTTGACATGTCAAAGGGGGAATAAGGTTAACAGCTCTCACATTCAGTATGTAAACTTACCTCTCTTCAGTAAATAGCCCATACACACCCTTAAGTGAGCCTGTGGTTCAATAGTCCAGAAAGTCTCTCTTTTACCACCAACATGGAAAAAAAATTCTAGTGCTCTCTTAAGGTAGAAAAGGGAGAATCATTTGCTATGAGTTGTACAGGAAGGGATCAGAGAATCCAACTGCTTCTTAATCAGATCCTCAACAACTCATCCTATTTTCAGCCTTTACTGTATGAGCTATCTCATGGTACCAATTCCAAGGCCTTTGTTTCACAATATAAATAGGGTTCAGTCCTAGCTCTTCCCCACTGCTGACTCAGCTTTCTCAGATCTCTTAAACTAGTACTTTTCATCCATTCCTGCCATTGTCTCTTCTCCCATTCTTTTGCATTTTAAAAGTCCGTTTACTGTCATTTTATTTTCTTTTTGATGTTATTTTAACATCTTTAATGGAGTATAACTGCTTTACAATGGTTAGTTTCTGCTTTATAACAAAGTGAATCAGTTATACATATACATTTATCACCATATCTCTTCCCTCTTGCATCTCCCTCCCTCCCACCTTCCCTTTCCCACCCCTCCAGGTGGTCACAAGTCACCGAACTGATCTCCCTGTGCTATGGGGCTACTTCCAACTAGCTATCGGTTTTACATTTGGTAGTGTATGTATGTCCATGCCACTCTCTCACTTTGTCCCAGGTTACCCTCCAACCCCCCGTGTCCTCAAGTCCATTCTCTAGTTGGTTTGCATCTTTATTCCCGTCTTGCCCCTAGGTTCTTCATGATCTTTTTTTTTTCTTTTTGGATTCCATATATATGCGTTAGCATACAGTATTTGTTTGTCTCTTTCAGACTTACTTCACTCTGTATGACAGACTCCAGGTCCATCCACCTCACTACAAATAACTCAATTTCGTTTCTTTTTATGGCAGAGTGATATTCCATTGTATATATGTGCCACATCTTCTTCATCCATTCCTCTGTCGATGGACACTTAGGTTGCTTCCATATGCTGGCTATTCTAAATAGAGCTGCAATGAACACTGTGGTACATGACTCTTTTTTGAATTATGGTTTTCTCAGGGTTTATACCTAGAAGTGGGATTTCTGGGTCATATGGTAGTTCTATTTTTAGTTTTTTAAGGAACCTCCATACGGTTCTCCATAGTGGCTGTATCAATTTACATTCCCACCAACAGTGCAAGAGGGTTCCCTTTTCTCCACACCCTCTATAGCATTTGTTCTTTATATTTTGATGATGAACATTCTGACCAGTGTGAGATGATAGCTCATTGTAGTTTGATTTGCATTTCTCTAATGATTAATGATGTTGAGCATTCTTTCATGTGTTTGTTGGCAATCTGAATATCTTCTTTGGAGAAATGTCTATTTACATCTGCTGCCCATTTTTGGATTGGGTTGTTTGTTTTTTTGATATTGAGCTGCATGAGCTGCTTGTAAATTTTGGAGATTAATCCTTTGTCAGCTGCTTCATTTGCAAATATATTCTCCCATTCCGAGGGTCGTCTTTTCACCTTGTTTATGGTTTCCTTTGCTGTGCAAAAGCTTTTAAGTTTCATTAGGTCCCATTTGTTTATTTTTGGTTTTATTTCCATTTCTCTAGGAGGTGGGTCAAAAAGGATCTTGCTGTGATTTATGTCATAAAGTGTTCTGCCTATGTTTTCCTCTAGGAGTTTGATAGTGTCTCTCTGGCCGTACATTTAGGTCTTTAATTCATTTTGAGTTTGTGTATGGTTTTAGGCAGTGTTCTAACTTCATTCTTTTACATGTAGCTGTCCAGTTTTCCCATCACCACTTACTGAGGACGCTGTCTTTTCTCCATTGTATATTCCTGCCTCCCTTATCAAAGATAAGGTGACCATATGTGCATGGGTTTATCTCTGGGCTTTCTATCCTGTTCCATTGATCTATATTTCTGTTTTTGTGCCAGTACCATACTGTCTTGATTACTGTAGCTTTGTAGTATAATCTGAAGTCCAGGAGCCTGATTCCTCTAGCTGTGTTTTTCATTCTAAAGATAGCTTTGGCAATTCAGGGTCTTTTGTGTTTCCATACAAATTGTGACATTTTTTTGTTCTAGTTCTGTGAAAAATGCCATTGGTAATTTGATAGGGATTGCATTGAATCTGTAGATTGCTTTTGGTAGTATAGTCATTTTCACTATGTTGATTCTTCCAATCCAAGAACATGGTATACCTCACCACCTATATGTATCATCTTTAATTTCTTTCATCAGTGTCTTATAATTTTCTGCATACAGGTCTTTTGTCTCCTAAGATAGGTTTATTCCTAGGTATTTTATTCTTTTTGTTGCAATGGTAAATGGGAGTGTTTTCTTAATTTGACTTTCAGATTTTTCATCATTACTGTATAGGAATGCAAGAGATTTCTGTGCATTAATTTTGTATCCTGTTACTTTACCAAATTCATTGATTAGCTCCAGTAGTTTTCTGGTAGCATCTTTAGGATTCTCTATGTATAGTATCATGTCAACTGCAAACAGTGACAGCTTTACTTCTTCTTTTCCAATTTGATTCCTTTTATTTCTTTTTCTTCCCTGATTTCTGTGGCTAAAACTTCCAAAACTATGTTGAATAATAGTGGTGAGAGTGGGCAACCTTGTCTTATTCCTGATCTTAGTGGAAATGGTTTGTTTTTCACCATTGAGGACGATGTTGGCTGTGGGATTGTCACATATGGCCGTTATTACATTGAGTTAAGTCTCCTCTATGCCCACTTTCCAGAGGGTTTTTATGATAAATGGGTGTTGAATTTTGTAAAAACCTTTCTCTGCATCTATTGAGATGATCATATGTTTTTTATCCTTCAATTTGTTAATATGGTGTATCAAGTTGATTGATTTGCGTATATTGAAGAATCCTTGATTTCCTGGGATAAACCCCACTTGATCATGGTGTATGATCCTTTTAATGTGCTGTTGGATTCTGTTTGCTAGTATTTTCTTGAGGATTTTTGCATCTATGTTCAACAGTGATACTGGCCTGTAGCTTTCTTTCTTTGTGACATCTGTGTCTGGTTTTGGTGTCAGAGTGATGGTGGCCTCGTAGAATGAGTTTGGGAGTGTTTCCCCCTCTGCTATATTTTGGAAGAATTTGAGAAGTATAAGTGTTAGCTTTTCTCTAAATGTTTGATAGAATTCGCCTGTGAAGCCATCTGGTCCTGGGCTTTTGTTTGTTGGAAGATTTTTAATCACAGTTTCAATTTCAGTGCTTATAACTGGTCTGTTCATATTTTCTGTTTCTTCCCGATTCAGTCTTGGCAGGTTGTGCATTTATAAGAATTTGTCCATTTCTTCCAGGTTGTCCATTTTATTGTCATAGCGTTGCTTGTAGTAATCTCTCATGATCTTTTGTATTTCTACAGTGTAAGTTACTTCTCCTTTTTCATTTCTAATTCTATTGATTTGAGTCTTCTCCCTTTTTTTCTTGATGAGTCTGGCTAATGGTTTATCAATTTTGTTTATTTTCTCAAAGAACCAGCTTTTAGTTTTATTGATCTTTGCTATCGTTTCCTTCATTTCTTTTTCATTTATTTCTGATTTGATCTTTATGATTTCTTTCCTTCTGCTAACTTTGGGGCTTTTTTGTTCTTCTTTCTCTAATTTCTTTAGCTATAAGGTGAGGTTGTTTATTTGAGATGTTTCTTGTCTCTTAAGGTAGGATTGTATTGCTATAAACTTCCCTCTTAGAACTGCTTTTGGTGCATCCCATAGGTTTTGGGTCGTTGTGGTTTCATTGTCATTTGTTTCTAGGTATTTTTTGATTTCCTCTTTGATTTATTCAGTGATCTCTTCGTTATTAATTAGTGTATTGTTTAGCCTCATTGTGTTTGCACTTTTTACAGATTTTTTTCCTGTAATTGATATCCAGTCTCATAGCGTCATGGTCAGAAAAGATACTGGATACAACTTCAATTTTCTTACATATAACAAGGCTTGATTTGTGACCCAATATATGATCTATCCTGGAGAATGTTCCATGAGCACTTGAGAAGAAAATGTATTCTGTTGCTTTTGGATCAAATGTCCTATAAATTTCAATTAAGTCCATCTTGTTTAATATATCATTTAAAGCTCATATTTCCTTGTTTATTTTCATTTTGGATGATCTGCCCATTGATGAAAGTGGGGTGTTAAAGTCCCCTACTATGATTGTGTTACTGTTGATTTCCCCTTTTGTGGCTGTTAATATTTGTCTTATGTACTGAGGTGCTCCTATGTTGGGTGCATAAATATTTACAATTGTTATATCTTCTTCTTGGATTGATCCCTTGATCACTATGTAGTGTCCTTCTTTGTCTCTTGTAACAGTGTTTGTTTTAAAGTCTATTTTGTCTGATACGAGAATTGCTATTCCAGCTTTCTTTTGATTTCCATTTGCATGGAATATCTTTATCCATCCCCTCACTTTCAGTCTGTATGTGTCCCTAGATCTGAAGTGGGTCTCTGGTAAACAGCATATATATGGGTCTTTTTTTTTTATCCATTCAGCTAGTCTATGTCTTTTGGTGGGATCATTTAATCCACTTACATTTAAGGTAATTATCGATATGTATGTTTCTACTACCATTTTCTAAATTGTTCTGGGTTTGTTATTGTACGTCTTTTCCTTTTCTTGTGTTTCCTGCCTAGAGAAGTTCCTTTAGCATTTGTTGTAAAGCTGGTTTGGTGGTACTGAATTTTCTTACTTTTGGCTTGTCTGTAAAGGTTTTAATTTCTCCATCAAATCTGAATGAGATCCTTCCTGGGTAGAGAAATCTTGATTGTAGGTTTTTCCCTTTCAGCACTTTAAATATGTCCTGCCACTCCCTTCTGGCTTGCAGAGTGTCTGCTGAAACACCAGTTGTTAACCTTATGAGGATTCCCTTGTATGTTGTTGGTTGTTCTTCCCTTGCTGCTTTTAATATTTTTTCTTTGTATTTAATTTTTGATAGTTTGATTAATATGTGTCTTGGCATGTTTCTCCTTGGATTTATCCTGTATGGGACTCTGTGTGCTTCCTGGACTTGATTAACTATTTCCTTTCTCATATTAGGGAAGTTTTCAACTATAATCTCTTCAAATATTTTCTCAGTCCCTTTCTTTTTCTCTTCTTCTTCTGGGACCCCTATAATTCAAGTGTTGGTGCATTTAATGTTCTCCCAGGCGTCTGTGAGACTGTCCTCAAATCTTTACAATCTTTTTTCTTTATTCTGCTCTGTAGTAGTTATTTCCACTATTTTATCTTTCAGGTCACTTATCCATTCTTCTGCCTCAGTTATTCTGCCATTGATTCCTTCTAGAGCATTTTTAATTTCATTTATTGTGTTGTTCATCATTGCTTGTTTCATCTTTAGTTCTTCTAGGTCCTTGTTAAACGTTTCTTTTACTTCCTCCATTCTATTTCCAAGATTTTGGATCATCTTTACTATCATTATTCTGAATTCTTTTTCAGGTAGACTGCTTATTTCCTATTCATTTTTAGGTCTGGTGGGTTTTTACCTTGCTCCTTCATCTGCTGTGTGCTTCTCTGTCTTCTCATTTTGCTTAACTTACTGTGTTTGGGGTCTTCTTTTCGCAGGCTGCAGGATCATAATTCCCGTTGTTTTTGGTGTCCTCCTCCAGTGGCTAAGGTTGGTTCAGTGGGTTGTGTAGGCTTCCTGAAGGAAGGGACTAGTGCCTGTGTTCTGGTGGATGAGGTTGGATCTTCTCTTTCTGGTGGGCAAGTCCAGGTCTGGTGGTGTGTTTTGGGGTGTCTGTGACCTTATTATGATTTGAGGCAGCCTCTCTGCTAATGGGTGGGGCTGTGTTCATGTCTTGCTAGTTGTTTGGCATAGGGTGTCCAGCACTGTAGCTTACTGGTCGTTGAGTGGAGTTAGGTCTTGCCATTCAGATTGAGATCTCTGGGAGATTTTTCGCCGTTTGATATTACGTGGGGCTGGGAGGTCTCTCGTGGACCAATGTGTTGAACTTGGCTCTCCCACCTCAGAGGCACATCCCTGACGCCTGGCTGGAGCACCAAGATCCTGTCATCCACATGGCTCAGATTAAAAGGGAGAAAAAAAGAAAGAAAGATGATGAAATGAAATGAAATAAAATAAAATGAAATGAAATAAAATAAAATGAAATAAAATAAGATAAAACAAATTTATTAAAATAAAAAATAATTATCAAAAAAGATTTAAAAAGTAATAAAAAAAAAAGAAGGGAGCAACCAAACCAAAAAACAAATCTACCAATGATAACAAGTGCTAAAAACTATACTTTAAAAAAAAAAAAAAAGACAGACAGAACCCTAGGACAAATGGTAAAAACAAAGCTATACAGACAAAATCAAACACAGAAGCATATGCATACACACTCACAGAAATATATATATATATATATATATCGTTGCTCTCAGAGTCCACCTCCTCAATTTGGGATGATTCGTTGTCTATTCAGGTATTCCACAGATGCAGGGTACATCCAGTTGATTGTGGAGATTTAATCCGCTGCTCCTGAGGCTGCTGGGAGAAATTTCCCTTTCTCTTCTTTGTTCGCACAGGTCCTGTGGTTCAGCTTGGATTTGGCCCCACCTCTGCATGTAGGTCACCTGAGGGTGTCTGTTCCCCGCTCAGACAGGATGGGGTTAAAGGAGCAGCTGACTCGGGGTCTCTGGCTCACTCAGGCTGGGGGGAGGGAGGGGTACAGAATGCGGGGCGAGCCTGCGGCAGCAGAGGCCAATATGACATTGTACCAGCCTGAGACGTGCCATGTGTTCTCCCAGGGAAGCTGTCCCTTGATCACAGGACCCTGGCAGTGGCTTGCTGCACAGGTGTGCTTGCACACAGGCTTCTTGGGGGCTGCAGCAGCAGCCTTAGCATCTCATGCCCATCTCTGGGGTCTGTGCTGATAGCCACAGCTCGCGCCCGTCTCTGGAGCTCCTTTAAGTGGCTCTCTAAATCCTCTCTCCTCGCGTACCAGGAAACCAAGAGGCAAGAAAAAGTCTCTTGCGTCTTAGGCAGGTCCAGACCTTTTCCCGGACTCCCTCCCGGCTAGCCATGGCACACTAGTCCCCTTCAGGCTGTTTTCACACAGCCAACCTCAGTCCTCTCCCTGAGATTCGACCGAAGACGGAGCCTCAGCTCCCAACACCCACCCATCCCAGTGGTTGAGCAGACAAGCCTCTTGGGCTGTTGAGTGCTGGCTGGAACCGACCCTCTCTGCGGGAATCTCTCCGCTTTGCCCTCCGCAGCCCTGTTGCTCTGCTCTCCACCGTGGCTCCGAAGCTTCCCCCCTCCACCAACCGCAGTCTCCGCCCGCGAAGGGGTTTCCTAGTGTGTGGAAACCTTTCTCCTTCACAGCTCCCTCCCACTGTGCAGGTCCCATCCCTATTCTTTTGTCTCTGTTTCTTCTTTTTTCTTTTGCCCTACCCAGGTACGTGGGGAGTTTCTTGCCTTTTGGGAAGTCTGAGGTCTTCTGCCAGTGTTCAGTAGGTGTTCTGTAGGAGTTGTTCCACATGTAGATGTATTTCTGATGTATTTGTGGGGAGGAAGGTGATCTCCAGGTCTTACTCCTCCACCATCTTTAAGCTCCTCTCTACTGTCATTTTAATAGCATTAAGGGAGCAAGACTGCTTGTTCAGTCTATCATAGAGAAGTATTTTTATATCACTTATCACTATGTGAAAATATTTAGTTTATCTCCTCAGCTACTCCACCCTATCCCCCCCAACACACACACACACACACACACACACACACACACACAGCAGAATCCTGTCTTTTCCACTACCCTTAACACAACATCTAGCACACAGTAGATGCTAATAGAAAACTATGTTTAAATTCATAGGAGAGTCTTGGCAACAATTTTTGGGATATGACACCTAAAGCAAAAGCAAAAAAATAAAAAATAAACAAGTACAACTATATCAAACATACAAGCTTCTGCACAACCCAAGAAATGATCAACAAAATGAAAATGCGACCAATGCAATGGGAGAAAATATTTGCAGATCATACATCTGATAAGAGGTTAATATACGAAATACTGTATATAAAGAATTCATTTAACTCAATAGCAAAAAAATCTCCAAATAATCCCATTTAAAAATGGGCAAAGGATTTTCCAAATAAGATATTCGAATGACCAACAGGTACATGTAAAGGTGTTCAACCTCACAAATCATTAGGGAAATATAAATCAAAACCACAAGGAGGGGGCTTCCCTGGTGGTGCAGTGGTTGAGAGTCCGCCTGCCGATGCAGGGGACACGGGTTCATGCCCCGGTCTGGGAATATCCCATGTGTCGCGGAGCAGCTTGGCCCGTGAGCCATGGCTGCTGAGCCTGCGCGTCCGGAGCCTGTGCTCCACAACGGGAGAGGCCACAACAGTGAGAGGCCCGCGTACCGCAAAAAAAAAAAAAAAAAAAACACAAGGAGACATCACGTCACACAAGTCACAATGGCCACCATCCAAAAGACAAGAAAGAACAAATGCTGGTGAGGATGTGGAGGAAAGGAAACCCTTGTGCACTGCCAGTGGGAACGTAAATTGGTATAGTCACTATGGAAAATAGTATGGAGGTTCCTAAAAAAATTAAAAATAAAACTACCATATGATCCAACAATCCCATTTCTGGGTATATATCCAAAGGAAATTAAATTGCTATGTCAGAGAAATATCTGCACCCTGATGTTCCTGCAGCATTATTTACAATTGCCAAGATTTGTTAATAACCTAAGTGTCCATCAATGCATGATTGGATAAAGATGTGGTATATATACAATGGAATACTATACAGCCACTTGTGACAACATGGATGGACTTTATGAGCAGTATAAATGAAATAAGTCAGAAAGAGAGACAAGCACTGTATGATCTCACTTACATGTGAAATCTTAAAAGAAGAAAACAAAAAAACTAAAAACACCATGCTCACAGAAAAAGATCAGATTTGTGGTTACTAGAAGCAGAAGATGGGGGAATTGAATGAAGGTCAAGAAGCACAAACTTCCAGTTTTAAGCTAAATAAGTACTGAGGATATGACATACAACATGATGACTATAGTTAACACTACTGGAAGGTATATTTGAAAGTTGCTAAGAGAGTAAATCCTAAAAGTTCTCATCACAAGGAATAAAACTTTTTCTTCCTCTTTTTTCTTGTATCTATATGAGATGATATATGTTAACTAAATTTACTGTGGTAATCTTTCACAATATATGCATCAAGTCATTATGCTGTATACCTTAAACTTACACAGTGCTATACATCAATTACATCTCAACAAAACTGAAAGAAAAAAATAAATTAAAGATAAAGTCCCCCCCACCTCCCGACCAAAAACACAGGAGAAATTCCCACCACAAAAAAGACACATCATGGGAGACTCATTTTGGTCAGCTCAACCTCACCTACTCCTTTCTCCTACTAAGAGATTCTCATTCTATTAAGTGGTACCCAGATCCAAGCTATGTTAATCAGAATCTATCCACAGAATTTTTTAAAATCAAGCTACAAAGCTCTTTTTCTTCTTTGATCAAAAAACATAAATATAAATGAGGAAGTACAGGTGACCACATTATCCGCCATGTAATAAAAATCCGAGAAAAGAAAATCAGACCTGTCCTAAAGAAACAGTCATGAAAAGTAAAAAAGAAAAACTCCCAGCAACATTCAAGTATCTGATTTCATTTCCACATAGTCTCCAGAGAAGTGATGGTTCCAATCTTCCCAACATTTGGTTGTTAAGCTCTTCCTTTTTATGTGTGTAAGCTACTCAGTTCCTTATTCTGTCAATTTATATCCCCTTTTTGTTTAAGCTAGGTCAGGGTAGGTATTTGCTTGTGCTAAGGCATATATTCTTTATAATGAAGCATACTCAATTCCTAACAAACACATACAAATTCCCATTTTATATTGTTTACATTTATTTACCAGAAATAAATGCAATTTTTCATTTATTTAGATTCCATTACATGAAACAGGATATAATTTCTTTCCAGTTCCCATCTTTCTAAATACCCTTAGTTAAGCCACAGACTGCTGCTACTGCCAATCAACACCTGCTGGAAGGATTTTATGTAGGTAGAAATAATCAGTTTTCTCCTCCAAATTCCATATGTGAAGAGGGGAAGATTCACTAGAAGAAAAAATATCCAATATAATTGCTCCCTATTAAAATGAAACTGTACTTTCTCATGATCTTAACATTCAGCTTTTGTTAATACAAACTGGCCACTGCAAGTAAGCTGTATTATAAGGAATTTGTTCTTTCTTTGAGTTGAAAAAGGGGAACCTGTTAGAAGTGGTAGCTTGCAGATGTTTCTTGTTGAATAAAACTGGATGGACTGAGTAATTCTACCCTATTATTTTTAAACATTTCTAGATCTTTTTCAATGCAACTGACAGAGCACCATTTAAAAGAAAATTTTTTAAAGTTCAGGGGCCACTTACTGCTTCCAGTTGTTTCTTCTTCTGCACTAGTAACTCCAACATGAGGTTGACATTGGCCAAATCAAGATTATCTTGGTCAGTTCCCAACAAATCCTGAAATATTTGCCACCTGTGGCCATTCTAAAAACAAAGAAAAGAAGAAACACAACAACTTCCTAAGACAATTGTTTTAGAGAGTCAAAAATAAATGTTTGCTACTTCCTAATATGCTTATTAGATAACATATCAAAAATAAACTAGGACATTCCAACCTATTCCTTCCCAGCTAGTGGCTCCCCAATGCCTTCTAATTATAATTTAATCACTACTTCTCCCCTAAATAAATTTAAACAACGGATATGAAAGGCATATTTAAGACATGTTAAGTCAGCATCTCTAAAGGTAGAATTCTCTTCAAAATAAGTGCCTGGATTTTAATTACTTGTCTAACAATATTTTCAACTTTGTATTTGGTAAGGTATTAATTTAAGCTCATTTGCTTCAATAATTTGGGCTAATCCTCTTAAACTGAGAGTCTTTTTTTTCAAATTACCACCCATAGTTTCACCCTTCAAATGTAATGTATTATAAGCCAACTCTGACTCTATGTAATCTCACCAGACCTTTCAAAAGATAAAAGTAAATTTTAGACAATGCAGGTAAGAAAGTTCTTTATTGAACAGAATAATCTTAAATCTCCTTTAAGGAAAATCAATAATATGCTAAGCTTTAATACCTAATTAATATTAAACCAATAAAAACAGCAAATTGAGATTAAAAATAGTAATAAGAGTTGAAACATACGGTGCTACTCACTGAGTGGTCCAATTTGAACCTCTTTTCCTCAAATCTTTGCTTCTGTTTGAGAATGAGCTCATTCACTGAAAACAAAAACAAAACAAAAAGCACACATAATCTATATTTTTATTAAATGTATCGTCCAATTGTTCTGTTTAGATGGATTCTATTTAACTTTAAAAAGTCCCAAACCTCAAAAAATGCTAAGCAGAAAATGCTAAGTTTTTATTTTATTTCAAATTAGAAGCAGTTTTGCCACAGCTACTACTACTACAGCTACTACCATTATTACCACTACTACCACTACAAGAGGAGAATTCCTCAGAATATGTACTTTCTCTTACATGTCTCAATGATGACACTATCAGCACTTGGAGAAAGACAAGTCTTCACTGTATGAGATCATCCCATGCTCTACAGGGTAACTGGCCGATTCTATGAGGTAGGCACTAAAGATTTTTATTTGTTGTTCTTTTTGTTTGTGACTTTTCCATAAATATCATGGCAAACACTGTCAGTTACCTATCCATAAACCATTCTAACCTTTTTTAAAAATAAGAATAGGATTTTTTTCCAAATGTCAGAATGCCAACTGTCACATACGTTCAGAGAGGCTAGATCCCTCACTGGCCCCATGGTATGAATCCTGACTAACCTAAGCCAATCTAGTCATACACTCTTGCCAGCAATTGATGGAGGGTTAACTATGTGACCTAGTTTTGACCAACGAAGGGTATGCTGTCTTTCAGAAGAGAAGGATAGAAGAAAAACAACTTATTTTTCTCCCTTCATTAAGGGATGATATCTGGAACTGCTTAAAGCCATCTTGCAATCTTGAGGGGAGCTAGCCAAAGAACCAACACATCTGCTGGAGACGGAAGGCCAGAAAGATGGAAAGAACTTGATAATATCACTGAGATACCAACTTAACTAATTCTAAAATTTCTTTTTGTATAAATCAATACATTTTCCTTAATGTTCAAGCCACTTTTAATTGGATTCTTTTGTTTTTAACACCCAACTGATAAAAAAAAATAAACTGATAAAGAAAAGGACAACTAGCACTAAGCTTGTTACCTTATTAGCCTTTAATTTATAGACATTATCTTATGCATTATTCTTCACATTTTACAGATGAGGAAATATTAGAAAGAGCATAAGGAAGTTACTCATGGTGACATGCAATACAAGACAGAGCTGGGAAACGAACCCAACTATCTAATACTTCCCACTATACCACAATCTACTACAAATATTTTCGAACAAATCAGAGAGGTTCCAGGGCCACACTAGAAGCCAAGCTTTAAAGATAAGTAAGCTGGGATTCCCTGGTGGTGCAGTGGTTGGGAGTCCACCTGCCGATGCAGGGGACGTGGGTTTGTGCCCCAGTCCGGGAGGATCCCACGTGCCACAGAGCAGCTGGGCCCGTGGGCCATGGCCGCTGGGCCTGCGCGTCCGGAGCCTGTGCTCTGCAATGGGAGAGGCCACAGCAGTGAGGGGCCCGCGTACCGAAAAAAAAAAGATAAGACTCAACCTAAGTAAGACTTAATCCAAGAGTAGGAAGACAAATATATGTGATGCAGCAGTTATAATATGATAATCAGTACTATCACTGAAATAGATTTAAAAAGAACAAAGAACAAGGATCAATTAAAATATTAACAAGCAGGCTTCATACAGAAGGTGACATTAGAACTGGGCCATAACAGGCACACAGGGACTTACTAAACAGGAAGAAAAGTGGAAAAGAACTCACATTAAGGGTGTGTGGGGGGAATTCCCTGGCTGTCCAGTGGTTAAGAGTCAGCGCTTTCACTGCCATGGGCCTGGGTTCAATCCCTGGTCAGAGAACTAAGATTCCGCGGCCAAAAAACATTGTGTGTGTGGAGGGGGTAAAGTCATAAAACAGCAGGATATAAGATGATTTAAAATCAATATAGCTGAAACACAGGATCAGAGTGATTTTGTCGACGATTAACAGGGGCTACGAACTAAGGCTGGAACTGTAGACAGATCAGAGCCTGATTCTGAAGGGCCTGTTACCTCACAAGCAGTTATTATTATAATCCAGGGACGATAAAGGAGAGAAGTTGAAATAACGTAGTGGGAATAAAGAGGAGTATGTGAATAAGAATTTAATGTTTCAGTTACAGAATTAGCTATTTAAATAAAAAGTGTAACTTAAATAATTGTAATACTTAAATATATATATGTACACCACATTGGATTTTACCAAGAAACCTCATATACCACTGAACGTGAATATTCTATATCCATAATTATAATTCTCTGGATCCTTATAATAGCCATAGTACTAAGAACAAACAATGCCTTTCTACTACTAAAGCTTTCATTCTAGCAATTGTCTTTTCAGAGGCAGGATAGTATAGTAAAAGCACATACTCAAGCCAGACTGCTTAGGACCAAATCCCAATTCCGCCACTTATGGACTGTAGAACTTTACACAAGTCACTTGACTTCTCTGTGCTTTAGTTTCCTCGCTGGAGGAATGAGGACAACAATTACCTATGTCATAGGACTGAGAATTAAATGAGTTAACATACATAAAGCACCTGGGAAAACACTTGGCAGTAGTAAAGACATTATATGAGCTGCCTACATTTTTTTAAACAAGGATTTTAAATTTTGCATGTACGCTGCCTTTTACATTAAAGAATAAGAGGGTCATTCATTAGAGAGATAAAAATATTCAATTTACAAATTTTATACACAGAGAACGCTAGAAAAGAGATTGCTGGGGGGTGGGGGGTGGTAGCTGGAGAGAGATCATGCATCATGGAGGGACTGGGAGAGCTAAGCCTTGGCAAGAGTGTAGGAGAGCAATGGCAGAGGTGGGAGTAGAGACACCCTCTCACCCCACATGAGCCTTCCAGGATCAGGAGAGAAAGAGAGCTCTCAAGACCAAGGGGATAGAAAGGTGAAGAGTGAGAGTGTGCCTTTTTTTGGGGGGGTGCGGTAGAGGAAGAAGAAAAATGAGGAACTGTACTGTAGTGCTTAGGGCATGAAAGGAAAAATCAAAATATCTGTCTTGACAAAAAAGTGCATGACTCTAATGACCAGAAAACCTAATCCTACTTGAGTGTTTGGCTTCCAATTCTTTGCTTTCATTAAAACTGAAGAAAGGAGTGGACTTGTTAACTAATAGGGTATTAAAAAAAATTTTTTGACTAAGTAAGTGCTTTTATTGAAGCACATAATTCAGAAGGAGATCAAAGAACTAAGTGACGTAGCAGGAACAAAGTTCCTTCAATCCCCATCAAATTATTGTAAGCAAATATTCTCATGACTTACCCTTTCAAAAATAAAAAGGAAAAATCTTGAACTTACACAATATTATATGTCAGTTATATCTCAATTTTTTAAAAAGCTGTGATGATCCTAAATAAATAAATAAAAAGAATACAAATGAAACTGAATCCTTGTCCTAGTAATAACCATAAATGGCAATGGAACTAATTGAGAAGGACACCATCACACATTAAGCGGCCAATTTTCAATAAATTTTTATGTCTAATAATTTATAAAATTTGTAAATATTTATTTGATCAATTGCATGTCTAATAATTACAATAACAACTCAGATAAAACATTTAAGATTTTTAAAATACTTAATATAAAATTATGTTCAAAAGAAACTTCAAGGTCTATAAGTTCTACTTTCTGTTACAGAAAAGTATGACAGATAAATCAATAAGAATTTCAAGCATGAAAATATATTACATAAGGATAAAATTATGTAAGCAATATGCAATTTAAGTATAAGTTCAAAGAGACAAAGAATGAAATTTCCCATTGTTAATGAAAAGCATTTATTTTTGAATCAATGATAAGTATTAACTCACTATACTATTCAGATTCTACTGGATACATTTTAAAAAGAGATAAAAGCTTATTTTTAAATAACCATATTTACAATACTCCTAAAATTATATCCTTTACAAACACTTAAACTTATAAAGAAAAAATGTGGATGCTCATTTAAAATGTGGCATCAATGTGGGAGGAAGTACATCATTTTTCAGAATTTTTATATGGGTCACCCAAGCAAAAAGGTTTGAAGACCACTGCTACAGAAAACGGGTAGCCCAGCCCTCTATCCATGACTAAGGTAAACGTAAAGCATTAAAAGTGAAGGGTCCTAACCTACCAATAAAAAAGGCGCAAGTCTACCTAGAACACTTCAGAATCATAGAACGTATACTTATTTTACCATGCTCAAGAGGAAATCTGAAATTACTTTTAAAAGGCTCAAGGTCTTTTTAATCCAACCAAGAACTACAGGCACTATACAAATCATATAATCTCAGACTAAAGCAATGGGAATAGTTTTTTCAGTACAGAAAAAACAAATGATATTCCACTTTCAGAAACAGATCTCAGTAGCATCCTGAGTGCACAGGAACCGAAGGATTTGACCATCACTGTACAAAGGTAAAGACTGGAAAGGGTGATGGGCAGTAAAACAGAAATAGATGTATCAGGATGAAATGTTATTTCTACGGCTGACATAAATAATCACACTGGAAGGTGCACTATGATTAAAAGACTTCAAATACGGGCATAAAACACTCCAATTACCCAAAACCAAAAATTTTTATCCATATAAAGAGAAGGTTAAAAACACTTCTCTGGTGGTCCAGCAGTTAAGACTCCGTGCTCCCAATGCAGGGGGCCCGGGTGCAATCCCTGGTCAGGAAACTAGATACTGCATGCCGCAACTAAGAGGCCACATGTCACAACAAAGATCCCGTGTGTGGCAGTGAGGATCCCTCGTGCCACAGCTAAGATCTGGCGCAGCCAAATAAATAAATAAATAAATAAATATTTTTTTAAAAAACAAAAAAACCTGTATCAACCTGCCAAGATAATTTCTAGCTTAGGAAATCAGTAATTATGACTTCACTATTCACTGAATATATATACATTTGAGAATATATAAAGTATGAAATTACTTTACATCTTAGTGCTGTATTTTCATATTCCTTCCATATCAGTATAATGGTGTTCTCTCTCTCTCTCACTATTTAGAAATTCACATAACAGAATTTGGACTCATTAAATTTGGTAAATATCAATACCAAAATCTTCAGACCCTTGGATTCCTTTCTGTATTTAACCATTCCAAAAGAAGGAGTAATTTTCGAAAGTTATGACAACTCATAGAAAAGTGATTCTAGATGCACAAAGCAGCATCAATCCATGTTTCTGAGTTCATGAACAAAGCGTTCTGCTTTGTGGGACTTTGGTTTCCATTTCACCTAACTTAGTTCATGAAGTCCAGTCCCACAGAGTATCATACCACTCGGTGTTTCTTCTTTTCCTAAGTTCATTCTCCTAGTTTGCCACAAGACTTTATCTACCTAGAAGAACTTGGTGTTTCAACAGAAAATCTTCAAAATATTTCCTTCAGGGTTCTTTTCTGCTATGCAATCATCTGATGATTTTCCTTTACGAAAAATTATTGGATTGTACTGAAGAGTGAAAGAGAAAAAAGGATTGAAGCCAATGTAATTTTAGAGCAGAGATAAAAAAAGGAAAGCAATGGCTGAAAAGGTTCCAATTCATGATGTATTATAAACCACCAAACAAAAACTGCAACCAAAGCACTGGCAAGTCAGAATCTAATACACAAGTAGACATCACCTCCTTAACTCTGAGTGTGTTACTCTTTAGAATGAAGAATTATCTTTTCTGATATACATACCCAATAGTGCCCTACTTCATGCCTACCCATACCTGAAAATTAATCTTTGGAAAATTAATCTTCATTCCCAAAAACTCAAACTAAAGATTTTCCACAATATCTTAGGCTTTTCAACATGTTGAATTTTTAGATTTTTCATAATTTGTCTCTGACTAGATACTATTCCCAATCACTTACCATTTACCTTAAGGGTTCCCTATTTGTGTCTCTCTTCTCTAGTCAACATTCCTCCCTCAAAAGTTCCATATCCATGTCTTTCTTTCCCCAGTTTTACTTTTCAATTGCCTCCCCAGATCACAGACTCTCTTCCCCCATCTAGGAGTCCTCATATACAAGTTTTATCTCCCTTCTGCCTCTCCATTAACCTTTTCCTCCATTGCTTCTCACTTTTGCCCCAGAAGTAGAAACAACAGGAATGCACAACATGATATAGAAACAGGTATCTGGAACACTGGCATTCTCCTTTAGCTTCACATTCTGTCCAGCCATCAATGTAAGAATCTAAGAGTTGTACCAGTCAATTTTTTTTAAATGAAACTTAAATATAATATGATATGGTACATATGGTATAGAATCAATGTCACAACCCGGGGAAGATTGGGAAAAGCATCCTGGTGAGTAGGAGAGAGAGGCTGCTTACCTCTAAGCTACGTTCTCTAAATAAATTAGTGCTAACACACCCTTCTGGGAACTAAATATTTTTAAAAATTAAAAATCATTCCAAAGACTCACCCAAGAAATTAGGATACAGATGGTCAATATTATCCACAACATAGTTACACTTGGGACATCTATTATTGTCCTCCAAACTCTGATGAATACACTTGTAGCTATTAACAAGAGAAAAAATAAAACAGCTTGATTAAATCAGTGATAAATTAATAAACTAGTCACAAAATAGTGCCTATTAGTTTTCTATTCCTCATTTTCAACATAAGTTATCTAGCAGTTATCAAATTTTTTTCAGCTTATACTTTTATATTATAAAGAAGATACATAGGGCATTTATTAGATAATAGTATACAAAAGTTATTTAAAAATATTATTTAAAAATAAACTCAAATAACAAGCCTACTGGATATAAAATTTTAAAAGATATACTAACTTTTAAGTTTATGCAATTTAAACAGTATATAACAACACCAAGAAAAACAAATGCCTGTAATTTAGTTAAGCAAACAGACTATCTGTATTCTTGGAGTGCTGATATCCTCAATACAAAAAAAGCTCATTCAAATGAAAAGAAAATAAGAGAAATACAGAAAAATCAGCAAGACAAAAGTTAGTCAATAAGCATGGGAAATCATCACTTTCATTAGGATGAAAAATTGATTTTAAATTATATATTAGTTTTTACCAATCAGAATAGAAGAATAAAGAAAAAACTGTCAGAGTTAAGGAGTACATGTAGATACGAATAATTTCATGTACTGCTGCAGGAACTGCCACTTTCTAGAAGGCAAGTTGTATGGAAAACCTTAAGGCTGTGTATCCTCTTTGATGTAGTGATTTTACTTCTAGGAATTTATCCTATGGAAATAAGCAGATATATATTTGTAGAAAGATGTTCAATTCAAAGTTATCTGTAAATAGCAAAACAAGTTAGAAGCAACCAAAACACTGGGAAATTGGCTACATAAATTTGTAAACATCAATCCAATGCAATGTATACAGCCAATAAAAGTCACACTGTAATATGTAACTATACGCCATGAAAAATAATCTAATAACTATTAATAGGTACAGCTGGAGAAATATGATTATGAGAAATTTTTGCCTTCTTAGATTATATATTTCTGTAATGTTTGGTTTTTTACAATTGTGTATTGTCTTATAACAAAAAACTTTGAAAATGTCATTCAACTAAACGCCAAAGAAATATCAAATTGACATTAGGAAAAACGTCACTATATAATTATGTTACTAAATAAAAATAACCTCTAACACAGTGGATACAATTCCATTTGTTTTAAAAAATTATGTATGTGTACATTTTTTAAAACTTCTAAATTGTATTTATTAAACTACAGTTGATTTACAATATTGTGTTAGTATCAGATGAACAGCCTCAGATTCTTTTCCATTAAAGGTTATTACAAGGGATTGAATATAGTTCCATGTGCTATATGGCAAATCCTTGCTGTTTATATATTTTATATATAGTAATGTATATCTATTAATCCCATAGTCCTAATTTATCGCTCCCCTCTGGTAATAAATTTGTTTTCTAGGTGTGTCAGTCTGTTTCTGTTTTGTAAGTTAGTTGATTCATATTATTTTTTTAGATTCCACATATAAGTGATATTTGTCTTTCTCTGCCTGACTTACTTCCTTTGTATGATAATCCCTAGGTCCATCCATGTTGCTACAAATGGCAATATTTCACTCTTTTTAATGGCTAATATTCCACTGTATATATACCACATCTTCTTTATCCATTCATCTGTTGATGGACATTTAGGGTGCTTCTGTGCCTTGGCTATTGTAAATAGTGCTGCTATGAACATTGGGATGTATGAACCTTTTTGAATTAACAGTTTTCTCCAGATATATGCCCAGGAGTGGGATTGCAGGGTCATATGGTAACTCTATTTTTAGTTTTTTAAGGGGAACCTCCAAACTTTTCCACAGTGACTACAACAATTTACATTGCCACCAACAGTGTAGGAGGGTTCCTTTTTCTTCACACCCTCTCCAGCACTTATTTATTTGTAGACTTTTTGATGATGGCCATTCTGACCAGTGTGAGGTGATACCTTATTGTAGTTCTGATTTGCATTTCTCTAAAAATTAGCGATGTGGAGCATCTTTTCAGGTGACCTGTTGGCCATGTGTATGTCTTCTTTGGAGAAATGTCTATTTAGGTTTTCTGCTCATTTTTTGAATGGTTGTTTTTTTTGACATTGAGTTGCAAGAGCTCTCTGTATATTTTAGAAATTAAGCCCTTGTTGGCTGCATCACTTGCAAACATTTTCTCCCAGTCTGTAGGTGGTCTTTTGTTTTGTTTATGGTTTCCTTTGCTGTGCAAAGGCATATAAGTTTGATTAGGTCCCATTTGTTTATTTTTATTTCTTTTGCCTTGAGAGACTGAACTAAGAAAATATTACTGCAACTTATGTCAGAGAATGTTTTGCCTATGTTCTCCTCTAGAATTTTTATGTTGTCATGTCTTATATTTAAGTCTTTAAGCCATTTTGAGGTTGGTTTTGTTTTTTTTTTTGCGGTACTCGGGCCTCTCACTGTTGTGGCCTCTCCCGTTGCGGAGCACAGGCTCCGGACGCGCAGGCTCAGCGGCCATGGCTCACGGGCCCAGCCGCTCCGCGGCATGTGGGATCTTCCTGGACCGGGGCACGAACCCGTGTCCCCTGCATCGGCAGGTGGACTCTCAACCACTGCGCCACCAGGGAAGCCCCTTGAGTTTATTTTTGTGTATACTGTAAGGGAGTGTTCTAACTTCATGGATTTACATGCAGCTGTCCAGCTTTCCCAACACCACTTGCTGATGAGACTGTCTTTTCTCCACTGTATATTCTTGCCTCCTTTGTCGAAGAGTAATTGACCATGAGTGTGTGGGTTTATTTCTGGGCTCTCTATTCTGTTCCATTGATCCATATGTCTGTTTTTGTGTCAATATCACACTGTTTTGATTCCTGTAGCTTTGTAGTATTGTCTGAAGTCTGGGAGGGTTATGCTTCCAGCTTTGCTGTTTTTCCTCAGAATTGCTTTGGCAAGTCTAGGTCTTCTGTGGTTCCATATAAATTTTATGATTATTTGTTCAAGCTCTGTGAAAAATATCATGGGTAATTTGATAGGGATTGCATTAAATCTGTAGATTGCTTTGGGGAGTATTGCTATTTTAACAACATTAATTCTTCCAATCCAACAGCAGAGGATATCTTTCCATTTCTTTATATCATCTTCAGTTTCCTTTATCAATGTTTTATCATTCTCAGCGTATAGGTCTTTCATATCCTTGGTTAGGTTTATTCCGAGGTATTTTAATTTTTTGATGTGATTTTAAATGGGATTTTTTTTTACTTTCTCTGATATTTCATTGTTAGTGTAAATAAATGGAACAGATTTCTGTATATTGATCTTGTATCCTGCACCTTGCTCAATTCATTTATTAGTTCTAATAGTTTTAGACACAGCAACCAGACAGGAAAAAGAAATAAAAGGTATCCAGATTGGAAGGGAAGAGGTAAAACTGTCATTGTATGCAGATGACATGATACTCTATATAGAAAATCCTAAAGATTCCACACAAAAACTGAAAGCATTTAAATGTGAACATTTAAAATAAACTGAAAAAGACATTCACCATAATGTTAACAGTATGTGCCACTGGGTAATATAATTACGGGAAACTTTTTCTTTGTAGGTGTCTACAAGTTTCTATAGTAAACATGTACTGCTCCTAACAATCAGGAAAAAAAATTACTTCTAAGAAATTAAAAGGGTGATTTACATATAAGATGATTCCTAAAAAGACAGTAACTCTTTTATCCTGTGTCTAAGTTACTATAAATTTGCTTCAGCTTCATAAACTGAAGCAGATTTTTATATATACCTACTTCCCTCCACCTTATCAAAACAAAACGCTACATCCATCAGGTTGCTCTGTTCTAGTTGCCATCTACTTTCTCATCTCACATTTGTTACTTGCAAGACAAACAAAAAGAAGGACATTGTAGGGAATCAATGTAGCGTGGTCTTTGGCACAGTACAGGGGCCCAAAGATTAAACACCTGGCATATAACAGGTACTCAAATATTACATACAGAACAAATGACTTGCACAGTGTTCCAGAAACGATATCTTCAGCTCCTGCAACTATGACAAGGCTAGGAATACCATATTACCAAAAGATAGGCTCCATATCTGAGAGGAAACTTCCTACATGGAAATTTCAATGAAAGAAATAACATACTAATTTTTTTTTCATTTTATTACAAGGGAAAAGCATAAAGAAGATATGCAAATACAATAGATTAAGAGCTCCAACATGGGAACATTTATAGTCTGCTTAGGGGGAAAGGAAATGAGTTAATATTACCAGAATACATGCCAACGTGACAAGATTTAATCCTTTAAAAAAAAACCTGCAGGGAATTCCCTGGCAGTCCAGTGGTTAGGACTCAGTGCTGTCACTGCCATGGCCCAGGTTCAATCCCTGGTTGGGGAACTAATACCCCACAAGCTGTGCTGTGCAGCCAAAAAAAAAAAAAAAAAAAAACCCTGCGGGCCTCCCTGGTGGCGCAGTGGTTGAGAGTCCGCCTGCCGATGCAGGGGATACGGGTTCGTGCCCCGGTCTGGGAGGATCCCATATGCCGCGGAGCGGCTGGGCCCGTGAGCCATGGCCGCTGGGCCTGCGCGTCCGGAGCCTGTGCTCCGCAGCGGGGGAGGCCACAACAGTGAGAGGCCCGCATACCGCAAAAAAAAAAAAAAAAAAAAAAAAAAACCCTGCAAGTTCAAATAAAGCAAGTCATGAAGGAGAGAATATGAGGTTATTAAAGACAGGAGACAGGGAACTGACAGATAAGCAGAAGAAGGACATTTGGGGTTTTAGCAAATGGCTTTTGAAAAGAAATAGTAGTCAGAAAATGAGCAAATAAAATGACAAGAAAAACAAGCTAAATTGTTAAGCCAGAGAAAGAGTTTGAAATATACATGAAATTATTCCTGAATCCAATAGAACATTCTCCTCTCCCTTCTTCAGCATCCTAATCGTATCCCTTGTCAGTAAGCTTACTACCATACCATCCTCTCCTAGAAGAAAAAGATAGTCTAGGACACAACCAGAAGGAACTGTCTTCAGAAACAGAAGCTCAAATGACTTTTCTGCATTGTACTTGATAATATCCATCTATACTATAAAATTTAAATGAATCAAATTACACGCCACTGTATAAAACTGCAGTGATAACAAGATGCATCAAGTTTATTTTATAACATCTATTGTCTCACTACCACCTTGGGTAGACCCTCCCTAGTCTGAGAAATAGTAACTGTCTTATTCTGTACTTAATCTGTGTATGTGTTTGTCAGCCCCTCTTCTATTTGCTCATTAAAAGCAGAGATTTGTTTTACTCATCTCTGTACCCTCAATATCCAGTACAATATCCTGTTAAAGAGTTGGAACTCAATAAATTCTGAATGCATGAGAAAATAGATATGACCAAAAAAGAAACATACTTCTGCTGCCTCCTGGGTCATATAAAACACTGCGAGAAAGTCTCAATACAGTAACTCTAATTCATTATCACTCATCTATCTCCTTGACCAACACCAGCCCAAATGCAATGTTTTGGATTCCAAAAGAAGAGTATATGCCTAAACTAGTGATCAAAATAGGTGGGCAAAAAGAGATAAGAAGGATACATATTTTGGGTCTACCTGAGAAATTTTCAATAGCTACTCACACTGCAACTCTTAAAAAAGTATATTCAGTACCACAGTGTGCTAACGGTATGTCCGCTGGTAAGTGTAGATCTGACCACAAAGAATGAATATTCCTCCACAGAAGTATATAGTTGCTCTGTTTCTTCTATTAAGTATATACCTACCTACAAAATATAATTGATTCTTCTGTCTGTGTCAACAGCGATGAGTAGATACAGAAAACTGAATAACTAGAAAATTCTCAAAAAAGGAGGAACTATAAAAAGAACAGAAAAAAAAAAATCAGTACCAGTGGTTGTATATAAGAACCAGGTACAAAAAAAGACTAATAGTAAGGTAGGAGATGATGGATTAGTCAAAAGTCCCAAAAGGCAAACTGACACTGAGTCTTGATCACAGGTATGCTGCAAGATGACAACACTAAGGGACCCTGTTAATTATAACTAGTTTGTATTGAAGCAAACAGTAAATCAGGAGCTGACATACATGAGGTCTGAGAAGCAGAGGGCAGGGGACAAGCTGGAGGCAGCAAAGGGGAAAGAGAAAGAGCAAACCTTATCTCTATGTCATACAGAAGCCAGATTTTTAAAATTATATCATTGAGTTTCAGTTAGATTATAGCTAATAGCAGGTTCACTGTGAAGTGGGAATGATTTAAAGTGAAAGAACTTCCCGCTATAATGTCTCCAACCTGTTACTAGGAAAGACTTATCATTTTTAAGTGGGACAAGGAATAAACAGTTGATGTGGCCCAATTTGATTAGGTGTTAATAATCTGGATGGAGCCTTGAAGTGGTATACTGCTTGGCTCCAGGTAACCAGCCAGGGTTCAACTTAGCAAACAGTTGATACAACAGGCTACTGTTAATGACTGGAGTTCCACAAGCCTCTCATGTCTTATGGTAAATAATTAAGAGCTTTTACTTTCAACAAAAGAACAAAATGTCTCACAGTTCATCAAGCCTGGCAATGGGACTGTCAGTTTCCAGGTTTATTGGCTCCTACCAATGTTATCATCCCTATCCTACCAACACCTGCTTTCTGGTAGGTATTTTAAAACACAATCACAGGGACTTCCCTGGTGGCACAGTGGTTAAGAATCCGCCTGCCAATGCAGGGGACACGGGTTCGATCCCTGGTCCGGGAAGATCCCACATGCTGTGGAGCAACTAAGCCTGTGTGCCACAACTACTGAGCATGCACTCTAGAGCCCGCGAGCCACAACTACTGAAGCCCGCACCCTAGAGCCTGTGCTCCACAACAGCAGAAGCCACCACAAGTGAGAAGCCCGTGCACCACAATAAAGAGTAGCCCCCAGTCACCACAACTAGAGAAAGCCTGCACACAGCAACGAAGACCCAACGCAGTTAAAATAAATAAATAAACATATATATATATATATATATATTTTAAAAACACAATCACATCAGAGTGTAACAAAGTAACTTGAATTGTAACAAAGATCTAAACTTTATTTTTATTTGAAGGTAAAAAGAAGGTATTTAAGAAACCAACGGGGCTTCCCTGGTGGCGCAGTGGTTGGGAGTCCGCCTGCGATGCAGGGGACGTGGGTTCGTGCCCCGGTCCGGGAGGATCCCACATGCCGCGGAGGGGCTGGGCCCATGAGCCATGGCCGCTGAGCCTGCACGTCCAGAGCCTGTGCTCCGCAACGGGAGAGGCCACAGCAGTGGGAGGTCTGCGTACCGCAAATAAAAAAAAAAAAAAAAAAAAAAAAAAAAAAGAAACCAATGAACTAAACTCACACCATGAAGATTACAGGACTCACTGAAAAGGCCAGGCCTGTCTAGTTATAAAGTCAATCAGTAATTTATTGTACTTCACAACATACTGAAGCAAGAATATTGAACTGATTCAGCAGTCTCTTAAGTTTTTTAAATGCCACAGTGAATATGTTAGACAAGGGCAGTTAGGAAAAATGGAAACCTCGCTTTACAATCTGTTTCACACTTCAACACCTTCAAATCTGTGAAAGAAGAGAAGTGAAAGGGTAGGAAGACAATGGGGGTTGGGGGCCAGAGAGCAGCAGCAGCAGATATGCTGACTGACTTGACAAAGGTAAGTTTTAGACCCAGACCTAGATTCCTGGTCCACCAACTTCAAGAACTTGCTCTTTTAGCTTTATATCTGTAGTTCTCAACTAAGGGCTACTTTGTCCTCTAAGGGATATCTGGCAATGGTTGGAGACATTTTTGGTTGTCACAACTTGGAGGAGAAGGGTTGTTACTGGGTTACTACAGAAGCCAGGGATACTGCTAAACAATCTAAAATACCAAGGACAGTTACCCACAACAAAGAATTATCTGGTCTAATATGTCAATACTACCAAGGTTGAGAAAGCCTACCATAAATCACCCAATTTTCCAGAATAATCAAAATCCAAAGTCTCTAAGAGAAGTATATGATTTCCTATGGAATGCTAAGGTGCTGTATCAACTAATGGACCAAAGAGAACACTACTGCTAAACAATCAGCCTGAAAAGACCAAGACCATACATGTGTCAAGACCCACATGACCAGAATTTCAGTAGCAATATATAGAAGAAAGTGATTCACAAATGATAATAATGTCAATGCAATATATAGCAGGAAATAAAAATTATTTAAGAAGGCAAGATGGCCTTTTTTAAAAACCAACAAAAAGATTCTGAAAGAATACACAATCACTTCTTACCAGAGATAATCTTTGAGGAAGTAGAAAAGAAAGGCTAGGGGAAGGGAAACATTTACATTTCATATTATACCTTTCTGTACATTGAAAGTTTTTATAGCCAACAGTATACATTGTTCTTATCGTTTTAATAACTTTTATTTTAATAAAGGACATAGATAATACAAGCTAAGAAAGCTATTTTTATTCTAAAATTTCTTTTTAAATGACTGGCAGATTGGATATACCTATCAACAAAGCACTGCACTCCAGATCAAACTAAAGGACTTACAAACTGGTAACAATACTCGTCTTCACTAATGGATATCAACCTACCAGATATCATATTCAACCTCAGTATGCAATTGTGGGTCTAACTTCAACATGAATTAGAATAATAAGATATATTAGAACACAACAGAAATACTAAACAAAGAGGGTAAATAATTTAGGGAGATGATTGACTGCAAGTAGAATATACCACCTCCAATCAAATAAATAGGTAAATAAACTAAAGGAATTAAACATACACAAATTACATACCCATTAGGATGACCACTATTAAAAAAAAAACAGAAAATAACAAGTGTTGGAAAGGATGTGGAAAAATTGGAACCCTTGTGCACTGTTGGTGGGAATGTAAAATGGTACTGCAGGTATGAAAAAGAGTGTGGAGGTTCTGCAGAAGATTAAACACATATGTACCATATGATCCAGCAATTCTGCTTCCAGGTATATACCTGAAAGAACTGAAAGCAGGATTTCAAAAAGCTATTTATACACCAATGTTCAAAGAAACATTATTAACAATAGTTAACAGCTGAAAGCAACCCAAGTGTCCATAGAGAGAAGAATGCACAAACAAAATATGATATATATGGTCATCCCTCAGTATCCACAGCGAATTGCTGTCAGGACCCCCGTAGATACCAAAATCCAAGGATCTTCAAGTCCCTTATATAAAATGGTGTAGTATTAGCATATAACCTACTGTACATCTTACTGTATACTTTAAATCATCTCTAGGTTACTTATAATAACTAATACAATGTAAATGCTATGTAAATAGTTGCCAGTGAGCTGCAAATTCAAGTTGTGCTTTTTGGAATTTTCTGGAATTTTTTTTTCAAATACTTTGGAACCATGGTTGGTGGAACCCACAGATGCTGAACCCGCAGATACAGAGGAACAACTGTATATGCAATGGAATGTTATTCAGCCTCAAAAAGGAAGGAAATTTTGACACATGCTACAACATGGATAAAACTTGAGCACACTCTGCTAAGTGAAATAAGCTAGTCACAAAAGACGGATACTGTTTGATTCCATTTATATGAGGTATCCAGAGTAGTCACATTCACAAAAAGTAGAATGGTGATTGACAGAGGTTGGGATAAGAGGGAAATGGCACTTGTTGTTTAATGGGTATATAGTTTCAGTTTTGCAAGATAAAAACGTTCTGGAGACTGATTTGCACAACAATGTTACAATACTCAATACTACTCCACTTAAAAATGGTTAAGATGGTAAATGTTAAGATAAGCATATTTTATCACAACTGAAAATCTTTTAAAATATACAGATTAGCATGACATATAACCTAAAGACAGCACTGAGCAAAGTGTTAAAGAACACAGAACTTTTTAATCCTCTAATATCCTTTTCCAATGACCTTCCAGCCTGCTTTAATGGCCCTCGCATCTATCCCCCACAAGTGAGTTAAAGGTGCTTCATGCTTCATCCTAATTACCCAGCACCCCCCAATTTCCTAAAACAGCAGTCAAAGCTCTTTAAACAATTAAGAAACCCAAAAGTTTATTATTATAGTTTCATCTATAAGGCTGATAGTAAATCTAAGTATTTCACAGAAATTATACCACCAACCACATGTTTGCCTTGAGCTGTCAAACCTGTAAAGGTATATCCGTCAAGGAAATAGGATTCAAAATAACCAACAGTAGCTTTAAAAACATAACTTCTCACTGGCTACATTTACACACAAGTTAAAAATTGCCAAAAGACAATTTCACTAAATAAAATCATCTTACCAAAAGCTGTGGCCACACTTCGTCATGTATGCTTCCTCAATCATATCAAAGCAGATAGGGCTACAAACAAAAAAGAAAAATAATTAATACATTTTTTTAAGTAGACTGATTACAAATTGGAAAGAGTCAGTAACAATACCAACAATATCGTATTTCAATACATAGCTAAGTCTTCAAACTTTCTATTGATGAGATGAAATTTCTACTGAGCTGAATGAACTTTAGGGGACTGCTGGTAAAATGACAATTTGTTCAAGATGGCCCTAAGCACCATCAAGTTCTAAGATGAATTAAATGAATAATTTAACTGACTCCAATACTTCAACTTGACCATAAATTTTGATAGTATAATGCAATCACGAGTGCTTAAGTTCTACCATCTTTTTCAATCATCCCTGGTACAAAACCATCTAAATGCTCTATTTCCTATCTCAAAGGAAATGAATTTCCTGAGTGATAAATTTACAGTTCCAATCTCAATAAATCTTCTAGGTAGTGAAGACGCTAATGATAACTAATACTTAACACAAACTATGCATGTCCATTAAAACAATGACATATATTAACTCACTTAATCCTTTCAACAGCATAGGTACCTATTACTAGACCCACTTTATAGATAAGGAAATTGAGACACAGAATGTCAAAAGTCACACAGCTAAGAAGTAACACAGCCAACTTTCAAACTCAGATCCATGTTCTCAACCACTATTCTATACTACTTCCAGATACCATGAGATAAATATCAAGTCACACCAACTATGCCACATGTTCTGGCCAAGGAAAGGGGGTTATCAATCTCTGAGAGGGTACAGTCTACCAGAAAAATGCAAAGCCTTCTAAGAAGCAATTTCCCTTTATCCTTCCCCCTTCCTCCCTCCAAAAACTCTGATTAAGTCTCCAGAGATACAACAGCCATCTTGAGATCATGAAGACAACAAACATAAGCTAAGAAGACAGGATACGGGGTTCCTTGATAACATCCTTCAGCAGTTGCATCATCCATGGATTGTCAATCTCTGGACTACACATTACATGAAAAAGTAAATCCTAACTTGCTTAAGCCAGTAATTATCGAGTTTCCTGTTACTGGTATTCAAATCCAATGCTTATTGATGTCACGTGACAATTAAACTGTAAATGAAAATTTACCCACTCCCTTCAAGAAAAGTTTCCTGGGCATAAATACTATCTTAGAATGTGAGGTTATAAATAAGTTATAAAATCTCAATGTTGCACAAGCTCAGAGTTTCATCATGTATAGTGTGCTGGCTTAGACTGCACTGGTTTTGTCAGTCTTTACTCTCCCAGACTCAGAATAAAGGGAAATCTCCTAAATGTGGGGATCTGGAAATTTTTCTTTTGGAACAAAGTCCATCTTGCTCCTGCCTGATGAAGTTAAGGAAGCAGGGGTGCGGCTCCCTTCTGAGGACATGTGGATGAGCTGTGGAGGCTGCTCTGTGATCTCAGTTTGCAACTAAACGATGCTGAAGAACAGATCTAAGATGGACAAATTTTATTTCACACTGGTACAGTGGGTGCTCAAGCAGGTATCTTAAGGCCCAAAACCCGGAGTTGAGGCAATATTTATCCCCCCACTTTAAAGACTTTATTTTTTTAGAGGAGTTTTACATTTGCAACAAAACTGAAAGGATGGTATAGAGATCTCCCCTGCCCCCACATGTGCACAGCCTCCCCTATTATCATCACTCACAAGAACAGGGCATTTTTTTAACCAAGCATGAACCTACATTGACACATCATAATCACCCAAACTCCAAAGTTTACCTTAGGGTTCATTCTTCATGTTGTACATTCTATGGGTTTAGGCAAAAGTATAATGACATATACCCACCATTATAATATAATACATATTATTTACACTGCCCTAAAAATCCTCTATGCTCTGCCTATTCGTTTCTATCCCCTTACCCACATCCACTGATTTTTTTATTGTCTCCATAGTTTTGTTTTTTCCAGAAAGTCAGATAGTTGGGACTATATAGTATGTAGCCTTTTCAGATTGGCTTCTTCCACTTAGTAATATGCATTTAAGGTTCTTCCATATCTTTTCATGGCTTGATAGCTAATTTCTTTTCAGTGCTGAATAATATTCCAGTGACTGGGTATACTGTAGTTTATTTATCCATTCACCTACTAAAGGACATCTTCGTTGCTTCCAAGATCTGGCAATTATGAATAAAGCTGCTACAAGCATCTTTGTGCAGGTTTCTGTGTGGTCCTAAGTTTTCAACATCTTTGGGTAAATACCAAGGAGTATAATTGTTGAATCATATGCTAAGAGTAGATTAGTTTTGTAAGAAATCAACCAAACTGTCTTCCAAAGTACCTGTACCATTTTTATCCCCACTAACAAAAAATGAGAGTTCTGTTGCTCCACATCCTCCTCAGTATTTGGTGGTGTCAGTGCTCAAGAGTTAGCCGTTCTGATAGGTGTTTTAGCAATGTCTCGTTGTTATTTTCATTTGCATTTCCCTGATGGCTATGATGATATGGAGCATCTCTTCACATGCTTATTTACCATCTGTAAATCTCTGAGGTGACAGTTAAGGTCTTTGGTCCATTTTTAAATGAGGTTGCTAGCAGAAGCAAAAAGAACTACAATCCTGCAACCTGTGGAACAAAAACCACATTCACAGAAAGATAGACAAGATGAAAAGGCAGAGGGCTATGTACGAGATGAAGGAAAAAGATAAACCCCTAGGAAAACACCTAAATGAAATGGAGATAGGCAATCTTCCAGAAAAAGAATTCAGAATAATGACAGTGAAGATGATCCAGGATCTCGTTAAAAGAATGGAGGCAGAGATCGAGAAGATGCAAAAAATGTTTAACAAAGATCTAGAAGAATTAAAGAACAAACAAACACAGATGAACAATACAATAACTGCAATGAAAAATACACTAAAAGGAATCAATAGCAGAATAACTGAGGCAGAAGAACGGATAAGTGACCTGGAAGACAGAATAGTGGAATTCACTGCTGCGGACAGAATAAAGAAAAAAGAACGAAAAGAAATGAAGACAGCCTAAGAGACCTCTGGGACAACATTAAAAGCAACAACATTCACATTATAGGGGTCCCAGAAGGAAAAGAGAGAAAGGACCCGAGAAAATATCTGAAGAGATTAGAGTCGAAAACTTCCCTAACATGGGAAAGGAAATAGCCACCCAAGTCCAGGAAGCGCAGAGAGTCCCATACAATGTAATCCAAGGAGAAACACACCGAGACACATAGTAATCAAAATGGCAAAAATTAAAGACAAAGAAAAATTACTGAAAGTAGCAAAGGAAAAATGACAAATAACATACAAGGGAACTCCCATAAGGTTAACAGCTGATTTCTCAGCAGAAACTCTACAAGCCAGAAGGGAGTGGCATGATATACTTAAAGTGATGAAAGGGAAGAACCTACAACCAAGATTACCCTACCCAGCAAGGATCTCATTCAAATTCCATGGAGAAATCAAAAGCTTTACAGATAAGCAAAAGCTAAGAGAATTCAGCACCACCAAACCAGCTCGACAACAAATGTTAAAGGAACTTCTCTAAGTGGGAAACACAAGAGAAGAAAAGGACCTACAAAAACAAAGCCCCCCAAATTAAGGAAATGGTAATAGGAACATACATATCGATAATGACCTTAAATGTGAATGGATTAAATGCTCCAATCAAAAGACAAAGTCTTGCTGAATGGATACAAAAACAAGACCCATATATATGCTATCTACAACAGACCCACTTCAGACCTAGGGACACATACAGACTGAAAGTGAGGGGACGGAAAAATATATTCCATGCAAACGGAAATCAAAAGAAAGCTAGAGTAGCAATATTCATATCAGATAAAATAGACTTTAAAATAAAAAAATGTTACAAGAGACAAGGAAGGACACTATGTAATGATCAAGGGATCAATCCAAGAAGAAGATATAACAATTATAAATATATATGCACCCAACATAGGAGCACCTCAATACATAAGGCAACTGCTACCAGCTCTAAAAGAGGAAATCAATAGTAACAATAATAGTGGGGGACTTTAACACCTCACTTACACAAATGGACAGATCATCTAAACAGAAAATTAATAAGGAAACACAAGCTTTAAATGACACAACAGACCTAATAGATTTAAGTGATATTTATAGGACATTCCATCCAAAAACAGCAGATTACACTTTCTTCTCAATTGCACACAAAACATTCTCCAGGATAGATCACATCTTGGGTCACAAATCTAGCCTCAGTAAATTTAAGAAAATTGAAATCATATCAAGCATCTTTTCTGACCACAACACTATGAGATTAGACATCAATTACAGGGGAAAAAATATAAAAAACACAAATACATGGAGGCTAAATAATACGTTACTAAATAACCAAGAGATCACTAAAGCAATCAAAGAGGAAATCAAAGAATACCTAGAGAGAAATAACAATGAAAACACAATGATCCAAAACCTATGCGATGCAGCAAAAGCAGTTTTAAGAGGGAAGTTTATACCTATACAAACCTATCTCAAGAAACAAGAAAAATCTCAAATAAATAACACAACGCTACACCTAAAGGAACTAGACAAAGAAGAACAAACAAAACCCAAAGTTAGCAGAAGGAAAGAAATCATAAAGATCAGAGCAGAAATCAATGAAAGAGAAAAAAAGAAAACAATAGCAAACATCAATAAAACTAAGAGTTGATTCTTTGAGAAGATTAACAAAACTGATAAACCATTAGCCAGACTCATCAAGAAAAAGAGGGAGAGGACTCAAATCAATAAAATTAGAAATGAAAAAGGAGACGTTACAACAAACACCGCAGAAATACAAAGCATCCTAAGGGACTACTACAAGCAACTATATGACAATAAAATGGACCACCTGGAAGAAATGGACAAATTCTTAGAATAGTATAACCTTCCAAGACTGAACCAGGAAGAAACAGAAAATATGAACAGACGTATCACAAGTAATGAAATTGAAACTATGATTAAAATTCTTCCAACAAACAAAAGTCCAGGACCAGATGGCTTCACAGGGGAATTCTATCAAACATTTAGAGAAGAGCTAACACCCACCCTTCTCAAACTCTTCCAAAAAATTGCAGAGGAAGAAACACTCCCAAACTCATTCTATGAGGCCACTTTCACCCCGATACCAAAATCAGACAAAGGTACTATAAAAAAAGAAAATTACAGACCAATATCACTGATGAATATAGATGCAGAAGTCCTCAACAGAATACTAGCAAACAGAATCCAACAACACATTAAAAGTATCACACACCATGATCAAGTGGGATTTATCCCAGAGATGCAAGGATTCTTCAATATACACAAATCAATTAATGTGATATACCATATTAACACATTGAAGAAAAAAACATATGATCATCTCAATAGATGCAGAAAAAGCTTTCAACAAAATTCAACAACGATTTATGATAAAAACTCTCCAGAAAGTGGGCACAGAGGGAACCTACTTCAACATAATAAAGGCCATATAAGACAAAACCACAGCAAACATCATTCTCAATGGTGAAAAACTGAAAGCATTTCCTCTAAGATCAGGAACAAGACAAGGATGTCAAAAAAAAAAAAAAAGAAAAGAAAAAAAAGACAAGGATGTCCAGTCTCACCACTATTATTCAACAAAGTCTTGGAAGTCCTAGCCACGGCACTCAGAGAAGAAAAAGAAATAAAAGGAATACACACTGGAAAAGAAGAAGTAAAGCTGTCACTGTTTTCACATGACATGATACTATACACAGAGAATCCTACAGATGCCACCAGAAAACTACTAGAGCTAATCAATGAATTTGGTAAAGTTGCAGGATACAAAATTAATGCACAGAAATCTCTTGCATTTCTATACACTAATGATGAAAAGTCTGAATGAGAAATTAAGGAAACACTTCCATTTACCACTGCAACAACAAGAATAAAATACCTAGGAATAAACCTACCTAGGGAGACAAAAGACCTGTATGCAGAAAACTATAAGACACTGATGAAAGAGATTAAAGATGATACCAACAAATAGAGAGACATACCATGTTCTTGGATTGGAAGAATCAATATTGTGAAAATGACTATACTACCCAAAGCAATCTACAGATTCAATGCAATCCCTATCAAATTACCAATAGCATTTTTTACAGAACTAGAACAAAAAATCTTAAAATTTGTATGGAGATACAAAAGACCCCGAATAGCCAAAGCAGTATTGAGGGAAAAAAACGGAGCTGGAGGAATCAGACTCCCTGACTTCAGCCTATACTACAAAGCTACAATAATCAAGACAATATGGTACTGGCACAAAAACAAAAATATAGATCCATGGTACAGGATAGAAAGCCCAGAGTTAAACCCACGCACATATGGTCACCTTATTTTTGACAAAGGAAGCAAGAATACACAATGGAAAAAAGACAGCCTCTTCAATAAGTGGTGCTGGGAAAACTGGACAGCTACATGTAAAAGAATGAAATTAGAACACTCCCTAACACCATACACAAAAATAAACTCAAAATGGATTAGAGAGCTAAATGTAAGACTGGGCACTATCAAACTCTTAGAGGAAAACATAGGAAGAACACTCTTTGACATAAATCACAGCAGGACGTTTTTTGATCCACCTCCTAGAGTAATGGAAATATAAACAAAAATAAACAAATGGGACCTAAGGAAACTTAAAAGCTTTTGCACAGCAAAGGAAATCATAAACAAGACGAAAAGATAACCCTCAGAATGAGAGAAAATATTTGCAAATGAATCAACGGACAAAGGATTAATCTCCAAAATATATAAATAGCTCATGCAGCTCAATATTAAAAACACAAACAACCCAATCCAAAAATGGGCAGAAGACCTAAATAGACATTTCTCCAAAGAAGACATACAGATGGCCAAGAAGCACATGAAAAGCTGCTCAACGTCACTAATTATTAGAAGAAATGCAAATCAAAACTACAATGAGGTATCACCTCACACCAGTTAGAATGGGCATCATCAGAAAATCTACAAACAACAAATGCTGGAGAGGGTGTGGAGAAAAGGGAACCCTCTTGCACTGTTGGTGGGAATGTAAATTGATACAGCCACTATGGAGAACAGTATGGAGGTTCCTTAAAAAACTAAAAATAGTATTACCATATGACCCAGCAATCCCACTATTGGGCATATACCCAGAGAAAACCATAATTCAAAAAGACACATGCACCCCAATGTTCACTGCAGCACTATTTACAATAGCCTGGTCATGGAAGCAACCTAAATGCCCATCGACAGACTAATGGATAAAGAAGATGTGGTACATATATACAATGGAATATTACTCAGCCATAAAAAGGAACGAAATTGGGTCTTTTGTAGAGACGTGGATGGATCTAGAGATTGTCATACAGAGTGAAGTAAGTCAGAAAGAGAAAAACAAGTATTGTATATTAACGCATATATGTGGAACCTACAAAATGGTACAAACTGGTTTGCAGAGCAGAAACTGAGACACGGAAGTAGAGAACAAACATATGGACACCAAGGGAGGGAAGTGGCAGGGGGTGGGGGGGTGATGAACTGGGAGATTGGGATCGACACGTATACACTGATGTGTATAAAATGGGTGACTAATAAGAAAATAAATAAATAAACATAAAAAAATTTTTAATAAATAAATCAGGTTGCTTTCTTACTGTTGAGTTTTAAGAGTTCTTTGTATATTTTAGATAAAAATCCTATATGAGATATGTCTTCTAGAAATATTTTCTCCAAATCTGTGGCTTATATTTTCATTCTCTTGACAGTGTCTCTCACCTTGAGGAGAAATTTTTAGTTTTAAAGAAGTTCTGTTTTTTTGATCCTTTCTTTCATAGATCATGCCTTTGGTGTTGTGTCTAAAAAGTCTTCACCAAATTCAAGGTTATCTAGATTTTCCGTCATCGTCTAGGAATTTAATGGTTTTGCATTTTACATTTAGGTCTGTGATACATCTTGAGGTAATTTGGTGAATAGAGATAAGGTCTGTTTTTAGATTTTTTTTTTTTTTTTTGCATGTGGATGAACAGTTGTTCCAGCACCATCTGCTAAAAAGACTATCTTTCCTACACTGTTTTGCCTCTGCTTCTTTGTCAAAGATCAGTTGACTACATTTACGTGGGTCTATTTCTGGGCTCTCTGTTTGTTCATATTGAACTGTCTACCCTTTTGCCAACACCATATTGTCTTAATAACTCCATATATTATTTTGATTTTATAAAACTGTTCCTTTGGATGAAACTCTGTTGTCCCAATAGTGGTTAATTTCTAAAACTCAACTGTTAAGTGAACAAGAGTAAACACTCCAATTCTTCTATTACAGAAGGTCTAGGTATTAATACACCAACCTTTTAAACCGCTAATAAAGTATTTTTAAGATTTGGGGGAAGAGATCTTTCTGTTCCCAGAGTAAGTATGTTTGTAAGTCTGAGTAACAATACCATCACATCTGTTTTATACTGCATTAAATGAAGCTTAGAAGCAAGATGCAAAATATTTTAACAGACTGATCTCTCAGTCTAGACTTCCAACAGTGCCAACAATAAATATTTTAGGACTGGCCTTAGCAACCAGAATGAATCAACTGTGAATACTTATCAATACTCTCTCAGAAAATTCCAAAAATTAAAACAGTCATATATTCAACAAATTATATATTAGGTACTGACTATATACCAGACACTGTTCTAGATACCAAGGACAGAGAGGTGAATAAAACAAACAAAAATCCCTCATGGTTCTACAATCTAGTGGAAAACACATTTAATAAATGAGATAAGTAAGAATGACCTTATTCAGTAAGGCTAGATAGGGATAAATGATAAGGAAAAAATTAAGTAGGGAAGGGGGATAAGAAGTGTTGGGTTGGGTTACATAGAGTAGTCAGAGAAGCTTCAATGAGAAGTTGACATTTGAGTAACTATTTCTAGATAGCAGGAAAATGATCCACACAAAAATCTGGGGCAACCACAACCTAGCAGTAAGAGTAAGTGCAAATATTCTGAGGTGCCATGTTCAAAGATTAGCAAGATGGTCAGTTTAGAGTAGAATAAGCAAGTGGAAAAATAGTAGAATATGAAGCC
Source organism: Mesoplodon mirus (assembly GCF_964341445.2). Taxonomy (NCBI): domain Eukaryota; kingdom Metazoa; phylum Chordata; class Mammalia; order Artiodactyla; family Ziphiidae; genus Mesoplodon; species Mesoplodon mirus. The sequence continues at coordinate 166,170,727 of NC_138978.1, read as the reverse complement.
AGGGAGGTAACAAGGGGTCATATCAAAGAACTTCCTTAAATCAAGTTAAGGACTTTGGCTTTTACTGTGAATAAAACAGGAATTCACTAAAGGATTTGGAACAGAGGAGTGATATGATTTGACACTGTGATGAACCAGATCACTCTACCCTATATGTTGAAAAAAGACAAGGAAAGCAATTGTAGAAACAGAAGCTATTATAATAATTTGGGTGCTGGATTAAACTTAGTGGGTAGCATAGCAATAGCGTTAGTCAGAATCTAAATATAATTTGAAGGTAGAGCTTTGGTTTCCTATGGATTAGAGATGGTTGGGTATGAGGGAAAAATGAATCAAAAATTTTGGCCTGAAAACAAAAAGAATTGACAATAGGTTTATTTCACATAGAGCTCTATCACCCATTAGTTTATTTAAAAAAAAAAGAGCAGGACATGATATAACTTGTCATATAATATGTTCCACTAATAGTAAAAATTGCATGCAGTACCTAAAAATTACTATCAGATCAGTTTCAACAGGCAGTTTTTAAGGAATGGCTTCTGAATACCATGTGAATTAAAGAGAAGAAAGTCTCCATTCTTTTCATCAAAAGCTAGCTTTTCAACCACATTAAAGGTCAAGACTGCCAATAAAAATGGAATTCAACTGAAATTAATCCTAGCTATGCTACCTACAGGTTTCTGACTTTGGACAAGTAGTTTAATCTCTCTAACCCCGTTTCCTCTTTGGTATAACTGGGATGATATTTACATCATAGAATCACTGTACTGATTACCAAAATACCTATTAAGTACTTAGTACAATTCCTGGTATACAATATTAAATAAATGGCAGAATACACAAAAATTTAAAAATGGAAAAATCTGTATCAATGATACAAATGTGGGAAGAGTAGAATCCACACAAGCTAAAAACCTGAAGGAATTTTCCTATTAGAAAAAGGCACAATAAATCTTCATGACATTGGGCTTGGCAATGGTTTCTTAGATATGACCCCAAAAGCATGAGCAACAAAAGAAAAAATAGATAAATTGGACTTATTCAAAATTTAAAACTTTTGTGCATCAAAGGACGTTGTCAAAAAACTCAAAAGACAACCCACATAACTGCAGAGAAAATTTGCATACCACATATCCAAGAGGGGACTTATACCCAGAATATATGAAGAACTCTTACAACTCAACAACAGAAAAATAAACAATCCAATTTAAAAACTGGGCAAAAAGCTTGTACAGATGATCTCTGACTTACAATGATTTGAGTTACAATTTTTTGACTTTATGATACACATTCAATAGACACTGTACTTCAAAAACAAAAAAAATTTTTTTAAGAAATACCTACAGTAGAATAAAGGAAGAAAAGGACTAACTGATCACTCCCTTTCCCAAGAAAGGGTTGAAATATGCAGGAAATATAGAAATACAGAGGAGATCCTAACAAAACACAACTAACTATTCCCAATTTTGTTTTTTGTTTTTGTTATTTTTCTTGGCCACGCTGTGCGGCAGGTGGGATCTTAGTTCCCCAACCAGGGACTGAACCCGTGACCCCTGCAGTTAGAAGCGTGAGTCCTAACCACTGGACTGCCAGGGAATTCCCAACTCCCAGCTCTTCCCAATTTTGAATAGCAAGAACATACCGAGAGTAGGTTCTGGGAAAAACTGTAAACAAACAATTTAGAACCCCTTCTACTCTGCCTATCAATAGCATTGAAGGACGATGAGCCAGAAGACCTAAGCATAAGTACAAGCATAGCAAGTATATGAATTGGCAGCCAGGCCAAACATTATACAGACACCTGAAATTTTATACAACCCTCAGAACTTTATACAGGTCCCCAAAAATATTTATGGACATCTGACAAAGTGGCAGCATCAAAAAGGGGGAAGAAATCACAAATGGATTAAAGCCCCTGCTGTGACTATTCATGTCTCTTGAAGCACCATAACACAAGCCATTCTTGTAAATCAACATATAAGACAGAAAATCCAATAGAAAAAATGGGAAAGAATGTCAATTCCTAATTCACAGCAGGGGAAAACACACTGCCTTTCAAGTCAATGGAAAGATGTTCCAACCCACTAGTAATCAAAAAATGTGAATTAAAATAATAAAATAACGCTTTACCCCCATTAAGTTATTAGAAAATTATAATACCAAGTATGTTAGGGAGGATATGGAGAAACAAGAATCTTCATGAAGAGTTACTCTAACTAGCAACCTACATTGCATATTCATATACTTATGACCCAGCAATCCCACTCTTGAGATTATTTGTAAATAGGTACAGATATAAATATATACACATCCTGGAGTATATGTGTAGCATGTGTGTACATATATGTAAATATATACGTATAGCTGTGTTTCCATTTATGTATATATATGTGTATCTGTGTATATGTGTGTACAGCTAAGAGAGAAACATCCACATCTGTCAACAGGGTATACCTATGAGGATACTTGCAACAAACTGGATACTTCTTGTTACAGTAGGGAATTAGAGGCAGCCTTAATGCTCAAAATTACTAGAATGGAGAAAAAAAATGTACCTAGATATATACTACAAAACATCATGCAACAGTCAAAAGGAATGAACCAAAGGTACATGGAGCACCACTGCTGGATATTTTGTCAAGTGAAAATAGAAATTAAAATAAGATCTGTGACACAATACAATTTACATAAAATTAAAATACAAAAAAATATATTTCACAGGTATACACACATTCAAAAATATATATAAATCACAATAGAATAGAAAACCAAGAGAAGAGGTCAGGAGAATAAGAAATGAAGTAAGGGGAGGAATACAATAACTTATTCAACAGAATCTAAAAATGACGTCAATAATAAGCTGTACCATCATATGCAACTAAAAAAGAAACAACTCTGCTAATTAAACTATGATAATACTTTCTTATCATTTAGGAATTTTACCCTTTTCTAAAAAGTTCTTTTAGACTTAACTCATACACCACTCTTGTGGAAAAAACACACACACACATATACTTATATATAAATAGGTTTTCTGGGACTTCCCTGGTGGCACAGTGGTTAAGAACCTGCCTGCCAATGCAGGGGACATGGGTTCAATCCCTTGTCCAGGAAGATCCCACATGCTGCAGAGCAACTAAGCCCGTGGGCCACAACTACTGAGCCTGCGCTCTAGAGCCTGTGAGCCATAACTACTGAGCCCATGTGCCACAACTACTGAAGCCCACGCACCTAGAGCCCATGCTCTGCAACAAGAGAAGCCACCGCAATGAGAAGCCCGTGCCCCGCAACGAAGAGTAGCCCCCGCTCGATGCAACTAGAGAAAGCCCACGTACAGCGATGAAGACCCAACGCAACCAACCAACCAACCAAATAAATAAATAAATAAATAAAAATAAAATTTTAAAAATAATAATAATAATTAGGTTTTCCAAAAAATTCTCATTCTTCAGGGTCTAACTTTTCTGAATCACTTTTTGACTAAGTCACTGATATGCAGATTTTTCCACATAATATTGTCTATTACTTTTACTGAGAGAATCCATAATAGAACTAACTAAAAGCTACTGTTCTTGGGATTGTAAGCCAAGTTTACTTTCAGTCAGCTCACCTACATTTGACTCCAGCTTTAGGAATGTTGCTAAACACTTCTAATTCACCAAATTCCAAAATCTCCTCCTTCTCTCTCTCCCACATTCAAACACTTAGTTCACAGGGAATAAAACAGTAATTCACAATTGTCTGAGAGACTTTCTTCCAATCTGCTGAAATATATGTTCATATTTTGAGGCAGGCATTTTCTCTGTTGACACATCTGTATGAAATGACAGCTACCTCCAACTGCCACCTAGCCAAGAAGAATTTTGCTTAATTCCATCATCTACAACATATAACCCAATTTTCAAATATGTCAAAGTAAATGAAGCAAAAATTAGAATCAAAGAAATATGACAAAGTAAAACAAAGCAAAAGAGGAGCCTTGGGTGGTGAATGAACAATGTGAACATGATTAGCTCATGATTAGCACAACTGATGCAAACTTACCCCTTACTATACACACCTAGAAAATGGGGGAGGGGGATAAGATAAATGAAGCAACTGCTTTTAGACACTGGACACTAAGCAACACAGTACTGAGATCTCTGAGGGAAGGGGAACAAATGAAGTGAACACTATCATAGATTCAGCTTTCTGCCTTCACAGAAAGTTTCACAGGCCCAAGGAGGGAGCACACAAGCAGAGCACCACAATCTTGATGAGTTCAGGAAGGATAAAGGGGAAAGAATTTACAGGGCAGAACACCAGAGACGGACGAGCTACAAGAAGAAAATCCTAAAAAATCTACATAGTGTTCTCATCAAGTTCATTGTTGAATACTAGTCACACAGCCCAAGGTAAAACTCCACAAGATCACAACATCAGAGACAAAGGATCATTTCCACGGGTTCATTAATACATGAAATACAAGTTAAGAAAAGCAGCAGTGAATCAGAAGATGTCAACAGACAGTATCCAAATTAAAACACAAAGGGAAAAAAAGAAAGAGCATCTGTGGGCTGTGGGTCAATATCAAATGAATCAAAAGAAATACATGAGGAGACAGTGGCTGAAATTTTTTTAAGTAACAACAACAAAAAAAGACATTTAACCACATATCCAAGAAGTTCAAAAAACCCCAAGCAGAATTGTTTTTTTTTTAACATCTTTATTGGAGTATAATTGCTTTACAATGGTGTGTTAGTTTCTGCTTTATAACAAAGTGAATCAGTTATACATATACATTACATTCCCATATCTCTTCCCTCTTGCGTCTCCCTCCCTCCCACCCTCCCTATCCCACCCCTCTAGGTGGTCACAAACCACCGAGCTGATCTCCCTGTGCTATGCGGCTGCTTCCCACTAGCTATCTACTTTACGTTTGGTAGTGTATATATGTCCATGCCACTCTCTCACTTTGTCACAGCTTACCCTTCCCCCTCCCCATATCCTCAACTCCATTCTCTAGTAGGTCTGTGTCTTTATTCCCATCTTACCCCTAGGTTTTTTTTTCTTAGATTCCATATATATGTGTTAGCATACAGTATTTGTTTTTCTCTTTCTGACTTACTTCATTCTGTATGACAGACTCTAGGTCCATCCATCTCACTACAAATAACTCAATTTCGTTTCTTTTTCTGGCTGAGTAATATTCCATTGTATATATGTGCCACATCTTCTTTATCCATTCATCCGTTGATGGACACTTAGGTTGCTTCCATGCCCTGGCTATCGTAAATAGAGTTGCAATGAACATTTTGGTACATGACTCTTTTGGAATTATGGTTTGGTCAGGGTATATGCCCAGTAGTGGGATTGCTGGGTCATATGGTAGTTCTATCTGTAGTTTTTTAAGGAACCTCCATACTGTTCTCCATAGTGGCTGTATCAATTTACATTCCCACCAACAGTGCAAGAGTGTTCCCTTTTCTCCACACCCTCTCCAGCATTTATTGTTTCTAGATTTTTTGGTGATGGCCATTCTGACTGGTGTGAGATGATATCTCATTGTAGTTTTGATTTGCATTTCTCTAATGATTAATGATGTTGAGCATTCTTTCACGTGTTTGTTGGCAATCTGTATATCTCCTTTGGAGAAATGTCGATTTAGGTCTTCTGCCCATTTTTGGATTGGGTTGTTTGTTTTTTGGTTATTGAGCTGCATGAGCTGCTTGTAAATTTTGGAGATTAATCCTTTGTCAGTTGCTTCATTTGCAAATATTTTCTCCCATTCTGAGAGCTGTCTTTTGGTCTTGTTTATGGTTTCCTTTGCTGTCCAAGCAGAATTTTAAAAAACAAAAAAAAACACCCTGACACATACAATGCATTTAAACTGATAAAGGCAAAAATGAAGAGAAAATCTTGAAGGCAGTCATAGAAAAAAGACACATCACATATAGAGGAACAAAGGTAAGAATACAGCAGACCTCTCATCAGAAACTATACTAGCTAAGAGAGTTTGGAGAGCGTCCAGATTGGTTAACACTTGTAGATTCGGGGAGAGTGGCACACTTGGAGATAGCGTGGATGCTCTGCACCCTTTCCCAATACCTTGTCCTATGCATCTCTTCCATGTGGCTGTTCCTGAGTTACACCCTTTCATATTAAACCAGTAATAGTCATTATCCAACTTTTAGAGGTGATGGATCATCTGCAAAGAGGGGAACTGGTTGCTGCAATACTCCATAAAGGAAGTATCTATTTCAACTCTTTTGCCCATTTAAAAAAACTGGGTTGGGTAGAGTGGCCAGGATGGTGGAATAGAAAGACCTTGAGCTCACCTCCTCTCACGAGCACACCAAAATCACAATATGCAGAACAACCATCTTTGAAAAAGACTGAAACATACCAGAAAAAAATTTCTACAATTAAAGACATAAAGAAGGAACCCCAAGAAGACCAGTAGGAGAGACAGATTCATGATATAATCAAATCCCATACCTCCCGGTTGGGTGACCCACAAACTGGAGAATAATTGTATTACAGAGGTTCTCCCACAGGAGGGAAAGTTCTGAGCCCCAAGTCGGATCCTGCAGCTCAGGGGTCCAGCACCAGGAAGAAGAGTCCCCAGAGCATTTGGCTTTGAAGGCCAGTGAGGCTTGATTACAGGAGCTCCACAGGATTGGGGGAAATAGAGACTTTACTATTAAAGGGCACACACAAAACCTCACACCCACTGGGACCAAGGGCAAGGGAGCTCTCTCCTGGAGGCTGACATTTTGGCACCAAGACTCGGTCCCACCTAACACCTATAGGTTCCAAGGCTGGGATGCCTCAGGCCAAACAACAAACTGGGCGGGCACACGGCCCCACCCATCAGCATACGGGCTACCTAAAGATTTCCTAAGCACACAGCTCCCTCTAGACATTCCCCTAGACACAGCCTTGCCCACCAGAGGGCCCCAGTTCTACCCATCAGGGGGCAGGCATCGGCCCCTCCCACCAGAAAGTGTCACAAGCCTCTAGACCAGCCTCACCCACCAGAAGGCAGACACCAGAAGCAAGAAAATGACAGTCCCACAGCCTGCAGACCGAGTCTGCAAAGGCAGGCCAGATTCTACCCTGAGACCGTCTGGCACCTGGCCCTTGGGTGATGAGAGGGGAGTGCACTGCTGGGATGAGTAAGACATCTCCTATGGAGGGTCACTTCTCCAAGGCTGAGACTATTGTTAAAATGACCATACTACTCAAGGCAATCTACAGATTCAATGCAACCCCTATCAAATTACCAATGGCATTTTTCACAAAAAATTTTAAATTTGTATGGAAACACAAAAGACCCCAAATAGCCAAAACAATCTTGAGAAAGAAGAACAGAGTGGGAGGAATCATGCTCCCTGGCTTCAGACTATGCTACAAAGCTACTGTAATCAAAACAGTATGGTACTGGCACTAAAACAGACATATAAATCAATGGAATAGGATAGAAAGCCCAGAAATCAACCCATGCACTTATGATCATTTAATCCACAACAAAGGAGGCAAGAGTATACAATGGAGAAAAGACAGTCTCTTCAATAACTGGTGCTGGGAAACCTGTACAAGTGAAAGAATGAAATTAGAACATTCTCTAACACCATACACAAAAATAAACTCAAAATGGATTAAAGACATAAATATAAGACCAAATACTACAAAATTCTCAGAGGAAAACCCAGGCAGAACACTCTTTGACATAAGTTGTAGCAATATTTTTTTGGATCCCTCTCTGAGAAAAATGGAAATAAAAACAAAAACAAACAAATGGGACCTAGCCAAACTTATATGCTTTCGCACAGCAAAGAAAACCATAAACAAAGGAAAAGGACAACCTACAGACTGGGAGAAAATATTTGCAAATGATGCTACCAATAAGGGATTAATTTCCAAAATATACAGACAGCTCATGCAACTCAGTATCAAAAAAAAAAAAAAAAAACGACCCAATCAAAAAATGGGCAGGGCTTCCCTGGTGGCGCAGTGGTTGAGAGTCTGCCTGCCGATGCAGAGGACACGGGTTCGTGCCCCGGTCCGGGAGGATCCCACATGCCGCAGAGCGGCTACGCTCGTGAGCAATGGCTGCTGAGCCTGCGCATCCGGAGCCTGTGCTCCGCAACGGGAGAGGCCACAACAGTGAGAGGCCCGTGTACCGCAAAAAAAAAAAAGATAAGCAGGGGAACCAGTCTCTGGTGTTCCATTCCCCCCAACCCCCCCAAAAAAAGAAGACTGGATCAGGAAACCAAATATGGCCAAAGAGTGTCACTACTGATTCCTCCCAGTGTGAAATCACTGCAATACACTCTCAATCTCTTCCTGGATCTTATTCTACTCACACACTCCCAACATTCCTCTACTCAAACAGAGCATCAGTTCTAATGACTAAAGGCTTAGAGTTGGTGAATAATTTTAATTAGGCTTGTGTAGCTATAATATAAGTGGAAAAATTAGAATTATCTCATAGCAAACACCATGACCAGGGCCCACAGGACCTAGTCTTAGATTCAAGGTGGATCCAGGGACTTCAGTGCACTCATATGGAATACAGATCTTCACTAGTGCCCCACTCTTTTTTTTAAACTGGCTTCATTCCCTTTATTTTTCTCATAGAAAACCATGTGGTGGCTACAGCTGGAGCCTGGGTCCTCTGCACGAAAACTCTGGTGTGAGTCTTTACAAGATGGTCAGTCAATGCCTGATACAGAGACTTGGTGAACACCATCTTTCCAGAAATCAGGAGTGAGATAACTGTAGGTCTTGGAAATGGCATCAAAAGTGGCCTTGGTGGGACATCCCTGGTGGCGCAGAGGATAAGACTCCACGCTCCCAATGCAGGGGGCCTGGGTTCAATCCCTGGTCAGGGAACTAGATCCCACGTGCATGCCACAACTAAGGAGCTGGCGAGCCACAACTAAGGAGCCCTCCTGCTGCAACTAAGACTCAGCACAACCAAATAAATTTAACAAAAAAAAAGAAAAAAGTGGCCTTGGTGAAGTTGCCCAGGGTGGCGGTGCAGCCCCGGCAGAGGTGTAGCAGTCATCAATTCCAACCATCATCACTAGCTTCTTGGGCACAGGGGCTGAGACGATCGATGCCAGTGGCCCTGGGGGCAGGGATAAGGCACACCAGCACTGAGCCACAGCAGCCAATCACCTTGCAAGGGACAGTATGGGGCTTGCCGATCTTGTTCCCCCAGTAGCCTCGCCGCACGGGGATGATGGAGAGCTTGGCCAGAAATTCGATGGCCCCACTGATGGCAGTGGCTACCACCTTAGAGCACTCGACACCCAAACCAGCATGTCCGTTGTAATCCCCAATGGCAACAAATGCCTTGAACCAGGTCCACTGGCCAGCACGGGTCTGCTTTTGCACAGGCATAATCTTCAAAACCTCATCCTTGAGGGATGCCCCAAGAAAAAGTCAATGATCTCGGATTCCTTGATGGGTAGAGAGAAGAGACAGATCTCCTCCAGGGACCTGATCTTCATGTCCTTGACCAGACAGCTCAGCTTGGTGACGGGGAGCCACTCCTTATCCTCAGCCTTGCCTCTGCAAGCTCCTTCGCCTCGGCCCCAACCACGACCCTGGCCCCAGAGGCCGCTGCCGAAGCCTCTGCAGAAGCCACCGCGGCCTCCCATTCCAGGGCCCCTGGGCCTCCAGGCCCTCCCGCCGCACCAGCATCATCCGCCGTGTGGTGTTTTTACGGAGGAGAAGCTAGTGCTCTACTCTTTATGTGACTAATGCTTCTTTTTCTGCTTCTCAAGGATATCAGCTCGCAATATACAACTGACCCTTGAACGGCACAGGTTTGAACTGCGTGGGTCGGCTTACACACAGATTTTTTTCAATAATGAGTATTACAGTACTGCACAATCTGCAGTTGGCTGAATGCACAGATGCAGAGGGACTGCGGCTATGGAGGGCTGACGGTAAGTTAAAGTGGATTTTCGACTAGGCAGAGGGTGGGCACCCCAACCTCTGCATTACTCAAGGGTCAACTATATAGCCCTTCCAGCACCAGCGCTACATGAAGAACTTTATTTTTTTTTTCAAATAGGCCAATTCAAGTGGTTTTTTTTAAATTTCAAATTCCTAAAACAAAATATGATTGACTCAATATATTGTCTCAAGCCAATTCCAACAAGATTTAACTGCTATATTTTAGTCATTAATTCAGAAGAGCACCCAACATAGGCCATGAAAGGCACCAGACACAAAAGACCACATGTTGTATAATTCCATGTATATGAAATGTCCAAAAAACATGCATATCTATAGAGACAGAAAGCAAATTAGTGGTTGCCAGGGGACGAGAAGGAGAGTGACTGTTTAATGCGTATAGGGTTTCCTTTTGGTGTGATGAAAATATTCTGGGAGTAGATAGTGATGATGGCTGCACAACACTGTCAATGTACTGAATTGCACAGTTTAAATGGTTAAAATGGTCAATTTTATGAGGTATGAATTTTACCTCAATTTTTTTTTAAAAAAGGAATAGAGAACTATTGAGGGAGTAACTGGAATGGATCCTACAGAATGGAAGCATACTATTACAAGAGTCTTACATTGTATGTGAAATGACATAACATGATTTTAGAATATAAAAAATTAAAAATGAGTACTATAAACCCTAGAGCAAACACTCCCCCCCAAAACACACATCCCACACAACTATCACTAATAAGTCAACTGTAGAAACAAAACAGAAATCTTAAAAACACCCAATTAATCCAAAAGAAGGCAGGAAAAGAAGGAAAAAAGACAAAAACAGAATAGAAGAATAAAGGGGACAAACAGAAAACAAAGAGCAAGCAAGACATACACATAAAACCAAGCACATCATAATTATGTTAAAATGCAAAAAGTCTAACCAAGCCACTTAAAAGGCAAATTGTCATAATAAATAAAAAAGAAAGACTCAAATATATGCTATCTACAAGAAACCTACTTTAAAAATTAAAACAGATATAGAAGTAGTGAAGGACAAAAAAAATGCCACGTAAACACTTAACGAAAGCTGGAGTGTTATGCTAACAGACTAAATAGATTTCAGAACAACAGGTATTACCAGGAATAAGCAAGGACATTTCAAAATAATAAAGGGATCAATCCACCAACTCTAAATGCATGTGCCCTACTAATAAAGTTTCAAAATACATGAAATAAAATTGACAGAACTGCAGGGAAACATAGCAAAACCCACAATTACACTTGGAATGGTTAAAGACTTTAACACCCCTGTCAGTAATTGACAGAACAAGTATATAGAAAATCAGTAAGAGTATACAGAGTTTAACACATCAACAAACTTGACATTTATAGAATATACCAGTCTACACACTGCAGAAAATTCATTTTTTTTCAAATGCATATGGAACATTAACCAAGATAAAGCTTATTGTGAACCATGAAACAAGTCTCAACAAATTTAAAAGGACTGAATTCACACAATTCATATTCTCTGAATGAAACTGAATTATATTAGAACTCAATAACAGAATATTCAGAAAATTCTCATTTAGAAATTAAAACATTTCTAAATAATCCATTCTTCAAATAAGAAATCACAATGGGGACTTCCCTGGTGGCACAGTGGTTAAGAATCCACCTGCCAATGCAGGGGACACGGGTTAGAACCCTGGTCCAAGAAGCCTCCACATGCCACGGGGCAACTAAGCCTGTGTGCCACAACTACTGAGCCTACTCTCTAAAGTCCACGAGCCACAACTACTGAGCTCACATGCCACAACTACTGAAGCCCATGCACCGCAACAAGAGAAGCCACTGCAATGAGAAGCCCGCGCACTGCAACGAAGAATAGCCCCCCTTTGCCACAACAAGAGAAAGCTTGCACGCAGCAACGAAGACCCAACACAGCCATAAATAAATAAATAAATAAATAACCCAAAAAAAGTTTTAAAAAAAATCAGTGGAAATGACATAAGGTATATTAAACTGAATGAAAATTAATGCAGGGATTAGAAAGGGAAACTAATAGAATTAAATGTTTTTCTTAGAAAAGGCCAAAATAATCTAAGATTCTGTAGTCGGAAGCCAGAAAACGATGAAACTCAAAGTAGAATAATAAAAATAAAGCCAAATATCAGTGAAATAGAAAATGGACAAACATTTAGAAATCAATAATACCAAAACCAGTTATTTGAAAAGATTAATAAAACTGACAATCCTCTGGCTAAACTGTTCAAGGAAAAAAAAAGAGAAAACACAAATTACCAGTATCAGGAATGAAAGAAGGGACATCCCTCCAAATCCTACAAACATTTAAAACATAAAGAAGTATTAAAGCCTAAATCAGAAAGAGAAAATCAAATATTGTATATTAATGCATATATGTGCAATCTAGAAAAATGGTACAGATGAACCGGTTTGCAAGGCAGAATCAGAGACACAGGTGTAGAAAACAAATGTATGGACAAGGGGGGAAAGCGGGGGTGGGGGATGAATTGGGAGATTGGGATTGACATATATACACTAATATGTATAAACCAGATAACTAATAAGAACCTGCTGTACTAAATAAATAAATAAATAAATAAAATTCCAAAAAACAAAAAAAGTATCATGAACTTATGCCAACAAATTCAATAGCTTGGGTGAAATGGAGAAATCCCTTAGCAGACAAATTACCAAAGCTCACTTGAGAAATAAAGAACCTGAATAGCCCTTTATCAATTAAAGAAACTGAAATAGTAAATAAAAACCTTGCCACAAAAACTATGGCTTCGCTGATGAATTCTACCAGACACTTAAGTATGAAACATACCAATTCCACAAACTCTTTCAGAAGACAGAGATGAGCTGAACTGTATCCTCTCCCAAATCCCTACATTGAAATCCTAGTCCTCAGTATCTCAGAAGACTGTATTTGGAGACTGGGCTTTAAAGAGCTAATTACGGTAAAATGAGGTCATATATGTGGGACCTAATCCCAATATGACTGGTGTGCTTATAAGAGATTAGGATACAGACAACACACAGACCCAGGGATAACCATGTGAAGACACAAGAGGTGGCCATCAGCAAGCGGGAGAGAAGCCTCAGAAGAACCCAAACCTGACAACACCTTGATCTTGGACATCTAGCCTCTAAAACTGTTGAGAAAATAACTTTCTATTTTTTAAGCTACCCAGTCTGTAATTATGTTATGGCAGCCCTAGCAAACTAATACACCCTGATATCAAAACCAAAATATATGAAGTAAATATATGTATATTATAAGAAAACCATAGACCAATATCACTCATAAATAAAAATACAAAATATCTCTTTAAAAAATCAGTAAATAGGGCATAAAATTGGAAAAGAAAGAAGTAAAACTATATTGATTTTCAGATGACATGGTTGTCTTCTCAGAAAAATCACATCGGTTCTACCAAAAAACTATTAGAAGTAATAAGTGAACTTAACAATTCACAGGATACAAGGTCAATACACAAAAATAAATTTTATTTTTATATTAGCAACAATTAGAAATTGAATAGCAAATTAGCAATTTTTAATTAGAAATTAAAATAACACAACAGCATCAAAAACATGAACTACTTAGGAGTAAGTTTAACAAAACATGTGCAAGGTCCAAAAACTGATAACTATAAAACTCTGCTAAGAGAAATTAAAGACCTAAATAACTGGAGAAACATACTACGTTTATGGCTCAAAGATTCAATATTAAGATGTCAAATCTTCCCAAATTGAGTCATAGATTCAAAGTAACTCAAATTAAAATCCTAGCATGCTTTTTGTTAAGAAATTGGTAAGCTAAAATCTATGTGGAAATGCAAACACCCTAAATAACTAAATCAACTTTGAAATAGAGGAACAAAACTACACTATCTGATTTCAAGATTTACGACAACGATACAGAAATCCAGACAATGTGGTACTGGCATAAGGATAAACACATATATCAATGGAACAGAATAAAGACTCCAGAAATAAACCTATACATATTAATTAATTTTTGAGAAAGGTTCCAAGAAAATTCAATGAACAAAGATGGTCTTTTCAACAAATGGGTGCTACAATAACTGGACATCTAGGGTGGAGAGAAAAAATCTTCAACCCTTACCACACACAGTATATAAAAATTAACATGAAATGATTATATACCTAACCACAAAAAGCTATAAAGCTTCTAGAATATACAAGAAGATTTAGACACAATTTCTTCAATAGAACACAAAAGTCATAGACTGTAAAAGAAAAAAGTCCATAAATTGGACTTAAAATTTTAAACTTTTGCACTTAGAAGACTGCTCAGAAAACTAAAAAGAAAACAACAGACTGGGAGAAAACATCACAATATTTAGGACTTACATGCAAATTATGACAATAAGATACTACTACACATGCCTTCTAGAATGACTGAAATTTGAAAGACTGAAAACAGCAAGTGTTGGCAAGAATGTGGAACTGAAACTCATACATTGCCGGTAGAAATGCAAAATGACAGTCACTTTAGAAAACAGTTTTGCAGTTTCTTATAATGCTAAATATACACTTGGCAATACAACCCAGCAATACACTCCTATGTATTTACCCAAGAGATGTGAAGACAGGTCCACACAGAAACCTGAATGTGAATGTTTACAACAGCTTTCTTTACCATCACTGAAAACTTTAGAAACAAAGAAACTCAAATATCTTTTAACTGATGAGTATATAAAGAAATCACGTTATATCCATGTAATGGAATACTACTCAGCAATTAAAAGAAAATTAGTGAGACATTCAACATTATTGAATCTCAAAAACATTACTCCAAATAAAAGAAGTCGGGCACAAAAGTCTACATACTGAATGACTCCATTAATATAAAATCCTAGAAAAGGCAAAACTATATTGATAGAAAACAGATGACCAGTTGCCAGGTGTCAGAGATGAGGTTCGAAGACAGAGTGCAAAGGCGTAGCACACTGAACTTTCTAGTGTGATGGAAATGTTCTGTATCTTGATTAGAGTGGTAACATAGATGTATTCATTTGTCAAATTCATTGAACTATACACTTAAAACTGGTGACTGCTATGGTATGCAAATTATATCTTAATAAAGCTGATTTTAAACAAAATCTCCAGCCTCTGAAGGGCAAAGGAATATAGTGGTTAAGAACTTGAGCTTTGAGCCAAAACGTCTGGATATAAATACTGGTACTACCATTATTAACTAGACGAACTGAGCTTTGGGCCAAAAGCCCATCCTTAAACTAAACTGAGGCCTCATACCCAGTAAGTACTTATACATTGTATATAAATATGTAACCAAAAGTTTCATCAAACTATCTTTATAATGACAGGTTCTATGATACCTGCTATTTTATTTCACTTTTTAATAGTTTGGAAAACAGTTATAGTAGCAAGAATGGTCAACAGATTTCATCTTTAGGGCTAAATGTAATTAATAGGTAGTGGCTGCCTGCAGAGCTATGTTGAGGACCGTGAGACAACATCTGAATTCAGAAGAGTATTTAACATCTGCCATGGTACTAAGAGAAGCAATAATGCCAGGATGTGATACTATAACTATGTGATTAAAAGTCTTTCTTCACGTTAAATCGTGAGCTGCTTCAGGATAAGTCCATTTTTAATAGTTGACATGAGAATTTATTAAATGGTAGATGGACTTCATGTAGATTCTGCCTACATTTTATCAGGCACAGGTAACCTTCCCACAAGGGGCTTACTATCTACCTAAAAATACTTAATTCTGCTACAACTCAGAGAGTATCTGGGACTTGAAGAGGTAGAAAAGGTTATTTCAGGGGGCTGGAAAAGCTAATGCAGAGGCAGTAGTAATGTGATAACATAAAAGAAAAAGGGGCTTCCCTGGTGGCGCAGTGGTTGGGAGTCCGCCTGCCGATGCAGGGGATACGGGTTCGTGCCCCGGTCCAGGAGGATCCCACATGCCGCGGAGCGGCTCGGCCTGTGACCCATGGCCGCTGAGCCCGCGCGTCCGGAGCCCGCGCGTCCGGAGCCTGTGCTCCGCAACGGGAGAGGCCGCGACCGTGAGAGGCCCGTGTACCGCAAAAAAAAAAAAAAAAAAGAAAGAAAGAAATTGTCTTCCAAACACAGGCTATACTCGTAATTTAAACGAATCATGTAAGAAAAATTTGAAAAATCAAAGTAACAAAGACTTCCTTTGAATGTCAGAGATTTATGCAACTTCAAGCTATATACTACTCTCTACTGTACTACAGATTCTCCATCTATAAAACACTGTTAGAATTATCTGCAACTTGACGATACTTTCCATCCTTTGTTTGAAAGAAATATTAAAGTAAAAACTATAAATCCCTAAAATGTTCATCAAATCTGCAATTAAATATAAACTTACTTTCAAATATGAGTCAGGAGAGGCCAATATGTGTTATTGCTAATTAGGCATTTGACCTTAAATGAACCATTCTCAAGGAGGGGAAGAGGACATGTCATTATTACCAAGGGAGCTTCTGAAAACTACACTGCCCACTCCAGACTCCAATTCAGTTTTGTCCTGTTGGGATATGGGCAGGCAGACAGGCAAGGGGAGGGAGTAGTTAAGGATAAAGACATTTACCTCCTGTGATTATGAACCAGCTGTTTCCCTTCAGTCTACCACATTTAAGAACCACGAGGCTAAATACATGTACTTCAACTTATAGATATGAAATTTTTTAATTCCATACAAAGAAAGCACTAAATTGAGAATTGGGAGATATGAGTTTTAATTTTGTCCTTGAGCTATCCAATCTGAAACCCAGTTACTTAACTTCTCTGTACCTCAATGAGAATACAATTATATTAGTATTATATAAAGTTGGAAGTTCTATATAACTTCACAGAATTGCTCTAGGATAAAATGAAACATGAAGTATAAACATATCTTTAAAATGTGATGAATAAGGAATTGTTGTCATTATTCAAACTTAAGCCTCATTTAGATGTAAAAGCTTAGAATAATTTGGATTGATTCAGTTTGACCTTGAAGCAGACAAGACCAACCACCCAGAGCCAATTAGAAATGAAAAGGATTCCTTGGGCCTTGCCTAATCCTCACCTTCCTACCCCAAATGCTTGGCCAAATCAAATCTAGCTGGAGAATCAGGAAAACTGATTCCCATTAATGAACTCTTCTGAATATTCAACCTCACCAGAAAAAGCAACAGAGGACTATGAGATTCTTAGAAAGTGAAATATTCGGAATTTTTAACTCATGACTCTCACTGGACACTTCCACTTGGAATATAGAAGAAAGCAGAAAGGGCTTCCCTGGTGGCACAGTGGTTGAGAGTCCGCCTGCCGATGCCGGGGACGTGTGTTCGTGCCCCGGTCCGGGAAGATCCCACATGCCGCGGAGCGGCTGGGCCCGTGAGCCAGGGCCGCTGAGCCTGCACGTCCGGAGCCTGTGCCCCGCAACGGGAGAGGCCGCAACAGTGAGAGGCCCGCGTACCACAAAAAAAAAAAAAAAAAAGTAAAAAAATCTAAACAACATGGTTAAGACTCAAGAGACCGGATTTTAACTTTTTTAAATTAGTTGACAGACTAGTAAAAATTTTAATAATCCTACCCCTAAAAAATAAAAATTAGTGCCAGCTGCCTATACTCTCCCATCCCTCTCCAATTTCCTAGCTTATAGTAAGTATAATAAAGTGCATACAGTGCCTGGCAGACAGTGAGTGCCAAAGAAATATCTGTTGAATGAATGATTAACTTCCTTCTTTCTCACCTCTTACACTATCTCAGTGTACCTATATGGATGCTGGCATGTTTGTTTTCTTTTAACCTACTAAAAAATGAAATGCAAATGGTGGCTAAAAAGACAAACTGTGCAAACCCTCACTTTGTTTCATTGGCTTCTACTTTATCTTATGGGATTCTCTACTGGCTATGAACACAAACACATCTTACACCCAATGATAAGCTGCTCAAATTATTTATAAATAACAATTACAATTATAGCCCAGTTTCAGTGAAAAATGAATCAATTCTGAATCCAGAATAATTTATGACAAAAGCAAAAGTATGAATAAAGATATTTTTACTGCAAGAACTAGAAACTATAAGTCTAATCAATAACTCTCCTACAGTCCCAACTTCTAGTCTTATCATATTTAATGACAACAACTCGGATCATCTTCAACCCTGAAGTGAATCAACTTCCCCTATAGTGACAGTGAAAGCCAACTTCCTACATCACTAGTATTCTATTTTATCAACAATTTCCTCCAAAGGAAAAGCACAAAATCCTACCAGTTCTCACTCAGCTAAAAGCAAATCCCTTCTTGCAACCTTACCATTTGAATTGGATTTTGAACACAAAACCCAACGAAAATCCAAACACTCTCAAGCAAGACAATCAACTCCATCTTTCACTTAATATGTATAATCAATCCCTCTACGCCAAATGTCATAACTGAGGACTACTGCGTAGCATTCAAGATGCTAACTACGATGACAACACGTCTAATTCCTAGCTTTTCTCAAATCCTAAGTTCCAGTATACGCTCTGTGTTAATACAACTGTATTGCAGTCACATCTGACACATGGATGATACTTAATAAACGTGGTCCCCTCTTTCAAGACATTCAGTTGAGAGGTGGAAGTTGTTAACAGACTTTCTTGACTACAGGAGCCTCAACAGATTTAAAAGTGACCCAGCCTTTGAAGCGAGAGGAGGTAATTTACATGTACACACGATGGATATTTACATCAAACACCACTTCTTACAACAGCCGTACCTATGTTTAGAGCATCATCTACCATGCTTCAATAAGCAAATTCTGACCCACAACTCCCTCCCTCAGCATCCCGGGAAGCTTAATCCTCTCCCTTTACAAGTTTAATTCACCTCAACGAGAAATCCGGACTGACAGGGTACCTAATTCACCAGCGAGGCAGAAAATTCAAGGCCCAACCTCCGTGCCCAGCTTTCCCCTTTTATGCACAGCCATTTATTTGGCCTTTCATCTCTCCCCCTATTTATTATTCCCTAACCTCCCTTCACTTCTCCCCACCAGCACTGACCTCTTTAGTACACCCACCCTGCCTCAGGACTCCAACATTCCCCCACCTCAGCCCACCAACCGCTGCAAACGCTCGAATGCCTCTGCAGACACCGCCACAGCGCCCAACAGACCGCCCTCACCCCGGACCCCAGCAGCCCCAAGAGCAGAAACTCCTAACGCAGAGAGGGCGAGGAGGCTGTTCGGCCAACCCACCAGACGAAGTCGTTGCTTTTGTCCTCGTAGGAGTTGATGAGCCCGTTGCACAGGGGGGCAAGCAGAGGTCGCTTCCTGCTGCCGCTCCCTAGGCTGGAGCTGCTCCCTCCTACGCCGGCGCTGGGCCTGGCTGCGCAGCTGAGCCGGGACAGGCCCGCGGACACCGCCCCGCCGCCGCTCCCGCCGCCGCTGCCGGACACTGCGGCCGCCACCAGCACAGGCCGCACCGGGGCCCCGAGGCCGCCCGAGCCCGCGGCCTGGGCCGCCCCGCCGGACCCCGGCGCCGCGGCCGAAGCCGCTACGGAAGGGGGCGACGGGGAAGAGGATAAGGACGAGGAGGCGGAAGTCACCGAGGAGGCCGCAGAGGAGCCAGGGCTGGTCCCGGCTGAGCCCGACCCGGCCTGGCGGCTCCCAGACATCGTGACTCCCTCCCCTCCGGCCGGGCGCTCGGAGGAGAGGGACAGCGACTGCGACCCGCCGCCGCCTCCCTCCCCTCTGCCTCAGTACATCCTGAGTAGGCGCGCCGCGCCGGGAGGTGGGGCTGAGGAACAATAAAGTTGATTTTTGTACGGCAACCACACAACAGCGTCCGACGGGAGGGGGCGGAGAGAACTATTAAAACAAGAGCAGGAACCACTAACGCTCTCTAGGCCACCGCCGCCGCGATCGCCGCCGCAGCCAACCCGGGCGCTCTGTGGGCCGGCCGTGCGCGCACGCGAGCGGCGGAAGGGGCGGGAGTGGCGGGGGATACAACTTTAGACACGGCGCGGGCGGCGCTCAGACAAGCAAAACGTGCCCTAGGCAGCGGCGGCGGCCTAGTAGCGACCGCCGCCCTCGTCGAGAGCTGGTTTCCTTCGTGACTTGCCTGAGAGTAGGGCCGTGTCAGTGGGTGAAACAGCTGCGGAGAGAGGAAAGGATGGTAGGGGTGGCGAAAGGGTTTGGGGAAAGGGGAGGGGGGAAAGCGCTCCAAAAGCGACTGCGCACGCGCGCCCTGGGCGCCGACCCTTGCGGGTTACCCAAGGTCCCCGCTCCAGGCCAAGAAGAGCGGCGCCGGCGCGGGGCAGTTGCACCACGCATGCGTGAGGGCGAGCCGCATTCCTGAACGTTAACCGGGAGCGGTAGCTGTCGCTTGGGAGGCAGGCAGTATGACCCAGTGGCAAGGGCACGACAGGTACTTCCGAATCTGGGATTGAAGGCCCTGAAGACTGGGGCACACGGAAAGAATCTAGAAGCTCTGAGCAGTTGAAAACAGCACTGGACTGAGAGTCAAGGACTCTGGGCTTTGCTGTTAGCCGTTCGACAGTATTGAAGTCAGTGAATAGTGCTTTGTAAATTGCAAACATTGTAGCAAGTGTCACCTATTGTATGCGTTCGACCATGATCTCTTGTTTTGAAAAGTTATTTACCAAATTAAGCATAATAATAATGGGGAAACAAATCATGCTGAATCGGACCACAGCTCAGTTAAAATCTCCGTCTAACGTGAGTCTGATATGATTTTTAGCACAAAACAAGGAAACCTGGCAGTTAATACCACCAGAAGATGCAATTTATGGTAGGCTTTTTGAAATACTGAAAGTTGATTACAGATTTTCATTTGCCATTTTGAGACTCCCTAAGATTCTGGGGGATGTTAATTAGAAACAACTAAACTGTGATTTTCAGTATCCTTTACAACGCTATCATTCTATGATTCTCAGAGGGAAGGATCTCAGAGTTAATTCTGTTCTGGGTATTGAAGACTATAGGGGCAACTAGAAGGCCTTTCCCTAGGAACAGCTGTCCATGCTGAGGGGACAGGGCCAGGGAAGGGCCTAGATGAAGGCCCACCAGCAACAATAGCTAGCCATTCACCTGGCAGTGAACCATCGTAAGGCTCAAGTCTGCCTTAGCTGCTCACCTTCATGTTCCCAGCTCAGGTTTCTGCTCAGAATAATGGTACAAGAATGGGCATGGGGCTTCCCTGGTGGCGCAGTGGTGGGGAGTCCGCCTGCCGATGCAGGGGACACGGGTTCGTGCCCCGGTCCGGGGGGATCCCACATGCCGCGGAGCGGCTGGGCCCGTGGGCCGTGGCCGCTGGGCCTGCGCGTCCGGAGCCTGTGCTCCGCAGCGGGAGAGGCCACAGCAGTGAGAGGCCCGCGTACCGCAAAAAAAAAAAAAAAAAAAAAAAAGAATGGGCATGTCAGATTTCCAACAACCACCTTCCTTTTATGAATATTGTGTTATCCAACCCTTTGTTTAAATTCACTGTCAAGACCCATCTAAAATGTGAAGACTTACTGACTTCTCGGCAGAAAGAGTTGCCCCCATTTGTGGCTCTAGGATATTTTGTTTGCACTTATAACATTGTATTTTAGTAGCTTATACGTATAATTCTCCTCTACTAGCCTATCAACTTCAGCTTTGTATTCCCAGCGAATTCACCACGTAACACAATTCCTGGCCTATGGTAAGTGCTTGTTAAACTTTTCTTGGCAAACAAATAAAGCAATTGATTTCATTTTTATCTTAATTATTTGCTTAAACTCTATCTTTCCAACTAAAATTTAAGCTCTATGCAAAAGAGAACTATATTCTCAGTGGGCATTCCATAATTTTTTTATGAAAGAATGGATGAATAAATGTAAAGAATTTGATGAATATTTATTGAACATTTATTACATATAGGCCTGGACTAGGCAAGGAAGAGATAAAGAAGTATATAAAACATTGCCTCTATTCAGAAAGTTTATGGAATAATTGAAGAATTAGAAAAATACATAGAAAGATAAGTAATATTACCAAGGTGCACATGCTTAATGAGTAAAGCAGAGAATCAGCATAGGAACTGAAGCAAGAGCAAGTGCTTAGGGCCAGCCATGCTGAGGGAGGGAAAGTTAGGCCTGAAGAGAAAAGTATGGCTTGGTCAGTCAAAGTGTAATTAAAGTCATGAGCCCAGAAAATAAGTAAAAAATGCTTACATCAAGTTCAGATGTCTATTTGGTAGGGGTAAAAGAGTTCATTCAGTAAAAATTCATTTGGGGGCCATATTGTAAAGAGCCTTGACTCTACTTTGAAAAATAGCCTACAAGCAATTGGAAAGAATGAAGCCATTAAGTGGGGATAAATATATTGAAAGTGGTGTTTTGAAGATGACGTTTTCAGCAGATTAATCTTTGAGAAGAGCTGGGAGATTAGGAGCAAAAAGACTAATTAGGAAAAGATTATAGCAGTCCAAGCATAAGTGATGAGATTCTAGATTAGGGTGCAGACAAGGAAAGTAAAGGAGTATTCTGAAAAACAAAACAAACAAAAACACAAAAGAATCTACAGGATTAAGTTGCTCTCTGTCAAAGAATATTCATGATCCTTGAGGGCATGACCCATGTCTGTCTTGTTCACCACTGTCTTTCCCAGTGCTTGGCACAAAGGCCAATAAGTTGATTAAGTAAAAATGAGGGAACAGGGCTTCCCTGGTGGCGCAGTGGTTGAGAGTCCGCCTGCCGATGCAGGGGACACGGGTTTGTGCCCCGGTCCGGGAAGATCCCACATGCCGCAGAACGGCTGGGCCCGTGAGCCATGGCCGCTGAGCCTGCGCGTCCGGAGCCTGTGCTCTGCAGCGGGAGAGGGCGCAACAGTGAGAGGCCCGCGTACCACAAAATAAAAAAAAATAAAAAAATAAATGAGGGAACACGAGGATGAATGACTCCAATGATGGTTTCTCATATACCAGCATGACAGAATTAGAGATGGACAGTGGATGGTTTAATTTTGGATGTGTTAAGTGAGCGTGGGATGAAAATACATTCAAGTAAGCATATCTAGCCAGTGACTGAAAATTCAGGCTAAGGCACAGGAGAAAATTCAGCACATAACAAATAAAACTTCAGGTTCCTGAGCTCTGTCTCCAGAGATATTGAATCTGTGGTTCTGGGCTAGGACCTATGGATATGCACTCTTATCATCACCCAGGTGAACCTGATGCAGGTAACCTTTTGAGAAATACTGTGATTAGTATTGTAGGGAGTATAGGAGAAATAGGTAAAATAGCCTCTTCCTTCCAGTTATCTTATTCAGGGAACAGAATGTGATATGACCCCAGCTGAGAAGTCTCCTAGGAAAAAATTATCAATGCTTATTTGTGTCTCTTTGGAACCTATCTTCAGTAAAATCTGAATTCACAAAAGGAAGCTGAGGGAATGTGATGCAATAGAATTTCCCTTTTATACCAGATAAATGTATAAAGACTATTCTGAAAGTACACAGTCCTTTCTAGTTTCTAATGGCAAGATCTTCTGGGAAAGCAGAAGAGAAAAGAGGAAGAATGGCAAAACATACACACACCCACACACACCCCCACATACACACACACAGGAAATCAGCCAATTCAGGAGAAGTAGCTAACAGGAGAAGAGAAGAGAACATTAATGAAAAATAAAAGTAAAAGTGAAATAAAAACTAAGCCCTAATAATTCCAAAGTCTTCTACAAAAACACTTCTGAAGTAAAGTCTCATGTAGTTAAGGATGGAATGGAATTACCAAGAGGATTGAACTTCCCAGACCTATTTCTAAGGTGTCTTATCTAAATACAATAGGGAAATACGGCCAGTGGTTTCCATCTTTAACTAACCCTGCCCTTTGGTAACCAATCTCCCAAAAAGATCCTCCCTAAAAAGCTTTATCTGCCTGACTCACCTGAAGGGTTTGCTTCCTGTTAGCCCTATATGCTGTCTAACCAAATCTGTGAATGAATGACAGCTTTCTATTACGTTTTTTTTTTAATTTAATGTGGTTGCCCTGTTACAAGAACATAAGGGATGTGAAATAAACATGTTATTGAACAGCTAAATTAAGAAGAAAAAAATATTTTCTGTCCATGTGAATGGAAGGAAAGAAATAGAAAAGTTTATGAAACGCAATAACAGTAATGCATCTAGCAGAAAATAATCTATAATCCACTGGTAAAATTAAAAGCTCCAATTTATACATTAAAACCAGAGGTAGATAGTTACCTGTGGAGAACTAATTTCTTATAATTTGAGGATAACTCTTTGCTGAAAATGTCTACCACGCTGTTTTCAATGCTGGAATTGCATCATTAGCTTTTATGCCCTTCTAGTCTTTCTGTATAAAATTACAAGCACTCTTTAGAGAAGGTAAACTAACAGCATTAATACCTTAGTAAGTCATTCATCCTATTAAAAGAAGTTAATTTCCTTTTGCAACCCACTGCTAGCAATTTTAGTCAAAGTACTTATAAAATACGGCCTAAGCCAATCAGAAGTATTGTAACAATGAAGAATTATAGGTAGAGCTGTATGAATGTGAATGCAAATTACTGAATAGGATTAGTCAGCTGAAAAAAAAAAGCAAAAAGCAAGATTGGGAAAAGCCAACATTGACTAGAAAAACATAAACTTGTTTTATGTGTGGTGAATGTGTACAGATTTTATGAATATATGGGTAAGTTTAGATCCACTTAAAGATCATAAACCAAAATGAGGTCTAATGCATTCTGCAAAAACAGAACAATTGATGTCATCATGAAGTGGAGACCAGGTAATATTAAAGAGCCAAAGAAAAAACACCTCACACTGAAACTGAAGCATATAACATTGCAAGTCATTTGCCCCTGGGATTTGACCATCCATGCATGTAGTGTCACATACCTAAGAGATCTGAGAACGTATGTATAGTTAGAATCAAGAAAGGTTTAAAACAGTACCTTATCGGGCTTTCCTGGTGGCGCAGTTGTTGGGAGTCCGCCTGCCGATGCAGGGGACACGGGTTCGTGCCCCGGTCCGGGAGGATCCCGCATGCCGTGGAGCGGCTGGGCCTGTGAGCCATGGCTGCTGAGCCTGCGTGTCCGGAGCCTGTGCTCCGCAACGGGAGAGGCCACAACAGTGAGAGGCCCGCGTACCGCAAAAAAAAAAAAACAAACAAACAGTACCTTATCCACTGTAATTTGCGTCGTCTCTTCCTAGATCATGAGTGATATTTCTTTCTGCCTAGTACCCTGAGTATACTAGGATGTATTTGCTGGCAAATCATCCTATGATATCTCCTCCAATACCCACTCCTATCACTCATTGAATTCTGTAAGAAACGGAATGCTAAAGTAGCACTGAATTATGTATTTGTGTAAACAGCCTAGAATGATGGATGAAGAGTATTTGGATATAATGATTATAATTAGATTTATATCAGGTTGGAAGAGAAGTTAGTTTGGGAGTCTATTCTTAACCTTTGAAGGTGATGTCAAGTAAAACAAAATAATCCATCTGCCAATATGTTTCCTCTTTTTCCTGAGTTCCTATGGTAATTCTTATATTCTAAATATGAATACTCAGATATAGCAGGTATTTCTTTTCTCAACACTCATTGAGTCCTCCCACACAGAGCCCTGGGCATCTTCCATTAAACCAGTTCATCAACTGCATTTGCACTTACCAATTTATTGTGAAATAGTAGAAACTGGTATTATCTCATCTTCGGTTTAGAAAAATTAGGTCAAAGCAGTAAAGCTGCTGGCCAAAATCCCAGCACTTCACCCTGTGTTCCACAGCTGAGGCTTGCTAAATCTGGGTGATCTCTGATGATAGTTGAACTGATGCAAGAGCATGTAATGGTTTTGAGTCAGTTAAACCCAATTCATAAATTAAAATTGAGTATCATATACCATTCTTCATTCTTCCTTTGCTGTGTAATACTACATAACTCTCAAATGTTTGGTTGGTACCAAGATGTAACCAATGTTGATAATACCTCTGAAGAAATTACAAGCTGAATTCCATGCTGAAAATCTAACTGAGTACTGGTATCCACTGAGGGACCAATAGCAGTGTATGATTTTTCTATTGCTGCCAAAACAGATTACCACAAGTTTAGGAGTTTATAGTAACAGAATTTAGGCTCACTGGTTTCCCTGCCTGCATTTCAGAAGACTGAAATCAAGGTGTCAGCAGGCCTACTTTACTTCCTGGAGACTCTAGGGAATATTCTGCCTCCAGGCTCGTTCAGGTTGTTGGCAGAATTGAATTCTGTGTGGTCATAGGACTGATGTTGGTTTTTCTTTACTAAGAAAAGTCTCAGCTTCTAGAGGTCACCTGCATTCCTTTGCTCACAGCCCCCTTCCTCCATCACCAGCCCCAGTAGGTGGGTCAAGACCTTCTTACACCGTATCTCTCTGACTGAATCTTCTGCCTTCCTCCTCTACTTTTTAAGAGCCTGTGTGATCACATTGAACCAACCTAAATTAACCTCCCTATCTTTTTTTGGGGGGTAGGGGGGCATGCTGGGAGGCTTGTGGGATCTCAGCTCCCCAACCAGATATCAAACTGGGGCCCTTGGCAGTGAAAGCATGGAGTCCTAACCACTGGACCGCCAGGGAATTCCCAACCTCCCTATCTTAAAGTCAACAAATTCCAGTTGCAAAATCTCTTTTACCTTGTACCATTAACAATTGACAGGTTCCAGGGATTAGGACGTGGACATCTTTCCTGGGGCTTTAATCTGTCTACCACATAATCCATAATCTACTGATAAAATTAAAAGTGCACATTAATGTAGTACGTTAATAGTAGGGGAAACTGTTGGCAGGGAGGAGAGATATGGAAGCTGTATGTACTCTCTGCTGAATATGTCTGTAAACCTAAAACTGCTCTAAATAATAAAGTCTAATAATTTTTTAAAACACATGGAAATAAAAATAAATAAATAAATTTCCAGAGGTTTGAGTATTAGATACGGGATAATTGAAGGGCAAAAATAGACAAAGAAATGTTAGAAGAAAACTTCCCAGACCAGAATAAAAACTTTACAGTAAGATCAAATGACCCAACAAGTGCCAAGCAAAAATATGAAAAAAATGTTTTTGCCAATGAGATTTCAGATCATCAGAGATAAAAAGGAAATACTAAATTATTTTCAATATAGAGGAAGATAACTATTACTTAAGAGTAATGAGAATCAGGGACTTCCCTGGAGGTCCAGTAGTTAAGACTCTGCACTTCCATTGCAGGGGGCACAGTTTCACTCCCAGGCAAGATCCCACATGCCGCACGATGTGGCCAAAAATTTAAAAATACAAAATAAAAAAAAAGAATAATGAGAATCAGATTGACACTGCATGTTGTTACGGTCTGAATGCCTGTGTCCCCACCCACAAATTCATATGTTGAAACCCTAACCTCCAGTGTGACGGTATTAAAAGGTGGGGCCTTTGGGAAATGATCATGAGATCATGAGGGTGGAGCCCGCATGAATGGGATTAGTGCTAGGGGCTAATTAGAGTAGAGATAGGGGCTTCCCTGGTGGCTTAGCGGTTAAGAACCCACCTGCCAATGCAGGGGACATGGGTTTGAGCCCTGGTCCGGCAAGGTCCCACATGACGCAGAGCAACTAAGCCTGGGCACCACAACTACTGAGCCTGCACTCTAGAGCCCGCGAGCCACAACTACTGAGCCAACATGCCACAACTACTGAAGCCCGCACGCCTAGAGCCCGTGCTCCACAACAAGAAGCCACCACAATGAGAAACCCGCACACCGCAACGAAGAGTAGCCCCCGCTCGCTGCAACTAGAGAAAGCCCGCGCGCAGCAACGAAGACCCAACACAGCCAAAAATAAAAACAAATAAATAAATTAAAACCAAAAAAAAAAAAGGAGAAGAGATAGAGGAGCTTGCTGCCTCTCTCTCTCCCTGCTCTCTGCCATGTGAAAATACAAGGAGAAGACAACCATGTACAAACCAGGAACTGGGCTCTTATCAAACACCAAATCTGCCAGCTCCTTGATCTTCGATTCCCAGTCTGCAGAAATGTGAAAAATAAATGTTTGTTGTTTAAACCATCCACTGCATGGAAATTTGTTATGGCAGCCCAAGCTAAGACAGATGTCTTATAAGCTACACGCTAATAGAAAATGATGCCTTCAAAGTTCTGAAAGAAATCTATGTTGAGCCTAAAGTTTTTAAACCAGTTAAATTATCAGTCAAGTGTGAGGGCAAAATAAAAATATTTTCATACATCAAAGTACATGAAATGCTTACCATGTATTGTAGATACTGATGGTGCCCAACCCAGATTCTGTTTACCTGGCACCCAGCTGCTGAGTGTTGGCTGCTAATGGCTGACAGCTGCCTTCTTCTCTGGAGGATTGCCATTGAGGATACTGGAGCTGGGAGCAAGGGCTCTGGAAAATTGTTCTTCTATGTATTGGAATGTTAACCTTACTAACCTGCTCCTATCCCTCTACCACCCCTCCCACCCTGGCAGCCAATGGCCAATGATTGACACGAGGGTAAATGAAAATCCATCCTCCTTGGGACCAACTTTGCAGTGTAGTTGGTGCTCCCAGGCTCCCTGGAGGACTAGACTGAAAGTAGTCTCCAGTTGAGACCTCAATCTTGCCTAGTTTTCTTCCCCTACCCTATCCTGCTTCCTTCACTTCTGTTCTTCTGAGAGCAAACCCTCATTAAATCACTTTCATAAGAATTCCCATCTCAGACTCTGCTTCTAGGGAACACAATCTCATGCTCTACACATTCTGAAAAAAAAAAGATTGCTTAAGAATGAACTCCAATTTACACACCCAAGGAACTTCTTCTTCTGAACAGTATGGAGTAATGTGAACCAAATTTGTCCTCCCACATGAAACAACTAAAAAGGTGACACTAAATGAAACAATGCTTTTAGATATTAGATATCAGGTAGTACAGAACAGTGGTCCCTGAGAAAGGGGAAAAAAGTGAGGTGAGCCCTACAACTGCCCCAGCTTACTGCCTGAAGAATAGCTCCAGGCCACACTACAGGGAGGGGGACCCAGGTCTCAGATAAGGAAAGAGAAGTGGGAGTCTAGGAAGTGGCTGAGAATCCACTGGCTAGCGTTTTCAGGGCAGAGTTGCAGAAAGGAAAGGGCTATACAAAGAGAGCTCCAACAACCTGAAGAGTTCCTTCCTCAGGTCTTCAGCTCAATACTGATTAGGGCAAGCACGTGAGGAAACTGCCTGAGGATAGTTAGGGAAAGAACCACCCAAAGAAGCAGGGGGACCACTCCCAAAGCTCACACAGAACGAGGAAGAGTCATTGAAATGTGAAAGTTTATTGCAGCAACTAGTACAAATTACCCTAGCTAAAATTTCAATATGCTTTTCAAATTCTTAGCAAGCACTGAAAAAACAAGTAAGATATATAAATGTTAGACAGAGACAGTGCTAATATTATTCAATAAATCATGCTGGGGAAATTGTCTGTTTAGAAGGATTATAAATGAAGTCCTTACTTCACACCATGCAAAAAAAATAATATATATATATATATATGCATATATATAATCAACATAAATTGAAGTTTAAATATAAAATAATTATCAAATAATAGCTAATATTTTGATATATCATTACTGAGCCTAATATAACCTTTTTCATAACCTTGTGATATCAGTGTACTGTGACATTTAGGTCATGGTGAATGGGGTTCAGGCTTTAGAGTAAGACTGCCTGTATTTGCATCATTCCCCACCTTCATCTCTCACCCTTTTTTAGTATTTAAACCTGAGATCACATCCTTTTTCCTTTTTCTTTTTTTTACTGTGTAATTTCTTTTTAACATCTTTATTGGAGTATAATTGCTTTACAATGGTATGTTAGTTTCTGTTTTATAACAAAGTGAATCAGCTATACATATACATATATCCCCATATCTCCTCCCTCTTGCATCTCCTTCCCACCCTCCCTATCCCACCCCTCTAGGTGGTCACAGAGCACCAAGCTGATCTCCCTGTGCTATGTGACTGCTTCCCTCTAGGTATCTATCTTACATTTGGTAGTATATATAAGTCCATGCAACTCTCTCACTTTGTCTCAGCCTACCCTTCCCCCTCCCTGTGTCCTCAAGTCCATTCTCTATGTCTGCATATTTATTCCTGTCCTGCCCCTAGGTTCTTCATAACCATTTTTTTTCTTTAGATTCCATATATATATGTTAGCATACGGTATTTGTTTCTCTCTTTCTGACTTACTTCACTCTGTTTGACAGACTGTAGGTCCACCCACCTCACTACAAGTAACTCAATTTCGTTTATTTTTATGGCTGAGTAATATTCCATTGTATCTATTTGCCACATCTTCTTTATCCATTCATCTGTCGATGAACACTTAGGTTGCTTCCATGTCCTGGCTATTGTAAATAGAGCTGTAATGAACATTGTGGTACATGACTCTTTTGGAATTATGGTTTGCTCAGGGTATATGCCCAGTAGTGGGATTGCTGGGTCATATGGTAGTTCTACTTTTTTTTAAGGAACCTCCATACTGTTCTCTATAGTGGCTGTATCAATTTACATTCCCACCAACAGTTCAGGAGGGTTCCCTTTTCTCCACACCCTCTCCAGCATTTACTGTTTGTAGAGTTTTTGATGATGGCCATTCTGACCACTGTGAGATGATATCACATTGTAGTTTTGATTTGCATTTCTCTAACGATTAATGACATTTAGCATTCTTTCATTTGTTTGTTGGCAATCTGTATATCTTCTTGGGAGAAATGTCGATTTAGGTCTGCTGCCCATTTTTGGATTGGGTTATTTGTTTTTTTTGCTATTGAGCTGCATGAGCTGCTTGTAAATTTTGGAAATTAATCCTTTGTCAGTTGCTTCATTTGCAAATATTTTCTCCCATTCTGAGGGTTGTCTTTTGGTCTTGTTTATGGTTTCCTTTGCTGTGCAAAAGCTTTTAAGTTTCATTAGGTCCCATTTGTTTATTTTTATTTTTATTTCCACTTGTCTAGGAGGTGGGTCTAAAAGGATCTTGATGTAATGTTTATCACAGAGTGTTCTGCCTACATTTTCCTCTGAGAGTTTTATAGTGTCTGGCCTTACATTTAAGTCTTTAATCCATTTTGAGTTTATTTTTGTGTATGGTGTTAGGGAGTGTTCTAATTTCATTCTTTTACATGTAGCTGTCCAGTTTCCCCAGCACCACTTATTGAAGAGGCTGTCTTTTCTCCATTGTGTATTCTTGCCTCCTTTGTTGTAAACTAGGTGACCATATGTGTGTGGGTTTATCTCTGGGCTTTCTATCCTGTTCCATTGATCTATATTTCTGTTTTTGTGCCAGTACCATACTGTCTTGATTACTGTAGCTTTGTGGTCTAGTTTGAAGTCGGGGAGCCTGATTCCTCCAATTCCATTTTTCTTTCTCAAGATTGTTTTGGCTCTTCGGGGTCTTTTGTCTTTCCATACGAATTGTAAAAATTTTTGTTCTAATTCTGTGAAGAATGCCATGGGAAGTTTGATAGGGATTGCATTGAATCTGTAGATTGTGTTGGGTAGTATAGTCATTTTCACAATGTTGATTCTTCCGATCCAAGGACATGGTATATTTCTCCATCTGTTTATGTCATCTTTGATTTCTTTCATGAGTGTTTTATAGTTTTCTGAGTACAAGTCTTTTCACTCCTTAGGTAGGTTTATTCCTAGGTATTTTATTCTTTTTCTTGTAATGGTGAATGGTATTGTTAATTTCTCTCTCTGATCTTTCATTTTTGGTGTATAGGAATGCCAGAGATTTCTGTGCATTAACTTTGTATCCTGCTACTTTACCATATTCATTGATTAGCTTAAGTAGTTTTCTGGTAGTGTGTTTAGGATTCTCTATGTATAGTATCATGTCATGTGCAAACAGTGACAGTTTTACTTCTTCTTTTCTGATTTGGATTCCTTTTATTTCTTTTTCTTCTGTGATTGCTGTGGCTAAAACTTCCAAAACTATGTTGAATAATAGTGGTGAGAGTGGGCAACCTTGTCTTTTTCCTGATCTTAGTGGAAATGGTTTCAGTTTTTCACCACTGAGAACAATGTTGGCTGTGGGTTTGTTATATATGGCCTTTATTATGTTGGGCTAAGTTCCCTCAATGCCTGCTTTCTGGAGGGTTTTTATCATAAAGGGGTGTTGAATTTTGTTGAAAGTTTTCCTGCATCTATTGAGATGATCATATGCTTTTTATCCTTCAATTTGTTAATATACATCCTTTTTTCTTGTCTCTTTCATTTACCAATCTATGTACCTTTTCAATCTGAGTTCTTTTATTTTTCCTTAATTCTGGAAAATTGATCATTGCATATTTCATCACATACTTCCTCCTTTTTCTTCTAAGATTTCGATTAATTGAAATTTCAGTTAAGTACTTTTATTTCTATCCTCTCTACCTCTTACATATATATATGTATATAATTTTATACTTATATTCTCTCTGTTTATTTTTTACCTTCTAGTAGAGCTTCTCTATCTTATCTCACTAATGTGTTTTATGGCTGCATCCATCTGCTATTATCCTATTAATTATTATACTTTTCCTACCAAATACTTTCACTTGGTTCTTTTTTTATAACTTTTGGTTCCTGAGACAGATATGATTAGTAAATAACATCCAATCATAAATTAATTACTCATTTGTAGGAGGTTCAGTGGATTAGTCTTTCTCTATTCTTCAGTAATTATATACATTCATTCAGCAAGCATTTATCGGACACTTAACATGTATCAACCAGTGTACTGAGTTCTGGAGATAGAGTACTTACACAGAGTTCCTTCCTCATGTGTTTTATGTGTTAGTAAAAAAATAAGTTAACATTTAAGTCAGTAGATAAGTTCTGTGAAACAAAGTTGACTGATGGAAATGCTATTTTGCTTAAGTTGGTCAAAACCATCTCTGAGACTAGTGTTTGAGCAGAGGTCTGAAATAAAAGAGGAAGTGGGCCAAGGGAACAGCAGTAGATGATCATTCTAGGCAGGGATTATCAGAGCATGTGTAAAGGCCCTGAGCAGGGGAAATGCTTAGTATTTGAATCTCAAAAGTCAGTATTCTGGAGCAGCATGTTAGGGGGAGAGAGAAAGTGAGAGAAAGAGAGAGAAGAAATGAGGTCAGAAAGGTAATATTAGAGGCTAATTTATATTCCTTCCTGCTCCAATTTGTATGTTGAAGCCCTAATCCCTCATCCCTCAAAATATGACACTTGGAGATCGGGTCTTTAAAGAGGTGATTAAGTTAAAATGAGGCCATTAGGGTGGGCCCTAATCCAATATGACTGGTGTCCTTATAAGAAGAGAAAATGCGGACACACAGAGATACCAGGGGCATGTACATTGGAAAGACCACATGAGGACACAACAAGAAGGCAGCCATCTACAAGCCAAAGAGGGCAGCCTCAAGAGAAACCAACCCTGCTGATGTCTTAATCACAGGCTTCTAGCCTCCAGAACTGTGAGACAATAAATGTCTGTCTTTTCAGCCACCCAGTCTGTGGTATTTTGTTATAGCAGCCCTAGTGAAATAATAGGTGGCCAGGAGCCATTTTTAATAGTAAACTGTAAAAATTTGAATAGAGATTTTATTCATAGAAACTGTGCAAAATTATATGTTCCATTTGTTTTAATGGTGTACTTGGTGGGACTTTCCAGAGAATTATATTGTATTAAGACTCACAGTTTATTTCCACTTTTTTCCCATGAGAAAAGAATGCATAATCAATGATGTGGTGGGAATTCCCTGATGGTCCAGTGCTTAGGACTCCACATTTTCACTGCCGAGGGCATGGGTTCAGTCCCTGGTCAGGGAACTAAGATCCCGCAAGCTGGTGACATGTGGGGATCTGTGCCCTTTCTCCTTTTTGGTCCATGAGACTGAGTCCATGGGAGAGAGAGCCAAAACTCAAATTCCAGCAAATTTAACATATAATCCAGACTTAAATCAGTGAATCACATTCTTAGTGCCTCCCCCACCCTTCCCAGCAGAGTTATTGGTTCAGCAATGGACAAATTACTCAAGAAAGAGGAGCTTTTCCTGGGACATCTAGGAAGAAGAGCTTGTTCCTTTCTCTTTAGATCTGAAGCCAAAGAAGTCATAGCTGTTGCCACCATGTTGGTACCATCTTGCTACCATGTGGAACCCAAGAATGAGATCAACATAGATGAAAGCAAAATTAATAAATGGAGAGAAATGAAATTCTAACCAATCGTTTCAGCCCTGAATCGTGCCATACCTGATATCAGCACTAACCCGAAGTATTTAGTTACACAGGCAATAAATTTCTTACTGCTCTCATTGCACTTAACATTGTAATCGTCAGTATCTTTCAACTAAACTGTCAGATTCTTTTTTTTTAAATTTCTGCATCTCTTTTGTTTCCTGAAAGCACATTCCCAGGAAGTATAAATGAATATAAATGTATTTACATGTTTATTATATTTTGCCAAGTTACCACTTTTTAACACTGTATTAATACTGTATTCTGAAGGGGAGAAGTCACCATAAAGTAGGCAACGTTAGACAATCAGAGAAAACATGATATAAAAGAGAGAACACTTCTCATGACAAGAGAGAATAACTGGATCCCCTCCTCAGTTCTATTACCCACTAGCTGTTTGAACATGGGAAGGCCATTTAAATTTTCTGGTTCTCTATTGATTCATATGTAAAATTATAGGAACTCTCTGTCTACAAAACTCCAGAAAAAAATTTATAATTTATGGCATAAAAATAACAGTTTTAGTTTGACCAGTCATCCATTCTGATTGCTTAGAGTGATGAAGAAACAAAAATTTTTTAAAATCAATTTCTCATCAGTGGTTTTGGCAATGTGGTATCATAATTAGTGACTTCGGTAAATTAAGTATACTAACAACGGTCATAGCATATTACAACTCAGAGAGTAAATTTGAAATAAAACACTGAGTGAAATAAATAATGCTTGGGACTTCCCTGATTGTGCAGTGGTTAAGAATCCGCCTGCCAGTGTAGGGGACACCGGTTCGATCCCTCGTCCAGGAAGATCCCACATGCTGTGGAGCAGCTAAACCCGTGTGCCACAACTAATGAAGCTTGCGTGCCACACCTACTGAAGCCCACGTGCCTAGAGCCTGTGCTCCGCAACAAGAGAAGCCACCACAATGAGAAGCCTGTGCACCACAATGAAGAGTAGCCCCTGATTGCCACAGCTAGAGAAAGCCAGCACACAGCAATGAAGACCCAATGCAGCCAAAAAAAATAATTAATTAATTAATTAAAAAATAATGCTTGGGACAGCATTGGCTTTAATGAGACAAAAGCCCATTGATATTCCCCGTTTCTATCTCTCTCCAGATCCATGAAAAGTTTGAATTACTCTGACTCAGATGTTTATGATAGAGATCAGAATTTATAAACTTTCCTACACAAAATAAATGGTAATTTAAAACTTGGATCTCTTGGACATAGGATAAAATTTTGTATGCATTATGTATTTAAAATTTAGACTGTCAGATTCTTGATTGCAATGACTATGTCTTCTCTGGTCTATTCCCAGCATCTGGCAAAGTGTGGTATATAGAGGACAAGGTTCATATATTTTTTACTAAATAGATATTGAATTAAGATGCTCCCATATTTTAAAGATACCTTAAAGACTTATCCAACGTCCTTTGTGATTTTGAGTTTTTACAACATCATGAAGATATTTTCTAGTCTAGCGTGAATGCATGACTCAGAGAACTCACTAATATCCTCTTAGTATCGTGACTCCATATTTTTGGTGGGTTATATATTTGATACACTTCCAAACACCTCCATAGCAACTGAAGTTTCAAAAATACACTCAAAAGTCATATTTTCATCCTTGTCAGTTTATATACTATATATCATCTCAGATCAGAAGCCCCAGTTGCGATCTGTTTTGGAAGTCCTTGTTTGCCTTCCTCCTACTTGGGAAGGAATACAGTCTCCAGACTGATATTATTCATTTGTTCATTCTTTCATTCACGTGTTCAGTCAATGTATTATCAATCTACTGCTGCATAACAAATACCCACAAACTTAGAGGCTTAAAACAGTACCACTAACCGTCACTTGAGTCCATGATTTTACAAGCTGACAATTTCTACTGAGCTCCACTGGGAAGTTCTTCAGGTCTCACTTGGACTCTCCCCTGTGTCAGCAGGATTGGCTGGAGGCTAGATGGTATATGATGACCTCAGCTGGAACAGCAGCAATCTGCTCTACTCTATGTGGTGTCTCATTATTTTATCCGGAGTATTAACTCAAGGTTAACCATAAAACATAAAACCCTATGTTTGGGATGTCACAGAGTAAGCAATACCAAGAGAAATCATTGATGAGACTGGAATAAAAATCAAATCTGTATTTAGTGAATTTGAGAGTGTATTCGAAAGGATTATTGCAAGAGAGGGAAACAAACTATTGCAAATTGAGGAGGGAGGTTATTGCCACAGGGAGAATGCTTTGACCATAAGGTCTGTAAGCAACTGCAGAGTTAGGCAAAAAGAGAAGAGTAAACAAAGCTAGAAAGAACTAGGTGTGTGGAACAGGATGTGTGTGAATGCATGGCACATTCAGGTAGTAGACCAGAGAATATTTTATTTTACCTGAGGCCAGTTTATTCTCAGGAAGGGATGTATACTGGCTTAGGTTGAGGGTGAGCCAAAGTTTAGGGGCCTGGAGTAAGGAGACAGATTAACAGGAGGAAAAATAATGATTTTAATTATATACTTATGGGGCTTCAAAGAGGAAAAGTCAATTCTTGGTTAGTTGAGAAGAGAAAGTGTTTGGTAAATAAAGGTTGCCCTGCTGTGCAGATAAGTCTCTCAAGTGAAAAAATTATCTCTAGAAATAACCCTCTTCCTGGTGCAGGCTCCATTTCTAACATAGATTTCCTTTATAAATGTAGATTTCTCTTACAAAAGGGTATTTCTACTCTGTTTTCAGAGCTTCTCCTATATCTACAGTTTCTTAAAAATAATCAGTTCACATTAATCCTTATGCCAAAGAGGCATATTTTGGGATGACATATTCTGCTTCCCCTCAAAATGCTACCTTGTTTTTATTATAATAAACCTCAGAAAGTCCTATTGTTGTTGAACACAAGTTCAAGAGTCCAACACACAGTGAGGCCAAACAAATGTCAGAGTTTGGAGCGGAGAATGGTTTATTTTAAAGGCCAAGCAAAGAGAGCAGGTGGCTTATGCTCAAAAGACTTGAACTCCCCAATGGATCTCAGAGAAGAGGTTTTTTTTATTATAAATTTCTTTATTTTTTATTCCACTTTTTAAATTTTTGGCTGCATTGGGTCTTCATTGCTGCACACGGGCTTTCTCTAGTTGTGGCGAGCAGGGGCTACTCTTCGTTGCGGTGAGCAGGCTTCTCATTGCAGTGGCTTCTCTTGTTGTGGGGGATGGGCTCTAGGTGCGTGGGCTTCAGTAGTTGTGGCATGTGGGCTCAGTAGCTGTGGCTCACAAGCTTATTTGCTCCACGGCATGTGGGATCTTCCCGGACCAGGGCTAGAACCCATGTCCCCTGCATTGGCAGGCGGATTCTTAACCACTACACCACCAGGGAAATCCCCAGAGAAGAGTTTTTAAAGGCAAAATTTGGGGTGAGGGCTACCGGGTGTCTGACTTTCTTCTGATTGGCTGGTAACAGGGTAGTGTTCCAGAAATCTTGTGCTCAGCCTGCAGTTACCAACCTTCACCTGGGTGGAGGGCTTAGTTCCTATAGAGGAACTCAAAGATCTATTGTTACGTATATCCCTTGAGGAGGAACCAGGACTCTGCTTTATTTCTCCATTATTGTTTCTTGACTGCTTTTCTTTTGTTTCTGCATTCCCTCCATAATTAGTAATTGTTTGAATCTGACCTTTGGAACTCAGGGAAGCTCTAGGAGGCTGAAGCCTTTTTCCTATAAGCAAGAAAACAGGGGACATGGAAAGGCTTTTTTACCCAGGAGGGTCCCACAGGGGCCTGCTCGGTTTCACTATCTTTTAGGAATGGATAAGTATCATAGAGCCTGGGGAGAAAGTGATCACTCATTCTGGTAAGAGAAAGCCTCGCATGTCAGTGAGGACATGATTCTTCACACTTTCCAATGGAAACAGGCAGGAAAGCCAACTTCCCACAATTTACACTAAGTTAACTGGAGAATTTTTGGTTGTTAAGAGGGAATAATTTATAAATGTGGACATCCTGATGGCAGTAGGCAGAAAGAGAGTGAACTGAGACATTCTATTAATATCAAAGAAATCTGTGTAGGTGTCTATGGTACTGCTGTGCCAATGACGTATTAAGGACTTAAAGGACTGCCTACTTAGGAGGTAGGGGCTATTGTGTGAGTTAAGAGAAATCCAGGGCCTTTGTCACAGCTTGCTGAGAAGACTGGGGCCCAATCATCTTTGCCCCAGCTTAGGAGCAATTGTTCCATGCCAAGAGAGGCAAGCTGAGAGGGTCTCAGGCTGCTGCTTCCCCCGCAACTTCACTGAGCACTCAGGTTTTACAGCAGGGGTGTCACTCAGAGAGAAACTTGCCATTGTTCCCAACCCCAGCTTCAGAGCTTGGGCTCAGAAATTTTTCCTGGGGAGAGAAGTGGGCCATAAAACAGACAGCTCCTGATCTTTTCCCAAAGGAAATGACTTCATTTGTAGCAGAGTTTGGAGAGTTCAAGTCTACGGGCCTGAACAGTAGAGGCTGTGATAAGAGGAAGTTGGATAGAGACCCGTGCATTTAATAAGGATACAGACCAGACTGTAGGCTGGTTGGTTTAGGAGAGAGAACTGAGGAACAGGACAGCTGGGAGGACTCCTTTTGGAGTCAGAAAAAAATATAGAATACTACCTTCAGAAACTATTTCTTTAAAGGAGTTACAGTTTGATGGGATTAGTGTATAGAGCAATTTATGCCCCAGGACATTGATGAAAATAAATAAATAAATAAATAAATAAATAAAGCAACTAACGAGCGATTAGTGGAATTGGACATCTGGGTGTGGTCAGGGAAAGAGAGGAAGAGAACAAGTTCATCCCAGAGTGACTGTGGGCATATCCAAAACTGTCACGCCTTAAGGAGCAATATGAGAAGTTCAACACTGTGTATATGTGTGTTTATGTGTGTGTGTATGCACATGAGTTGGCAGGGAGACTAGACTTCACTAAAATAATCCAGCCAATCACGAAACAAATTGAGTGGGGAGGCACTTGCTAGACTAGTGTTGCTGCTAGCAATCTGGGCCAGCACAGTGGCTGAACTTAATGTCCCTTCCAAATGTGGAAAAGTTTGGATGAAAATAAATGACAAATGAGAGAAGGAGAAATCATAGCTGAGAGTAAAGGAGTGTATAAGTGGGTTATGCAATAAGAGAAATCCAACCTCAAGAGAGGCTCAGAGAAAGAGAATAATATTATTTCTTAGTATAATTATACCAGATGCCCAGACGGGCAAAGCTATGTTTGCCAAGACCACCCCTGCTTTTGATACTGACAAAGTCAGATGGCAGCCTGCAAACCTGAGTCTGGATGACGTTCTGGTCATAGGATATGTTTGATGAGCAGGATCAATGTTACTGACTAAATCAAGCCCTAATAATGTTCCAGTATCTTTGACTATTTTTCATGCTACATCTATCAATACTATAAAAGGTATCATTTGGGAAGGGATTTCTGAGAACTGCTTCCTACTGGAATTTCAGACCCTGTGGTGGATGGCTCCCAGCAGACTGATTACCGTGTAGCTATAAACCTTGATGAGCAAATGCTTAGAAAGTTCCCTGGTTATAATAGACAGAATACAATGGCAGTCTGCCCAACATGCCACAGTGTGGTGTGCTATGCACAAACACAATCGTCCTGGTTTTTGTGGATGGAAAGCTATAAGCAGAATGGGGAAAAAAAATGGGTTCCTACTGGGATTAAAGCAGTGGGCATCATGTGGTGGATCTGGGTCCCCTGGAGAACAGTCCCACTCAGACAGGAAGGCTGTGGGAGGACTTATGACATACTCAAACTAAATTACAGCTGGCTTTGACCAACCAACCCTATTATGGGGTGCCCAATATTTTTGGGTACAAAATATGTATCCTAACTGCACCCAGGCTGTTAATAGGCAATAGCAACAACGTGCATGGTGGATTAAACAACAATTGTCCACAAGTCAGAAAAGGGGAGATAGATGCCAGTCTAAGTATTCTGGGACAAGCAGAGTTTGCTTTTAATGAGGAGCAGCATTCAGAGAAAGAAGATTTATTCACTAGAATAGGCATATTAGAGGGAGTTCTCTTCCAGGCAGAAGGTAAAGGATAAGAGGCAGCTTGGAGAGAGAAAGAAGCACCAGCAAACTGCATCAGGCCGACTCCACAAGTAATGCTTGGTAATGCTAGAACCCAGGGTTGGGAAAGGGCCTGCACCCTGACGTGACAGGTCCTCTTGACTATTTGAATATGGATAGAGGCTGAAGTGGCCAGGAAAAAATGGTCCTCTATCCTAGTCCCTGGGCTTCAAGGGGGTACACCTGTGGGAATCTTAAGGCCTGCGAGCTCATGGAAGTTCTCTGTGGGCATGGCACTTGTAACTTACACCCATGTATAATGACTGTGCTTGCCCCCAGAATAAGTTGAAATAAAACATATCCTGCAGTATAGTTAGCAGGGATAGGAACTATTCTAAATATTGCTCATATCCTCCCTTTTGGAGGAAGATGGGCTCTGCTATATTTATATACAATGAAATGTGTCCTATAATACTGATATTCATTATCAAATGTATTGCGAGATTAAGTTAAAGCCTCCTCGGGATGTAATTACCTAAGGAGGAACTAGATCTAGCTAACCATAAGCTGATTTCTGTGCTAAATAGTTCTGCACAAGTTTATCATAAGGTATAAATAGCAATAGATGAAGGGGAAAAAATAATCAAACTAGTGCAAGAATATGAAATATGAAGATGTTTATAATGGCTTTATAGGATGAATTAGTTGAATTAGTTGTTTCTTTAAATTAGTTGAATTAGTTAAATCTGTCCCTACCCCACACTGGGCTTCTTCAAATGTTAGGCATATTTGTATTGGTTCTGTTAAAAATAAACAGCAGGTCTAAAATGGAGTCACTTGTGTTAAGGCCCCACATCAGCAAACCAAGACTTAATACCTAACCTAATTGCAGTTACAACCTCCCGCAGAAGTGTAACCTTTAATGAGTCAACCTGGAATTACCTGGTTAGCGCTGAGGTATTCGGCCAACAGGCCCTTCCGTTCCTATTAGGAGAGTGGCCTTACCTAAAACAATGCGTTCTTTGCTAATAATTTCCTTTTTCCTGTTCCCTCTCTGCCTTAAAAAAACTGAAAACCTTTCCTTTTCTGCAGCTAGATGAAGCTCCTTCTGTTTGCTAGGTTGGATGGTGCCAATTTCATGAGTCATTTAATGAAGCCAACTGGATTTTCAAATTTCCTCATTTGAATTTTTGTTATTTAACAGTAAGTACTATTGCTAGAACTGTTCTATAATATAAATGTTACACCAAATGTAAGTGCTTTGATAGGTATGATCATTTTGCTGTAAGGGATCTGTGTTCAAAAACTAGGAGGTGGCCCGTGATATTGAGATATAATAAGAAATATATATTTTGGTGCTTGTCTGTGATTCCTGCCTCTCAGCTCTAAAAACTTGTATTTTCCAAAGTGATTAGAGCAGTAGGGGCATCTTTTGTTTTATTTGGTTTTTGTCTTTGATTCCTGAAATGGTTTTAGAGTGATAAAGGTAAAATGGGTGCATTTTGTTATTCATAACAAACCCTTTCAAACACACCTGAGTTTATGTGAGTGAGGAAGTTTTTGGAAAGCCTCTAGATAACCTAAGGATGGGGGCGGGTTGCCAGGGGAACCAACTAGGGTAATTAGAGGGTTGAAAAGCAGGATGGTGAACAAGAACACATCCATGTGTTAGGAGGGTGGCATACCACAAACTCCAAGGGGACAGCAGCTCCTGAACTTGGAACACTTTGGGACCTTGCCCTACGTGTTTCTCCATCTGGCTGTTCATTTGTATCCTTTAATATCCTTTGTAATAAATTGGTAATCTAGTAAGTAAACTGGTTTCCTGAGTTCGTGAGGTGCTCTAGCAAATTAATCAAACCTGAGGAGGTTGTGGAACCCTCTGATTTATAGCCAGTCAGCCCTTCAGAAGTACAGGTAATACGCTGAACTTGGTAAGTAGTATCTAAAGTGAGGTGGGGACGGAGGGGGGCAGTCTTGTGAGACTGTGTCCTTAACCTGTGGGATCTGATGTTCACTCCGGGTAGATACAAAACTGAATTAAATTGTAGGGCACCCAGCTGGCGTTGCACAATTGCTTGCTGTGGGGAAAACTCCCAAATACGGCGACTAAAAGTGAAATAGTACTGAAAGTACACAAGTATTCAGTGAGTAGTGAGTAAAGAAGACTTTTATATACATGAAACAGGGCTTCCCTGGTGGCGCAGTGGTTGAGAGTCCGCCTGCCAATGCAGGGGATACGGGTTCGTGCCCCGGTCTGGGAAGATCCCACGTGCCGCGGAGCGGCTGGGCCCATGAGCCATGGCCGCTGAGCCTGCGCGTCCGGAGCCTGTGCTCCGCAACGGGAGAGGCCGCAAGAGTGAGAGGCCCGCGTACCGCAAAACAAACAAACAACCAACCAAACAAAAACACAATTCACAGTCTTCGCTGGAGAGTCGCCTCGTGCTTCAACAGTGCCTGGAGGGAGCCCGCCTTCTCACTGCCTCAAGGTCCTTCACGTCCGCTCCACGTCCGCTCCAGCACCGGAGCCTCATCTCCTCAGCTGCCTGCAGTGAGGACCATGGCCCCCTCGCAGGTGCGCCAGAGCTGCCATTTGGACTCGGAGGCCTCCATCAACCGCCAGATCAACCTGGAGCTCTACGCCACCTGTCCACGTCAGACTACTTTGACAGCGATGATATCGCTTTGAAGAACTTTGCCAAATTCTCCTG
The DNA here is from genome assembly GCF_964341445.2 of Mesoplodon mirus. Taxonomy (NCBI): domain Eukaryota; kingdom Metazoa; phylum Chordata; class Mammalia; order Artiodactyla; family Ziphiidae; genus Mesoplodon; species Mesoplodon mirus. The sequence continues at coordinate 166,127,730 of NC_138978.1, read as the reverse complement.
AGGAGAGGGAACATGCTGAGAAACTGATGAAGCTGCAGAACCAGAGAGGTGGTGGAATCTTCCTTCAGGATATCAAGAAACCAGACTGTGAAGACTGGGAGAATGGGCTGAATGCAATGGAATGTGCGCTACACTTGGAAAAAAAATGTAAATCAGTCACTACTGGAACTGCACAAAATGGCCACTGACAAAAATGACCCCCATTTGTGTGACTTTATTGAGACCCATTACCTGAGTGAGTAGGTGGAAACCATTAAAGAATTGAGTAACCATGTGACCAACTTGCGAAAGATGGGGGCCCTCCCGACTCTGGCATGGCAGAGTTATCTCTTTGACAAACACACCCTGGGAAACAGTAACAATGAGAGCTAAGCTTTAGGCTGGCTTCCTGAAGCCATGGGTGACTTCCCTGGTCACCAAGGCAGTGCATGCATGTTTGAGTTTCCTTTACCTTTACTATAAGTTGTACCAAAACATCTACCTAAGTTTTTTCGTTAGTACCATTCCTTCAAATAGAGTAATTTGGTACCCACCCCCCTCTTAAAAAGAAAAGAAAAGAAAAAAAAAAGCAAATAACAAAAATAGCCCTGGAAAGGGGCTGGGAGGACCAGTCTTGCAGTATTGAAGTTGCTGCAATATATTATGAAAAATGTCTATTTTTCAACAAAAAAGTTTGTGGAGTGCAAAAAACAGGAAATTGTGACCTATACATACAACTGAAACTGTCTGTGAGAGTAAGCAGATGAGAGATTTAAGAGAAAAAGACTTCGAAGTAGCCATTATAAATATGCTTATGGAACTAAATGAAAGCATGATTAAAGATGTAAGGAAGATATGATGACAGTGTGGCATCAAATAGAATATCAATAATGAGATAGAAATTATAAAGAAAAGCCAAATGCAAATTCCTTTGAATTTGAAGTTGAAAGGGTTGATGGAAAAAAAAAATGCACAACCTAAAAGTTGAGGATTATGTTTTATTTGGCGGACTTGCTGAAGACTCAGCTATGGGAGGCAACCTCTCAGATAGCTCTGGGGACTACACTGAAGAAGTAAGGGAGGAGCCAGGATATATAGCAGTTCAAACAAACAAACCAACCTCGTAGTCAAACATCAAAAGATCACTGCTAATTAAAGAAAACCAGACATCTCAGGTGAATGAATTTTGTGCTTTTCTATGTATGGGAAGGTGCAAAAGTCTGGGTTCATTGAAATCATTCCTTTGATACGTACCTTAACTATCTAGGGCCAGTATCCTGTTTTTCTCCATCCTCAATCCCCTCAGCATGCACAACGGGGCGGGGGTGGGGTAGGCGGGGTGCAGCTGCAGTGTCTGATGGCCGCAACATCCTTTGTTTACTGATATGGCAGTCCATGTCCACTAAAATTACAGTAACTAAAATTTAAAAATTCGCTAGAGGGATTCAACAGTAGGTTTGAATGGCAGAATATAAAGAATTAGCAAACTTGAAGACAGATTGATAAACTTCCTCTAAGTACACTTTAGCTCTGTCCAAAATATTTTGAGGTATTTTTATTTAGTTTCAAATATTTATTAATTTCTTCTGATTTCTTTGGTTATTTAGAAGCTTGTTGTTTAGTTTTTTGAGGCTTTTCTAAATATCTAATTATTATTGATTTCTGATTTAATTTCTTTGTGCTTAGAGAAAATATTCTGTAAAATTTAAAATTTAAAATATTGAGACTTGTTTTATGTCCCAGCATAAGATCTGTCTTGGTGAATGCTCTATATGCATGTGGAAAGAATGTGAATTCTGTGGTTTATTGGATATATTGTTCTGTAAAGGTCAGTTAGGTTAAAGTGGTTAATATTTTTAGATCTTCCACGTCCTTCTAGATTTTTATCTAGTTATTAAAGAGGAAATTGATATTTCTACTTTGTAAATTTGTCTATTGGTCTCTTTATTTCAGTCAGCTTTTGCTTCATCTTTTTTTTTTTTTTTTTTTTTTTTGCAGTATGCGGGCCTCTCACTGCTGTGGCCTCTCCCGTTGTGGAGCACAGGCTCCGGACGCGCAGGCTCAGCGGCCATGGCTTATGGGCCTAGCCGCTCTGCGGCATGTGGGATCTTCCCGGACCGGGGCACAAACCCGTGTCCCCTGCCTCAGCAGGTGGACTCTCAACCACTGTGCCACCAGGGAAGCCGCTGCTTCATCTATTTTTAAGCTCAGTTATTAGCCACCTACATTTTAGCTTTGCTATGTCTTCTTCATGGATTGACCTATTTATCATTATAAATGTCTCTATTTATGATAATTCTTCTTGTCTTAAGGTCCATTAAGTTTAATATTAATAAAACTTAGCTTTCTTTTGCATACCATTTACATGGTGTATCGTTTTCATTCTTTTCTTTTTAACCTATTTTTTCTAACATTTAAAGATATTATTGATATGGTTGGATTTAGTTCTGTCTTGTTTGTTACTTGCTTTTTTTTAAATTGAAGTAGAGTAGAAGTATAGTGTCATGTTAGTTTTGGTGTACAGCAAAGTGATTCAGATATATGTATATACCTGTATATATGTAAATATATATTCTTTTTGTCTTCTATGCCTGTCAGTGTGTTTCTGTTTTGTAAATAAGTTCATTTGTATCATAGTTGATTCCACATATAAGCAATATCATATGGTATTTACTTTTCTCTGATTTAGTTCACTTGGTATGATAATCTCTAGGTCCATCCATGTTGCTGCAAATGGCATTACTCATTCTTTTTTTTATGGCTGAGCAGTATTCCATTGTGTGTGTGTATATATATATATTATATATATATATCACATCTTCTTTATCCATTCATCTGTAGATGGACATTTATGTTGCTTTCATATCTGGGCTGGTGTAAATATGCTGCTATGAACATTGGGGTGCATGTATCTTTTCAAACTAGAGTTTTCTCCAGATATATGGCCAGGAGTGGGATTGCTGGATCATATGGTAACTCTATTTTTAGTTTTTTAACGAACCTCCATACTGTTTTCCATAGTGGCTACACCAATTTACATTCCTACCAACAGTGTAGGAGGGAGGGTTTCTTTGCTCCACACCATCTTCAGCATTATTGCTTGTGAACTTTTTTTTTTTACATCTTTATTGGAGTATAATTGCTTTACAATGGTGTGTTAGTTTCTGCTTTATAACAAAGTGAATCAGTTATACATATACATATGTCCCCATATCTCTTCCCTCTTGCATCTCCCTCTCTCCCACCCTCCCCATACAACCTCTCAAGGTGGTCACAAAGCACTGAGCTGATCTCTGTGTGCTATGCAGCTGCTTCCCACTAGCTATCTATTTTACGTTTGGTAGCGTATATATGTCCGTGCCTCTCTCTCACTTTGTCACAAGCTTACCCTTCCCCCTCCCCATATCCTCAACTCCATTCTCTAGTAGGTCTCTGTCTTTATTCCTGTCTTACCCCTAGGTTTTTCACGACATTTTTTTTCTTAAATTCCACATATATGTGTTAGCATACGGTATTTGTCTTTCTCTTTCTGACTTATTTCACTATGTATGACAGACTCTAGGTCCAGCCACCTCATTACAAATAGCTCAATTTCGTTTCTTTTAATGGCTGAGTAATATTCCATTGTATATATGTGCCACATCTTCTTTAGCCATTCATCTGATGATGGACACTTAGGTTGTTTCCATCTCCTGGCTATTGTAAATAGAGCTGCAATGAACATTGTGGTACATGACTCTTTTGGAATTATGGTTTGCTCAGGGTATATGCCCAATAGTGGGATTGCTGGGTCATATGGTAGTTCTATTTGTAGTTTTTTAAGGAGCCTCCTTACTGTTCTCCATAGTGGCTGTACCAATTCACATTCCCACCAGCAGTGCAAGAGTGTTCCGTTTTCTCCACACTCTCTCCAGCGTTTATTGTTTCTAGATTTTTTGATGATGGCCATTCTGACTGGTGTGAGATGATACCTCATTGTAGTTTTGATTTGCATTTCTCTAATGATTAATGATGTTGAGCATTCTTTCATGTGTTTGTTGGAAGTCTGTATATCTTCTTTGGAGAAATGTCTATTTAGGTCTTCTGCCCATTTTGGGGTTGGGTTGTTTGTTTTTTTGTTATTGAGCTGCATGAGCTGCCTGTAAGTTTTGGAGATTAATCCTTTGTCAGTTGCTTCATCTGCAAATATTTTCTCCCATTCTGAGGGTTGTCTTTTGGTCTTGTTTATGGTTTCCTTTGCTGTGCAAAAGCTTTGAAGATTCATTAGGTCCCATTTGTTTATTTTTGTTTTTAATTCCATTTCTCTAGGAGGTGGGTCAAAAAGGATCTTGCTGTGATTTAGGTCATATGTGTTCTGCCTATGTTTTCCTCTAAGAGTTTGATAGTTTCTGGCCTTACATTTAAGTCTTTAATCCATTTTGAGCTTATTTTTGTGTATGGTATTAGGGAGTGATCTAATCTCATACTTTTACATGTAGCTGTCCAGTTTTCCCAGCACCACTTATTGAAGAGGCTGTCTTTTCTTCACTGTACATTCCTGCCTCCTTTATCAAAGATAAGGTGACCATATGTGTCTGGGTTTATCTCTGGGCTTTCTATCCTGTTCCATTGATCTATCTTTCTGTTTTTGTGCCAGTACCATACTGTCTTGATTACTGTAGCTTTGTAGTATAGTCTGAAGTCAGCAAGCCTGATTCCTCCAGCTCCGTTTTTCGTTCTCAAGATTGCTTTGGCTATTCGGAGTCTTCCGTGTTTCTATACAAATTGTGACATTTTTTGTTCTAGTTCTGTGAAAAATGCCAGTGGTAGTTTGATAGGGATTGCATTGAATCTGTAGATTGCTTTGGGTAGTACAGTCATTTTCACAATGTTGATTCTTCCAATCCAAGAACATGGTATATCTCTCCATCTATTTGTATCATCTTTAATTTCTTTCATCAGTGTCTTATAATTTTCTGCATACAGGTCTTTTGTCTCCTTAGGTAGGTTTATTCCTAGATATTTTATTCTTTTTGTTGCAGTGGTAATTGGGAGTGTTTTCTGGATTTCACTTTCAGAGTTTTCATCATTAGTGTATAGGAATGCCAGAGATTTCTGAGCATTAATTGTGTATCCTGCTACTTTACCAAATTCATTCATTAGCTCTAGAAGTTTTCTGGATCTTTAGGATTCTCTATGTATAGTGTCATGGCATCTGCAAACAGTGACAGCTTTACTTCTTCTTTTCCAATTTGGATTTCTTTTATTTCCTTTTCTTCTCTGATTGCTGTGGCTAAAACTTCCAAAACTATGTTGAATAAGAGTGGTGAGAGTGGGCAACCTTGTCTTGTTCCTGATCTTAGTGGAAATGCTTTCAGTTTTTCACCAGTGAGGATGATGTTGGCTGTGGGTTTGTCATATATGGCCTTTATTATGTTGAGGAAAGTTCCCTCTATGCCTACTTTCTGTAGGGTTTTTATCATAAACGGGTGTTGAATTTTGTTGAAAGCTCTCTCTGCATCTATTGAGATGATCATATGGTTTTTCTCTTTCAGTTTGTTAATATGGTGTATCACGTTGATTGATTTGCATATAATGAAGCATCCTTGCATTCCTGGAATAAACCCCACTTGATCATGGTGTATGATCCTTTTAATGTGCTGTTGGATTCTGTTTGCTAGTGTTTTGTTGAGGATTTTTCCATCTATGTTCATCAGTGATATTGGCCTGTAGTTTTCTTTCCTTGTGACATCCTTTTCTGGTTTTGGTATCAGGGTGATGGTGGCCTCGTAGAATGAGTTTGGGAGTGCTCCTCCCTCTGCTATATTTTGGAAGAGTTTGAGAAGGACAGGTGTTAGCTCTTCTCTAAATGTTTGATAGAATTTGCCTGTGAAGCCATCTGGTCCTGGGCTTTTGTTTGTTGGTAGATTTTAAATCACAGTTTCAATTTCAGTGCTTGTGATTGGTCTGTTCATATTTTCTGTTTCTTCCTGATTCAGTCTTGGCAGGTTGTGCATTTCTAAGAATTTGTCCATTTCTTCCAGGTTGTCCATTTTATTGTCATAGCGTTGCTTGTAGTAATCTCTCATGATCTTTTGTATTTCTGCAGAGTCAGTTGTTACTTCTCCTTTTTCATTTCTAATTCTATTGATTTGAGTCTTCTCCCTTTTTTTCTTGATGAGTCTGGCTAATGGTCTATCAATTTTGTTTATCTTCTCAAAGAACCAGATTTTAGTTTTATTGATCTTCGCTATCGTTTCCTTCTTTTTCATTTATTTCTGATCTGATCGTTACGATTTCTTTCCTTCTGCTAAATTTGGGGTTTTTTTGTTCTTCTCTAATTGCTTTAGGTGCAAGGTTAGGTTGTTTATTGGAGATGTTTCCTGTTTCTTAAGGTAGGAATTTATTGCTATAAACTTCCCTCTTAGAACTGCTTTTGCTGCATCCCATAGGTTTTGGGTTGTCGTGTCTCCATTGTCATTTGTTTCTAGGTATTTTTTTATTTCTTCAGTGATCACTTCGTTATTAAGTAGTGTACTGTTTAAACTCCATGTGTTTGTATTTTTTACAGATCTTTTCCTGTAATTGATATGTAGCCTCATAGTGTTGTGTTTGGAAAAGATACTTGATACAATTTCAATTTTCTTAAATTTACCAAGGCTTGATTTGTGACCCAAGATATGATCTATCCTGGAGAATGTTCCATGAGCACTTGAGAAAAATGTGTATTCTGTTGTTTTTGGATGGAATGTCTTATAAATATCAATTAAGTCCATCTTGTTTAATGTAGCATTTAAAGCTTGTGTTTCCTTATGCATTTTCATTTTGGATGATCTGTCCAATGGTGACAGTGGGGTGTTAAAGTCCCCTACTATGAATGTGTTACTGTCGATTTCCCCTTTTATGGCTGTTAGTATTTGCCTTATGTATTGAGGTGCTCCTATGTTGGATGCATAAATATTTACCATTGTTTATATCTTCTTCTTGGATCGATCCCTTGATCATTAGGTAGTGTCCTTCTTTGTCTCTTCTAATAGTCTTTATTTTAAAGTCTATTTTGTCTGATATGAGAAGTGCTACTCCAGCTTTCTTTTGGTTTCCATTTGCATGGAATATCTTTTTCCTTCCCCTTACTTTCAGTCTGTATGTGTCTCTAGGTCTGAAGTGGGTCTCTTGTAGACAGCATATATATGGGTCTTGTTTTTGTATCCATTCAGCAAGACTTTGTCTTTTGGGTGGAGCATTTAATCCATTCACATTTAAGGTAATTATTGATATGTATGTTCCTATTCCCATTTTCTTAATTGTTTTGGGTTTGTTATTGTAGGTCTTTTCCTTCTCTTGTGTTTCTTGCCTAGAGAAGTTCCTTTAGCAGTTGTTGTAAAGCTGGTTTGGTGGTGCTGAACTCTCTCAGCTTTTGCTTGTCTGTAAAGGTTTTAATTTCTCCATCAAATCTGAATGAGATCCTTGCTGGGGAGAGTAATCTTGGTTGCAGGTTTTTCTCCTTCATCACTTTAAATATGTCATGCCAGGCCCTTCTGGCTTGCAGAGTTTCTACTGAAACACCAGCTGTTAACCTTATGGGGATTCCCTTGTGTGTTATTTGTTGTTTTTCCCTTGCTGCTTTTAATATGTTTTCTTTGTATTTAATTTTTGACAGTTTGATTAATATGTGTCTTGGTGTGTTTCTCCTTGGATTTATCCTGTATGGGACTCTCTGTGCTTCCTGGACTTGATTATCTATTTCCTTTCCCATATTAGGGAAGTTTTCAACTATAATCTCTTCAAATATTTTCTCAGTCCCTTTCTTTTTCTCTTCTTCTTCTGGAACCCCTATAATTCGAATGTTGGTGCATTTAATGTTGTCCCAGAGGTCTCTGAGACTGTCCTCAGTTCTTTTCATTCTTTTTTCTTTATTCTGCTCTGCAGGAGTTATTTCCACTATTTTATCTTCCAGGTCACTTATCCATTCTTCTGCCTCAGTTTTTCTGCTATTGATCCCTTCTAGAGTATTTTTAATTTCATTTATTCTGCTGTTCATTGTTGCTTGTTTCATCTTTAGTTCTTCTAGGTCCATGTTAAATGTTTCTTGTATTTTCTCCATTCTATTTCTAAGGTTTTGGATCATCTTTACTATCAGTATTCTGAATTCTTTTTCAGGTAGACTGCCTATTTCCTCTTCATTTGGTAGGTCTGGTGGGTTTTTATCTTGCTCCTTCACCTGCTGTGTGTTTTTCTGTCTCCTCATTTTGCTTATCTTAATGTGTTTGGTGTCTTCTTTTTGCAGGCTGCAGGTTCATAGTTCCCATTGTTTTTGGTGTCTGTCCCCAGTGGCTAAAGTTGGTTCAGTGGGTTGTGTAGGCTTCCTGGTGGAGGGGACTAGTGCCTGTGTTCTGGTGGATGAGGCTGGATCTTGTCTTTCTGGTGGGCAGGTCCACGTCTGGTGATGTGTTTTGGGGTGTCTGTGGACTTATTATGATTTTAGGCAGCCTCTCTGCTAATGGGTGGCGTTGTGTTCCTGTCTTGCTTGTTGTTTAGCATAGCATGTCCAGCACTGTAGCTTGCTGGTCGTTGAGTGAAGCTGGGTGTTGGTGTTGAGATGGAGATCTCTGGGAGATTTTCGCTGTTTGATATTACGTGGAGCTGGGAGGTCTCTTGCGGGCCAGTGTCCTGAAGTTGGCTCTCCCACCTCAGAGGCACAGCAGTGACTACTTGCTGCAGCACCAAGAGCTTTTCATCCACACGGCTCAGAATAAAAGGGAGAAAAAGTAGAAGGAAAGAAAGAAAGAAAGAAAGAGGATAAAATAAAATAAAATAAAGTAAGGTAAAATAAATTAAAGTTATTAAAATAAAAAAATTATTATTAAGAAGATAATTTTTACAGTAAAAAAAAAAAAAAAAGGACGGATAGAACCCTAGAACAAATGGTGAAAGCAAAGCTATACAGACAAAATCTCACACAGAAGCATACACATACACACTCACAAAAAGGGGAAAAGGGGAAAAAATCATAAATCTGCTCTCAAAGTCCACCTCCTCAACTTGGGATGATTCATTGTCTATTCAGGTATTCCACAGATGCAGGGTACATCAAATTGATTGTGGAGATTTAATCTGCTGCTCCTGAGGCTGCTTGGGAGAGATTTCCCTTTCTCTTCTTTGTTCGCACAGCTGCGGGGGTTCAGCTTTGGATTTGGCCCCGCCTCTGCGTGTAGGTCGATGGAGGGCGAATGTTCTTCGCTCAGGCAGGACGGGGTTAAAGGAGCCGCTGCTTCGGTGGCTCTGGCTCACTCAGGCCGTGGGGAGGGGAGGGAGGGGTCAGAGGCGGGGCGGGCCTGCGGCGTCAGAGGCCGGCGTGACGTCGCACCAGCCCGAGGCACGCCCGTGCGCTCCCTCGGGGAAGCCGTCCCTGTATCCCGGGACCCCGGCAGTGGCGGGCTGCACAGGCTCCCCGGAAGGGGGGCGTGGACAGCGACCTGCGCTCTCACACAGGCCTCTTGGCGGCGGCAGCAGCGGCCCCAGCGTCCCACGCCCGTCTCTGGGGTCCGCGCTTTCACCCACGACTCTCGCCCGTCTCTGGAGCTCCTTTAAGCAGCGCTCTTAATCCCCTCTCCTCGCGCACCAGGAAACAAAGAGGTAAGAAAAAGTCTCTTGCCTCTTCGGCAGGTCCAGACTTTTCCCCGGACTCCCTCCCGGCTAGCCGTGGCGCACTAATCCCTTCAGGCTGTGTTCACGCCGCCATTCCTCTCCCTGCGCTCCGACCGAAGCCCGAGCCTCAGCTCCCAGCCCTGCCAGCCCCGCCAGCCCCGCCAGGCGGGTGAGCAGACAAGCCTCTCGGGCTGGTGAGTGCTGGTCGGCACCGAGCCTCTGTGCGGAAATCTCTCCGCTTTGCCCTCCGCACCCCTGTTGCTTTGCTCTCCTCCGCGGCCTCGAAGCTCCCCCGCTCCGCCACCTGCAGTCTCCGCCCGCGAAGGTGCTTCCTACGGTGTGGAAACCTTTCCTCCTTCACGGCTCCCTCCTACTGGTGCAGGTCCCATCCCTATTCTTTTGTCCCTGTTTCTTCTTTTTTCTTTTGCCCTACCCAGGTACGTGGGGAGTTTCTTGCCTTTTGGGAGGTCTGAGGTCTTCTCCCAGCGTTCAGTAGGTGTTCTGTAGGAGTTGTTCCACGTGTAGATGTATTTCTGATGTATCTGTGGGGAGGAAGGTGATCGCGTCTTACTTTTCCACCATCTTCCCCCCTCGCTTGTGAACTTTTTAATGATGGCCATTCTGACTGGTGTGAGATAGTACCTCATTGTAGTTTTGATTTGCGTTTCTCTGAAAATTAGTGATGTTGAGCAGCTTTTCATGTGCCTGTTGGCCATCTGTATGTCTTCTATGGAGAAATGTCTATTTAGGTCTTCTGCCCACTTTTTGATTCGGTTTTTTGATTTTTTTGTTATAGAGTTGTATGAGCTGTTTGTATATTTTGGAAATTAAGCCCTTGTCAGTTGCACCATTTGCAAATATTTTATCCCAGTGTGTAGGTTGTCTTTGCATTTTGTTTATGGTTTCCTTTGCTGTGCAAAAGCTTGTAAGTTTGATTAGGTCTCATTTGTATATTTTTGCTTTTATTTCTTCTGCCTCGGGAGACTGATCTAAAAAAATATTGCTACGATTTATGTCAGAGAATATTTTGCCTATGATCTCTTCAGGGGGTTTTATGATGTCATGTCTTATATTAGGTCTTTAAACCATTTTGAGTTTATTTTTGTATATGGTGTGAGGAAGTGCTCTAATTCATTGATTTATATGTAGCTGTCCAGCTTTCCCAAAACCACTTGATGAAGAGATAACATACTCTCTTGACTGTTGTAGCTGTATACTAAGTTTTGAAACTAAGTCCTCCAACTTTGTTCCTCAGTATTATGTTGGCTATTCTAGGTATTTTGTCTTTCTTTGTATATTTTAAAATCATTTTGTCAGTAGCTACAAAATAGCTTACAGGGATTTTGATTGGGATTGCATTGAATCTATAGATCATGTTGGGGAGAACTGACATCTTAACAATATTGAGCCTTGTAATATATAAACATGGAATATCTCTCTTTTTATTTAGAGCCTCTTTGATTTCTTCATCAGAATTTTGCTGTTTCTACATATAGATTTTGAACATATTTTGTTAGATGTATAGTCAAGGATTTTATTTCAGGGTGGCTGTTATATGTGGTTTAAAAATTTTTTTAAATTCCAATTGTTCATTGCTGGTGTGTAAGAAAGCGATTGACTTTTAGATATTAACCTGTATCGCGCAAGCTTGCTATGATTTCCTCTTAATTCCAGAAATTTTTTGTCATTTTTTTTGGATTTTCTATGTAGGCAATCATGTCATTTGCAAGCAAAAACCATTTTATTTCTTCCTTTCCAATTTATGCCTTTTGTTCCTTTTCTGGTCTTATTGTAGTAGCTAGAACCTCCAATATAATATTGCGATGGACTGAATATTTGTGCTTCTCCCAAATTTATATATTGAGACCCTAATCCTCAATGTGACAGTGTTTGGAGGTAAGGGCTTTGGGAAGTAATAAGGGTTATATTAGGTTATGAGGGTGGGACCCACATGATAGGATTAATGCTCTTATACAGAGGAAAAGACACAAGATCTCTCTTTCTACTTGCATGCACCAGGAAATTCAAATAAATCAAATTAATATTGAACTCAGGTGTTGGGAAAATAATTAACTAAACCTAACAAAAACAGAAAGAACAAGTAAGAATAAAAGTACTAATTAATGAATTAGAAACAATAGAGTAAATATATAATCTAAGAGCTATTTTCTTGAAAACAAACTTTATTAAATAGAAAACTCACTAGTTTAACCTATCAAGATATGAGGGTGAAAATGCAAACACATAAAACTCTGGATGAAAATGGAGAAATGATAGCTATGGAAAAAAAAGAAAGAAATGATAGGCAAATTTTTTATAACTCAATAAATTTGAAAAATGTGGAATGGTATTGAAATTTATATACTGTGTTTCAAGTTTTATAAACCTTGAAAACTATAGTTTCTTTATTTTCTACAAGTGATCTGAGTATTTTCATAAATTCATATACCAGTGAATCATGGAAAAGTAAATGTATATTTGTATTTAGAAATATCTTATTATCTTCAAGATAAGAGTCTCTTTTCTTTAAAACTGGCCCTTTTGGATAAATGCTCAGTCTTTCTGAGTTTCTTACCTCTCTTCTTCCCAAAGGTAGCATCTGCATATAGTTGACTGGAAAACTGTGCTTTTTGGTGATGGGGAAGGGGAAGGCTTTGTCCTGGCTCTTCAGGGGACTCTGCTGTTGAGCTCTGCTGGTGAAACTCCTGGTCTCCTCTCTCAGTGTGGGGATTACCTGTGGGGAGTTTGGCCAACTTCCACGTGAGGAGGCCTTTCTTCAGCCTTTACTGGTGCCTCTGGCCCTCTGAGAATCTGGCTAAGACTTTCATGTGATTCCTCTTGGAACCTGCCCACAGGTTCTCAACCACATTTCTTGCTTGTCTCTTCCGTAGCAATCCCTCGGCAACTTCACTATCATCTACATTTTACAACTTTCCACAGGGCACATAGGAATCTCTGGATTCTTTAGGATATTAGCACTATCTCTGGTTTTCTATCCATTTGGCAAATTCATTCTGCAGATTTCACTCTGGAGTGACTGTCCCATTTTGATGTGGAAACATCTGGAACCATTCCCTATTCCCTACTCCACTGCTTGAGGGCATTTAAGCTTTCCACTAAATACAGAGCTTATGTTTTGGGAGAAGGAGCAGGAAAAGGTAAATGACGTATTTAAGCTGAAAGAAAAAATTTTAAGGGAGTTCCCTGGTGGCCTAGTGGTTAGGACTCCAGGCTTTCACTGTCGTGGCCTGGATTCAATCCCTGTTAGGGGAACTGAGATCCCACAAGCTGCGCCACGCAGCCAAAAAAAAAAAAAAAAAAAAAAGATTAAAAGAGAATGAGCTACTTTAAACTGTCTAGTTTATCTTCTCTCTGCCTTCCTGCACCACTCACCAGGATGGGTATACAAGAGGAACACTGGATTAGTTATGGAAAATAAAAGAAACCTGCATGTTTTGCACATCTCAGTGCTAATTATTCCATTTTTGAGCTTATTACATTTGAGGTATTTTTAGGTATAATCTCATTGATTGTAAACCTTGTTGCCCAGAAACTGTTCCTATTCAGAAACAGGGCAGATTCCATCTAAAACAGTCAGTCAGCCTGAAGGTTCATAGCTGATTTTTTTGGAGTCTCTGGCAAAACACTAATCTGATGGTGAGAGTTAAGTGTCTAAAGAGACTTCTAAACAAACAAGAAAACACTTCTCTTTATCAAAAGCAAGACTTGGAGCACTGGATAGGAAGTCTATCATAAGTGTAAGATGGAAAAAAACAGGATTAAGGCTAGAAACATCCAATAGTCAGGAAACGGAAGAACGTTTCCACCTAAGAGATCTGGAGAGAAAAAAAGGCTAAGTCAAGTGAGAAGTTAGCATCATCATATACCCTTTCGGGTCAAATCTTGGGAATCAGAAGACATGGCGGTACACCTGGATGAGCATAGGGAAATCAGAAGACATCAGAGCTAGTGACTAGCTTTTCTAGGCATACGCAGTAGATGAGGGAAAACTTTCCAATTTGACCCACATTCAGACAGGGCCACACCTAAAACGATTCAGGAGCAAGAGAGCAGCATTGGAAAAATAGGGGCTTCATGACTTGTGTGTAGTACAGAAGATTTAGAAATCCCAGTGTGCTTCATGTAGAAAACATAGAAGATAGACAAGTAGAGAACAGGTACCCTTGCAATGGGACCACCTTGGCAAGGAATAGGGTGATTCTACAGTGGACACTCCTGGTTTCATGGTCTTATCTGAGGGCAAGATGGAGGCTGTGGCTGAGGCTCAGAGGATCTGCAGCCCCAGAAAGAGCTAAGGTGGGACCATCAGACCCTGATTGTGTCTAGAAAACACACCAACTGATTCATTACCCAGGGACTTAAGTAAGTTTCAGAGTCTAACCTAAAGTCATACATGTGGACTCAAGGCACCTCCCTCATTTCTTTAAGGATTTATAATCTTCCAAATACACCTGATTACATCTTGGGTAGAGGGGGTGAGGAGAAATCCTAAAGCACTCAATATTTACCCTCAAAGACAAATTTTTCTAAAAGAGACTGAATTTACTGTTTTAAAGCCAAAGAGGGCCTCCCTGGTTGTGCAGTGGTTGAGAGTCCGCCTGCCGATGCAGGGCACACGGGTTCGTGCCCCGGTCCGGGAAGATCCCACATGCTGCGGAGCGGCTAGGCCCGTGAGCCATGGCTGCTGAGCCTGCGCATCTGGAGCCTGTTCTCCGCAACGGCAGAGGCCACAACAGTGGGAGGCCCGTGTACCACCAAAAAAAAAAAAAAAAAAAGCCAAAGAGACTAAGATGCCTTTAGCTGGAAAGTTTAAATTACTTCCCCTCACTACCTAGAGGATGGAGGCTCAAAATCAAGATGAGTTTAATTACAGACAAGAAAGGCCAGTAATACCAGACTAGAGAATTTGGACAAACCCTCCCACTGAAGACAACTAAAAATAAATAGAATATACACATACATAAATAAAAGCATCATCTAAAAATATAAAACTAACAACTATGAAGAGTGACATTTTGCAACTTCTCCATGAAATATCTAGATGTGTATTTCTTTATTATCTAGCATGGGTTCATTGAACTTCCGTGTATTGATGTATTTCATAAGTTCTAGAAAATCTCAGCCATTATCTTTTCAAATATTTGCATCAAACAAATCAAATAGAAAATCTTTTAAGGCAGCTAGAGAAAGGAGATATTACCTAAAGGCATAACAGAGTTATAGCTAACTTCTCAAAAGCAAAAATAGAGACCAGAAAACAATGCAGTGATATCTTCAAGGTGATGAAAAATATGGCACCCAACCTAGAAGACTCTATAGAGTGAAAGAATCCTTTGGATATGAGGAAAAAATGTAGAAAATTTTGAATAAACAGAAACTGAGATAATCATACAAAAAGGAGAGCCTAATGGGTATTCTTCAGATTTAAGGAAAATAACCATGGACGGAAGGTCAGAGGTTTAGAAAGAAATGAAGAGCAATGAAATATTCATTAAATGAACATTGCATAAAATAATAATGAAACTGTCTTGTGTTTAGGATTTAGCTAGCTAGCTAGAGAAATAGATACATGCAGAAATAAACTTATAAATTGGAATGAAGATAAATGTAAAGTGTTGTCAGGCCTTTGCTTTGTACTGGAAGAGGTTAAAATGATCGACTATAGTGAATTAAGGAGGGATGTGGTAATCTCTAGCGTAACTATTAAATATTAAAAAGTACAAAAGCAATATATACTTTCCAAATTAATTGGGAGTATGGAATGATAAAAAATAATGAATACATTCAAAAGGCTACACCCTTCTGAAGTTTGCATTATCCTTATATACTACCTTTTATCATTAACACATACCAACACATACCAACATTCCTTGATTACACCAAGAGAAAGATGTATTACTTGAGGGCAAAGGAAAAGGTCTTCAAATGACATTGAGGAGTAAGGAGAACACAATTTCTACACATGATTTAGGGGTTAGTGGGGTATAAGAAGCACCCATTTAAGAAGGATTCAAGAGAAGAAATGTCCATGAGGAACATTCACTGTTGATAATGTAAAAGAGATTGTCTTCCATGATCTGGAGATTTCAGAGGGCACCGTCGAAAGGTTTGGGAGAAAGGGTAGCAATAGGCATTGGATCAGTGGGGAGGAGGCTGAGAGCAGTGTAGTAGGAAGGCATAGATGACCAGAGCAGCTTCATGAAAGAACAAGCATAACGGTAGAAAGCACGCTGAATTTAGCTGACTGAAAGATTTTCTAGTTAACTAGTCTCATGAATCCCCTGGCAAGTCTATGGCCTAGTGAGGTGGATGGACCTAGAGTCTGTCATACAGAGTGAAGTAAGTCAGAAAGAGAAAAACAAATGCCGTATGCTAACATATATATGGAATCTAAAAAACAAAATAACAACAAAAAAACCAATGGTTCTGATGAACCTAGGGACAGGGCAGGAATAAAGACACAGACGTAGAGAATGGACTTGAGGATACGGGGAGGGGGAAGGGTAAGCTGGGATGAAGTGAGAGAGTAGCATTGACATATATACACTACCAAATGTAAGATAGATAGCTAGTGGGAAGCAGCATTGCACGGGGAAATCAGCTCAGTGCTTTGTGACCACCTAAAGCGGTGGGATAGGGAGGGTGGGAGGGAGATGCAAGAGGGAGGGGATATGGGGATACATGTATACGTATAGCTGATTCACTTTGTTATACAACAGAAACTTAACACAACACTGTAAAGCAATTATACTCCAATAAAGATGTTAAAAAAAAATGTACGGCCTGTCAGAAGCATCAGCCAAGGGTAGGGTGATTGAGTTTCTGAAAGATCTCTGGTCTTGAAAAAATGACCTTCAAACAGTCTAGTTGGTTCCCATGACTCAGCTGAGGAAATGACATTAACTGTTTGGCTTTCAGGTGACTTCGATAATATCTGCCTTGAAAGTTTGCAAAATTGCAATTATTTTCTAAAAATATGTCTGTTAACAAATTGAATATACCCTTCCTCAAAAGCTAGGTATTTTTTGGTCATGTAAATTCAAGAACTCGAGGTCATCTTTTCAAAAAGAACAGAAGAGTTCAACAAACAGCCATCTGAATTTTGTGGCTTTGGACATCTATATACATCAATAAATCTGTGTCTTCTAGGTATGCATAGTAGTAAGTATCTCATCATTTCTTCCTTCCTCTTTAAATTCTGGTTTCTGCTCTGTGTTCAGTAATGCTGGACTTACGCTGATTTCCCACAAGTCACCTAATAACTCAGTGTTTTAATAAATTCATCAATAAGGCTCATTTTAGAACTTACATATTCAGTTCAATATATATTCTATATTCTACCAATGGCAAAAAGCAGACCATGAACTTCATTCCTTTTAAGTTCGACTCTCTATTGGAATAAATGGTAAGACTCTTAGGTAGTAAGGGAAACAAAATCTTACTCCTGTGGTCACTGAATGAACTGGATATGGCAGGAGTGTTGCCTTGGGAGGAGTGGTTCTTACTTCAGTGATCAGTCATTATCACCAGCTCTGCAGTGGAAACTCCTGACAAATTTTAATGGTTTTAAATCCTTATTTTATAATAAAAAATCAATTTGAATTCTAGAATCATAAACTGCTTGAGAAATACCTGATAAAATATTAAGGGTCTGGTTTATCCTTCCATATTACATCTTCTAAGTGGAACTGGAGCCAAGAGGTGGTGCATGGAAAGATCATTGATCACACCATTCCTTGAAGAGCTATTTTTTTTCCCAATGCATTTTTAATTTTCTACCTTTTTTGAATCTTAAAATAGGGGCTTCCTAAAGGCAAAAACATGGGTTAGTGAAAGGATTTATCTCAAATTAGGGAAAAAGTTATGCATGCATAAAAGAAACTTATTCTGTGTGTGTGTATCTGTATATCTGTATCTATGTTATCTATCTACCTTTCGATCTGTAATTTTTGCAATGGCTCAGTAAATTAATTCAGTTCCATTGTCTGAACCAATGGAAGAGCAAGTAAACAGGCAGCTGTCAATCCGTAAACTGGAACCTGGTGAGGAGATGCTACCATTTGAAAGCAGGTATTTAATACCTCTCAGGTAACTTGTTTCACTCCTTGAGCTGCTTCTATGGCTCTGTTGGTCTAACTTGAGCTTGAATTATTTCCTCTTCCTCTTTTAATATTAAAAAATTATTTTGGGGGGTATTAAAAATAATGATACTTATGGGGTAGAAAATTATAAAAGTACACAAAAATATAAAATGCATTGGAATGGGGAAATTATACCCAGTTATAGCTTTCTTAACATTTTAGTGTTCTTACATGTTAAAAACACACACACACACACACATCCATACACAGAGTGTACTGATAATTCTCAATCCTGGATGCGCATTAAAAATCATTAATGTCACTATATATGTAACAATAATGAAAGTTAAAAAAAATCAGTACCAGTTTGCTCTATGTAAGAAAGAAGAATTGAAACTGCAGTCATTTGAACAATGCTTAAAGAATGATCCTCACTCCTACCTCAAAAGATTGATTAATAATATACATTTATTTTTAAGTTTTAAAGGTATATATATGTGAATATATATGTATAAAATTGTTTATCAAATATGTATATAGTCTCTAATTTTGATTTTTTTCACCTAGTATTTTAAGTATTTCCATGTCATCAAAATTCTTAGTAGTCATCATCCTTAATGGCCACAAAAATTCCATCTTGAGAAAACACCAGAAATTATTTAATATTTTTTATTTATTCTACAATAATTAAACATCAAGTTTATTTACATAAAATACACAGTGATGAACAACATGAACTAAACCTTTATATACGTATCTGATTATTTCCTTAGGATAGACCCCCCTACATGTGGATTCACTAGGTTGAAAAAAGGAAAGTGGCAACATTTGGATTAAGAAAATAAGCTTTCGGGCTTCCCTGGTGGCGCAGTGGTTGGGAGTCCGCCTGCCGATGCAGGGGACACGGGTTTGTGCCCCGGTCTGGGAGGATCCCATATGCCGTGGAGCGGCTGGGTCCGTGAGCCATGGCCACTGGGCCTGCGCGAGCCTGTGCTCCACAACGGGCCTCCGGAGCCTGTGCTCCACAACGGAAGAGGCCACGGCGGTGAGAGGCCTGCGTACCGCAAAAAAAAAAAAAATAAATAAAATAAATAAATAAATATTAAAAAAAAAAAAAAAAGAAAATAAGCTTTCCTAGGAATCCCCCAACAGATTTCCTCTTACATCTCATTGGCTAGAACAGTGTCAAGTGGCCACTCCCAACTAGAAGGTAGGAAGGGAGAAAAAGTTGGCCAAGCCAACAAATGGAGTCCATCCCTATGGTTATACAATTTTTCTACACGTTTTATCCTTTTTCATGGAACATAGTTATCTCTTTTCCAAGTTCAACAACCCGAAAATCTCATGCAATTACTGCTTCCAGCCTGAAAACCTTAATCTCCAGGTGATAAACAATTCTTTCTATCTGAAATACGGTTTCCAGGGGTTCAGCAACTTATAAACTAAAGCAATGATTATTAATCTTTCACATTCATCTGAATCAGCTAAGAGCTTGTTAAAAACAGATTGCTGGGCTCCACCCCAGTGTTTCTGATTCAGTAGGTCTAGAGTTGAGACCAAAAGTTTGTGTTTCTAACAAGTTCCTGGTAATGCTGCTAGTTCAGGGGTCACATGTATTACATATATATTACACAGATACAATATGATATCACAATCAGGAAACTAATCTATTGATCATGCTATTTATTTATTTATTTATAAATTTATTTATTTATTTGTTTTTTATTTTTGGCTGTGTTGGGTCGTCGCTGGGCGCGGGCTTTCTCTAGTTGTGGTGAGCGGGGGCTACTCTTCCTTGTGGTGTGCGGGCTTTTCATTGCGGTGGCTTCTCGTTGAAGAGCACAGGCTCTAGGCACGCAGGCTTCAGTAGTTGTGGCACATGGGCTCAGTAGTTGTGGCTTGCGGGCTCTAGAGTGCAGGCTCAGTAGTTGTGGCATACGGGCTTAGCTGCTCCGCGGCATGTGGGCTCTTCCCGGGCCAGGGCTCGAACCCGTGTCCCTTGCATTGGCAGGCAGATTCTTAACTACTGCGCCACCAGGGAAGCCTGATCATATTTAGTTTTCACCAATTCAGCATGCACTGATTTGTGTGTGTGTGTGTGTAATTAGTTATGCAGTTTTATTACATGTGTAGATTTGTGTGATTACTACCTGTAGTCAAGATACAAAATAGTTCCATCCATGAATCCCTTATGTTATCCTTTTATAGTCACCAACACCTCTCTCCTTCACCTGATCATTCAAAATCTGCCAACTACTAATCTGTTCTCCATCTCTATAATTTTGTCATTTCAAAATGCTTTGTAAATAGAATCGTAACCTTTTGAGATTGGCTTCTTTCACTCAGCAAAATTCCCTTGAGATCCATCCAAATCATTGTGTATATATCAATAGCTTGCTCCTGTTTATTACTCAGTAATATTCCTTGGTATAGATGTACCACAATTTGTCTAAAAAGTTAGCTGTTGTAGAACATTTGCGTTTTTTCCAGCTTTGGGCTATTACACATAAAAGTGTTATAAACATCCATGTACACTTTGTGCGTGTGCGTGTGTGTGTGTGAATATAATTTTACATTTCCTTAGGTTACATGCCTAAGAGTGAAATTGCTGGGTTGTATGATAATCACATATTTAGTTTTATAAGAAATTGACAAACTTTTCTAGAGTGGCTTTACCATTTTACAGTCTCACCAGCAATGTATGAGTGACCCAGGTTTTTCATATCCTTACCATCATTTGGTGTTGTCACTCTTTAATATTTTAACTTTTTTGATAGACAATGTAGGATATCTCATTGTGCCTTTAATTTTCATTTCCTTAACGGCTAAGGTCTTGAACATCTTTTCATGTGCTTAGTTGACATTTATACATCTTCATTGGAGAAATATCTATTCAAGTCCTTTGCCATTTTAAAAATTGAATTGTTTGTCTTTTTGTTGTTGAGTTGTAAGAGTTCTTTACATATTTTGAATACTAGACCTTTATCAGATATATGATTTACAAATATTTTCTCCCATTCTGTGGATTCTTTTCACTCTCTTGATAGTGTCCTTTAATGCACATAAGTTTTAAATTCTGACAAAGTTAATTTATCTATTTTTTCTTTTGTTGCTTATACTTCTTTTTTTTTTTTTTTTTGCGGTACATGGGCCTCTCACTGTTGTGGCCTCTCCCATTGTGGAGCACAGGCTCTGGACGCACAGGCTCAGCAGCCATGGCTCACGGGCCCAGCCGCTCCGCGTCATGTGGGATCTTCCCGGACCGGGGCAACAACCCGTGTCCCCTGCATCGGCAGGCGGACTCTCAACCACTGCGCCACCAGGGAAGCCCCCGTGTTGCTTATACTTATGTCATATCTAAGAAGCCATTGCCCGTTGCCCATTTCAAGGTCATGAAGATTTATCCCCATGGTTTCTTCTAAGAGTTTTATAGTTTTAGCTTTTATGTCTAAGTTTTTAATCTATCATTTGGTATCTTTGCTATATTGAACCATGTGTTTGTATGTTTTACAATTTTTTCATTGTTGTGAAATACAGATAACATAAAATTTCCCATCTTAATCTTTTTAAAGTATACAGTTCAATAATGTTAAGTATATTTGCATTGTTGTGAAACCAATTCCTGGAATTCTTTTCATCTTGTAAAATCAACATTTATATGCTTATTAAACAACTCTCTATCTCCCCTTTCTTCCAGCCCCTGGCAACTACCATTCTAATTCCTGTTTCTATGAATTCAACTACTCTAGATACTTCATATAAATGGCATCATATAGTATTTGCCTTTTTGTGACTGGTTTAGTTCTCTTAGCATAATGTCCTCCAGGTTCATCCACATTATAGTATATGTCAGAATTTCTTTCTTTTTTAAAGTGGAATAATATTCCATTGTATTATATACCACATTTTATTTGTCCATCCGTACGTCAATGGACAGTTCGGTTGCTTCCACCTCTTGGCTATCGTGAATAATGCTGCTGTGAACATTGGTGTACAAATATCTCTTTGACACCCTGTTTTCAATGCTTTTGGGTATATATGCAGAAGTGGAATTGCTGGACCATATGATAATTCTACTTTTAATTTTTTGAGGAAACATAATAGTGGCTATACCATTACATTCCCACTAACTGTGAACAGGGTTCTAGTTTCTCCACATCCTCACTGACACTTGATAGTTTCTGTTTTTTGTTGTTGTTGTTTTGTTTTTTGGTAGTAGCCATCCTAGTGGGTGTGAGGTGGCATCTCACTGTAGTTTTGATTTGCATTTTCCTAATGATTAGTGAGGTTGAACGTACTTGTTGTTCATAGGCTTGTTAGCTACTTGTATACCTTCTTTGGAAAAGTGTTTATTCAAGTCCTTTGGCAATTTTAAAATCAGATTGTTTGGGGGTTTTTTGTTGTTGTTGAGTTGTAAGAGTTCTTTATATATTCTGGATCTGAATCCTTTATTAGATGTATGATTTGCAAATATTTTCTCCCATTTTGTAGGTTGCCTTTTTACTCTATTGATTGTATCTTTTGCTGCACAGAAATTTTTAATTTTGATGTGGTCCAATTTATTTTTATTTATTTATTTATTTAATAAATTAATTTTACTTATCTATTTTTGGCTGTGTTGGGTCTTCACTGCTGCATGCAGGCTTTCTCTAGTTGCGGCAAGTGGGGGTTACTCTTTGTTGCAGTGAATGGGCTTCTCATTGCGGTGGCTTCTCTTGTTGTGGAGCACAGGCTCTAGGCAGGTGGGCTTCAGTAGTTGCAGCACGTGGGCTCACCAGTTGTGGCTCATGGGCTCTAGAGCTCAGGCTCTGTAGTTGTGGCGCATGGGCTTATTTGCTCCAAAGCAAGTGGGAATCTTCCCGGACCAGGGATCAAATCCATGTACCCTGCATTAGCAGGTGGATTCTAAACTACTGCACCACCAGGGAAGTCCCAGAACATCAGCTTAAAATTATTGGAGAGACAAGTAAAGTGGTTATCTCTAAAATAAATTTAATATACATAGTTTTCCTTTATATCTAGAAAATATATTAGAAAAATCCCCTTCAAGTTACAGAAAAAATGTGTAATAACCAAAAATAAAATATTCTCCTTTTAATGGAGGAATATAATGCAGGAAAGATTAATGATTTTATATCACTTATCTTACCTGCATTACAAAGTATAGTTATTAAGAACACAGATTTTAACACAGACCTTACATTTACTAACTATGCAACTTTGGGTAATTAACAACCACTGTAAGCTTCAGTTTCTATATCTGAAGAGTGTTATTAAAGTCCCTACTGCATGAGCTTGTTGTAATAATAATCCAGGTGAAATGCTTGAAACAATTCAGGTGAAATGCTTAGTGTACTACGTGATACATAGTAAGTGTCAAATATACTGTCATTGTTACTTTATGGGCAAGACATCTAGAACAGAGTTATATAGTAAGGTTGTAGCAGGCATTCCTTTATTCTCTATGGCACTAAAGAGGATGTTATTAGTGCTTCAGAATTAAACATGATGCTTACCAGAGGTACATTTACCTTGAATGAAGCCTCAAATTCAGAGATTCCCACTTACACATGTCCCTTTCAAGACCCTGGACACTGTGTTCACATGATCACGTATTTTTGTAAAATGTGCAAAAGTAAGATATTTAAACACAGTTTGCTAAGATCACTATCATTTCTTTCCAGGCCGGCTTCCCCTTCATCATAGTTCTATTACTGTCAGTTGGCGTTGGAATTACTGTGGTATATCAGTTATTTATTGCTATGTAAAAAAAAAAAAAAAACCTCCTCCCAAATTAAAAAAAAATCATTTATTAGTTTAAAATTCTTTGGGTGAGTAATTTTGGCTGGCCTCTGCTGGATGGTTCTGCTGGTCTTTCCTGGGCTCACTCATGTGACTGCAGTCAGATGGTGGGATCGCTGGGGTGTATGAAGAGTTTCAGATCATTTCTGTCATATGTCTGGGATGGTGAGAGAACTGAACTTCATGTCTCTAGCATCTATTGGGTTATCATGGCCACTATATTCTTTTTGTCAATTCCACATTGTCATGATTTGCTGTAACTTTGAGTCCTCTAAATTTGCTCTTCTTTTCAGAATTGTCTTGGAAATTCTAGTTGTTTTGCTTTTCTACATAAATTTTAGAATAAGCTTATTAATATCTCAAAAAAAAGAACCTTGCTGGGATATCTGCTAGGATTGCATTATACCTATAGATCAAATTGGGCAGAATTAATATATTAATAATATTGAGTCTTCCGGTTCATCAGTGTGATCCCTCTCTCTATTGACTTAGATCTTCTTTTATTGATGATTTGTAGTTTTAAACATACAGAACCTATTCATATTTTGTTAGATTTATTCCTAAGTATTTAATTTTTTGTGATATGGTCATTAGTATTTTTATTAATTTGAAATTCCAACTGTTTATTGCTGATATATAGAAATATGATTGACTTTTGTATATTCACTTTGAACTCTACAACCTTGCTAAATTTACTTTTTAGCTCTAAGAGATATTTTGTAGATTCTTTGGGATTTTCTACATAATCTTGTCATGTGTGAAAAGAGAAAGTTTTATTTCTTTTTCTCTATCTGTATTATTTTTCTTGTCTTGTTGCACTGGCCAGGATTTCCAGTATGATGTTACATAGGAATGGTGAGAGAACACATCTTACCTTTAGCCTGATCTTCAGAGAAAACATTCAGTCTTTAACTATTCACATGTTGTTGAATAGGAGTGATGACAGAGTGGTAGGCGTTTTGATAGATGCCTTTATTAAGTTAAGGAGGTTTTCCTCTATTCTTAATTTGCTGAGAGTCTATATCATGAATGGATATTGAGTTTTGTTCAATGCTTTTTCTATATCTAATGAGATAATCATATGATTTTTCTTATTTAGTCTGTTAATATAACTATATTGATTGTTATTTGAATACTGGAATAACCTTGGATTCCTAGTATGAACCCCAATTTGTTGGGAAGTGTTATCATTTTTGTTATTGATGGATTAAATTTGCTGATTCAAGTTCCTGTAATACTTATTCTCAGCTTCCCTGGTGGCGCAGTGGTTAAGAATCGGCCTGCCAATGCAGGGGACACGGGTTTGAGCCCTGGTCTGGGAAGATCCCACATGCCACGGAGCAACTAAGCCCGTGCGCCACAACTACTGAGCCTGGGCTCTAGAGCCCGCGAGCCACAACTACTAAAGCCCGCGTGCCTAGAGCCCATGCTCTGCAACAAGAGAAGCCACTGTAATGAGAAGCCTGGGCACTGCAATGAAGAGTAGCCCCTGCTCGCCACAACTAGAGAAAGCCCATGCACAGCAACAAAGACCCAATGCAGCCAAAAATAAATAAATAGATTTATAAAAAAAAAAAAACGTATTCTTTTCTTTGCCATCTTAAGTGTGGATCTTAATTTGGCATTGTATTTCACATTTCCTTCTGTAATTCTTATTTCACTTATCTTCTTTTTACCTCCTCTTTTATTTCAATTTATTTTCCCTTTCTGGCTTCATCTCCAAAATTTCTGGCAAATCTTGTTTTATCAAGATTTGGTGCTTTTTCAAAAATAAACTCAAAATGAATTAAAGACCTAAATGTAAGGCCAGACACTGTAAAACTCTTAGAGGAAAACATAGGCAGAACACTCAGTGACATAAATCACAGCAAGATCCTTTTTGACCCACCTCCTAGAGAAGTGGAATTAAGAACAAAAATAAACAAATGGGACCTAATGAAACTTAAAAGCTTTTGCACAGCAAAGGAAACCATAAACAAGACGAAAAGACAGCCCTCAGAATGGGAGAAAATATTTGCAAATGAAGCAACTGACAAAGGATTAATCTCCAAAATTCACAAGCAGCTCATGCAGCTCAATATCAAAAAAAACAAAAACCCAATCCAAAAATGGGTGGAAGACCTAAACAGACATTTCTCCAAAGAAGATATACAGATTGCCAACAAACACATGGAAGAATGCTCAGCATCATTAATCATTAGAGAAATGCAAATCAAAACTACAGTGAGATACCATCTCACACCAGTCAGAGTGGCCATCATAAAAAAATCTACAAACAATAAATGCTGGAGAGGGTGTGGAGAAAAGGGAACCCTCCTGCACTGTTGGTGGGAATGTAAATTGATACAGCCACTATGGAGAACCGTATGGAGGTTCCTTAAACTAAAAATAGAGCTACCATATGACCCAGCAATCCCACTACTGGGCATATACCCTGAGAAAACCATAATTCAAAAAGAGTCATGTACCCCAATGGTCATTGTAGCTCTGTTTACAATAGCCAGGACATGGAAGCAACCTAAGTGTCCATTGACAGATGAATGGATAAAGAAGATGTGGCACATAGATACAATGGAATATTACTCAGCCATAAAAAGAAACAAAATTGAGTTATTGGTAGTGAGGTGGATGGACCTAGAGTCTGTCATACAGAGTGAAGTAAGTCAGAAAAAGAAAAACAAATACCGTATGCTAACACATATATATGGAATCTAAAAAAAAAAAAAAAGTCATGAAAAACCTAGAGGCAGGACGGGAATAAAGACTCCGACCTACTAGAGAATGGACTTGAGGACACGGGGAGGGGGAAGGGTAAGCTGTGACAAAGTGAGAGAGTGGCATGGACATATATACACCACCAAATGTAAAATCGATAGCTAGTGGGAAGCAGCAGTGTAGCACAGGCAGATCAGCTCGGTGCTTTGTGCCCACCTAGAGGATTGGGATAGGGAGGGAGATACAAGAGGGAAGAGATACAGGGATATATGTATATGTATAGCTGATTCACTTTGTTATAAAGCGGAAACTAACACACCATTGTAAAGCAATTATACTCCAATAGAGATGTTAAAAAAAAAAAGATTTGGTGCTTTTTAAACATTACATAGGTTGGTGTGTACAATGACTAGCAGACATTTATCTTATGGGGGCCTACTGAACTGTCATTAGATCTTTGCTTGGTTTAACAATTGGGTTCTCTGATTTACTAAAGCATAAGATACGTTTTTTTCCTCTGGAATAGTGTGATATGAAAAGTTATATTATCAGTAATGTTTTCACCTAAATATACTTAGACAACTAAGAATGATTAGATGACTGTATCTCCAAATATCCTGTCTGCTTTTACCTAATTGAGCACTAAAGATTGTAGTTTTTGAATAGATATACAAAGAGAGGAAATAATAAAGTAGAAAAATCAAATCAAAGAACATGGCTATTTGTGATTCTGGCTTTGGCTGATATCACTGATGGACAGTCATTTGTTTTGCTGCTTATTATATTCACTGTGTCTTAGAGTTGGAGACACGTAGTGAGGGAGAGGTGAAGACCTTTCCTCTCTTTTTGGGGGGGATTTTCTATGGTATTTTATTTTGGTTATAGAAATGTGATTTATAGTCCAAAAATGTTTCTTAATCCATTTTGATTGACAATGCAGGTAATGGAAATTCCCCTTGGAGTTGTCCTTTGGCCTTCTTATATGACAAAGTTGTAGCTAGTTTTTATCATTTTGTGTATTTTAGATTTTTTTTAAAGGTGATTTGCGGGACTTCCCTGGTGGTGCAGTGGTTAAGACTCCAAGCTCCCAATGCAGGGGGCCCGGGTTCGATCCCTGGTCAGGGAACTAGATGCCACATGCATGCCGGAAATAAGAGTTCTCATGCCACAACTAAGAAGTCCTGTGCCCCAACTAAGGAGCCCACGAGATGCAGCTAAAGGAGCCCACGTGCTGCAACTAAGACCCGGTGCAACCAAACAAATAAATATTAAAAAAAATAGAGAAGATGATTGGCTCTTTTTTTAAAAATCTATTTTTATTTATTTTTGGCTGTGTTGGGTCTTCATTGCTGTGCATTGGCTTTCTCTAGTTGCGGAAAGTGAGGGCTACTCTTCATTGCAGTTCGTGGGCTTCTCATTGCGGTGTCTTGTTGTGGAGCAGGGCTCTAGGTGCGTAGGCTTTAGTAGTTGTGGCACGCGGGCTCAATAGCTGTGGCACATGGGCTTAGTTGTTCCGTGGCATATCGGGTCTTCCTGGACCAGGGATCAAACCTGTGTTCCCTGCATCGGCAGGCGGATTCTTAACCACTGCACCACGAGGGAAGTCCCTGTCATAGATCTTTAATGGTGAGCTGGGTGTGAGTTGAATTGTATCAGGCAATGCTGTTACATTGCTATACAGCGAAGCATACCGAGAATTGTGGAGTAACTCGTATAAAGTCATAGAGCCTGTAAATATGAACATTTGTATTTAAATTTAGTTTTGTTTACTTTAATGTCCAAGGTTCAAGAGTCACAATGAAGTTTAAGAAAGGGTTCAATACAAGTGAGGCAATGAAAGTCATATAGAGGAAACCAGGTTTTATGAATTTGGAGGTGGAGCAACATTGTATAATAAAATCCAAAGTGTGCCTGTGTCATCTTGTAACTGAAGTGAAGTGTTAGTTAATGTCATTGGAACTGAAGAATTCTGTGGCCAGGGCAATAGGTGTTAAGTCAATAAGAATGGGAATGGGATTGGGTAGGGGATCGGATGAATAGAAAGATTAGCTCATTGATCAAAGTCATCAGGAATGGGGGTATGACCTGTAAGTGATGGTAATAAGAGTGGTGAAAAGCTGTCATAAGTTGATAGAGTGGGTTGGAGCAAGAAACATTCAGAACTGAATCTCCTCTCGCCCAATTAACGAGAGGGAGTTCCATTGGTCAAAAGAATTCATGAGGTAGCTGTATTATCACAGCAAAGCTATGTTTCAGTTGAGGCAACAACTGTGGAAAATTCTGAGACTATATAAACTAGTCTTTCTCACAATTTGAGTAATTCCCTTGAGGTGTCTTGGATCCATGTAGGAATGTACCCCTTTGGCTTCAGATTAAAAGTGTCTCAGTCAGTGGAATCTAGCACTCATTTCCTGTTCTCACATGGTTCTATCAACACAGATTAAATTTCTTTCCATTTCCTTGCTATGAAAAAGCTTACTCAGATCCCAAGAATTCCTCTATTTTTGTTCAGTCTGTTTTGGTTTTCCCCAGTTAGCTTTCTTTTTCTGAATTACCTTGACACACTCTCATTTTCTCTTGGGAGCAACATTCCCTAGCCTTTGATTCTTTTTAGATTAATGTTTCATAAAATAAATCCATCTGCAAAGCCATTTACAGATGGATATTACAGACTTTGAATACTGTGAAGTCAAATACATTTTTTCCCCTTGCAGCATGAATGACACCCTCCCAATTTACAAAAATTTGGTGTTTTTTTTTTTATTCTTGTATATTTAATTAAGACTTAACCATACCTCTTGTTGTCCTCTCTCCAGGAAAGAAAAGGGGAGAGTAAAACTCCATCTGTTCTGCCTTCTAATAAATTGAGAATTCATATAGTGATATACTTTGAAAATAGTTTCCCAGCTTTATTTATGAGTATGTCCTTTAACAACAGGATTAAAGACTTTTTTTCTCCCCTTTCTATCAAAATGCCTGGCAGTCTGTCATGGAATGATATTACAAAGGTCTGCCTGATTTTTCCTTCCCAAAGTCCTGCTTATTCTTCACTGGCATCTTGTGATCTTTTAGTATTTTATAAATGAAATGATTGATGAGTTTAGTCTATTCAGGTATCAAAGTTAAGGTGACCAGGCTTTAATTTTTAGGGTTATTACTTTATTTTCTTCTTTAGAAGTAGGCCCTACCCATGTTCTTTACTGTTTTTAGGCTTCATAGCTGTCTACCATGTGTTCAGAAAGATTGTTTCTATGATAAATTCAGGACATGTCTTAAATATTCCTGGATCTACCTACCAGGGCATGCTGATCTGAAAACATACAGTGTATTTAATCTCTGACTCATTTATCTCCTATTGTGGATGAACTTTGTATCCTGTTGCAAATGTGGTAGAAACTTTGTTTATTTGACCACAGTTGAACCTTTTTACAGGCTTCCTACTCAAATTCAGCTTTAGAAAAAAAGAAAAACAATTACCCACACAGGAGCTCTGTAGTTCAGAGGTCACAATCTCCCTATCCTGAGATTAGATGATAGGAAAAATTAGTGGTATTTGGAAAAACTCAGGAAGATGCCCAACAGTGGAGTACATGCTATTATTTTCCTATGAATCTCTAATCTTCTATTGCCATAGGGTGTTTGGAAATTGGTCAAGGAGGCTTTGTTTAGCTTCACTTTTCATATCAAAAGACTTCACAGTTATGTCACCCTGTTCTCCCAGTAAATCTAGCTCAGAAATTTTCCTAACTGGGATTTCTTCCTACTATGACAAGCTAAACTTATTTAATTGGTTTATTAAATGAGCTGCATTCAGTAGAATGAAGCAGAAAGCACCATTATTTTTTTCCCCTGTTCTTTGGATTAGTTACATATTTCCAGCCCCTGGAATAAAATCTCAGCCAGGTCCCAAGTTTCTTCTGTCTCACTAAATAATTAACAGCACCTATAGTCAAATATCAGAAGTCCAAAATCTCATTCAGTTTAAGATCTCTTCTTTGCCAGTTTAGGTGTACCTCAGCCTTAGAGGATTGAAGGGTTTGGAAAGGGAGGGGCTTTGATCTTTTTCCTTTTCTTGCTTCACTGCATTCTACACTTAATAGTTGCTGTTTTGGGGCCTTTTAATATTAGAATAGGGGAAAGAGTAGTAAGGGGCAGAAAAGTCCTTCTGGACTGGTGAAGTTATAATGTGGTAATGATGCCATGTGAGCATGATGGAATCCAAGGCTTACCCTTTTTTTTTTTTTTTTTTTTTTTCCTGAGGTGCTTCTTTTAGTTTAGCAATGCTCTCCTTGGAGACCTTCATCTGCAATTCCTGGCAGGAGTGATGCTGCTTCCTTGTGGCCAGTTTCATCCCTCCACTCCACTTCGGCATCCATGGGACATCTTTATCCTCTCATTGTTGTGGCTGCCTCACTCTTGGCAGGGGATTTTGGTGGGATTCCTGGCCAGCTAATCAACTTGACTATCAGTCACTCCACTCTGCAGGGTTTGTGTCTGATCAGGGGAAGACAGACCCCCTGCCCTGCTGTCAGTAGATGTGTAGCTTAATATTGATACTAACTTTTTCTTCTTTAGGCAGCTCTAGGTATACTTACCTTTGCTTTTTGGGTCAGTCATGGATCAGGTAATTTGTTCCTGTGTCCCTTTAAATTCCAGAGAATGCATATTAGCTTTTCAAATGGTTCTTTTGATATTTCAGTGGGCTTAAAGTGAGGAGGGAGCATCCCTTTGTGAGGAGGGAGGAAACTTACAACACTCTTCATCTGTGTTGTAACATCTAACAACAGTCTTCCAAAAAGAAAAAACAAAAACAAAAAACAACTCCTAGTTAGCAGCCTCTTCACCCTCCCAATGGATTCTTAGTCATCTCTCAATCAAGAGGTGAGTGACTGAAGAGCTAGTTTCACAGTGTCTTCGATGTCCACTGGAATCTAAGCAGTAATAAAGCAGGCTCTTTTGTCTGTTCTGTTTATTGCAGTATCACTGGGTTTTAGAAGAATACCTGATACATAGTAGGCACTCCATAGATGTATGCTGAACACATGAGTGAATGAAGAAACAGTCAAGCACCTTGTTTGTGCAATATATATATATATTGGAACTTCTGTTGGAACTTCTGTTGAAGCAAGATAGAGATAGAGAGAGAGAGAATGAATTTAAAAATTATCTTTACAAATAGAATAAATACAAAGTTTGTGGATCATCTTTCAATGGTGATGTTAAAAAATACATGTATTTTTCAGGGACCAAAGGCTATAAATCCAAAACTAGAAGTTTGCTAATCTTAGGCATTCCAGAACAAATAGGAAATTTGGTTTATTTTAGTAATTTGTCCCATCCATTTGCAGATCATACATTCCAGCTAAAACTTTTTGAGTCTGTGAAGACTGTGCAAAAGTAGAACTTAACTAGACTCTGACTCACAGAGGAAGACACTTCAGGGTCACATCTGGGAATACTCCTCTCTCAAATTTCTCTGATATGTGTCTGTGCCATTAAGTCAGAAGTTTTAAAACTTGTTCTGACTGTGGGTCATGTTGGCAGTCAAAACTATGAATCAAGTGGGACTTTTATGAGTCCAAACATCGGCCAAGATGATCCCCCAGTAATGTCACTGGAAAAAGCTCCCTATGGTTAACTGGACAAACGGCACTGTTTGAAGTTAAAAAGGAGGAATTTCACAATTAAATGTTTTATTTATGCAAATATCACAAATGTAGACACAGAAAGGCAAATGATTTTCTTGTCATGTGCCAACTTTGATCAATTGGTAGTGGTGCTTGGAAAGCTAGGCTGAGAAGGGTTTTAAGACTAAATCCAATCCCAGTGCTATATGACTGATCAGAGGGAACACACTGCATCAGGGAGATAGCATGCTTGCATTTCTATTGTGCTTAAATATGGTTTGAATGTCTGAAGTGTGGGCGATGGTTCAAATTGCTAATCATGCAAGAATTGTGGTTAAAAGATGGTAAAGGTAATTCTACCTCATTTTCATCTCTGAAATAATTAAAAGCAACACAAAGGTTAAAGAGTAGGAAACATCTTCACTGATGGAAATAACAATCACTCGACACTAATGGTAAAGGATAATTGACAAATTAGTAAAATCAGATGAAAGGAAAAATGTGAAAGAGATACTTTAGCTCTGTATTTTTTTTTTTTTTTTTTTTTTTTGCGGTATGCGGGCCTCTCACTGTTGTGGCCTCCCCCGTTGCGGAGCACAGGCTCCGGATGCGCAGGCCCAGCGGCCATGGCTCACGGGCCCAGCCGCTCCGCGGCATATGGGATCCTCCCAGACCGGGGCACGAACCCGTATCCCCTGCATCGGCAGGCGGACTCTCAACCACTGCGCCACCAGGGAGGCCCAGCTCTGTATTTTTGAACAGTGTTCAGGATTCCCCAAAATAGATGGCTCAGACTTGAAGAGGGCAAACAACAACCTTTCAATTGGTGTAAAAATCATCTTACTTATGTGGCCTGAGGCACAGTGAGAGCACAGAGGTAGAGTACTGAGTACTGTGGAGCACTCAGCATGGTGGGAAGATACCTGAGCAAAACATGTCGTTATTGAACATGCCTGTTGTGCCAACTCAACACAACTCCCTGGCTTTTTCTTCTGCAAAGAATAGGCCTGGAGAGAATGGATTAGAAAGCACAGGGCTTAAACCGAAGCACAATGAGTATAAAGGACAAGAACCAAATGCACAAAGGTAGCAGATAAATGTGTAGCAGCAGAATATGTGTTAAGCGGTAGTCGAACATTTCAAATAAACACTTTTCAGTGGTATCAAGGAAATTTTTTAAATGATGTTTTTGAAACAAGAACATAGGAAGAATTACCAGCATTAAAGAAATAATTCCTAAGACAACATAAAGAGACGAAACGTGATCTGAAAGCATGCAGGAAAGAAATGGAAGGGTGAAAAAAACCATATTCCAGGGATAAAAGTAGTTTTAAAAACAAATAAACAATTTGTAGGGAAATCAGATCTGAGAAATCTGTATGGAAGACAGATTCAAGAAAATTTTGCAAAAAACTTATACAAAAAGTAATTAAAAGAATAAAGAATTAAAAACGTTCAAGAGGGACTTCCCTGGTGGTGCAGTGGTTGAGAATCCACGTGCCAGTGCAGGGGACACGGGTTCAAGCCCTGCTCCAGGAAGATCCCACATGCCCCAGAGCAACTAAGCCCATGCGCCACAACTACTGAACCTGCACTCTAGAGCCCGTGTGCCACAACTACTGAGCCTGCGCTCTAGAGCCTGCGAGCCACAACTACTGAGCCCGCATGCCATAACTACTGAGCCCGCATGCTGCAACTGCTGAAGCCCGCACGCCTAGAGCTGGTGCTCCACAACAAGAGAAGCCACTGCTATGAGAAGCCTGAGCACCGCAACGAAGAGTAGCCCCCGCTTGCCGCAACTAGAGAAAGCCCGCGCGCAGCAATGAAGACCCAACACAGCCAGAAAAAAAAAAAAAAAAGTTCAAGAAAACAATATGTATGGGAGACAGGGTCCAATCATGCAGCAGAAACTAGACAGTAATTGGAGCTAGGAAAGCATAATATAACAAATCATTAAGTATGACAAGAGGTTGGAGTAATGAGGGATTGGCTAGTGTATTCATTCACTAGGGCTGACACATAACAAATACTGTAGACTGGATGGCTTACACAACAGAAATTAATTTTCTTACAATTCTGGAGGCTAGAAGTCAGAGATCAAGGTGTCACCAGGGTTTATTTTTTTCAGAGACCATTCGCCTTGGCTTATAGATGGCTATCTTCTCCCTTTGTCTTTTGTGTCTGTGTCCACATTTCCTCTTATTACAGGGATACTGATCATATTTTATTTGGGCCCACCCTAATGACCTGATTTTAACTTAATTACCTTTCTAAGGATCCTGTCTTCAAATATAGTCACAATCTGAGGTACTGGCAATTAAAGACTTCAAAGTATGAATTTTGTGAGAACACAATTCAGCCCATAATAGCTAAGAAGGAGTAAAAAGAACTCTAAATACATAAATAGAAGATACAGGTGGCAGTTACTACCCTTTGGAATGAGGTATATTAGTGGAGGAAGATAGGTTACCCAAGCTCTAGAAGACCTCTTTTCCCTCCCTTCAGGTCTGAGATCCAGATCTTGTGGAGAGGGTGTGCTGTGTCTCACTGCAAGGCAAATTCACTGAGGCTGTGAAGTTGTCCACCACGAGGTGCTGGGCAGGCAGAGCGTTCTAGGGGAAGTTTCCCTTGGGGAGGTGCCGTGTGCTTCTTGTTGCTGAGAGCTGTTGGAACCTGCTCCTGGAGGAAGCATGCGTGCTGCTGGATCAGGGCACTGCAGAAGCTGCATGTGCTGCAGGGGCCTGCCTGGAAAAGCACAGTGGAACCAGGAAGAGAAACCTCTTTCTCCTCTAGTGTCCCCCCAGTGCCCTCTACTAACGTTGTGCCCACTGACAAAGGAGAAATATTTATACGTCCATCTTAATTATCATAGAACAGGCAGTGAAGGAGAGGAAACGCAATGAATTAATAACTGGCACGACAGGCACAGGAGTTTCAATGTCTTTACCATCGGTGTCACTGAAGAAGAAATGGGACAGAAAATATAGTAAGAGGGGGTGTCCAGACCGTGAATGCTACAAGGACAGGCACTCAGGTCATCAACAAGTTGTATGAGTATAATATTTATATAAGTATTCTGTTGAGTTGAATTTTTCATGTAAAAAAGAATTCTATGAAATTGAGCATGGTATTTAAGAAAAGGGCTAGTTAGGGACTTCCCTGGCAGTCCAGTGGTTGAGGCATTGCGCTTCCACTGCGGGGGCATTGGTTCTATCTCTGGTTGGGGAACTAGAATCCCACATGCCGTGAGGTACGGCAAAAAAAAAAAAAAAAAAGAAAAGTGCTATTTGTACTTTACATGCCAGGAAGGTATTTGAGGAAGTCAGTAGGTAGATACTTAGATTTTACAAGTCTTGTCTTGGGCAAGTTGCTGTCATTGGGGACTGCCAGATAGTGTGTCTTTGTGGTATGAAGGGCCATGAGGGTGTTAGCACCAAACTAAATCCAGTCAGCAGACATCTTTTTTTTGCCCTATTTTAAAATGGTTTGAATTTGAATATCTCTCAGTAAACTGATATATATGAATCTGATTATTGGAATGCTATGGGCAAAGTTCCCATTACATTTGGATATTTAAACCATATTCTCCACTTTATTACTATTGCCTACAACAGTATTGGGCAGATACTCATTAAAAATTTTGTTGACTAATATAATTATTAAATCTTGAAAGATAAAAGGAAAATGCTAGAGTTTTGCTAGGTTTACTCCATTCAGTTATAATGTTAAGGTTTGTAACCTCAATAGATTTTGTTGGAGGGGTTAGATTCTAAAGTTAGCTTATAAATTATATGAATGGGTGTGCAACTTCACTGTATACCAAGATGAAAAATATCACCATGGACACAGAGGAAATTAAAAGAACTATCATAGATTTCATTGATCAACTATTTGAAAAGCTGGTCAAAATAGATGGCTTTCTAGGAAAATTTAAATCACCAAAATTGATGAGAGAGAAGATACAAAATGTAAACAGACTGATTTTCTTAGAAGAATAGAGGAAGTTGTCAGAATTACCTACTAAGAAATACTAAGCACAGAGTTCTTCACATATGGTATGTCTCAAACCTCCAAAGAATAAATAATCTTAATGCTATTTTAACTGTTCCAATGCATAGAGACAGCTTTCAAATATTCTCTATGGTGCCAGAAAGCAATTATTCCAAAACTTGATAAAGGTGGTACAGGAGAAAAAGAAAATCATTGACAAATGTAACTTCTGAATATCAAAACTCTAAAAAAAATTAGCTAATAGCATCTATTAGTAATTTAAAAGAATAATACATACTAAGCAAAGTTCCTGCCAGGAATGACCATTTGGTTCAATGTTAAGAAACCGGTTGATTTAATTCATATGTTGATAGGTTAAAGGGTTAAAACACATAGGCCTATCTTTTTTTTTTTCCTTTTGGCCGTACGTGGGCCTCTCACTGTTGTGGCCTCTCCTGTTGCAGAGCACAGGCTCCGGATGCGCAGGCTCAGGGGCCATGGCTCATGGGCCCAGCTGCTCCGCGGCATGTGGGATCTTCCCAGACCAGGGCACGAACCCATGTCCCCTGCATCGGCAGGCGGACTCCCAATCACTGCACCACCAGGGAAGCCCAGGCCTATCTTCATGGATGCTGAATGGGCATTTGATAAAATTTAACATCCATTCCTAAGAAAACAAAAACAAATAAGCAATAATAATAGCAAATTGCTTTAATTACCTTTCAAACAAGGTAAATTAATAATTCACCCCCTAAGGTCACACAACCAGTAAGGATGGAGCCTGGATTTGAACCTAGATATCCTGGATTTGAACCTAGGATAGCCTTTAAATATGTTTTAATATATAATATATATTATTATAAATAATAAAAATAAATTATTTATTAACTTGGTATTGAAACAACTGACTTTCCATTTGGGGAAAAATATAGCTGAATCTCTATCAACTCCTAAGTTGTCAAAAATAAGTAAAACAAACAAAGTATTTAAGAAAAATATGTACATTTAAAAAATTAATAATTTGGGGTAAGGAAGAATTTTCTAATGAAGATACAAAAACAAAGATAGAAAGAAAAATACTGATAAATGCCTATATATCAAAGAAAAAGAAGCTTTCTGTATAGCAACAAATATTCAAAACAAATTCAAAAGACAATTGGAAAATTGCAAATTTCCAATATACCTAACATTTCAGGCAAAATACTAATTTTCTTAGTACACAAGTATTCTTTTTTTTACGTTATTGAAATATGTTCTGTTTTAATTTTATTTATTTATTTTTTTGGCTGCATTGGGTCTTTGTTGCTATGTGTGGGCTTTCTCTAGTTGCGGCGAGCGGGGGCTACTCTTTTTGTGGTGCATGGGCTTCTCATTGCGGTGGCTTCTCTTGTTGCAGAGCTTGGGCCCTAGAGCACGTGGGCTTCAGTAGTTGCAGCACGTGGGCTCGGTAGTTGTGGCTCGAGGGCTCTAGAGCGCAGGCTCAGTAGTTGTGGCACACAGGCTAGTTGCTCTGCGGCATGTGGGATCTTCCCAGAGCAGGGCTCGAACCTGTGTCCCCTGCATTAGCAAGCAGATTCTTAACCACTGCACCACCAGGGACATCCCCACAAGTATTCTTATAACAAGAATTAACAAGAAAAATACAAGCTTATAAAAAAGAAAAAATAATTATCAAATAATATAGGTATTTTACAGAAAAATAAATGCAGGTAGATTATAAACACATCAATAAAGGTCCACCTCGTTCATAAATTAAAAAATGCATATTGAGGGAATTCCCTGGCAGTCCAGTGGTTAGGACTCAGCGCTTTCACTGCCATGGCCTGGGTTCAATCCCTAGTCAGGGAACTAAGATCCTGAAAGTCGTGCAGAGCGGCCAAAAAAAACCCAAAGCATGTTGGAACAAACAAAGGAAAGAACACAAAGGAGATGTCATTTTCTACCTATCAGATTATTGAAAAGGATTTAAATTGGATAATAAGATACATACAAATTGGTACAAATTACTCTGGAGGACAATTTAGCAATATCCATTAAAATTCAATATGCACAAAGTTTCTCATCCAGGTATTCCACTTTTAGGAATTTATCCAATTTCATACAGGTCTGAAAAGGTGCATATGCAAGTTGTTGCAGCATAATTGGTAATGAGAAAAAAATTGGGGGACAACCTAAATATACAGCAATAGGGAAATATTACACAGTTCTTAAAAAGGGATAGCTATATTAAAAAATACAGAATAAATCATATTCCTCTATTTGTATAAAACAATAAAATTAGATAGATTGCTGTTAAAGCACATATACATATATATGCATGGAAACTCTGGAAAGATAAGAAACTTCAGTTGGAGGGAATTTTGAGATGCAGAACTGGCCAAGGGCCTGGAGTAGGAAGGAACTCCCTAAGTTATTTCCCCCTGCATGTGTGCTATTTTATTTTTTTTAAAAAAAGGAATAAACAAATTCTCTTAACAGTACTGTTCATCTTAGGAAATCTGGTGTCCTGTGGAGAAAAGCCATCTCGCTGAGATTTTCCAGAATGGCCTCTCTCCAAATAAAGCATATCATAAAATATCTCAGTGACTCACTTACACCTTTGTAGTTGTAACCAAGTTTTTATGATTCACATTCTATTTGACCTAAGATGCATTTGGGATGGCCAGAAATCGACTTCGGAGTGTAAGATCAGACTTTTCACTCCAATCCTATTTCCCCTTAGACTTGTAGAATAAGCCACTTTTGGTGTGGCTCTTCAGAGGAGAAAATTCTCCAGATAAGATGATTGGAAAGTGGGATGAGAGTGGTAGTCAGGATAGAAGGAAAGAGGTAAAGAAAGTCTACATTTTCAGTGTCTTTATCTGATCCTTTGCTCTCAGCCTATTGGAGGTCATTTCCAGGACTGAAGTAGGGATTAGCCATCGGACTGTGAACATTGGTCCATTGTTAGATAGACCTGAAATTAAATTTGAAATAGTGATGATGGAGGGGAGAAATGTTTATACTTTTAAGGGTGTGTGTAGTACATGGTGACATAGCCGTCTATTTCAGTGTGAGAAATACGGACTCAGAAGGGAGGGGAAAAAATGGCATTTGACTGAATTCAGTTTCTAAAAGATGGAATATAGTTTTAAGCCAGTTTTTTGTAGGTAAGGCCTTTGGCCATTGATACCTATTTTACGCAGGCATGTGAAACAAAGAGCCAGTCTTTCAGTCAGAATAGTTAGCTATTTAGTTAATGTCTTCTTGCTTTTTTCTGCTCCTTCCTCTCCCTCAAAGTGCAGGCAGTGCAGGTATACCCTAATGAATGTCTTTCTGGTTAAATTTTCTTCTGGTAGAACTCTTTCTTTTTTATAGCAAAGGATTAGTTTATTCATTATCCTATTTCCTAAGCAGAACCATCTGTTTATTGTTTATTTATCCTTCTCTAGAACCACTTACACAGAGGAGGTTATTTGAAGTGGGGTTATAGCCTAGAATTTGGAGTCGAAAATCCGAGGCACCCTCTCCATTCTTTTTGTGGGTTAGGTGGGGCAGGAACCAGCTAGAACTGGTATCTCCTTGAGGCCTAAAGGTGGCCACACTTAGGAGGGTATGGCTGATCCACAAACGGGAAGCCAAATTATCTCTATCAAGGCACTTTTATCTCAGTAGGGTGCTGGAAGTGCGCAGGGAGCGTTGCTGGAGCTGGGCGGAGTTTACTTTTTTATTTATTTTTTAACTTTTTATTTTATATTGGAGTACAGTTGATTAACAATGTTGTGTTAGTTTCAGGTGTACAGCAAGGTGATTCAGTTATACATATACATGTATCTATTCTTTTTCAAATTCTCTGGGCAGAGTTATTGCCAACGGAGGAGTTATTTGCAGGTTTCAGAGAAATGAGGGGCATTAGCCTACTCACCGCCTGCGGAGGCAGTAGAGGCTACTGTATGTCTTTGCTGTCCCAAAGGAAAGATGGAGTAGCCATTCGCAGCCAAAGAGGCTTTGGTGATTAGGCATCCAGGTGACGATTTTGGACAGGTTTCCTTTTTTAACCAGGGCAATAATGGAAATGATCAGGTAGAGGTTCACGGCTATGAGGATTCAAAAGGCGGCACTCCAGGGCTGGTTGATGAGCTGCATCTTAGAAAGCAGCAAGAACCTCCTCAACCACGGACAGGGAGAAGTATCCTGGGTACTGTGCAAGGCACTGAAGCAGATGGGAACTGACAGGTGCAATATAATCTCAGCAAAATGGAGAGTTCCTTTTCAGGTGTGCAAGACCTTGGTGCAGAGAGGCTCTCTGCATTCACCTTAGGGCTGGGAGTGCTGAGCATCTGCTGGCTTGTTCAAGGTTCTAAGACTTGCCAGTCCAACAGCATTGCCCACCATCTGGCCAGGATGTCTCTGTCCCTATCTCTGTCTGTCTCTGTGTCTCTATGTCTCTCATCATCTATCTATCTATCCATCTATCCATCCTACCTATCTATCTATCTATCTATCAATCAATCATCTATCAATGTATCATAATTTGGTCCATTGTTCATGCACACGTAACAAACTATCATATTAGGATGTAAAATGCTGAAAACATCTTCCCAATTACCAAATAACTAATGTTGTTGTTGAAAAACAATTGCTTTGAATGCAGTAACATTTAAAGTTTACATGCTGTACCATAAACTACAGTCACAACAAATACCACACAGCAGTAAATTGGTTATAAAATGTAGATATAGTAAAAATAAAAAACAAGGCAGTTTTTGATAATGAACTGTTACTTTTCAAGTAGATATTTGAAGCTTGTAAAAATAGTGAGAAGGTGAAATGGAAGAAGAGTTGAAATATTCATTGTTTGTCCCTGGTCACAGAAGGTGATGACGTGAATGTGCTTGATTACAAAGGGGCAATTATAGGTAAATTACACTGATGCAGTAAAGTCAGTCTATTCTTGGAGGAGTTATTTTTATTTCCTCCTGATAGATAAACATAAAGGATCATATGTGCTTCCAAAATGATCCAATCCCATCTCACCTCATTGAAAATTGTTTTAGTGGAATAGCTTCCTTAATCTATAATTTTGTAGATAAGATGGATGAGTTGACAGATTCAAGATCGTATAACATTAAAATAACAGGGGAAACAGCACATTAATGCAAAACCCACAACTCCTTTTTTAAGATGTAACGAAGACATTTCATTGCTCTGTCTAGGACTTCTAATACAGTGTTGAATAGAAGTAATGAGAGCAGATGTCTTTGCCTTATTCCTGATCTTATGAGGAAAGCATTTAATATACCCCTATTGGATTTTAGCTATTGTCCTTTTTCAGACTGAGACAATTATTTTTGATTCCTAGTTTCTGTGATTTTTATCAGGAATGAGTACTGAATTTTGTCAAATGCTCTTCTGCTTTTTATTGAGATGATTATGCTTTTTTCCTTTCTTATTCTGTAAATGTGGTAAATTACATTGATTGATTTTCTCATGTTGACCCAACTTTGCATTCCTAAGACAAAAACCCCACTTCGTCATGGTTATATTATCCTTGTTCTATGTTGTTGTATTCCACTGGCCAATACTTTGTGAGGATTTTTGAATCTGTATTCATGAAAAATATTGGCCTGTAATTTTCTTTTTTTTTTTAAGTGTGCTTTCAGGTTTTGGTATCAGAGTTATGCTAGCTCATAAAAAAAACTGGTAAGTTTTTCTCCCTCCCATAAAAAGTTTATGTAAGATTGTTATTCCTTCCTCCTTGAATATTTAGTAGAATTCAGGATGGTGAAGCCATCTGAATCTGGAGGGTTTTTTGTTTTTTGGCTTTTGTTTGTGGGACAGTTTTAAATTACATATTTAATCTCTTTAAGAGAGTTCTGCCTCCACTTCTTACTCTCTGTTCTACATACATCTTATTTGTTTACCCAGCATTTATCTTTTTTGGGGGGAAACATCCTTTCTTATTCTATGGGATCATATAAGAACTGTTAATCAGTGTATTTTATACCCCAGCTTCCTTGGAGGGTGTCAGTATGTTAGTCAAACTGACATAGAAAAAGTGGGAGAGACTGTCTCTTTCCGGGGACTTCCCTGGTGGTCCAGTGGGTAAGAATCCGCACTCCCAATGCAGGGGGCCTGGGTTTGATCCCTGGTTGGGGAACTAGCACGCATGCCACAACTAAGAGTCTGGATGTCACAACTAAGAGTCTGGATGCCGCAACTAAGAAGACTGTATGCTTCAACGAAGACCCAGAGCAGCCTAAAAAAAAAAAAAAAAAAAAAGATACAAGAAGTGAGCTGGAAAGTTAGGTTATTAAAAAAAAAAAAAAAGACTGTCTCTTTCATTTATTGTAATGGTGCTAGGATACTGTGAGTTTAGGGTTGCCAGTGGCCATTTTCTCCAGTCACAGGGAGGAAGAGTGTCTGTGGTTAGAAGAGAAGACCAATTCGTGGAAGGAAGCAGAGTAAAAGATGGAAAGGAAAGAAGCCCGATTACATCATTCGGATCCCTAGGTCAAGTCATGCCTAGATCTCGTTCTATTTTTTGACTTTTCAGATACATATACTAATAGATTCTTAAAAATTTTTATTTAAATGTAAGTTAATTTGAGTTGAGTGTCTGACATTTGTAATGAAAAGAAACTTGACTAGTACAGTCTCAAGACTCAGCACTCTTGGGCCTTCAACCATAACCTGTGGTTTGGTGTTAAGGGACTTCTTTCTCTCTTTGCTCATTTGGTAGGAGGTGAAGAAAGGAGGGGTAGGTGTACAGATGATTGAGAAATATTCCTTAAAATGAAATGCATTGAAAGTGTGACTCTGACCTTATTTTGGAGGTACAGTGGGGAAACATGTGACCTCAAAAG
Source organism: Mesoplodon mirus (assembly GCF_964341445.2). Classification (NCBI taxonomy): domain Eukaryota; kingdom Metazoa; phylum Chordata; class Mammalia; order Artiodactyla; family Ziphiidae; genus Mesoplodon; species Mesoplodon mirus. Next base: position 166,085,043 of record NC_138978.1, on the reverse strand, counting down.
ACTAAATGATCACTAAGAATGTATTTTACCTTTAAAACATTATAGTATAGCAAATAGATTTACTAGAAGCTTGGCTTGGTCTTGGCTTCAGGAATGTTATATATTTCCCAGATAGCATTTGTGGGCTGACCTGGCTTGTCCTAATATGGATCACATTCTCATGTAAAAGAGCATCTCAAGTTCTAAAATACTGACCTAGCTGTGCCTTTTTTTTAAAAAAAAAAGGCTACTGGAACGTCTGGGGATTTGTTTTACTTTTCTATCTTAGAGATTGTTTCCTACAATATAATGAAATGTGACATAATACGAGATGTCAAAGGTAGGCTTTGTTCTAAGAATAAATGAGCTGTACACTTGTCTATCTTGGTAAATAAAGAAGTCAATAGCATCATACTTTATGAGTTTATGGAATATATTTCATACCTAAATCTCTAGCCATTGAATAATTGAAAAAAATCTACCAAGGCATTCTATTAACTTTCAAAAACTTCTGCTTGAAATCCCTTTATAACTTAAAGGTTATGGAAATAACCTTTAATACACATTCAGTGAACTTACGTTTTGAAATAGAGTAGGTTTTAAAAAAAATAATCAGGGAAATTGTTATACAGTTATTCTGAGTGGATAATTTTTATTTTACATTGTGTTGTAAATACATTGGTATTTCATTTTTAGGGAAGAAGATTTTATGTGAATCTGCTTTGGACCTTTGTGTTTGAAGTAACAAAAAGAAATTCATGTGTAATAGACTCAGCATTAAGATGGCTCCATGACATGGATCCTGAAACAAATTGTAGCATTACTCATCCTTTTACATCAATAAAGATTCTATTTTCAGACATAATGACATTTACTGGTTTGGAAACTATTTTCACCTTAATATTAAAGAATACTACTTTTATTAAAAATCTCTTGGAGATCTGATGACATTTGCTGATTGAATTTGAAAGTTAAGTACAATGAGATGTTCCCTCTCTGGCACTATAATATGGATTTTAAAGTTTGACAGACCTGGCTTCAAATCTAAGCTCTGCAACTAGCTAGTTGTTTGAGTTTGGGAAAGTTACTCAACTACTTAGGGTCTAGCACACTAATCTTAAAGGGTAATGTGAGCAATAGTGATAATGTATCCTAAGCATTTATCATAGTGTCTGGCACATGGTATTTCCTCATTAAAAGGTAAACTTCCAAATATGATGGTGGAAACTGTCAGGTCCACACGAACATCTGAAATAGAATGGTTTCTGAGAGAAACCTGTGTAACTGATAATAGCCCATAATCCCACCACATTTTGCTTTTTCTATAGGGTTAGAACTATGTTAACATGGCTAAAATATAGGAATGTACCTGTGAGAAAACCACCATATAAGTAGGTGAAGAGAGCAGCCCTAAAAGAGACTGAAGGTGACTCTCTGAAGAGAAAAGTAAAAGGGTTTTTTTGTGGGTCGGTATGTGTTGGGGGGAGAGGCTGGAGGGTATGAAGCAAACAGATTATGGGAAGAAAAATCAAGTTTTCTTCCTCCTTAGAAAATCAGAGCATTTCGTATTTGGTCAGGATATTTGCTTTGTTTTGTTTTGTTTTTTTCTTCTTTAGTCAACAGACACTCAAACTGGGGATTTCCAGAGACTAGAAAGTAAAGCATCTAGAAAGCAGTCTCAGTGGCAAGAAAGCCATCCCAGTGGTCAGGAGAGGGATGAGGAAAGGTGAAAGGAGGGGAGATTTGCTTATGTCCTGTACCAACCAGGGCATTAATGTAGGTTTTACATTTTAAAAAATTAAGATTGTTAATGTAATTATTAGTAGGGTTTTCAGGGTATATGCCTGGAGAGAGATGTTGCGGCAGACACTGTTATTTCTCTGCCCAGTATCCCTTCTTTCCATCTTCACTGCCTACAGAACTCTTACTTTGAATGGAGCTGTTCTGTGAAAATCACGTACTTTAAGCCTCCTGTGAAGCTAGGGGTGGCCATGTGACATAGTTCTGACCAATGAAATATAAGTGGGAGTCAGCCAGTGTGTCTTTGAAAGCTTTGCTTTCTTGGTAACAGGGGACAGAAGTGACTGTTATTGCCCTTTTGCTGTTGTTCCTGCTTTGATTGGATGTTTGGAGCTGCAACATTCATCTTGTAATTATCAGGTGTCAAACAGCAGGATCCATGGATCCAAGAGCCTGGATCCATGAAGGTGTTATAGCGCCAAGAGTCATTGCATACTTTTGGACTTCTTGCTCTGTGAGAAAATCAACTCCTTTTGGCTTCATTTGCTATCAGTTGAATGTTGACATTTGTAGTTGAACACATTTCTAACCAACACTATTGACAAACAGGTTTTGTGTACTGATTCTTTCTTTCTTTTTTTTTTTAAAGCAATTGAGATTTAGTGAGATATGATTAACATACTATACAATTCATCCATTTAGAGGGTACAGTTCAATGTGTTTTAAAATGTATTCACAGGGTTGTGCAATCATCACCACAATCTAATTTTAGATGCTTTTTGTTTCCTCCCCACTAAACCCCTTATCCATCCACAGTCATTCCCTATCTCCTCCCTCACCCAATCACTCTGGAGCCCTAGGCAACCACTAATCTACCTGCTATTTCTATATATTTGCATATTCTGTACATTTCACATGAATGGAATCATATAATATGTGGCCTTTTGTGTCTGACTTCTTTTACTTAGCAAAGAAAAGTAATTAGAAATGAAAAAATTTTTCATGTTTTCAAGGTTCATACCTGTTGTAGCATATAAACCATTCTGTTTTTGGCCTGAATAATATTCTGCTACATGGATTTACCACATTTTATTTCCCTATTTATCAGTTGATAGACATTTGGGTTGCTTCCACTTTTTGACTATTATGAATAATGCTGCTGTGAACATTTGTGTACAAGTTTTTTTTTTTTTTTTTTTTTTTTTTTTGCGGTATGCAGGCCTCTCACTGTTGTGGCCTCTCCCGTTGTGGAGCACAGGCTCCGGGACACGCAGGCTCAGCGGCCATGGCTCACGGGCCTAGCCACTCCGCGGCATGTGGGATCTTCCCGGACCAGGGCACGAACCCCTGTCCCCTGCATTGGCAGGCGGACTCTCAACCACTGTGCCACCAGGGAAGCCCCATGTGTACAAGTTTTTTGTGTAGACGTGTTTTCATCTCTCTTGTGTATATACCTAGAAGTGGAGTTGCTGGGTCATATGATGATATTTTGAGGAACTGCCAAACTGTTTTCCAAAGAAGTTGCACTGTTTAACATGTCCACCAGCAATATATGAGGGTTCCAATTTCTCCGTATCCTCACCAACACTTGTTAGTGTTCTTTTTTTTTTTTTTTTTTTTGATGATAGCCACCTTAGTGGGTATGAAGTAGGTATCTCTTTGTGGTTTTGATTTGCATTTCTCTAATAACTAATGATGTTGAACATATTTTTATGGACTTTTTAGCTATTGGTATATCTTCTTTGGGGGAAATGTCTATTCAGATCTTATGCCTATTTTTAAAAAATATACATTGTCATTTATTTATTTATTTTTAAATATTTATTTATTTATTTGGCTGCATTGGGTCTTAGTTGCGGTATGCGGGATCTTCATTGTGACATGCGGAATCTTCATTGCAGTGCATGGGCTCTTCGTTGCAGCACACGGGCTTCTCTCTAGCTGGGTCGCTCAGGCTCTAGACCGTATGGGCTCAGTAGTTGTGGCACACAGGCTCAGTAGTTGTGGTGTGCAGGCTTAGTTGCCCTGCAGCATGTGGGATCTTAGTTCCGCAACCAGGGATCGAACCCTCATCCCCTGCATTGGGAGGCAGATTCTTAACCACTGGACCACCAGGAAAGTCCCTTATGCCTATTTTTTAATTGGGTTGTCTTTTTATTATTATGTTGTAAGAGTGGTAACTATTTAAGTAGTTACTTAAATAGCAACTATTTCTAAAACATACTTTAAACAAAATAGGATATTTATACAATTGTCATTTTGATGCTTTCGAGTCAGTCACAAGAAGCATAGACATTGCATTTTAATTAATATGAAGGCACAATCATTAATGGTATTAGCATTTTATTATAAATATGTTTAGCCCTAAATCTCTTACTAAATCTTAACTGCTAATATACTCAGTTTAACCAACTGGACCTAGTAGAGTCAGGTTAGTTAGATTTTTTCTGGACTTGTATAGTGTCATTTGGCTATCAAGTCAGTGTCCCTGAATGGTAAATGCTTTTATTTTTTGCTTTAGCATTCATTGATAAAGCCATCTTGTCAAGCCTCCTGGTCTCTGACTCCCAAGAAAGGCCTTTTGGGGTACCTTCACCTTCCCTGAGCATCAGAAACCACTAGAGTAAAACATTAATTTACTCCAAATACCTGAAGTTTCTCATTAACTATTTCTTATAGCAGTGCTACAGGTTTAAGCATCTATTCTCTAGAGGTGATCCAGGACAGAGATGATTATTTTCCCCTGAACAAGGACAATGACAGTGGGAGTGAAGGGACATGGACAGATTTGAGAGACACATAGGAGGTAGCAGTGACAAGATTTGGTGACTGATCAGAGAACAGAAGGGTGAAGGTGAGAGTGGAGTAGAGGACGATCCAGGTTTATGAAGCGGGTGACAGAATGGGAACAAGAGAATATCACAGGGAACAAGAGAATTACCAGGTCGGTGTGAAGGAAGTGCCAAGTTCCGGCTTGAACACAATCCATCTGAAGTACCTCTGGGAAATTTATAAGATAGTATTGAGTAGATAACTGTATACCTGGATCTGGCCCTTAAGAGAGAGCTGTAAGTTGATGCATTGGAAGTCTGAGCATGAGAGAGGATGATAGCACTGAGAAAGAATGGAGAGTGAGGAGAAAAGAGGGCCTTATTCAGATCAGGGAGAAACATCAGTGTTTGAAAGACAAAGAAAGGAGGAGTCTGCAAAGGTGACTGATAAGGAGCAGCTAAAATGTATACAGAAAACAAAATTTCTGGAAAAAAAAAGGGTTGTCATCTTTATCAGATGATTCAGAGTGGTCCAATAACATAAGAACTGGAATGTGTCTATTAGATTAAATCAAAAAAAGGTTTTTGGTGCTTTTAATGAGAGTAGTTTAAGGGTATGCTCACATAGCTAGTTTTCTGCAGACCTGAGACTTGAAGGCAAGTCTGTCTAACTTTAAAACTGACATTCATAGTGCCTGAGAGGGAACATCTTGTTGTACTTGACTTTCTTTTTAAAAAAAATTTTTTAATTAAATTAATTTATTTATTATACAGCAAGTTCTTACTAGTTATCTGTTTTATACATATTAGTGTATATATACCAATCCCAATCTCCCAATTTGTACTTGACTTTCAAATTCAATCAGCAAATGTCATTGGACCTCCAAGAGATTTTTAATAAAAGTAATATTCTTTATTTTTTCATTTTTATTTTGATTTTTAAAGACAGCTAGTTGTCTAGTCATTTGGTTGCGCCAGGTCTCTTAGTTGCAACCAGCAGTCTCCTTAGTTGTGGCTCGCTGGCTGCTTAGTTGTGGTACGTGGGCTCCTTAGTTGTGGCATGTGAACTTTTAGTTGTGGCATGCATGTGGGATCTAGTTCTCTGAGCAGGAATCAAACCTGGGGCCCCCTGCATTGGGAGCATGGAGTCTTAACCAGTGCGCCACCAGGGAAGTCCCAATAAAAGTAATATTCTTTAATATTAAGGTAAAAATAGTTTTCAAAACAATAAATGTCATTGTCTGGAAATAGAATCTTTATTGATGTATAAGGATGAGTAATGCTACAGTTTGTTTCAGGATCCATGTGATGGAGCCATCTTAATGCTGAATCTATTACACATGAATTTCTTTTTGTTATTTCAAGCACACTGGTCCAAGGCAGATTCAGATAATAGTCTATTGCAGCAGGGAAAAGGATGGAGAGTGATGGAGGAGGGTACTGCCAGAGGAGGTGATATTTGATCAAGGACCTGAGTGCAGTGAGTAACAAAGCCATGGACATAATCAGGGGAAGGAATATCTGGCAGAGGGAATGCAAGTGCAAAGGTCCCAAAGTGGAAAAGGATTTATCAAGTGGAAGGCAGAGCAAGAAGGCTTAGAGCCTCAAGGCTTAATTCTACAGTGGAACTACTCAAAAGTCTCAAAAGATGCAATGTCTAGCCTGTTTTTTTATCCTTTTTCAATATGTAAAAAATCTATTTTGAAAAAGAAATCTCACAGAACAAATGTTCAAGTATAGCACAGTAATGTTTTTCTTTGAAATATTTGGGAGTAAGGAAGTTGTTGATGTAGCCCATTGCCCCAAATCTTTTACTGTGTGTTTTTTTTTTTTTTTTTTTTTTTGCGGTACGCGGGCCTCTCACTGTTGTGGCCTCTCCCATTGCGGAGCACAGGCTCCAGACGCGCAGGCTCAGCGGCCATGGCTCACGGGCCCAGCCGCTCCGTGGCATGTGGGATCTTCCCGGACCGGGGCACGAACCCGCGTCCCCTGCATCGGCAGGCGGACTCTCAACCACTGCGCCACCAGGGAAGCCCTACTGTGTGTTTTTTACAGAAAAAAAATTGGTCCCAGAGACAACATTTTTGGGAGAACTATATGGAATTTTTTCAAGTTTTCATCATTGAATTTATTAAATATATCTAAGAAGAACAATGTTTATCATACTTAGATTATGTGCATAAAAATATAATAAATTAATATATTAGTATTCATCAAAAGTTTTAGTACAGCATATGTTTTACTGTTTTATAGGTACTCAATAAATATTTGTTGAATGAATGAATGAATGAAATACATTATTTCCTCAAAGATTTTATAACATAACATTTTTAGTTCAGGCAGCTTAATCTGGCTGCACTGTCCCTCCCTCCTGTCCCAGCTGTAATATCATATAATTCAGCATTATTATTACTTTTAAATTATTTTTATAAAGAAATATGTCAGAATAATGGTGTATTATCTTAATGGATTTTAATACTAATAAAATATTTGTTGTTTTTATAATTTTATTAGTTTATATAATCACTGGCATGAGCAAGTTAGTAAATGCTAAAACATTATGTTGCTGAACTTTTAAGTTTATGAATTTATTAAAAATAAGGAAGACATGTAATTAAAAGAATTTATTGAAGTATAGTTGATTTACAATGTTGTATTTCTGATATGTAGCAAAGTGACTTAGTTATACATATATATATATATTCTTTTTCATATTCTTTTCCATTATGGTTTATCACAGGCTATTGAATATAGTTCCCTGTGCTACACAGTAGGACATGTTGCTTATCCATTATATATATAATAGCTTGCATCTGCTAATCCCAAACTCCCAATCTTTCCCTCCCCCATCTCTCCTCCCCCTTGGCAACCACAAATCTGTTCTCTGTATCTGTGAGTCCGTTTCTGTTTTGTAGATAAGTTCATTTGTGTTGTATTTTAGATTCCACATATAAATGATAGTATACGGTATTTGTTTTTCTCTTTCTGACTTAAGTTCACTTAGTATGATAATCTCTAGGTCCACCCATGCTGCTGCAGATGGTATTATTTCATTCTTTTTTATGGCTGAGTAATATTCCATTGTATATATATACCACATCTTCTTTATCCATTCATCTGTCGATAGGCATTAAATGTAATATTTATTAGCAACTCATGGGCCATGGACAAAGGAGTTATTTGAAATTATGGTTAAATGTTCTGCATATCTCCAAGTATCTTAATATTGCTTCTAGATGATTAAATATGTTTATATCATTTATTTTTTCATTTGCAGGTTTACTTCAATTTTTACTTTTGTATTTTCCTTTTAAAAAATTAATCAATATTAATGATAAATTTGTAGTTCTTATGTGCCAAACAGGATTTTTAGTTAAGGCTATATACTTGTCCATGTGATCTGCTAAGAAATTGAATAGATTAGAAATGGTGCCTTTCCTGTGATCATTTCATTGAGCATAACATCAAACCTGTATCTCATAAGGCAAATGTTTCCTTTCACTCATTTTACTTGACTCGCGTACAAAAACGAAGAAAGCAATTAACCAGTAACGGAACTCTGACCTACATTATAGCTAAGTAGCTGATATAGCTATAGCTACGTAGCTATGGCCATTACAGCTAAGTAGCTGATATAGCTATCGCTATGTAACTATAGCCTCTCACATTTTCTGAAGGAGGTTTTGTGCTGGACTTGGAGGTAGTCCATTATTCTTAAGAGATGAATGACTTGAAGGAGTAATGAAGATTCTTCAGAACACCTCTAGTACCTTCATGATCATTGTGACATTTGTTCAATGATGCCTGATGGTGTTACTTGATATTTGTTCATTTTCTTTCTTGCATACCTGTTTGCAGGTATGACATGCTAAGAAGGGTATATCTAATTACCCCTTAAATATAGTTGAGGAAAATCCGTCATTATAGTATTTACCAAGTTTCTTGGTAATTTGATTTGTCCATAACAAATGCATGATTTTTTTCTGCATGGTTTTACATGGCTTCTTATTTTGGTAACTGGAATGTCTTCCTCTAGTGATGATGAAGGTATTGTACCCTTTTTGGTAACATTAGTCTATACTGATCTAAATTAGTCTGCTGCCTCTTTGAGGTTGTCTGCAGCAATGCAACCCCTGTGCATTGGGGCAAGTTGCTTTTTCTCTTTGTGTCTGTTTCTTCATTTGTAAAACGTTGAAAACAATAGAAGTAGCTACCTTCTACTATCTCCTGGGAGGTTTAAAGGATTAATATGTTAAATGACTTTGAACAATTCCTGGCACATACTAAGTACTAAATAAATACTACGTAATAAGTTCTAAATATTATGAATAAGTACTAAATGTTATTTGTGTTGAGTGCACTGGTACTAAGCAAAATACTTTCCAGCTCTGTGTACGTGCAGTTGGGCCTGAGGCTGTGCAAATAACCTTTCCCTATCTCTTCTTACTTCTAATTCATGTTCCAATTTGTATATGATGTTTTAAACCAGCGGTCCCCACCGTTTTTGGCACCAGGGCCAGTTTCGGGGAAGACAATTTTTCCACGAACAGCAGGATGTGAGGGGTAAGGTGAGCAATGGGGAGCGATGAGGAGCCACAGAAGAAACTTGTCGGCTGCTTGCCTCCTGCTGTGCGCCCGGTTCCTAACAGGCCGCGGAACCCCTGTTTTAAACCATTTAAAAAAAAATGTTTTTTAGAAGATGTTGGGGGTAGGAGTTTATTAATTTATTTTATTTATTTTTGCTGTGTTGTGTCTTCGTTTCTGTGCGAGGGCTTTCTCTAGTTGTGGCAAGCGGGGGGCCACTCTTCATCGCGGTGCGTGGGCCTCTCACTATTGTGGCCTCTCTTGTTGCAGAGCACAGGCTCCAGACGCGCAGGCTCAGTAGTTGTGGCTCATGGGCCTAGTTGCTCCGCGGCATGTGGGATCCTTCCAGACCAGGGCTCGAACCCGTGTCCCCTGCATTAGCAGGCAGATTCTCAACCGCTGCGCCACCAGGGAAGCCCATAAACCATTTTTACAGGCAGTCTTGTGAGTAGGCCATAGTCATGTCTCACTCTTAACCATCATCAGTAGAATGGATTAGTGTCACTGGATATGGATCTTTCTTCCTTGACTACAAGGTAACTCTTGGACTGTTCAATGTTTGCAAGGCAGCCTGAAGCCTGGAGGTAACGACGCAGCTCCTAACAGTTGCCTCTGTAACCTTTCCACACATCAGCTTCTAATTCCAAGGGCTTAAAGAAGAGTGAATATTTTAAAATACAATGACTTTGAATGCAGCAAACACAAATTCATTTATTATCATCAGAAAACATCTAAACTCGGTGCTAAGTAACCGAACAATATTCATGAAATGGACTGGGTCTGTCTCTGGGAACAATAAACAGTTCCTAATCTGTTGGAAGATACAACAACTTTTGTTATGTTTTGTGTCAAGGAATGCTATTGTTCCATATTTATTTCAGAAATTTAAAGGTAAATCCAAATTAATTTAGTTTTAAGAGTTTTATCATACCTTTTGTGGTATTACAACATAGGTATCACAAAATGAACCTTGGGAATCATTGGCCAGTTTGTAACTCGCCATTCACACTTGTCAAAAAGACAAAATAAATGCAGCAACCATGCTATCATCCGCAGATTACATTCACCTCTAGACCCAGCCGCAGATCTTACATAGAAACTTGAAATAAAAAGGACATGCTTTTGTGTTATAAGGCAAAGAATGAGCATAGAAGTAACACAGAGAAAAAGACAAGATTAAACATTGACCTTTTTATAGTCAGAGGACTCACTATCATTACAAGTCATGAGAATTCTTAGAGTGTAGTTGAAAGAACTTATTACTCAATAGGCTGTTAGACACTGAGTGCGTGGAGGGAGAGGGATGAGAAAAGAGAATTTGGTGGTTGGAAAAATAAGTGGGACTAGAATGACTGACCTGGTACTGAGATCCTTCAGTCCAAGAGATGAACAAATGCATTTCTCTTTCTGCCTTCATAAACCACGACTGACCCGTTCAAGGTGGATTCTCCAAGCAGGGCAAAACAGAGGTCACCCTGACATAAACCCATGGACAGGAGGCCCCTGAAGATTTATGTAGATTTGGGAAGATTCTGTTTTTTCTTCTTTCCTTCTCTTTTTCCAAACACCCATGGAATGTCGTAGGGAGTCCTGGATATGTCCCAGGAACCTGGCAGGGGACAACTGAGCAAAAGTTTATTAACTAATGATCTGAATTTACATCAGAATTTTGCCACCCTTGCTGTTTCTGTGTGAACTGAATACACGTAATTGATACATTTCTCCTGCCATGCCACAGCACTAACCAAATGATGGGTCCACTATTCTTGTTATATTTCTAGCTTATATGAAATCACACTTAGAACTTGAATGGTACACTAGTCTCATTAATTAATGTAATAAATGCTTACTGAGTGATACCGTGCTAGTTTGTGTGTATGTATGTGTGTGCATGTGCACTTGTGTGTCTGTGTGTTTGAAAAGAACACATCACAGGCTGATCCCTTAAATATCCTCCACTCTTTGAAGGTAGCTGAAGCTTGCACATTGTTAATTCCCACACAGGCCTAGATGCTGTAAAATTTTAATTGGACTGTGAGGATGTAGAGTGGAAGGAGAGTACAGGCATTCTAGATGGAGGAAAATTTATATGCCAAGACACAGAAGCAGTGAAGTTCAGATGTTTATGGGAAATAAAAATTTCATCCATTCATTCATTCATTCCATAAATATTTATAGAGTACCTACTATGTGACAAACACTGTCCTAGACCCTGGATATTAAGCACTAAACAAGGAAAAATCTTTGTTCTCATGAAACTTTCATTCTGAGAGACAAGGGACAGATGGTAAACAAATAAATTAGATACCTTCAGACAGTGATAAGTATTATGAAGAAAAGAGCAAGGTAATATAGGGCATAAATTGGATAGAAGACATTAGATAGTGCTGTCAAGGAGGGGATCAGTTTCTCTGGAGATTAGGTTCTGTGATAGGACTGTCGGGTAGAAAACTAAAAAGATCTGTATGGGAGAGTCAGTGGAACACTGTGAATGTCAGGCCTGGTAAGCTCTTCTGGGACATTTCTAGAAAACACTAAGTACTTTAATTCTTAAAGAAGTGATATCTGGTGCTCACTTTCCTGACCCAATGGTCTTTTCTAGTACCCTGTGTAGAGGAACACTTGTATCCATGCTTGACAGCTAAGTGGAAATAATCATTCTCTATTTGGCACTATTATATCTTGAGTCATTTAACTTTATTCAATTTCTAAATGCCAAGAGACTAATCTTGACAAGCTTATCCAAGAGAGCTTTAAGAATTTTTTTTTTAGTTGCTCATAAAGTATTTTCAAATCACATTCAACTTCAGTTTATTACTTTTCCTGTGTTTCACGAAAATTACCTCACACTGAAGTCTATCCACACGGGAGTCAACGAAGTTCAACCACTTTTCAGTTGTTTTTGTAAAAATAGCTGAATTTTGAAAAATTTAATATTATTTCTTTGCTTCTGCACCTAAGGAAAAAAATGTCTCAATGGATTTTTCTCAAATATTCCAGTAATACAATTTTTCATTCAATGCAAATAGAGAACATTTTAACTTACAAGGAGAATTTTTTTTAAATTAATAATGCTAAATTGTTCTCAAGAAATGCTATGCTGTGAGTGGTGTAGGAGAGTGGCCATCTTTTCTTTTTTTTTTTTAAAGGGAACTTTATTTTTATTTATTTATTTATTTATTTTGGGCGGCATTGGGTCTTCGTCGCTGCGCGGGCTTTTCTCTGGTTGTGGTGAGTGGGGGCTACTCTTCATTGCGGTGTGTGGGCTTCTCGTTGCGATGGCTTCTCGTTGTGGAGGATGGGCTCTAGGTGCATGGGCTTCAGTAGTTGTGGCACGTGGGCTCAGTAGTTGTGGCTCATGGGCTCTAGAGCTCAGGCTCAGTAGTTGTGGTTCACGGGCTTAGTTGCTCTGCAGCATGTGGGATCTTCCTGGACCAGGGCTCGAACCTGTGTCCCCTGCATTGTTAGGTGGATTCTTAACTACTGCACCACCAGGGAAGCCCCTACAAGGAGAATTTTTAAAGAAAGTTTTAAGCATTTGAGCTATAGTGGAAACTTATTATCTTAATGATTTTTGTTTTTCTTGACACAAAAACTATTAATCAAACAGTGCTAGCCTTGTTGTAGCTCTAAACCTCTGTACTTCCTTTAGATGAGTTTGTAGTTTATAATGCTTACAGTCTGGCTATCTGGAGTATGTCTTATGAGAAGAAAACAGTTTTCACAAGTTAAGCTGAATGATATCAAAGAAACAGGCAATACTGAGATCATTTGCTGACAGTGTGTTAGGAAGGAAAGGCCTGAGAATGGAGGGGTGGGGCTGGGTTGTGGATCACATTAAACATTAGAAAAAATGGAAAAACATGAAAAGAAAATGGGATAGGAGTAAGGTGGTTTCTGTGTTCAATAAGGACACACCATCCCATGAAATTAAGCCACAGTATCATGCTTGTTAATTTTGCCAGTTTTACAGAAACATCACTTATAAAACTGGACACTAAAGTATAATAAGAAAAAAGTCATCATTGCTTTTTATAAAATTATAGAGGTCACTCTTGGGAAAGCAGTAGACATGGTTAATTTTAAGGTTGCAAGTATAGTTTGAGGGTAGACTCCAAATTATTGTGCTGAGTTACTATCTTTCTTAGTTTCATTCAGTTAATGAAATATTTTTTCAAAGTTTTCATAACTGGTAGGTGGGTGACAGGAGATGCAGCCTAGCAGAGTTTATGGTGACCAGGGATGAGAGACTGGGTGCCAGGTAAGCAATAAAGAGTCAGATAAAAAGAAAAGACATGTATCGTATATGTAATAGTCAGCTTGGGCATAACTGTAGACTGCATAACTGTGGCTTAACCAACAGAAAATTTTCTCATAGTTCTGGAGGCTAGAAGTCCAAGATCAAGGTCCTAGTTCATTTGGTTTCTGGTGAGAGCTCTCTTCCTGGCTGCCTTCTTGCAGTGTCCTCGCATGTCCTTGGTGTGTATGCAGGGAGGGAGAGAGATGGAGAGTAGCCAGCTCTCTAGTGTCTCTTCTTGTAAAGATACTAATCCTGTAGGATCAGGGCCCCACCCTTATGATCTCATTTAACCTTAATTACTTCCTTAAAAGCCCTTATTTCCAAATTTAGCCACACTGGGGGATTAGGGCTTCAACATAGGATTTTTTGAGGGTACATTAATCCACAAAATATAGAAAAGGTGATGGGGCTTCTAACAGAAGCAGGAAATAGAAAAGTTTTACTACAACTGAATAATAAATTTGGCTCTGAGCCTCCTGGCAAATAAGGCAAAAAGGGAAACATAATAGGCAGTGTGAATTTAAATCAGTGAATAATCTCTTTGACATTTTAAGACTATTCCCTCATACCGTGTGTTTCTGTTTGTTAAAGTAGTTTCAGATATTGACTGGTAAGGGCAGGAGGTGGGGAGGGATGTATTTTGGGGGCTAAAAATTCTGTTGCATTTCATATCACACTGTAGTTTTTTTTTTTTTTTTTTACATAGAAAGCTGATTTCAAACACTGCTTTTATCCCTTGGAGACTGGGTGGAAGATGTCAGGTAGTACAAGTTCTGGACTGGAGTTGAGTTTATTGCCACTAGAATTAAAGACTGGGCTTTTGAACTGTCAATGCATATGCAGGAATGAAACAAAACAAGTGGAAAAGTCACAAATCCTGCAAGCAGATTGTTTCAATTCTGAGGGGGATTTGTAAACCCTATTGCTGGTTCAAGTTAATAAAATACTTTTTACCAAAAATGCTAAAGAAGATCACTTATGTTAATTCTTTTATATTCAAGTGAACTTAAAATGATTTTATCCTGATAGTTGCCACTATCTATGGAATAACTAAAGGCAATTTGTTCATCACAAACTAAAGTTGACATTTTTATTTTAGATGCTCGGGGTTGGTCAATATAATGTACACAGTGCAAAGGGTCACAAAATCATTTGAATGATGATTGTATTAATAATTAATATTAAGTTCTTAAATGGTTTGTGCCATTCTTATTTTAGTTTTTTAATCATGTCATATAATCTTCAGTTAAGTACAAAGACCTTTTCAATCACATAATCTAGAGATGATTTCACCCTATTTGGCTGCCAGTCTCTTATTTCTGTCTTCAGCAATGGTGAGGTGGATCCCTTTTCCTTGGGGAAGAGATAATCTGTGGTTTGTTGCCTTTACCAATAACAAAAATGTTGGCGAGCCAGGAGGCAAAGCCTTTGGCATCTTTCACATGAACCATATCAAAAGAACCAGGAGGTCTCTTTCTGTTGGTGATCACACCAGTTCTTCCCAGGTTAGCACCTCTGGTCACCATATACAGGTTACCAGTGTTAAACTTGATGAAATGGGTAATCTTGTTAGTCTCCAAATCAGTCTGAATGGTGTCATTCACCTTGATGAGGGGATCAGGGTAGCAGGTGGTATGAGCATCATGAGTTACCAGATGAGGGATTCCTTTTGTGCCCACAAAGATCTTTCTCACTTTGTACTTAGCTTCCTTAGGTGTACTACAACGAACAGCAAAGTGACCCTTGGTGTCATAGAGAGATGGAAATTCTCTCTGGTCTTGTTAAGGCTGATGAAATCTATTCAACCAGCAGGGTAGGTTATATCAGCTTGGACCTTGCCCTCAGTCTTAATGAACTGTTGCATGCAGATCTTCTTTGCTTCATTTCCTGTCAGAGCATACTTAGGTCTGTTCCTTAGAAAATGATGAGGGGGAGACATTCTCTCAGGCTTGTGGGGACTGGTAGATGGACGAGGAACGAACACATTGGTCAGTTTATCAGCATCCAATGCTTTGGAGTTGTTACGTGCTTCAGATGTTTCTTGGGATCATGAGTCATGGCTGTGCTAGCCATGAAAAGACCATTCTTCAATCCTTTTTAGCTTGCCTGAACTTTCTTTGAAGTCAGCTTGGTTCTTAAATTTACATTGTTTTCTCAAAGTGGTAAAAAGAGAAAAAATAATTTCTGATCATTGAGAGCCTTTCAAAATGGCAAATTCAAGACTATCAGTGTCCCAAAGTATAACCAGAAAAACAAGTATAATGTAAACCTCAACATTTTTTTCCTTCATTCATCCTTTTGTTCATTCACAATTTGATCAGTTTATATTGAGTACCATCTACATGCCAGGATATTTGTTAGGCTCTGGATAAAATGTGGTCTCTTGGAATTTCCATGCTATTAAAATGCAATGTGGTGTGATAGCTGCCATTCTGGAGATAAGCACAAGTGTTACAGGAACACTCGTGGGCGTTACCCTGGCTAAATGAGAAAATTTGGGTTGGTTTCTGGAGGAAGTAGCACGTGAGCTGTAAGATGAATAGGAGCAAGCCATGGATAGAGCAGGGAGTTCCAGAGGTGACATTATATGCTTGGGAACAGCTGGTTCAAAGGCAGAGAGGCACAACTGAGTGAAAACTTAGAGACGTGTACAGTGGACTATCGAGTGAGAGTAGTGTGAGGCAAGGGGGAAGGCTAGGATAGAGCTTTGCATGCCATGCTAATTTGGCACTCTCTCCTAAAAGCACTCCTGAAACCTCTGAAGGGTTTTAACCATTGGATTGGGGGTGATCAGATCTGACTTTTGAATGACAGTGCCAATAGGAGTGTGGCAAATAGATTGAGGGTGGAGTGCGAGAACCGTGGTCTAGGATCAAGTTAGAAACTATGGCAGTAATCCTGGAAAGAAGTGACGAGGTCCTGAGTGAGACTGTTAACTATTTCCCAAAGACATAAAAACAAATTTCTTACACAATTCTGGGCCAGATGCTTTAAAGTTATTTAGAGGAAAGCAGATCATTTCTGTTTACAGGCAAGACTAGTTCATTTTTTTCTTTCTCATTAAAAACAATATAACCCATCAATGCAATTTTGAAGCCATATGATATTTTAGAACTTCCTAAGAAAAAAACAATAGATAAGCCAATATTAAATCATCCATGCTTACAAATAGTCTACTCCCTTGTCAGGCAACTCTCTGTAGATTAATTAGAACCAATCCCATAAATTTTAATAGTAACATATGTTCTGCCAATCTATTCTCAAGTCTATACAGGTATGACTGTATGCCACGGTGAACAAATGAACTGGAAAGATCAAAGTTATTTGATCTGATTCTATGACTTATAATTTTCAAATCAATATGAAGAGAAAATAGCAGGCATCAGACATCCATCTATGTTTGTACCAGGTCATACACTGTAATTCTATCCAAGTACAAATTTCCATGGTAAACAGGGCAAGACTTGCCAACATTTCACAGGTTTCCAAAAAGAAGCCATGTCCCTCTTGGGAGAACTTTGTAACTGGAAAAGAAAATCCTCACAGATGAAATCTCCAGCAAAATAAAGTCACAGACTGTATTTCTGCAGCAGGCCTTTAGCCAAATGTCTCATCAACAAGTATGGTGCTGGCAGTGACCCGTCTATGGTAGATGGGTAAAATGCTACCACCAAACCTTGTTTTTATTTGCTCACAGCTTCCTAGAAAAAAAAAATCTGACTTTGAGTTGAAATTTTCCACGTTTCATCCCAGTCCAAAGGTGACTTAAAAAAAATTTTTTTTTTTGGAAAGTTGAATTAAAGTCAAGTGAAATTTGTAAAGTTTAGTCATTTGGGGAGGTATGTGTACACAAAGATCTCAGTGGGTAACACACAAAAAATATATTTTCCTTTTACTTGTGACTTTTGAGAGACTAAATCCTTTTGGCTCTTTCTTTTAAAAGGATTTAACCCTGTCTCAGTTACAGGGGCAGGAAACCAACCATTTTTTTCAAGTTATTCAAACAGTTTTTTCCCTAGGAAGAACTAATAAAATAAGACTTTACATATTAAATCCACTAGTAGTTTAAAAAATTTAGAATGTTCTCACATACATTTGACAGAAAAAAATACAAATAATGAGTGTAATTCAATTAAATTCAACAAATCTACTAAGTACCAGGCACTAAGTCAGTGTTTAGTGTTCAAGGTATATAAAGCTGAATAAGGCAGGTCCTGTCCTCCAGAAATGTATTATTTGGTAGTGGAGATAAGAGTAATAAAAATGGCAATAATATAAGGCAGAATACAATAAATGTAGAGGTATAAGCAAAGTCATGTGGGACCACAGAAATGGAGAAATTAATGTTGATTGTAGGATGGGAATAGTTTATTCTGGGTTTTGAAAGATTGAGAATGGCAAAGATCATTGAGTTGGGAAGGACATTTCAGACTAGAGACCACTGTGGGTACACCAATTGAGGTTAGAGATGGGACTAGTCAAGGTGGCTGCAGAGTTGGATATGACAAAGGAAGGAGTAGAAAATAAAGTTGGGAAATTTGAAAAGTTAGTCTCAGAGTTTCTCAATGGGTATGCTACTGGATTTTTGGGGTGGATGGGTCTTTGTCATCTTAGGGAGTGTGCATCTCTGGTCCCAGCCTTCTAAAGCCATCAGTGCTGCATGGCATTTTGACCACTGAAAAGAATCCCCAAAGATTTTCAAACACATCCTGGGGCAGGCAGTATCACCTCTGAAGAAAATGACTGAAGGTGGCTTGGATTCCAAATTTGGGGGCAGTCCTTAGTTCTGTAGGTGGTGAGCATCTACAAAAATGATTCTGACCAGAACAAGGGCACGAGCAGACTTGGGATTCAGGGCAATGATTTCTGGAGATTGAATCAGAGGAGGGAAAGAATGGTATAATCAATTCAGTCTATTACAATAGTCTGGAAAAGAGTCAATGTGGACTTAAACTAAATTTCATCACTTTCATGCCTAAAAACATTAATAGACATTATACTTATTATTTTAGCTATTCCTTTTACCTCTGATACTCCATAGAACTGCATTGTAGACCTCTTTGTGCTGTAGCAGCTTTCCTGTTTTTTTCTTTCCCCAAATTAATATCATATGGTAAAGTCAGTATTACAAAACAAGATTTTTAGAGGGTGATCATAACACCCTTTCTACAACACACTTTCTAATTATAGCATATACACGTGGGGCATGGAAAGCTCTATTTAAAAACAGGACAGAAAGAATGCTGTTTCTCTGTTTCATTTTAGATAGTGTTTGGATTCTTTCACTTCTTGAGTGGTTGTTTTTCTTTTTCTTTCTCTCTCTCTCTCTTTTTAAAGAAACACTCTGTTGACAGTAGATTGAATAGTTTTGAATCCCAGATGCCAGTGCAGTGGAAACTCAAAGTGGATAGGCAGATGGAGTCTTTCAGAAGCACCACTAGTTTCCAGAACAGAAGACGGTGCCCAAGGAAGTAGGTAGAGTCACTACTTGGATGTGTGCAGGAAATCCTCCAGACTAGTGGTAAGGGTGGAGAGCACGGCTGCCCTCACAGAAGCACCAGTCTGCACATCTCAAAAGGGCGTCCTGACTCAACACAGCAGCTGTGATCACATCTTGTAATGTGTCCTTCTCTCCCAGCTGCTGGAGTATTGCTGCCTTCTGGTTTCCCCAGGGAACTTTGGAAGGGACTATACTGACAGAAGATCAACCACAGATATGTTATGCTTAAGTTTTTTTTTTTTTTCTAAAAAACCCTCTTCAGGAAACATTCTGTCCATTTGAAACAAAATGGGATTTCAAGCCCATTAAGCAACTGAAAACTCGTACCACATCTATGCAGAAGCTCAAGGACTTGAGATTACAAATTTGAATCTGATCCTAGTCATTAGTGAGGCTCTCATTCTCCAAACCTCACCCGAACTTTCAGCGAGGCTCCTGTTAAGGGTCTCTCAAACTGGCTTGGGACCCCACTCAGTTTTTCTAGGGCTCTATTCCCTTCAGTTTCTCTTGTGAAAAATTGTTAACTTTCCTCTTCATTTAAGAACGTACTGAAAAAATAATGATTACAATGTTTTAAATTTTCTTGGTACTTTATATGTTATAAAGCATTTTCATATATATATTAATCTATTAAATACTCTGAAACACAGAGGATTAAGGGACTTAAGCAAGGTCACAGAATGAAAAATCCAGAACTCAGGTCCAGGTCTTTTGACTCTGAGCCCATGCTGTTCCCTCTACAGTTTGCTATTTAATTACCAGCACTTCGATCCCCTGAACTGATGGTGAGGAGGGTAAGCATTTCTGAGCGATAAGATCTCCAGTTCCGACCTAGGGTCTGCTGCTTTGAATAATAAGAATCAGTTCCATTGGCAGTTTCCAGAACTGTCTTTTAGAAATTTGTGGTTTATGGCCCTCAATGATAGGAGAGGCCAGTAGCCCCAGCTCCTGGTGGCCATTCCTCCCTATATTGTTGCACGCAGTAACTCCAGGCAGCATTTTCTGCTGGCTGTGGTAACTCCCAGTTGTTCCTGTCAGCAGCTTTTGAAAGGTCCTCTGGGCCATTCCAGAATTTCTAGCTTCCTGGAATAGCTCATTGGCCAGTAGACAGCACAGAGTCACAACCTCAGCACCACCGCTAAGGGCAGATCACAGTTCTAGTGCTCCACAGCTCTTCATGGAACTTCAAATAAGCCCCCAAAGTGACTTAGGGGAAGCAAGTAAGGGCCTGTAATTTCACACTGGGTTTTGCTGGACTCTAAGACAAATTTGGGTCTCCTGAGTTTCCACTGATTCAGAGTGAGTGCCTTGATATTCTTCTTTCAGAAGTCACACGTTTGCCCATAAAATTTCTCTCTGCGTGGTCAGTCCTTCCTTATCATGTGTTTATGTGAAACGAGCCCCAGAAACTGCCCTACGTACCTCCAAACTCTCAAGCCCTCAGGATTTTCTAACACTGACCCTGGGTTATGTAGAAACTCACAGTTAGTCTCAATAATCACTTAGCGATAACAGTAAGGTGAGGTTTATCTAGAGCTTGCCACATGCCAAGACCTTTTCTAAGTGCTTTCTATTAACTTTTAAAATCCTCATAACACATCCCTGAGGAAAGTCCTGTTATAAGCCCCTTTTAAAAACAAGGAAAAGGAGACTTACGAAGTTAAAAAAAAATCTGCTCGGGAGGTAATGGATGGGAGATCTGCCTTCTGGTTGTTTCTGAATTCCAGAAGTTTCTAGTGGATAAGAAGCTATATCACGTTAAAAAATTTGATCACCTACTTTATCCTTGCAGAAAGCCACGTTTCCCCTGAGGGCAGACTTCTTTAAGCCTCCTGTGGTCTGGACACAGCTAAGATTTCTGGGGCAGACACTTCTTTTCTCACCTAACAGCCATTCCTGTTTCTTCCTTGCCAAAGTCCCTGGCTTTGTTCATATGGCAATGTGCTATGGAGCCTCAAGGGACGGGATCCTTGTTGGCCTCATTCAACCAGAGATCCCATTCTTCTTTGCATGTTGCATATAGGGGCAGTTCTGGATGAGTTGGGGGATCTTTGGGGTGCTTCTAGACCTTCTAGACAAGATATTCCTCTTTGAGTGAATACAGAACCACATGAGGTGAAAGCCCCTTTGCTCTCATTCTTTTCTTCCTGCTTTGGATGATGTTGAGTGAGGAGGTGCTATCTGGGCCTCAGAGAGCTTTTGGCCATTAGATTACAAGCCTGAGGATAGAAACCAGTATCCTGTGGCTGGCAAAATGGGATAATAAAAAAAAAAGCCTGGGTCTTTTTTAATGACATGGAGCCTCCAAATTAACCCTGGGATCACTTCTGAATTTCTCATGAACTTGATAATAACTGTCCTTTTATTTATGCCAGTGTTTATCAAAATGTTAGAAGTATGTGTCAGTACACAAACTGTTTCTTGCTGCTCTGTAAAGAGATAAGAACAGAAATTGAGAATAAGGGTTTAGATACTTCCATAGTACATTGTCTGACATTGTTGTTAAACCAGCAACAGTAGACTTGTTGAACAAAGTATTGACCAGTCCAAGATGGATTGAAAATTAAAAGAACAACAACAATGCCGTAGGTAATTTAGTTGATAACTCAGTGGACTTCTTTCTTACTGTCAGCTAAGAGTATTCCTAACCCTTAAGAAAAGAAGTTTGCGTCCACATGACTGGTGTGCTCTCAAATTTAAACAGATTTATGTCACACGGTAGAGGCTTAGACACAGCTGGCCTTTCGCCTAGAGGCTATCTTAATAAATGTGTCATTCTGTTTGATCTGATTCTTCTGTGGTTGTCATGCTTTGAGGGAAAACCAAGCCATTTCAGGTAAAGCAGGGCGGCACAGACTGGTCACTTATTAAATATAGCAAAAGTATGAAGTTGGCAACATTCAGCTCAGAGCTCTGTCATGTGGTCGTTCAGGGGTCCCTGCCACCCAGCCAGTCTGTCATTCCTCTTCTTCTCTCCCCCATTCTTGTTTTTGCTCTCAGCCTGATGTGAATTCATCTTTAATAAGTTTTTTTTAATTTTTATTTTTTATTGAAGTATAGTTGATTTACAATATTAGGTTCAGGTAATCACTGCAGCATAATGATTCAGTATTTTTACAGGTTATACTCCATTAAAAGTTATTACAAGGTAATGGCTATAAGTCCCTGTGCTGTACAATATATCCTTATTGCTTATGTATTTTATACACAATAGTGTGTGTCTCTTAATCCCATACCCCTAATTTGCTCCTCCCCCATCCTTCTCACCTTTGGTCACCACTAGTTTGTTTTCTTTGGGTGTGAGTCTGTTTCTGTTCGGCATATATGTTCATTTGTATTATTCTTACTTTTTAATTCTTATTTAAAATATTTTATTTGTATAATTTAAACAAATTTTTATACAATTTTTAAAGGTTACTTTCCATTTAGTTGTTACAAAATATTGACTATATTCCCCGCATCGTACTATACATACTTGAATCTATCTTACACCCAATAGCTTATACCTCCCACTCCCTCACCCCGAGATTGCCCCTCCCCCCCAACAGCTGGTAACCACTAGTTCATTCTCTGTATCTGTGAGTCTGCTTCTTTTTTGTTTTATTCACTAGTTTGTTGTATTTTTTAGATTCCACATATGTGATATCATCCAGCACTTGTCTTTCTCTGTCTGACTTATTTCACTAAGCATGATATTTTCTAGGTCCATCCACGTAGCTAAGAATAGCAGAAGTTCATTTTTTATGGCTCAGTTATATTCCACTGTACATATACATCACATTCTTAATCCATTTATCTGTTGACGGGCACTTGCATGTCTTGGCTATTATAAATAGTGCTTCTATGAACGTTAGGGTGCATGTATCTTTTCGAATTAGAGTTTAATAAGGCTTTAGCAAATAAATTCCCATAAAGCCACTTAAAACTTTGTGACTTTAGGAAAATCACTAACCTCTCTGAATCTCGGTTTGTAAAATGAGAATAATATGACACTCCACTATATAAATAATAATAATAATACCTAGCATTTATTGTGTGCTTATTGTGTGCTTGGTACAATGTTAAGCCCTTTATAGGTATTACAACATTTAATTCTCTTAATGACTTCATGATGTATGTGCTACAGTTTTATTTCCATTATATGAACAAAAACTGTGACGAGGTTACAGAGCCATGGTTTGAACCCTGATGTGACCACTAGAGCTCTCCTGCTTAACCACGATGCTGTAGCTCCTTATTGTAAATATAAGGAATTGTTAATATTATCTGATGAAAAAATTTGGATCAAAAATAGCTTATCTAGTGATTTTGCATGTGTGAACCACACATTCATATAATTGCATATTAATATGACTAAATGTTTAGAAATGAGCCATTTCAGAGAATCAAAAAAGGAAAAAAGAAAAGAAAAGAATCAGCTGGAATATCTGGCTTCTGATTGGTTTCCTGTTCAGAAGTTTCCTAAAAGTAAACTTAATTATAGTGTTGATCTTGGTAGATTAGAACATGTGAATAGCTTGGAGTATTTTGCCAACTGGACCAACCCTTTTCAGGTTGATCCCTCAGCAGCCAGAGGCAGTGGAAAGATCTACTTCATTCCTTGGTAATCAGCCTGTTTGATGGAAGGCAGGGCTAAGTCCAGGAAACATACAAGACCAGGATCAGAGGAGTTGGCCTCTAAGTCTGGCTCTTTTACCACCTGGCTAAGTGACTTTACACAAGTTACTTAACCCTTTCAAGTGTCAGCTTTCTGCAATTTGCAGTGAGGCTCAATTGAAATAATAGAGGTTTAAGTTGCTTGTCCACCGTAAAGCCTTGTGAACATATTTTTATATTTTCTATTTATATCAGTGCCTAATCCCTGATATTGACACTGTGGTATATTTGGAAGCAGTAGCATGCTTCAGTGAAAATTCCACTCTCTCCAAGACAAGTGATTTGGATTTCAGTCTTACTCCATATCTAACCTGCTGCAGCAATGTTTTCTTACATGAAAAATGAGGGATGTTTATGGAGGGAGGGTTTCTAAGTGATCTCTGGGACCCTGTGCCATTTCATCATCAAAATTGCTGAGATACTTTCTTTAGGTATTTATTAACAGAGGTTGCTAATGTTGCATTTCCAAGTAGCTTAAAGCACATCTACAGAAGACACCAGAAACTACTCTTTTGACTCACAAAAGCAGACAGCACAGCTATGGATCAAAAGGGTATCACACAGACACAGCTCAGGTGCAGTCTGCCAAGGGAAGGAGCTTGCATGCGTGCTTGGAGAGCACCCCAAGTACCTCACTGGAGCGGACACTGCATGAGCACAGGGCTGTGAAGAGATTTTTTTTCTTTGTTTTGTGCGGTACGCGGGCCTCTCACTGCTGTGGCCTCCCCCGTTGTGAAGCACAGGCTCCGGACGCGCAGGCCCAGCGGCCATGGCTCACGGGCCCAGCCGCTCCGCGGCATGTGGGATCTTCCTGGACCGGGGCACGAACCCGCGTCCCCTGCATCGGCAGGCGGACTCTCAACCACTGCGCCACCAGGGAAGCCCTGTGAAGAGATTTTTAAATCCCAGGATGCAACTAAGTTTGGCCAAATTAGAACATCAGAGCTACAAAGTTCCGTATGGACCAGGAGGAAACTGAGGTTCAAAAAGAACACATCAATTGCCTGAGGCTGCACAGAAGATCAGCAGTTAGCAGGCTGTAATCCATCTCACCTAATTCCCAGGCCAGGGATCTTTCTATTGTCCCATGCAGCCTTATTTACAAAGATGACGTTATTAAAATTATCTTGAGGAATTGCTCAAAGAAGTCATCGCAAAACACCTAAAGAACACAAAACTTTAGAAACACTAGGATGATTTATATATTTTTCACTCATCTAAGATGTGGATATTTTAGCAATATCTTTTTTTAATCGACATATAATACGCATACATAATTCAGTAACATTCCCTGCATCATTGCTGAGAGTTATATGTAATTGCATAGAAAATACTGTGATATCAAGCTGATGAAACTTTATATTTGAAAGATTTCTTTTTTTTATTAATTATCATTGGAGTATGGTTGCTTTACAATGTTGTGTTAGTTTCTGCTGTACAGCAAGATTTCTCTTTTTGATGTTCTTATTCATAGGCATCTGAAGCAGTTCTCTGAAAGAAGTCTTTTATTTTGTGTGGAACATAATGTAAACACTTACCGCAGATCAACCAGAAGGAAATACATAGTGGTGAAAAAAACGACTGAAGGGGAATGGCATGTTTAGACCCAGTAAGACGCGAGGGTCATGGTGGACTATTAGCCAAATATGAGTCGACAATAGTTTATTATAAAAGCAAGTATTATACTTGGACATTTCAAATGGAGTAAGCTGTGATATATCCAGAATTATAGTAATTTTCCTATTATACTCAGTGTCTGTCAGTCCTTTAGCATTGAGTCTATTTTTGTACTTCTCTTAAAGTAAATTCAATAAATGGCAAAGGAACAGTAGAAGAGAAGAAGCTCAGTGATTAGAGCATAAAGAATAAAACCTTTCAATCATGTGATAGATTACTATGGAAGATGTTATTATCTGCTAGAAGAGGAAGGACAGTCAGATGAGGTATCAGAAAGAATACTAATTACAAGATTTGTTGAGAATTAGATGGTAAATTAATAGCTAACATTTATTGGGTACTTATGTGTCGGGTACTGTGCTAAGTACTGTTCATGGACAATCCCATTTAATCCTCACAAAAACTTAGATGGTAGTATTGCCCAGAGGTACGATGGATTTAAATTATATAACTTATCTTTATGACCAGTCATAGAGGTAGGAGGATTAGAAACTTCAGGCCCTAACTTTGGCTATTTGGATAAAGTAAAAATCTGGTTTTATTTCAGTTTACTAGAAGTTTGCCAATGGCATTGTATGCTTTAGGTATAATTTCTTCCTATACGAAGTGCCCAAACTGGGCTTCTTTACAGAGAACCTTTCAGCTGAATGACTTTTATTCTTTATTGAAATGTTTTCAAAGCAAGGATAGCCACTCCTTACTTTTGAACACCAGGCACACAAAAACCTTATGAAAATGAATGGTTGGCTAGGAACTCCTAAACTGAGAGAAGAGTATATAAATGATTTAGGGCCTCACAGCTGGCAGAAGAAAATGCAAAACCTCTCTGGAGGAACACTTCTTCAACCTAGGGTATGCAAGATTTCCATAGATAAAGCCACAATGAAGATAAGCTCACACTCTGAAATTATCAAATACTAGAGAAACAATTCCTTATGAATGACAGTGCATCAATTAATAGAACTATCAGGTGGAGACTATCAAATATATATGCTTAAAGTGACATAAAAGAAGGAATAATATCATAAAGCATAAGATTCTGAAAAAGAATAGGCATATTTAAAAATAAATAAAACTCTTAGAAGGTTTCCCTGGTGACACAGTGGTTAAGAATCTGCCTGCCAATGCAGGGGACACAGGTTCAAGCCCTGTGCCACATGCCACAGAGCCACTAAGCCTGTGCGCCACAACTACTGAGCCTGTGCTCTAGAGCCTGCGAGCCACAACTACTGAGCCTGCGTGCCTAGAGCCCGTGCTCCACAACAAGGAAAGCCACTGCAATGAGAAGCCCGTGCACTGCAAAGAAGAGTAGCCCCTGCTCACTGCAACTAGAGAAAGCCTGCATGCAGCAACGAAGACCCAACGCAGCCAAAAATAAAATAAATTAATTAAAAAAAATTCTTAGAGATGAAAATGTGTAGACACTGAAATTAGTAGACAGGTTAAAAATGCTGTCTAAAAAGAGAATTAGTACACTAGAAGATAAATCTGAGGAAATTATCAGGAAAGCACTGAAAAAAAAAGAAAATGTTGGAAAAATGAGACATCAAGAGACCTTGAAGATATAAGATGAAACATGTATCTACTAGGGGTTTCAATAAGAAAGAATAAAGAGAACGGTGGAGAGGTAATATTCAAAGATAGAGAAACTAAGAATTTTTTCATTGATTTTTCATTGATTAAAAACATTAGTCCTAAGCCTCAAGAAGCACAACAAGTTTCTTGGCAAAATAAGTAAAACAAATACACATCTAGATCCATCTTAATGAAACTACAGAATATCAAAGACAAAAAATATATAATAAAGGCAACTTTAGAAAAAAGACAAGTTAACAAAGGAATGATAGTTCAACTAGCTGGAGATTTTTCAACAGACAATGATGGAGTCAAAGGACAGTGGAAAAATATCCTCAAATTGTTAAGAGAAAATAAATATTAACCTAAATTCTATAGCAAATTAAGCTTTAAGAATAAAATCTCCTCTCCCTCCAAAACAACATTTTCAGACAAAATAAAACTGAAAGAATTTAGCACAAAAGAACCTTTCTGAAGGAACTGTTGAAAGATGTAATTCAGGAGAAAGAAAATTGAACTAAGAAGAAAAGTGTAAGGAGTGGTGAGCAAATGAGTCTGTGTTTCCTCTTACTGCTGCTGGATGTCCAGTGCCTTGCATAGGGTTAAGGGCAGGGCCTGAGTGTGGAGATAGGTAAGGAGACAGGTTGCTATTGCTGCATGTTTATTTTTGTGTATGTGTAGCACATTTTCCCATAGGTGTAGTACTGCAGATAATGGTGAGATTCCCATGCTGGCCCTTCAAAGCCTACTGAACTCAAGTGCTACTAACACATAAAACTATCTGATGAAAGAAATACTTGAGTCCATAAAGAATTAAGCAAAGAGATCAAGATTCCTGAATTTCCAAGTCTAAAGTCCTAGAGTGGTGGCAGTGTCAGTCATGGGGATAGAGGCAGTGAGTGCATGAACGTCAGGTTCCTAAAGGAAATTCTAGATTCTTCCTCTGAAGAAACATGCATTCTTCCCCTGGACTCTAATTAGACCTTGTTTTTCTTTAGTGGTTACTGACAGTAAAAATGGAGGAACAAGAACTTTGGGAAAAAATATTACCAAAGGGGATATGATTGCCAGCAAGCCTTTGGATTTCATATAAAGTGTCCTTTGAGGCAAATACTTCTTTAGCCTAAAGGCGTAGCTGAGTTGCCTGAAACACACTTTAGTGTCCAATCATTTTTCTGGAAGTAAGCTCACCAGCAGACTGATGATTAGATGATTATGCAGATATGCAAACCTCAGAAACCTTCTGGATGGAAGGATTGCCTGAGCCCAGCAGAGGGTGGGCACTGAAGGTCTGGAGAAGGGCAAGGAAACAACAGGTGTTCTTGGTTGGCTCCAAGGGTCTGCTGCAGACAGTCTCATAACACATTCACAAGGTTGGCCAGTGCTGGGGTAGAGCCCAGAGTCAGGGCAGGTGCAATGTAAAGGGAAATCCCAGGGCAGCTGAAAATACAGAGATTCTAGGAAACAGACAGCCAAGTAGGGAAAAATTAAAGTTATCCTGCACCCGCCTCCACACCTAGATAGAGATGAAACACGTGGGCTCAGATTTCTACAGGGTAAAATGGAAGTTTGAGAGCAAGTTGTTTTGTGTGAAAAAAACAGAAATTACCAAAAGGAACACAGAACCAAGAGCTATTATGTTGGTGTAGTTCTAACAGAAGCTTTTAACTGAAGGGCAGTTACTTGACTGCAGAAAAATTAAACTTGATCAGATTAAAGCTATTGTTTAACATGGTGTCATCGAATGGGATGAGAGATCAAGAAGTCATTAGAATATGCTTTTCCATAAAGGATTCTGATTTAATAACCTCTAGATTTCTAAAGAATAAAATAGTTAATATTCTAAAAAGGTGTTGACAAGCTTAATGAGCCTTTAACTGAGGAATAAGGATATTATAATTAAGGAACCTGGTAGAATGAAAGCTGAAACGCTGGCTTGAAGGGTTATGTTAACTTGAAAAGTAATGTATGCCACATGGTAATTTTACCTACTGAGTTCCTTATTTTATTTTATTTTTTATTTTTTTCTCGTTACGCGGACCTCTCACTGTTGTGGCCTCTCCCGTTGCGGAGCATAGGCTCCGGACGCGCAGGTTCAGCGGCCATGGCTCACGGGCATAACCGTCCCGCGGCATGTGGGATCTTCCCGGACCGGGGCACGAACCCGTGTCCCCTGCATCGGCAGGCGGACTCTCAACCACTGCGCCACCAGGGAAGCCCCTGAGTTCCTTATTTTTTTGTTTCTTTTTGACTGAGAAAATATGGACAACGGACTACTTTCCCCTTTCCTTTTTCCTCCTTCCTATTATTCTCGCTATTACGACATGAAGATAGTTTTACTGTTTTTCCCCTCTGAACCCTTCATTCCAGCATGAGTGTTTGCATGAACATCCAGGGAGCTTCATCAATTCAGTTTAACAAATATTTATTGAATGCCTGCTATGTCAGGTGAGGTACCAGGGTCCGCAGCTGTAAAGATGGGATGATAGAAAGGTGAGTGAGGGAGACAGGCAGGTGAAGCATCAGGTCATTCTTATGAGCTGGTTGATAAAGGTGGCTGCAGGGAGTACTGTGTGTATTCTGGGATTTATTATTAACAAGAGCCTAGAGCTTAGGACAGAGGTTTTCAATACTGGCTGCTTTCTCATATTTCTAATGTTAGAACCACCTGAGGAGATTAAAAACATGTTCTTACCTCTTACCACCTAGATTCTGGGTTAATTATCTGGGTGAGGCTCAGGCCCAGTCCTTTTCAAAGGTTTCTCAGCTTAACAGCCATTGGTTTAGCAATGGGCAGTCTTGTTCCCAAAGCCTGGTTTCAAACTCAACCAGCCAAGGCCTCAATTTTCTCATTGCCAAATAGGGATAATGTTGGTATTTACCTGTAGTGGACATTTGCCGGGCAGCTTGCTTTCCACTAGGAACGGCTCTCCCTGACTCATATGGTGCCAGGGGGTCTGTCAATCCCATTACCTGCCCATCTCTGGTGGAAAGGGACTCAAGGCCCTTAGAGCCTTTGGTCTGAGTGTTATGCACACGACTCAGCAGGGCCATCCAAAGCCTTCCATGATGGAGAGAAGGAGAGGCCGAGGGCAGGAAGAGCAAGAGGGAGGGAGTGAACAAGAGACGAAGGTCTGCTTCTTTTGACCTCTAAGAATAAGCATGGAGGCAGTCAGTCTCCCCAGGTATACCAAGAGTGACTAGCTGCAAATGAAGCCACAGTCAGAGTAAAATAGATCTGAGAAACGAAAACAGTGACAGAATCCTGATAACATTATCTGGTCCCCTGGATTCAGCTATTTCTGAAGCCAAGAATATCTACCCCTTGGCTTTCCAGTTATGCCAGACAATTAATTCCCTTAAATGCTAAGCTATTTTGAGTCAGTTTTACATTACTTGTTACCAAAAAAAGCCCTGAAGCTTCTGTGAGGATAAAGTGAACTAATGTAGGGAAAATACAAATCCTGAGATACTATAAACACTCAGTAAATTCTAAGTGTCATCATCATCATCATCATCATCCTCATCCTCATCACCATCACAACATTGTCCTCGTTGCTACCATCACCCATTTTTCTTCTTAAGTGGACTGTAGAATGGGATGCAGTTACAATATTTTCTCCCTTCTGTACTGTTTATTAGAAAGAACTCAGAAATTATTGACATGCTGTGTAGCTTGTTTGTTGTTTATATTGTCCCAGCCATTGCTCACAGTTCCATGAGGGAATGAGGATGCTTCAAGCTTTGGGGACTTTGAATACACCCAGCCTTCAGAGTTTCATGCTGTAGCTGGTAGAGGAATAGGAACTACTTAGAAGACATCTGTTCTTTATATTTTCACCATTAGTTGAAAAATAAGCCTCAGTGTCCACTCCATGGTTTACTTAATGTTCCCCACGTGCCCACTGCATGTTCCACCTCTGCACATTTGCTCCGATTTGATTCAAAGTCCTTCCTCGCCTTTTGTTTGTCCATCTCAGTCCAGATGCCCTACAAGACCCAGATCAAGTCCCTTGGAGCTTTTCTGAACACTCTCTCTGAATTCACTCCCCTTTCCTTAAACTTTTAATGTTGTATTTTGTTTCATTTTATTTATTTATTTTTATTTTTTTTAATTTATTTTAATTTTTTTTGGCTGTGTTGGGTCTTCGCTTCTGTGTGAGGGCTTTCTCCAGTTGTGGCGAGCGGGGGCCACTCTTCATCGCGGTGCGCGGGCCTCTCACTGTCGCGGCCTCTGGAGCACAGGCTCCAGACGCGCAGGCTCAGTAGCTGTGGCTCACGGGCCTAGTTGCTCTGTGGCATGTGGGATCCTCCAGACGAGGGCTCGAACCCGTGTCCCCTGCATTGGCAGGCAGATTCTCAACCACTGTGCCACCAGGGAAGCCCTTTTGTTTAGTTTTAAATGTGTGATTGCTTTATCTCCTCAACATGATGGTATTTTCATTGAAGGCAAGGGAAATCTCTGTATTTTGCTGAATCCCCCTGCACATACCAGATTCCCTATGACCGCTGGTTCAAAGAGTATCATTCAAATTAGGCAGTTCTCTCAGAGGCAGATGAGGAATTGCATTGGTTGGTTGTAATGCTGCATAATAGACCTAGCTCCAGAAAAAATCACAGCAGTCTTTGTAAGCCATAACTCCAACTGCAGGGAATTCTAGGTACCAGTTCTTAACTGCCTTTGAAGTTTGAGGTCAAGTCACAGAATTATTTTTTCTATTGTCTTATCTTCTACTTCTGTCACAACTATGCCCTTGGAGGTTACATGGAAATTTAAGCTCCATTGAGTTAAACATGAAATCTCATTATTTATATCATAATCTGGTCATATTCTAGGAGTCTATGTCAATTTCCAAAAATCGTTTTCTCCTGGCCTTTTTCTTTGTTGTTATGCTGATCAACTACATGCACTATCCAGTGAGGTCTCCCTTCTTATGTGTGATGAGATGACGATTCCTGCTGCTTTAGACTAATTTAGATGATGATTATTTAATAAATAAATGAACATATTTGGCTGCTCTCCCCATATATAATTGTACCTGCTTTGTTAAAGCCAAGGTTGAAAAGAATAACCTGTTTCATTCTTTCTTTCAATTTTGAATTCTTACTATTTGTTTTTGTGTTCTTTTGGCAGCTCTTCTGCTAACATGCTGGAACATGCAAGACAAGGATGCTGCACCTTAGATTCAAGATTATACATTGGTAAGGGTCCACCAGAAGACGCAGTGCATTTAAAAGCCCGTTGAAAACTGTAAAACCCTGTTAAAGTGAGGGCTAATGTTATAATTAGAAGGTTCACAATTCTGGTAGCTGCAGAAGAGGTGTGTTTTACTTTAGTTCATAGGCTTAGCTTCTTCAGGAATTTAGTAACAACATCCCAGCATGCCAACGTGAAAATGGTTTACTGCACATTCATATCTGGCTTCTTTGCTGATTACATAAAAGAACAAGAGAAAACCCAACACAAGCACACACACACGCACACACACACCCCTATGTGTACAATTCAAGGAAAATACTGAATATATGAAGAAAAATTTCTAAAAAGGAAATTTACCAGGAAACTAACTACATATTACCACATTACAGCAAAAACCACTAAATAAGCCATTATTATTCAATAATCTTAGTAAACTTCATGACTTACAAAGGAAGGGCTATTTACTTAAAGGCCATTAAAATGAGCACAAATGGGTATGTTTTTAGTTATATACATTGAATCAAACTTTGGGCACTAGGGATCAGAGTATTTGGTCATTAACATATTACAGCATTAACATATTATAAGATACGTGGTATTTGAGGAGTGGACCCACCAGCCTTTCAAGAACAGTTTTATCAACTAGACAGTAAAGCCCACTCTGTCTGTCATTTCATACATGGGTAGCAATTATGAAATCAGAAAAGGAGCTGTATCTTTTAAATTTTCTGTTTAAAAACAAACAGAAAGCAAGCTTAAACATCACTCCTGTTATACACTAATAATTTTGAAGTACACCATTTGTACCAAAGGATCAAGAACAAAAATATGTTTATACACAAGAGTAGGCTGGTGGTGAATGGAGTTGGCTTGTACCTGCTCCAGAGAGCCCACTCCTCCTTCAGTGAAATTTATCATGGTGGGAGTATTTATGCCTTGGAAATTGGCAAATGCTACAAATCAACACCCCCCCCCCCACCCCGCCAACAAAGAGCAGGTTGTTAAACATTTTCCTGCGTACCACTGAGATCCAAACAAATGAGTGTGGACAGATCACAACTTGCTGATGATACCTCATACTTGGCTGGCACTATTCAGAGTTGTAGAAATCGCTGCCAGGTATTTGAAAATTGTGCAGATAGTTTAATATTAAATCAAAGCTCTTCTCATCCAGAGATTACATCCAGAGAGACACAGGCCAGTGTTGCTTGGATGAACACAAATAATCTCAGTAGATGTGGTGTTCCATAAACCTAGACCATATCAGAATAATCTTCAAGGATTCCAGAATACTATGGTCTCAAAGTTGTAGAGTGCTGAGTGTCCAATATTATACTGCATGTGCATTTATGTATGTCATAATTTCATTAACAACATATTCCTTATTGTATATATTTCCTTGAGAGTTCTTATAATCTGCATAATCCTCAACATGATTCCACATTCCTTCTGGTAAACTGAGGAAAGCAGCTTTGTCTGGTAACCAAGTTACTGTCATCAGTAAGTCGTGGGTTTGGTTATTCAGGAAATTTTAACTTTACCTCTGTTTATGTTTTTTTTTTTTTTTTTGCGGTACACGGGCCTCTCACTGTTGTGGCCTCTCCCGTTGCGGAGCACAGGCTCCGGACGCGCAGGCTCAGCGGCAACGGCTCACGGGCCCAGCCGCTCTGCGGCATGTGGGATCTTCCCGGACCAGGGCACGAACCCATGTCCCCTACATCAGCAGGGGGACTCTCAACCACTGCGCCACCAGGGAAACCCTGTTTATGTTTTTTTTGTTTCAGTGATGATGCCCATTTGGGCCCTTGTCTTCCCAGGTGGCTGTGAGGTCTCACTGGCTTGGCCATCAGCTCCATCTTCAGGAGCTTTCTGTTTGTTTTTTTTTAATTTTTACTCTAACTTTTTTTCAGAGGGGAAGTCCCCTCTCATCATCCTCTCTGCATATTGTTCTTGACTGGCTTTAGAAGTTCTCTCGCTTTCTGAAGATTGCTGGCCATGTTCTGGAACACACATTTCATCCTTTTTATTTTAACTACACTAATGTATAAAGATTTTCACTTGCTTTCATACATGATTATCTTTCCGTAAAGAAGAGCCCACGAGAGCATAGCACCTGCTCACTTTCCTGGAATTTAGACTTCAGGACCTGCTTTAGCACTACGTATCAACAATTTGCCACCTCCTCCTTCTTCTACCACCCATGATCCCCCAAGTTACTTTTAATTTCAGGATCCTGCATATACAGCATGCATGCAGGAGTTCATTCATTCACTCAATAAATATTTACAGGGGACACACCATACACCAAGCATTGTGTGAGGATACCTTTATGCTCTAGTAAGGGTAGACTGAAAATAAGCACTTTTCAGAGAATTAAAATATGGTGATGTATGTGAGGATAGCACAAAATGGGGCTGGCAGGTAGGCACAAGTGGGGGTCAGGGTCCTGGCTAGAGGGGAGCAGCAGCTTGGCAGGGTCAGGAGATTAGCTACAAAATGAGAGTTTGAGAAAATGCATTTCTCATTGTCAGAGAAGGAAGAAGTAAATATGGAAAGGGCACAGCTAGAACGAAATGGACCATGCGGTATTGGGTTAGAATTGAAGGTACTGGTGTGAACTTATGGCTGTATGTAAAATAAGTGTAAAGTGAGTGTGTTTATGTATATATGTGTGTGCATATATGCATGTACATATACATACAGGTATATGTTTGCATAGGTATATATATGTATATATTCATGTGTATAATTTTCTAGTTCTGTTCACTGAAAGGGACCAGGAACAGCAATTCCTCAGAACCAGTAAGCACATCTAGAGTCCAGATCTTGGTTTCCAAACACCACTCTCTTCTTGAAGAAATGGTGGCTTCTAGGGCTGGGGAAAAGTGTAAGATGAACCTAGAATATCTTCTTGTGTTAGAAAGAAAAAAATGCTCAAAGAATGATGAGGCCATGGCAGGGATGCAGAAACTAGCCTCAGGAGCACCCAGGGGCCAAATCTAGAACAAGTTAAACATCAAAATGACAATGAGAGTTATGGATTATGACCTACTGAATGAAACAGTAACTCATGAGTCTGCATTGATATACACAAATGAATTAATAAAGGAGAGAAGAGAAAGCTCTTCCTTATAGTAGAAAGTCAACTAATAAATGTAGAAGGCATGATGGTATTAGATAATCACCACTGGCAACCATCAGAGGAATAATTAATTTAAATAAGAAACATCAGTGAATGCTAAAACTAGTGGGGTGAGAAGTGAGATTTTACACTGTCTCAACTTATTTTCTTACATGTCAAAGCTAAGAAGTACAATAAGTTTAAACTTGGAAGGCACCGTCTTTAACAGGTGATCAAAATAAGCACCACCATGTGTCTGAGTTTTGACTTGAACATCTGGGTGGATGCTGGGGCCATGTACTGAAATTGGAAAGTTCGAGACAAGAGTAAGCTGGGAATGGGAGATTGGAAATTGAGAGTTCTGTTTAGACCAGCGGTCCCCAGCCTTTTTGGCACCAGGGACCGGTTTCATGGAAGACAGTTTTTCCAAGGACGGGGGTGGGGGTGGGGGGATGGTGCGGGGGGGTAATGCGAGCTATGGGAAGCGGCGGATGAAGCTTCGCTCGCTCGCTCGCGTGCTGCCCACCTCCTGCTGTGCGGCCCGGTTCCTAACAGACCAGGGGTTGGGCACCCCTGGTTTAGACAACATTGTCTTTAAGATCTATATGTAATAAGAATTTCTCAAAGCTATCTAATAGGCATTTGGATATATGAGCATAGAGTTGCTGGGAAAGGTAAGAGCTGGAGACACACAGGCTAGTGGTCATCAACATATTGGTGGCATTAAAATTTGTGAGGTAAAAGAGGTCGCCTAGGGAGAGCATGAATCCAGAGAAGAATGGGAGCTCAAGGCAAAGCCCTGGACACTCCAACATATGGGATTCCAGTGGAGGAGCCTGAGCTGGGAGAAAACCAGGAGGATTTGGTGTCATGAGGTCAAGGGAAGAAAGTGGAGTAGTCAGCAAATGCTGTTGAGAGATCGAATAAGATTGGAACAAAAAAGCAGGCTTTGAGTTCAGTAACACAGAAGCCATCATCTATCCACCAAATTATACTGAGTGCCTATTGAATACCGAGCATTATGCTTGACCATAGGGGAAGAGAGACAAGTAAAAGACAATTAGTATATGGTATGATGAGTACTGTGATAGTAGCAACCTCAGGGACCCATAGGGGAGATATACCTAATCCAGCCTTGGACGTAAGGAGTGAATGGAGGCCTCCAGGAGGAATACGTTGAAAGGTGGGCAAGGATTAACTAGAAGTGTTATGAATTTGCTTTAGGCAGAGGAAACCCACATACAAAGTTATGGAGGCAATCTACTTGTTTGGAGAACTACAAGTAGGTTGATTTGGGTGGACTGCAATATATATACATATACATATATATGTATATGTATATATATATGAAGGAACGAAGTCAGATGAGGTAGCCAGGGACCAGATGATGAAAGCCCTGTATCCATTACCAGGAACTACCTGGTAGTCTGAAGAAAAAAAGGATAGGATGCATCCTGTCACATCAGGGATGCCAGGGAGGAACATCAGGCTGACTCCGGTCATGTTGTGGAAGGTCTGTTTGTTTGTGCCACTTCTGGCTCCTGCAGATCTCTGCTCAAGGCCATGGGAGGTTGTCCTTGGTCCCAAAATTGGGAAGTGACTCAATGAACATAGCTGTTAGGATTCACAGGGGAGCAGTTGGCAAGGATAAGAATGTAATATGAAGAACTTTCTATTGTAATTTGTGTATATCTGGTCAACCATAATGGCATCTCTCTCTCTTTTTTTTTAATGTACATTGTACTTTACTGAGTAGTAAGCATTTTCATTTGATCCTCATGTTGTCATTGTTTTCCTACTTTTAATAGTGGAAGTGAGGCTGAGAAAGGTGACTAAGCCAAAGTCACACGCTAGGATTAATAGAGCAAGGCCATAGACCAAGACCTTATAACTTCAATTTCAGTGGATTGTTACGCTACCAAGAGAGATCTTGGAATACATTCCGTCTCGAGGGATTTATGGTTGAGCCCAGCATACGTCCGGATGGAGATGCTAGGCCACAATACAGATATTTACCACCAGAGGGTGCTCTTACCCAAGAGAAAATTGGCAGTTCTTCCCACAGTTTAAGAACTTTTGCTAATGTGTTTCTTTTCTGAGGTTCTTTCTTTAGAAACTGCAGTGTGAAGAACCTGAGGGCAGTAGCCCAAGAACTGCAAAGTGTAGAGCAATGACTTGTAGCCTTCCACACCTAGTGTCAGAGAGATGCGATTGGTAGGGAGATGCTTAATTCTCTCTGAAAGAAATCCAGATTATGCCTGTGTGGACGGGAGGAGCAAGACAGTTCAGAAATAAAGCTGTTACGGTGATTAAAGATGGAAGGAGTATTTCCTGCTATTCTAATGCAGGATTTATTTCCATGAACTCTAGGGTTCTTTCCAGGGATGATTCTTAGTTGATTTGTAGGTCCTCATTGTAAGTACTTTCAAGGGATCATGTTTAAGAATTTTGATTTCGCCTCACTAGGACAACTTCTTTGCAAAGTTATGAAGGCAGTAGTCTTAGCCTTCCCTTTCTCTTCTGTGAACAGCTTCCTTCATGATCACGCTCTTTCTCTCTCACTCCTTTCCTGCCTTTCTCTACTTCCTTTCTGGCTTCCCTCGCTCATCAAAGTTACTCCAGTAAAGAATAGGAACTCATTCACCTTAAGGTTAAGGTAGCTGACAGTGACTTAAAATGTTACCTTCCTAGAGATCATGTACTGTAACAGAAATTAAGGTCTTAAATCAAGGAATTGAAGTTTTAAAGATACTTGGAGCCAGTGGGGAAAATTTTGTTTTGTTTTGTCTTTTTGTACAGAGAGGTGGGCTATGGGTGGGCAGTAGTTTCTCCCTGGAGTTTTAAAAAGTCATTTTTTTTCGTGAGCAGTCTTCTATTTGGCCTGTACCTTGTAGTTATCTCTGGGAATCTCCTAGTTGTGTCATTTGTTGTCTATTCAGGAGGAAAGTAAAAACTGTGTAATAATCTGGCCTGGATAATTTGAAAACGTATTCTTTCCTCTCTATTTTGGCCCACCCCGCCACCCTTTACAATAGCTATCCTCTCTCAACCCCGAGGAGGGTATCAGGAGTAATCAAGGCCTGAATAATTGAGATGATCCTCTTTTCCTCCACTTGCTTCTACTAGGCATGGCCTCGGAGCTTGGGTGAAACAAGAGTGGACTCCGTACAGTCAAAGCTCACTTTCTTG
Source organism: Mesoplodon mirus (assembly GCF_964341445.2). Classification (NCBI taxonomy): domain Eukaryota; kingdom Metazoa; phylum Chordata; class Mammalia; order Artiodactyla; family Ziphiidae; genus Mesoplodon; species Mesoplodon mirus. The sequence goes on along the minus strand of NC_138978.1, from coordinate 166,046,751 downwards.
ATGCCCTGTTAAGACTCAGTCTGGGTGGGCAGGTGCAGGTGGGGAACACCAGATTCATTACGTGTGTCCTTTTCAATGGTTCTCTCGAAATTCTTCTAGCTTTACCCTTGAGGGGAATTTGGCCTAAAATAAAGACATTTAAGTTCATACCTGCAGGAGAAAAAGACATTGCTGTCCATAAGAACCTAGAGGCCTATGACAGTCTCCCAAGTGGACAATAGGTCTTATTCCTGTAAGTGTTGAAAGACATAGTTTAGCCTGTTTTCTTCACTGGGTCCTTCTGCCTTTTTCTTGTAACAGCTGTTTTCCTTTTGAGCTTGGGAACATAGTGTCAGTGTCCTGGAATGAGCCACTTACCCAGTCTGTGGGTTTTGGGCAAGTTCTGGCTTATGATTTTATTCTGATGATTTGAGTTGGGAGTAGGGTAGTGCACATATTGGAGAGACTTGACCAGATTCCATCTTTTGCAGTTAATCCTGTCCTGTATCTTTCTAATAGTGGTTTCAATGGCAAAACCCAAGGAAGAGGTGATGTATGGGACCACTCAGCTGGGCACACCTACCAGATAGTTTTATCTATAGCTTATCATTCCACCTTTGTAGTTTCATCTCTTTAATCCTCTAAAGTTTCTCAGTCTTCAGGAATCATCTATTAAAATGCAGCAATTCCAGGGAAAACTCATAGCTTAGTCCTTAGTAAGGTATTATCTTACTTCTTAACTAGTAGTTTAGCAGGTATTAGTCATGCAATATCTGAAGATCCCTTAGAGGATCTTCAGATATTGCTCACTTTACTGAGGCTAGACAGAGAGAAGAGAATCAGCTAAGGTTACATATCTTGAAAAAAAGCAGAACAAGGGCTACAATTCATTTTTTTCAATTTCTAGAGTGGTACCTTTGTTCCCTCTCTTATTCTGTGAATGGGACTATGCTGGGGGTGAAGATGAGAGGGAGAAAGGGATGCCAAGAGAGAGGAAATGAGCACTTGTGAAAGAGGTGGTTAGTTACCCAACATTCATGCAAAAAATATGTTTTGGACACTACCATTCTAGGCATTGAGGTAGGTATTGCAGACTGTAAAGACAAATAAGACATAATCATTCTTCTCTTGAGCTAGGCAAACAAATCGACAATTATAATGAGTGTGATGATAGAAATGAGAAGCATGGGTGGGCTTTGGAAGGACGGTCTATTGTCAAGATTCTTTTGGTTGCAAGTGACAGAAAACCTAGCTGGAAACAACTTGAATAAAAAAGAGAATTTACTGATTAACATAATTAGGAGGTTCAGGAGGTATTTCTGGTTTCAAACACAGCTATATTCAGGGTCTCAAAAACTGTATTAGGACAATTGTCTCTTAGCTTTTCTTTTTTGTGTGTGTTGACATCATTCTCAGGCAAATTCTCTGCAAATAGTGCCAAGGATGGATTAGGCAGCTGTGGTCTTGCTTATCTGCTTAACAACCCTAATGGAAAGAGGGTGTTTTTCTGTCAAACTGATCTCCTTGAGCTGACTTGGATCACATGCCTATTCTGAAGCAACCAGGGAAAATGGAATACTCTTATTGGTCAGGTCTGGGTCAAATGCTTATTCTGGAGGTGAAGAAATGGGATTAGTCCCACTCAGACAACATGGATTGATTGCGGAGGTCATTTCTTGTGGACATGTAAAAGCAACACAGATTCTAACACCAGCTGGAGAAGAGGTGGAGAGGAGGACTAGAAGGTTATCCTGTTTCAAAACCCAACTGGGTGTGCTACAATACAATTCTGACACTAACCACTTGGGGTTAGACTCAGACTCTACAAATTAAATGGTCAGTCCTCTATAAGACTGCCTTTACTTCATGTGCAAGCTGCATCTTGAGGGGTCCCAGGTCACCTGCTCTTCTGACTGCCTGACTGTAAATTCAGGGGTCTCCATAATCTCCTCAGGTGTGAAAATTTGCAAGAACAACTCACAGAACTCATGAAAGTACTATAATTATTATAGTTTTATTATAAAGAATACACATAGGATAGGTTCTGGTAGGGAGTACAGAGCTTCTACACCCTGTCCTGGTGGAGTCAGAGTATATCACCTTCTCAGCACATTAGTGTGTTCACCAACCAGGGAGCTCCATGAGCTTGATATCCAGAGTTGTTATTGGGGTTTCATTACGTAGGCATGATTAATCAAGTCATTGGCCACATGACTGAACTCAATCTCCAGTCCTACTTCACTCCCTGAAGGTCTGGGGACTGAAAGTCACAACCTTCTTCTGGTGACCTGCCTCCATCCTGGAGCTATCTAGGGACCTACCAAGAGTCACACATTAGCATAACAAAGACACTTCTGTCACTCAGGAAATTCCAAAAGTTTTTGACGCTCTATGCCAGAGAACAGAGATCAAATTCTTCACCTACAGAGGTGAAGAAAGGCTTCCAAGGGAGGTGATATTTGAGTTGAATTTTTACATTGGCAAAGAACACATCTGCGTGAAATCACCAAGGAGTAAAAAAGAAGTGTAGTTTTAAGGGACTATATACAATGAGTGAGGCAAGAGAGGGCTATAAAGATGGATGGTGTCCATGTTTGGCAGTGCTTTGTAGGTCTGTTTCTATCATGTGCAAACTGTGGAGAGCCACGGAAGGAATTGGATTTTAGTATTATGTCTGTAGCATAGATATGGAGGGTGGAGGGAAGGTGAGCAAGGTGGAATGAGGTGAGTACAATAAATCAGGCAAGAATTTCAGTTCCCAGAGATACCTGCTTCACTATTTTGCCAAGGACAGACCCTTGACTTCTATTAGTGTCTTAGGTTTGCCATAAAAAACTGTCACAAACTGTGTGGCTTAATACAACAGAAATTTATTCTCTCACAGTTTGGAGGTCAAAATTCCAAAATCAAGGTGTCGGAAAGGTTCTGTCTCAGGGAGAGTCTGTTCCATGCCTTTCTCTTAGCTTCTGGAGGTTGCCAGTAATTCTTGGCATTCCTTGGCTTGCAGATGCCTCACTCTAATCTCTGTTTTTGTCATCACATGTTGTTCTTCTGTGTCTCTGTGTCCAAATTTCCTCTTCTTATAAGGACACCAGCCATTAGGTTAGGGCCCGTTCTAATTCAGTAAGACCTCATCTTTACTTGATTACATCTGAAGAGAACTTATTTCCAAATAAGGTCACATTCACAGGTACCAGGAGTTTGGACATCAACATATCTTTTTGCGGGGCACAATTCAACCCATAACATGCACCAAGCCTTCCTGGGCACAGAAAGGGAAGTGATGGATCATCTGTGTAGCCTCATAGTGTCCTAGCTGTCTCCTCAGCCTCATTCACACAGAGCCCATAAGCTCTGACAATGCTTTGGGTAGAGTATCTTTTTATTTATTGGCTGAGCTGAGCCAAGGTGGATAGATAGTGTTGCCTTTGCTACTATCCTGGAGGAGAAGACACTGTTCCTACCTTCTCCCAACTATGTTCTAAATTGGAAGAGGGAGAGGCTTTTAGTGCACTCCTCCCCTGCACCAACATTTAATTCTCATAGCACTCCTATCTCTTTGGAGAAAATGAATAATAGATGATTCTAAGCTCAGTGACTGCTCTGCTCTCACTAGAAGAGGGATGGTGATGTGAAATCAATACAGGATGACTTGTCTCTTTCCCTTACCCTCTCTCACCCACTTAACCAATACACTTAACCAATGTATCTTAACCAATACATTAAATGGAACACCTCAATCTGGTATCTTCTTTGCTGTATTTAAAGATGTAACCCCTCAAAAATCAAAATACTTCACTGGTCATATCTCATTCATCCTAAACATGCAGCTGTGTGTTGGGAGTTTTAAGATTGGTTGTTCAATATTGGTTGAACCAGGTTCTTCCAGTGTATAAGCTACATCCTGGGAATCACTAGATACCTTCAGGGAGTCAATCTGTTAAATGGTACTCCATTGCTTCAAAGAGACCAGGGGTACCACAGGGAGAAACTAAGCTTTTGAGATCATGGACGTTGTGATGTCCCAATTTCTTGTCTCTCTGGAGCCAATGCTCTAGGATCAGACATGGCTGGCATCTCTGTACTCTTTCTTTTAAAGATTTCATGCATTTTTTTTCTCCTGTTGGATGTGGGTTACTGTGAATTAAAGCAAAGAAGTTAAAATTTTAAATTCATTTTTAGAGTTGGGAGATGTGAGTTCTATGTAGATGAAGTGAATTTCCCAGACTAACTTCATAGAGTGGCTAACTCATCCTGGTTTGCCCTGGATTCTCCTGGTTATAAAAACCAAAGTCCTAAACTAAAAGTCCTAAACTAAACCTAAACCCTTTCAGTCATCCTACCCCTTAAACAAGACCACAAACTCCTCAACGGCAGAGATTGGTTTACCTGTCTTAGATATCCACCATCTTTCCCCTTCTTTTCCCTCATCACAATATCCAGTATAAACTTTAGCATGTATCTGCAGTCCAAAGGAATGTCACCTAAGATGCCAGAGCTAAAAGCAGGAAAGAAGATCACCCAGTTTCCAGTATTTGACTTTATTCCATCAATGTCCTGAATAGTGAAGGGACTGAGAGGGCCAGGAGAGGAAAAGTAATGAAGATGGAGGATGCAAACTCAGAATGCTATTTATGGTCTAGGAAGAATCTTTGGTTGAGTTACTGGCTTTTCTCCAACAGTCAAACAGCTCCAAATTTCCAGAGGAAACCCCTGGAAAGGAACTTTTCTAGGAGAAATCATTATGTAAGTTTCCTCAATGAGATCAAAGCAAGTGTCCATCCGGTGATGTCCTGTTCCATCTCCTTTCACCCTTGGAGATCATCCCTATGATGAAATTTATGGACTGTGATCAACCAAATACTTGTCACAATTTCATAGCTAAAGTACATTCACAGGGTAGTTGTTATAGTAACCATCAATAATATTAATAAAACCATGTCTGGTTGAACCAGATGAATGGGACATGTAAACACAGACAAGAATAGCCTTATCAGATGTCAACACAGAACAACATAAGCATAACAATCTGCATGCTGCTAATCATCTTCTATCCCACCCCAGCAGCTACATCTGTCTTGCTTGTGCTTGAAACACCCATTGACTTCTGTGTAAGGGCTATATATAAATGGATACACAGAAGAAAGGAGTCTTCTTTGACTTCTAAAATAAGACAAAGAGAAATAGTTTACTATGAGTTAGTATTCCATGAAACTAGGTGTTCCCTGTATGATATTTGTACATTGTTCACCAATTATTGTCATCATAAAACACATTGTCTACAAAGCTTGTTCTTATTTTTTTTAAGTATCATTATAACTTTATTTTAATTAATTTATTTTTGGCTGTGTTGGGTCTTTATGGCTGAGCTTGGGCTTTCTCTAGTTGCGGCAAGCGGGGCCACTCTTTGTTGTGGTGCACAGGCTTCTCATTGCGGTTGTATCTCTTGTTGTGGATCACCGGCTCTAGGTGTGCAGGCTTCAGTAGTTGTGGTGTGTGGGCTCTAGAGCACAGGCTCAGTAGTTGTGTTGCACGGGCTTAGTTGCTCCGTGGCATGTGGGATCTTCCCAGACCAGGGATCGAACCTGTGTCCCCTGCATTGACAGGCAAATTCTTTATTTTTAATTTAATTTATTTTTTTTATACAGCAGGTTCTTATTAGTCATCAGTTTTATACACACCAGTGTATACATGTCAATCCCAATTGCCCAATTCATCACACACTCACACACCCTCCACCACAGCTTTCCCCCCTTGGTGTCCATACGTTTGTTCTCTACATCTGAGTCTCAACTTCTGCCCTGCAAACTGGTTCACCTGTACCATTTTTCTAGGTTCCACATATATGCCTTAATATAGGATATTTGTTTTTCTCTTTCTGACTTACTTCACTCTGTGTGACAGTCTCTAGATCCATCCACGTCTCAACAGATGACCCAATTTCGTTCCTTTTGATGGCTGAGTAATATTCTATTGTATATACGTACCACATCTTCTTTATCCATTCATCTGTCGATGGGCATTTAGGTTGCCTCCATGACCTGGCTATTGTAAATAGTGCTGCAATGAACATTGGGGTACATGTGTCTTTTTGAATTATGGTTTTCTCAGTGTATATGCCCAGAAGTGGGATTGCTGGATCATACGGTAATTCTATTTTTAGATTTTTTAAGTAACCTCCGTACTGTTCTCCATAGTGTCTGTATCAATTTACATTCCCGCCAACAGTGCAAGAGGGTTCCCTTTTCTCCACACCCTCTCCAGCATTTGTTGTTTGTAGGTTTTCTGATGATGCCCATTCTAACTGGTGTGAGGGGATACCTCACTGTAGTTTTGATTTCCATTTTTCTAATAATTAGTCATGTTGAGCAGCTTTTCATATGCTTCTTGGCCATCGGTATGTCTTCTTTGGAGAAATGTCTATTTAGGTCTTCTGCCCATTTTTGGATTGGGTTATTTGTTTTTTTAATATTGAGCTGCAAGAGCTGTTTATGTATTTTGGAGATTAATCCTTTGTCTGTTGATTCATTTGCAAATATTTTCTCCCATTCTGAGGGTTGTCATTTCGTCTTTTTTATGGGTTCCTTTGCTGTGCAAAAGCTTTGAAGTTTCATTAGGTCCCATTTGTTTATTTTTGGTTTTATTTCCATTACTCTAGGAGGTGGATCAAAAAATATCTTGCTGTGATTTATGTCAAAGAGTGTTCTTCCTATGTTTTCCTCTAGGAGCTTTATAGTGTCTGGTCTTACATTTAGGTCTCTAATCCATTTTGAGTTTATTTTTGTGTATGGTGTTAGGGAGTGTTCTAATTTCATTCTTTTACATGTAGCTGTCCAGTTTTCCCAGCACCACTTATTGAAGAGACTGTCTTTTCTCTATTGTATATCCTTGCCTCCTTTGTCATAGATTAGTTGACCATAGGTGCATGGGTTTACCTCTGGGCTTTCTATCTTGTTCCATTGATCTTTGTTTCTATTTTTGTGCCAGTGCCATATTGTCTTGATTACTGTAGCTTTGTAGTATAGTCTGAAGTCAGGGAGTCTGATTCCTCCAGCTCCATTATTTTCCCTCAAGACTGCTTTGGATATTCGGGGTCTTTTGTGTCTCCACACAAATTTTAAGATTTTTTGTTCTAGTTCCATAAAAATTGCCATCGGTAATTTGATAGGGATTTCAATGAATCTGTAGAATGCTTTGGGTAGTATAGTCATTTTCACAGTATTGAGTCTTCCAATCCAAGAACATGGTATATCTCTCCATCTGTTGGTATCATCTTTAATTTCTTTCATCAGTGTCATATAGTTTTCGGCATACAAGTCTTTTGTCTCCCTAGGTAGGTTTATTCCTAGGTATTTTATTCTTTTTTTTGCAAGGGTAAATGGGAGTGTTTCCTTAATTTCTCTTTCAGATTTTTCATCATTAATATATAGGAATGCATGAGATTTCTGTGCATTAATTTTGTACCCTGCAACTTTACCAAATTCATTGATTAGCTCTAGTAGTTTTCTGGTGGCATCTTTAGGATTCTCTATGTAGGATTCTCATGTCATGTGCAAACAGTGCCAGTTTTACTTCTTCTTTTCCAATTTGTATTCATTTTATTTCTTTTTCTTCTCTGATTTCCGTAGCTAGGACTTCCAAAGCTATGTTGAATAATAGTGGTGGGAGTGGACATCCTTGTCTTGTTCCTGATCTTAGAGGAAATGATTTCAGTTTTTCACCATTGAGAATGATGTTTGTTGTGGGTTTGTCATGTATGGCCTATATTATGTTGAGGTAGCTTCCCTCTATGCCCTCTTACTGGAGGGTTTTTATCATTAATGGGTGTTGGATTTTGTCAAAACCTTTTTCTGCATCTATTGAGATGATAATATGGTTTTTCTTCTGCAATTTGTTAATATGGTGTATCACATTGATTGATTTGCGTATATTGAAGAATCCATGCATCCCTGGGATAAATCCCACTTGATCATGGTGTATGATCCTTTTAATGTGTTGTTGGATTCTGTTTGCTAGTATTTTGTTGAGGATTTTTGCATCTATATTTATCAGTAATATTGGTCTGTAATTTTCATTTTTTGTAGTATCTTTATCTGGTTTTGGTATCAAGGTGATGGTGGCCTCATAGAATGAGTTTGGGAGTGTTCCTTACTCTGCAATTTTTTGGAAGAGTTTGAGAAGGATGGGTGTTAGCTCTTCTCTAAATGTTTGATAGAATTCCCCTGTGAAGCCATCTGGTCCTGGACTTTTTTTTGTTGGAAGATTTTTAATCACAGTTTCAATTTAATTACTTGTGATTTTGTCTGTTCGTATTTTCTGTTTCTTCCTGGTTCAGTCTTGGAAAGTTATACCTCTCTAAGAATTTGTCCATTTCTTCCAGGTTGTCCATTTTATTGGCATAGAGTTGCTTGTAGTAGTCTCTTAGGATGCTTTATATTTGTGCCGTGTCTGTTGTAACTTCTCCTTTTTCATATCTTATTTTATGGATTTGAGTCCTCTCCATCTTTTTCTTGATGAGTCTGGCTAATGGTTTATCAATTTTGTTTATCTTCTCAAAGAACCAGCTGTTAGTTTTATTGATCTTTGCTATCGTTTCCTTCATTTCTTTTTCATTTATTTCTGATCTGATCTTTATGATTTCTTTCCTTCTGCTAACTTTGGGGTTTTTTTGCTCTTCTTTTTCTAATTGCTTTAGGTGTAAGGTTAGGTTGTTTATTTGAGATTTTTCTTGTTTCTTGAGGTAGGCTTCTATAGCTGTAAACTTCCATCTTAGAACTGCTTTTGCTGCATCCCATAGGTTTTGCGTTGTCGTGTTTTCATTGTCATTTGTCTCTAGGTATTTTTTGATTTCCTCTTTGATTTTTTCAGTGATCTCTTGGTTATTTAGTAACGTATTGTTTAGCCTCCGTGTGTTTGTTTTTAATGTTTTTTCCCCTGTAATTCATTTCTAATCCCATATCGTTGTGGTCAGAAAACATTTTTGATATGATTTCAACTTTCTTAAATTTACTGAGCCTTCATTTGTGACCCAAATGTGGTCTCTCCTGGAGAATGTTCCATGTGCACTTGAGAAGAAAGTGTAATCGGCTGTTTTTGGATGGAATGTCCTATAAATATCAATTAAATGTATCTGTTCTGTTGTGTCATTTAAAACTTCTGTTTCCTTTTTTATTTTCATTTTGGCTGATCTGTCCATTGGTGTAAGTGAAGTGTTAAAGTCCCCCACAATTAATGTGTTACTGTCGATTTCCTCTTTTATAGCTCTTAGCAGTTGCCTTATGTATTGAGGTGCTCCTGTGTTGGGTGCATATATATATATATATAATTGTTATATCTTCTTCTTGGATTGATCCCTTGGTCATTATGTAGTGTCCTTCCTTGTCTCTTGTAACATTCTTTATTTTAAAGTCTATTTTTGCTGATATGTGTATTGCTACTCCAGCTTTCTTTGGATTTCCATTTGCATGGAATATCTTTTTGTATCCCCTCACTTTCAGTCTGTATGTGTCCCTAGGTCTGAAGTGGGTCTCTTGTACACAGCATTTATATGGGTCTTGTTTTTGTATCCATTCAGCAAGCCTGTGTCTTTTCGTTGGAGCATTTAATCCATTCACGTTTAAGGTAATTATTGATATGTATGTTCCTATGACCATTTTCTTAATTGTTTTGGGTTTGTTTTTGTAGGTCCTTTTCTTCTCTTGTGTTTCCCACTTAGAGAAGTTCCTTTAGCATGTGTTGTAGAGCTGGTTTGGTGGTGCTGAATTCTCTTAGCTTTTGCTTGTGTGTAAAGCTTTTGATTTTTCCATCGAATCTGAATGATATCCTTGCCGGGTAGAGTAATATTGGTTGTAGTTTCTTCCCTTTCATCACTTTAAGTATATCATGCCACTCCCTTCTGGCTTGTAGAGTTTCTGCTGAGAAATCGGCTGTTAACCTTATGGGAGTTCTCTTATATGCTATTTGTCATTTTTCCCTTGCTGCTTTCAATAATTTTTCTTTGTCTTTAATTTTTTCCAATTTGATTACTATGTGTCTCAGTGTGTTTTTCCTTGGGTTCATCCTGTATAGGACTCGCTGCGCTTCCTGGACTTGGGTGGCTATTTCTTTTCCTATGTTAGGGAAGTTTTCGACTATATTCTCTTCAAATATATTCTCTGGTCCTTTCTCTGTCTCTTCTCCTTCTGGGACCCCTATAATGCGAATGTTGTTGCATTTAATGTTGTCCCAGAGGTCTCTTATGCTGTCTTCATTTCTTTTCATTCTTTTTTCTTTATTCTGCGGCAGTGAATTTCACCATTCTCTCTTCGAGGACAGTTATCTGTTCTTCTGCCTCAGTTATTCTGCTATTGATTCCTTGTAGCATAGTTTTCATTTCAGTTATTGTATTGTTTCTCTCTGTTTTTTTGTTCTTTAATTCTTCTAGGTCTTTGTTAAACATTTCTTGTATCTTCTTGATCTTTGCCTCCATTCTTTTTCCGAGGTCCTGGATCACCTTCACTATCATTATTCCGAATTCTTTTTCAGGAAGGTTGCCTATCTCCACTTCATTTAGCTGTTTTTCTGGGGTTTTATCTTGTTCTTTCATCTGGTACATAGCCCTCTGCCTTTTCATCTTTTCTACCTGTCTGTGAATGTGGTTTTTGTTCCACAGGCTGCAGGATTGTAGTTCTTCTTGCTTCTGCTCGACAGGCAGATTCTTAACCACTGTGCCACCAGGGAAGTCCCAAAGCTGGTTCTTATTAAGTCGTCACTTTGCACATGTAAGTTACTTAAGTAGTGGTTCATTTTAGCTGGAGGGTCAATAGACAATAGTCTGGTGACCAGTGCATTTACTTAGATTTTTGTTTTGTAAAATGGTGTAATCAAACCTTATAGACAGTTGTGATAACCTAATGAGATAATGTAAGCTAAGCTTGTAGCACAGTGATAGCATATAAGTGTTTAGCAAATGAAATATCATGGGAGGCTGTCTAACATAGCAGTCATGAACTTTGAAGTTAGTTCAAATTCCAGCTTTTTTACTTTCCAGCTGTGCATCTTTGCACAAGTTTTGTAAATCTCCCTCAACCTTAGATGAGTTTCTTCATCTACTGAATGGAGAACGTAATAGTACCCACATTATAGGTTGTTATGAGAATTAAGTGATGTTATGTACCAAAGGTGTTTACTTCATTGCTTAAGACTTGGCCAGGACACAATAAATAGTAACTGTTGCTGATATTACTAGTAATAGTGGTATTAGAACTGTGAGTTGCTCAGTGATGTGACAGAACAGGGTTGTAACAAAGACTTGGAGAAAACAACTTTTGGTAGTGGTGGGGGTGATGGGGTGTGATTGTGCAACTAATGATTGTAGCTTTTCTCTGTCCCAGTTTACCTTAGTGACAGATTGGAAGCACTACTCTTTGAACTTCTATCTCTAACTTTTAAATTTCACTTTTAAAATTCTAGGTATAAATTAGTGCTATAAATAATCAGATTATATTCTCTATTGCTTCTAGACTTAAAGCCCATTTCTGGCCTATTTCTAGTTTTTTTTTTCTCCCACCTCTTTGTACTGTCAGTCCTCACCTTTGCTAGTTCACTTCTTGTTTTTGTAATCTATGAGACCAGCATTTTGGTCAGTCAGAAAACTTTAATATCAGGCATAGGAATAAGAAGCTTGTTTCCTGACATCATCCAACCATGATGTTTCTGATCTCAGAGAGATGTTTAGCCCTTAATAATCCTCTTTCCAACATATTTTTTGTTCAATCATAACAGGATACCAATTTTTAAGAGGATTTATTGGAGCAGTCATGCCATGTAGAGCACTAACATTTTAGAGATTTTCCTTCAATCAAAAGGAGCCTTTGTTTGCTAGTATGACACCTGCTTTCCTCCTTTTCTTTTTATGTCAACAAATGGATTCAGTCAATTGATTGTTTTCTCAGCACTCTGTTCAACAGCTAGCTTAATGGATTAAAAAAAAACCCTAGCAAACAAAGTAATTTCAGTAACAGAACTTCCTGGTTGTTTCAGAGTCACAGTAGGTACAGCCCTAGACTGTGTTTGAGGTGATAGGGACATGGGGCCTGTAGTTAATCTTTTATTGCCCTCAGAAGTCTTTGTTTACTTTAAGTGTTTCATCTTCCCAACTAGAGGTGGATTTCCTTTTCAAAGAAACTTTTTACTGGCTTACTTCCTTTTCTCTAAGAACTGATCTCTACTCACAGGACCGAAGCCCTGTGGCTATAACTGTACCAAACAAGTTTGTTGTCTCCACAGCCATAGCTGTTTGTACCAATGGTAGGCGCCCAAGGCAGTTTGGGCCAATCAGAATCTTTCTCTTGGGAATTTGGGAATCAGATACTGGGACCTATTAGTTGGTGGTGCCAGAGCAATAGGTACAGGGCTGCAGGGCTGGGCCACTGTAATAGTTATTTATTGCTGTATAACAAATCACCCAAAAGTTAACATTTTTAAACAGGAAATGTTGATTATCTAGGTGTATATCTAAGGAATGGCTTAGATATGCACCTCTACCTTATTACCTCTCACAAGGCTGCAATCCAAGTTCTATATACTTTGATTGGACAGGACTGTGGTATTATCTGAAGGGTTGGCTGAGGTAGGATCTGTTTCTCTTCTCACTCCCATGGTTTTTGGTAGGAGTCAGTTCCTCATGGGCTGTTGGACAGGCGGTCTCAGTTCCTTGCCGGTTGTTGGTTAGGAGCGTCCCTAAGTTCCTTGCTTTATGGGGCTCTCCACAGGGAAGCTGGCTTTGATCAGAGAACAAGAGCATGAAAGAGGGAGAATGCCCAAAATAGAAGCTACAGTCTCTTTGTAACCTAATCTTGGAAGTGGTATTTCATAACTTTTGCCATATTCTGTCCATTAAAAGGAAGTGACTAGGTCCGTTCCACACCAAAGGGTAGATGATTACACGAGGTTGTAATTATCAGGAAGCAGGTATTGCAGGTCATCTTAGAGGATGCCTACCACAGTCTACCCTCTGACCCCCAATGATTCTTGTCTCTCCTACCTGCAAAGTACAGTCACCCATTCCCAGAAGTATGGCATTATGGCATCAGTTCAAAGTCTAGAACCTCATTATCTAAATCAGTTCCAGGTTTGGATGAGGCACCTTAGTTTCTTAAGTACAGCTCCTTGAGTATGGTTCCTCTCAATCTGTAGACATGTAAGACTAAAGAGATAAATTATCTGCCCTCGTTACACATAATACACAATTATGGGACAGGCATAGATTAACCAGTCCATTCCTGTTCAAAAAGACATGGGGAAATAGAAGCCACAAAGGAGTCACTAGTTTATAACAATTCTGAAATCTGGACAAGCAAATGTTGGAATTCCTTGACTATGTCTCAAGGCCTGAGTATAGTACTCCATGGTTCTGTTTTCTGGGTCTCTTGGATGCAACCTGTGGATCATCCTTCTTTTTATATAAAAGGTAACATTTTTCAGCTGAGTAGTTTTCTCAGCCTGCTTCCTACTAGTTAAATTGGGGTGGGGGGGTTGAACTCCCTCTTTTCTTTTTGTACTGCCTCTGTTCCTTTTAGTCTAAGATGGCAGTCTGCTGATATAATTCTCTCAGAAATGTTGTGGGCTTCCTATGAATGTCATGGGAGTTAGAATTGCCATTAGATAAAGTCCATACTCACAAATATCTTTGGGAAAAGCCTTTCTTCACATTGAGCCTCTGCTGAAATGAACGAGGGACAATATATGTAAGCTCCTTAGAAGAACTTTTGTTTGAGAAACTCTTTACAAAAAGTCTTTGTAAAGGCACTTTTGTGTGATTGAATAATACTATTAGGCATCGCCTATTTTCTTCTGAGGTCTGAACAAAAAGTTTTACAGTCATACTCTGAGCTTCATCTTTCAACCATGTTCTCCTAGCAGTGCTCTTTATTTGCTCCTTACTTGGAAACCATTTTTTAAAATTTTAGAATTGTTTGCCATTTGAAGTGGCTTCAAATTTTAAAAATTATTAATTCCTGGTCTCTTTTTGTTTAATAGTCCTTCTATGTATTTCTTTTCTCTCACATCTGTAAGAGGAAACCAGGTGGTGCTTTCAGCATTCTACTTAGAAATCTACTTAACCAGATCATACAATTTATTAGGAACATTTTCTGCTTTCCACATAACTACAGATGACAGTGTTGCTAAGCTTTTGGCCCTTACGTGATAAAGAGATCCTTTTTTCAGTTTTCAATCACATGCCCCTAAATTTTTTTGAGCCCTCACTGGCAGCATCCCCAAAGTCCAGATTTTGACTAAAAATGTGCTCAAGGCAATTTAGGCTTTCTCTAAACATGCTCCTTATAACCCTTTTGGCCTCCATCCACCTCCTGGTCCTAAAGCCACTCCCATATTTTGGGGCATTTGTTATGGTACCAAAATCTGTATTATGTATCTATACATAAACATTTCCCCCCCCCCCAGTTTAATGGCTTTTAACAATAAACATTTATTAACTCAGTTTTTTTGGTTCAGGAATCTCCATACAAGTTGTTTAGATGCCTCTGCCTCAAGATCTCTCACAAGGTTTCCATCAGGGTTTTGGCCGGGGCTGCAGTCCCATCTGAAAGCTTACCTGAGTTTGAATCCATTTCCAACCACTGTCACTCATGTGGTTGTTGACAGGATTCCATTCCTCATGAGCTGTTGGACAGAGGGTCTCATTTTCTTATTGGTTGTTATTTGGAGGACTCCCTCAGTTCCTTTCTGTGTGGGACTCTTCATGGATCAGATTATAAAATAGCAGCTGGTTTCACTCAGAATGAATGAAGAGTGAAAGTGTGCAGGATATCTCTTTAACCTAATCTTGGAAGTGACATATTATTATTTCTGTTGTATTCTATACTAGGAGTTACAGGGTCCAGTCCACACTCAGGTCTAAGGGATTACACGAGGGTGTCAATATGAAGATGTGAAGATCACTGAGGTCATTTTGGAGGCCACCTTTCACAGGCAGCCATATGCTATAAGCAGGGAGAGAGAAGAAACAAAATGTACAAGAAATGTAGAGATAAGGACCACATTCTGCCTTGACTCTAATACCTTTCCAGTTCCTAACTATAGTCTTCAAAATGAGGACCAACTGCATTACTTGCTCTTGGCTTCCATAATATACCCCTATGATCTATGCAATAAATTCTCATTTTTTTCCTTAAGATAGCTTGAGTGACTTCTGTTACTTGCCACTGAAAAAGCCTTGACTAAGGCAGGATTGTACTTCATCAGCACAGGTCTAGACCCGTATTAGATTTTCAAACCACACTTGCACTAATTAACCAAAATGTCGATCTTTTCTAGAATGTTCCCTGTGGGACTCTGGGGTCATCTTAAACACAAACCATCACCAGCAAGAATATCTCCTATTTCAGTGTTTGGTGTCAACCATAATTTCTAAGGGATAGGATTTCACACAGACTGAGGGGTTAGACCAGGGCTTGGTGGTGTGAGTTGTTTATCCTATCTGTTTTTATTCAGTTTTACCATATTTGTGTGAGGAGCAGATTCACTGCCATAGGCCCTTGAATTCCACGCATAGATAATAGTGCTGAGGGGAGATGCTAAGACTGTAATAACTGGGAACGGGGAATTGAAAGTTGCCCACAATACATTCCTTGCTCCAAACAGTCTGAGGCAGGGGCCTTTATCATTAGTCTTAGCATGGTCCAATGTGTTTTAGAGTTTCATTCTTTCAGCTTTTCACCACTAACCCCTTGCAAAGGGCTTGGCTCTGTGGTAACGTGGGCTGACTGTGAAGTGTTCAAAATGTCATGTTTTGGCAAAATATGGAAATTCCTTTGAGGACGACTGTGGCTCATTGTCAGAGATAATCCTTTTAGGAATTCCATGTCTGGCAAATGTGGCCTTCAATTTGTGGACTCTTGTGGTAAATTGGTATTGTTCAGGCTTTCCAATCCTGAGATTTTTATTGTAGTTATCCTCTCTAATGATATATTCTCTATTACTTTTTCTTCCAGATAAACATGTTGGTGCCAATGTTCTGTTGTGGTCTGGTTGTTGAAGCTTGGGATATCATTAATGTTTTAAAAATATATCTACGTGTATACTATACACCTTTCAAGTGAGATTGGACATTTGCTGATGAGTCAGCTTATTTACTAATGAAACTACAGGACTGAAAGAGTAGGCTGCTGATGGCATTTCATATGCTTACTGGGACCATGACAGAGTTTGAAAACGTCAAGAGACCATAGAGATTGTCCAGTTCACAACCCTCAGTTCAGAGTCAGCCTTAACTGATCCAGGGCTTGAAACCAGGATTCTTGACTCTTTCCTTTTACCATGCTATTTTTAACTCAATCAAGTCTCATTATTAAACAGCTTTATACAGCCAAGAGAAATGGAGCTTAACATGCCAATGAACATCTTGTGTCATTATCTCTTTATTTCTACTATTAGTCTACTTTAGAAAACTTCCAAAGATAGTAAACTCACATTTACCTAGAAGCCAAATGTAACTTAACATTCCTAAATTTTCTAGACTTTGCAATCTTTGGATTTCTTTGACATTGAATGGCAATAATTGGAGACCCTGAGTTATGTGGCTGTAGGAAGTCCAATTCTCTCTCTAAGTATTCTGAGAATGCTTGGTTTGCAACAGGAATGATAGAATATCATATAGTTACCCATTAGCTTTATCCCACAATACACACACACAACAGTCTCAGAATAATAATACCAGCCCTTTCACCAACAATATGATTTGGAGTCTATTTTTAAAGTTCCTTTGGTCTTTCTCTCTATGCAGTTATGTGACCAGCTGGATACACATTTAGGTTCTTTAGTTTCATTTTATTTTAACTTTCTTTGGAATGAATTTTTAAATTTAATGTTTTACAGTCATGTAAAATTTGTACATGTGTCCAAAGTTAAATTTATAAAACAATATACTCAGGGAAGTCCTGAATTTCTCTGTCCACTCCACAATATTCTTTACTTATAGGTAATTATTTTTTTAATTATGACTTATCTTTTCATTTTATGTTTGCTATACAAATCTTTTATATAAATAATATATCACTATGTGCTCTTTTATTTTTATTTTTATTTTTTTTTGTTTTTGCGGTATGCGGGCCTCTCACTGTTGTGGCCTCCCCCGTTGCGGAGCACAGGCTCCGGATGCGCAGGCCCAGCGGCCATGGCTCACGGGCCCAGCCGCTCCGCGGCATATGGGATCCTCCCAGACCGGGGCACGAACCCGTATCCCCTGCATTGGCAGGCGGACTCTCAACCACTGCGCCACCAGGGAGGCCCTGCTCTTTTATTTTTAATCTCTTTCTTATAGTATACATATATATTTGGTATTTAGAAATGTTTGCACTTTATTGTAATTGGGAACAAGTGCATTTCATATTTTCCTTTCCAATATAGATATTTTTTTCTTGTCTAATTGTAGTGGCCAGAACTTTCAGTACAATGTTGAATACAAGTGAGAATGTACATTATTTTCTTGTTCCAAATCTTTTTTAAAATTTTTATTTATTTATTTTTGGCTGTGTTGGATCTTTGTTGCTGTGTGCAGCAACAAAGGTTGTGACAAGGGGGGTCTACTCTTCATTGCAGGGCACGGGCTTCTCATGGCAGTGGCTTCTCTTGTTGCAGATCACGGGCTCTAGGAGCTCAGGTTTCAGTAGTTGTGGCTCACGGGCTCAGTAGTTGTGGCTCGTGGGCTCTAGAGAGCAGGCTAGGTAGTTGTGGTACATGGACTTAGGTTGCTCTGAGGCATGTGGGATCTTCCCACACCAGGGATAGAATGCGTGTCCCCCGCATTGGCAGGCAGATTCTAAACCGCTGTGCTACCAGGGAAGCCCTGTCTACATCTTCTTTAGTGAACTTTGAGTTTGTGTCTTTCACAAAATTAGCCCATTTCATCTAACTTGTCAAACTTATTTGCATAAAGTTGTTTGTAATATTTCCTTATTATTCTTTTAATGTCTGTCGATTTTGGAGTGATGTTACTGCTCTCATTCCTGATATTAACAATTTTCTCCTTCTCTCTCTTTCTCTTTTAAATCAGTTTGGCTAGAAGGTTGTCAATTTTATTTGTTTTCTCTAAGAAACTACTTTTCATTTAATTGATCTTATGTGTTGTTTTTCTACTATCTATTTCACTGGTTTTCACTCTAATCTCTATTATTTATCTTCCTTTTTGTACAGTGGGTTTAATTTATTCCTCTTTTTTTTCAGTTCCTTAAGGTGGGAGCTGTAATTTTATTGAAACCTTTATTACTTTCTAGTAAAGGCATTTATTACTATACATTTCCCTCTAATCCCTGTTTGGCTGCAACTCACAAATTTTGAGGTATTTTTTCATTGTCATACAATTAAAATACTTCTTAACTTCTCTTTTGATTTCTTCTTTTACCCATAGGTTATTTAGATAGTTTCTGTTATATAGTTTCTGTGTTTTATTTTTCATATAGCTCCACTGTTGTTTGAGAAAATACTTTGAGTACTTTTAAATTTATTGAGACTAGTTTAATAGCTCAGAATATGATTTATACAATCTGGTTTTTGTTCCCTTTTCCTGCCATCTTTTGGACTGATTATTTTTTATAATTCTATTTAATCTTTTTATTGATTTCTCACCCATAATTCTTTCTTTTCTTTTTATTTTGGAGATTGATTTAGAGTTTGTAGTACACATCTTTAAATTACAACTGTTTACCTTCAAGTGACTTTAAACATTTAAAGTATACTATAAGAAACTTACATAGATCTCCATTTCTTTAGAGTCAGTCATTGGAGTTTCATTAGTTTCCTTTGGTGGTGTCATGTTTCCTGGATTTTTCATGATCCTTATCATCTTGCATTTGTGTCTGTGCATTTGAAGAAGCAGGTACCTCCTACAGGCTTTACAGACTAGCTTTGGCAGGCAATGTCCTTCACCAGTCAGCCCCTCCAGAGATTCTGGGTAGGCTGTCTGGTGGTGTCTGTGGGTGGCTGGAGTCCATGGGTGGGCAGGTCTAGTGCTTGGGTCAGCAGGTGAGCCAGCCTGGTGCTTGGGTCCATGGGGACCAGCCTGGTACCTAGTTCCTCAGGGGCAGGCCTGAAACCTGGGTTCCCTAAAATGGGCCTGGTGCTTGAGTCTGAGGGAATGGGTCTGGGACCTGGGTCTTTGTGAGTGTAGCTGGATCCTGGGTTCACAGGGGTCAGTCAGGTGCTGGGGACCACTTGGTTGGGCCCCAGGGTCTTGGTCTGTGACAGTTGGTCTGGTACTAGCACAGGCTAGGAACCTGGTTTCACTGGAGTTGACCTGAAAGCTGGTGCCATGGGGGCTGGCCAGGCACTAGGACAAGCCTGGAGCTTAGGGTTGTTGGAGTCAGCCTATAACCTGGGGTTTGGCCTGGAGGCTGAGGCTGCGGGGCTGGCCTGCTATTGTGGGTTGGGGATCAGGGTCTGTGGGACCCTGTCTGGAGTCAGGGTCTAGCCTGGCACTGGAGTGGGCTGGGGACTGGTGTTCATGGGAGCCATCTAGGGCTGCAGGAGTGGGCCTGGTGCTGGGACAGGCTGGCTCTGGCATCCATCGTGAAGTTGGGTGTTTACTTCACTCTCTTTCTCCCATGGGGATGGTGCCTCTCTGCTGCACTGGGCTGCCTGGGAAAGGGATGATGGGGGTAATGTGAATCTATCTTTCCTACTCTCCTCAATGCATCTTTTCTTATTTCTGTGCTTCATCCAGGTGCTGTAATCCTGGAATCCTTAGCTCTTGTGAAGGTATTTTCACATGTGGATAGTTGTTCAAACTGGTATTTTCTTTTGGGAAGGAGAGCTAGAAATTCCTATGCCACCATTTTACTGATGTCACTCCCAAAGTCTCTCAACTCTTCTTTCAAAAGATATTTTTACTCATTATAGAATTCTAGGTTGAAAGGTTTCTTCTCTCAGTTATATTGCTCCATTGTTATGACGTGCATTGTTTCTGACAAGACTCTCTTCCTCTGTATATAATGTGCCAATTTTCTTGGACCACTTTTAATATTTCGTCTTTATCACTAGTTTAAGCAATTGATCATGGTGTCCCTTGCTGTAGTTTTCTTAATGTTTTATGTTCTTGGGGGTTCTTTGAGGTTCTCTGACCTGTGAGTTTCAGTTTATATCAAATGTGGACAGTCTTTTGGCCACAATTTCTTAAAAAAATTATTTCTTCCCTTTATGCCACTTTGGGACTTGAATTACACATATATTCCATACACATATAGGTCACTTGAAATTGTCCTAGAGCTCACTGATGATGTATTTATTTGTTTATTAATAAAAAATATTTTTCTCTATGCATTCTATTTTGGATTGTTTCTATTGCTTTGTTTTCCAGATCACTAATCTTTTCTTCTTCAAAGTCTAAACTACTCTTATATTTATCCAGTATTCTATCTATCTATCTATGTATGTATCACCTATCTATCTTTATATCTTCTGTGTCTTCTGTGTCTCTACTTAATATGTTCCATATTTCTTCTAGCTTCTTGAACATAGGGAATACAGTTATAATTTATGTTGTGCTGGAAAATATTTGGCTTTTTGGCCAAAAAAAATAACACAGCCTTGATTTGTCATATCTGAAAATTTCTATGCTTTATATTATCCCACTCTGGCTAATTTCAAGCTACCAACATGTGATCACTGAATGTAGAGTTGAGAACAGATGCACAATAGGAGCACACTATTTCGTAGTATCTGTTCATAACATACAAATACAATAACCTTAACCTCAGAAGCATAGATCATACTAAAATGTAGTAAAATAATTAGCAAGTAATGAGTTTTTGTATTTGTTACCTTTGCTTTACATATAAATTATTTAACTGTTATGTCTATATAATTTTAAACGATGGTAGTTCCAAATAATTGAGAATAATTGAAAAATTGGCTCTCCTGAGCCACTATGACCTGACTTCATTCAGTACACCACTGGATAATAATGCTCTTAATATCTTTATTTACTAATTCTATTTGTGTCATTGCTGGGTCAATTTGCTTGAATTTTTCTCTCACTGTGGGTCAGACCTTCTTTCTTTTGATGGCTGGTAATTTTGATTGGATGGCAGGCACTGTAAATTTTACCTTGTTGGGTACTGGCTATTTTTGAACTATTATAAATACTATTGCCTCTTGTTCAGTGACACCATTTAACTTCTTGGAAACAGTTTCATCCTTTATGCCTGATTTTAAGTTTTTTTGTTTATTTGCTTTTGTTTTTGGTGGGACAGAGCAGCATTTAGCATAGGGTTAATTTTTCCCTGATGCTGTGGCAAAAGTCTTTTGAGTACTCCACACAATGCCCTGTGTTAAATTCTGCACTCTGACTGGTGGGAAGAGAAACTCCAAGAGCCCCAAGAACTGTTTCGTCTAATGCTTTTAGGTGTCTCTTTCCCTGCCTGCGTAGTTTTCTTATATGAATGGATTGATTAGTATTCATATGAAAACTCAAGGAGGACCCTTTACAGATCTCTCTCTCTCTCCCTCTCCTCCTCCCCCCCCTCCTGTCTAGTATTCCGCCCTGTGAACTCCAGCTGCCTTGGCCTCCCTAGATTTCCACCTCTACCCAACTCCATGAGGACTCTGAGATCTTCCTGAGTATTCCCCACATGCCCTGTGGCCTGGATACTGTCTTTGGGCAGTACACTGGGACAATAGTAGGGCTACTATTTGTTCCCTCTTTTTCAGAGATTGGTGCCCTTCACTGCCAGATGTCTGATGTCTTGATAACCATTGTTTTATATATTTTGCCTTTTTCTTTCTTTTTACTTGTTCATATGAGATGGTAAATTTGGCCTCTTATTCCATCTAGGCTGGTATTGAAGATTCTAAACTCTTCATATTTTAGTTTAAAAATTTCATTCTTTTAATTTTCTGTTTATCTTAATGCATTATCTATTTATCTATTCATTTGTCCCTTCTAATTTAGTCATAATTACTGAGATTTTATATTATTTTATTTATATTCTTTTCAGAGTTCTGTATTCTCTTTTCTAAGGATTCTCGTTATGATGTATGTGTTCTTTCAACACTTCCTTCATTTTCTTAATTGATTTTTAGCTCATTTTGAAATATTAGGTTACAGTTTTTATCTGTTTTGTACACATAATGTTTTGGAGTGCTTTTGTTGTCTAAAAGGATGTTATTCTCCTCTTTATTTCTTTTTAAAAATGGGTTTTGATCATGATCCTTGTTTGGGTCTCATTTTAAGCAAAATGAAATTTTCTGTGTTTCCTGAAGATGGTGGAATGGGCCAAGATAACTTTTCAAATTTCACGATTCAAGAGCTTCATCTTCTGTTGTTTTCACAAAGTGATTGATAAATAGACTTATACTTTCTGAGATTGTTTTCCCCTACCCCCGTTCCCCTTTTGCTACTGTTTCTCTGTCATGCTGTATTTGAATAGACTTAGGAATTTCTCCTTGCTATTGGGATTTGTCCTGGATAAGTATTTAGTCTGTTAATTTCAAGATTTCACATAGCTTAGACTGATCTACGTTCTTCATACTTTACCGTGTACTCCTTTACTCACCCTGAACATTGAACCTCTCCCAGTTCAGCTACTGACCTTGGGGATTTTGGAGTTCTCATATTCTCAGGAGCTCAAGACACCCTGCTATTTTCCTCTGTATAGACACTGATGCCATGCAGGCTTCGTAGTTGTTGCCGATTCTCTCTTTTTCTCTTATTTTTTATTTTGTGGTTTGTGGTAATTCCTGTCATCTAGTTTTGTGGTGAATTTATCCATGGGCACATTTTTAGCTACGTGCATTAGGCAGAATAATATTCACCTCCCCTCAAGGTATCTCCATCCTAATCCCTGGAACCTGTGAATCTGTTACCTTACTTGGTAAAAGGTGCTTTACAGATGTAATGAAGTTAAGGATCCTGAGATAGGGAGGTTGGTCATACTTTATTATCTGGGTGGGCCCAGTGTAATCATAAAGGTAGTTATAAGTGAAAGAAGGAGGTAGAAGAGCCAAAGAAGAAAATGTTGCTGGAAGCAAAGTTTTAGAGCGATGTGACATAAGAAAGACTTGACTGCTGGCTTTGATGATGGAGAGAGGGGATTGTCCCGGGTAGAAAGGAAAGGAAGACTTGAGTCCTTGAAACTTGCCTAATCCAAATTATTCTACTAAACTGGTATATTATCTTCATGTGGCTACTGCAAAAAATTATCACAAACTTAGTGGTTTAAAAAAATAGAAATTTATTCTCTTACATTTATGCAGGCTAGATGTCTGAAATCCAGATGTTGAGAGGGTTGTGCCCCTTCTGAAGCTCTAGGGAAGAATCATTCCTTGCCTCTTCCAGTTTCTGATGACTCCAGACGTTCCTTGGCTTGTGGCTGCATAACTCCAATTTCTGCCTCTCTCTTGGCCTTTTCCTCTGTGTCTGTGTCTTCTCCTCTTCTGTCTCTTATAAGGACACCTGTCATTGGATTTAGGGCCCATCTGGATAATCTAGGATGATCTCTGCTTGAGATCATTTACTTAATTATATTGCAAAGATCCTTTTCCCAAATAAATATACATTCACAAGTTCCATAGTTTAGAATGTGGAAATTAAAAAACGTATATATATATATAATTTTATTTATTTACTTATTTTTAAAATAAACTTTATTTTTTAGGGTAGTTTTGAGTTCACAGCAAAATTGAACAGATACAGACATTTCCCATATACGCCCTGTCCCCACATACACATAGCCTCCCCTTTTATCAACATCCCCTACCAGAGTGACACATTTGTTACAGCTGATGAACCTATGTTGACACATCTTTATCACCTAAAGTCCATGGTTTACATTAGAGTTCATCCTTGGTGTTATACATTATATGAATTTGGACTAATTTATAATGATGCAGCCACCATTACAGTGATACAGAATAGTTTCATTGCCTTAAAAATCCTTTGTGCTCCACCTATTCATCCCTTTCTTCCCCCTAAGGCCTGGCAACCACTGATCTTTTTATGGTCTCCATAGTTGCACCTTTTCCAGAATGTCATAAAGTTAGAGTCCTATAGTATGTAGCCCTTTCAGGTTGACTTCTCTCAGTAATATACATTTCTATTTCTTTCATGTCTTTTCATGGCTTGATAGTCCATTTCTTTTTTAGTACTAAATAACATCTCATTGTGTGGATGTACCACAGTTTATTTATCCATTCACCTACCAAAGGACATCTTGATTGCTTCCAAGTTTTGGCAGTTATGAATAAAGTGCTACAAACATCTGTGTACAGGTTTTTTTTTTGTGGACATGAGTTTTCAGTTCTTTTGGATAAATATCAAGGAGTGTGATTGCCGGATTGTATGATAAGAGATTTTTAGTTTTATAAAAAAACAACCAAACGACCAAGCTGCCTTCCACAGTGGCTGTACCATTTAGCATTCCTCCCAGCAATGAATGAGAGTTCTTGTTGCTCTACATTCTTCTCGTCATTTAGTGCAATCTGGTTATGATAATTTATTAGTTCCAGGAGGGTTTTTTTTTTTTTTTTGCTGATTCTTTTGGATTTTTTACATAGATGTTTATATCATCTGTGAATAAAGATAGTTTTCTTTCTTCTTCCCTTATGTGTTCCTTTTATTTTTTTTCTTCATCTTATTGCATTAGCCAGGGCTCCAGTATGATGTTGAAAGGCACTGGTGAAAGGGGACATCCTTGCTTTCTTCCTGATCTTAGTGGGAAAACTTCAAGTTTCTCACCATTAAGTATGATGTTAGCTGTAAGTTTTTTGCAGGTATTCTTTATCAAGTTGAGGAAGTTCCCTTCTATTCCTAGGTTAGTGACACATCTTTTGGGGGGTCACAAAAACTGAACACAATTGTCTAAAATAGTTGTCTGGAAGAAGGAAATCCCTCTTCTTAGACAGTAATTCTTCTACTCTGTAAGAACATCAGTTATTTGAAGTCCAGTTTTTTTATGGTTATTACTAAAGATGATGAACTTGGGCCTTTATTTGTATAATTGCTTTTATAGGTTACTTGTATAACATGTGTTTTGATTAATTAACAAAGTCCTTCATCCCACCTTGGTATCAGTGTAAGAAAAATCAGTATAAACTAACTATACTGTTCCTCTTGAGTTGAGGGGAAAGATTTGAAATCTAGAGGTCTTTGAATAAAATATTATAACTCTCCACTTTCTGTACAACTATGTGGTCCCTAAAAATAATTTGGAGTCACTTTAAAAGTAAAAACATCTGGTATCAGGCTGAAATCCTCTAATCTCTGGCATCCGGGATCAGAATCGGAAGATATACCACCTAGAATTTCCCTTAGATGAGTGCAATTATGCTGCTTCAAGAGGAAGAAGATAGTAAGAAAAAACAATGAAAATCTTTCTAAGTTTTGGCGTCTTCTTATAGTTTCATTGCTAGCTAATCTTTTGGTTACCAAATCCAAATTTTATGCTATACATAGTTAACATCTTTGTGACAGTTCATTACTAAAATAACTTTAAAAGGGGTTACACTAACTCTTTAGAAAATGAACTTCTCTTGGAAATTATGCTGTTTTGTGCACAGTTGCAATAGATTATTAATGGAGCTTGTTGGAAGTAGACTAGACTCTGTGTAGACCTTCTTTAGATATGAGTAATATAGAGTCAGGAATATAACACTAGATTGTACCATCCTGTGGTTTTTATTTTATGTTGATAACTTTGTTAAATAAACAACACATAATTTGATTTTATTTGTCCTTATAAATTTAAAAAAATCTCAGAGCAAAGATGAAATGAAACATGAATCTGGCTGTTTTTCAGAAGCAAGGACTAAATTGCTTTTAAAATGCCTATTATTCTGTGAGAACAAGTGGATTTAATTTCTGGTAGCCACATTTCTTTATTGGTCTGCCATCTGAGGCGCAGAGCCTCTGTGTGGTTTAGTCTCCTGGGTGCTTCTCTGAGCACTCAGAAATGTCCTTCTCAAACAGCTGCTTGGTCTTAATGCTCTAACGTAGAGTCCTCCTTTCTGCCTAATGGCTCCTCTGCTTTTCGGCTTGGAGTCTACAAAGTCCAGTCTTCTTCTCATGCACATTTTCAAGTCACCAAACGAAAGATCATCATATCCCAAAGGACTAAGAAAAAAAAAAGGGGGGTAAAATGAAGATTGAAAAAAATGGAATTTGGGAGCAAGAAATATATTAAAAGATTGTTCCATTATTTAAAAGTAGGCGAGGCAGTGTTAACATTTGTTGAGGATAATACAGACCTGCCTAACTCTTATTTTCCTCATTCTTCTCTTTTAAAGAAAACAATTAACACATTGAAAGATAGAATAAACAAAGACTGAGATGAATGAGTGAAAGCAAAAGGGCATCTGACTGCTTTAAATATATTCAAATCTTTAGACCAAGAGGAAGTAAATCATGAACCTGGAAAAGTATGCATATAAGTGCTACTAATGATCTTTGAGAAAAAAAAAGGCAAAGCAGAGCATCGCCGATCACTTCAGGGAGGCAAACATTTTAACTTCTATAATGGAAAAGATAAACATCAGAAATTACAAATGGGAGACTTTTAAGTTGACTCACACAGTTTTCTATGCTGGTTCTGTCCATGACCATGTTCAAGACTTGGCAGGTAAGTGGTGCCCTAACCTCATGCCAGCTCCCAGAATTCTTGAACCTCAGTCCAATATCAGAGTCTCTTGGCTTCCATTTGCCATTGAGAGGAGACAGGACTGCAAACAAATAGCTTTAGGAACTTAGAAAAGTATGCTATTTTCACTGGGAACCAGTAGAAATGCACTAGCAGCAAGTCATACCAAAGCAACTTCTTTTACTTTCTGAGGGTTTACTTGTGTTGAAAGTATCGTATTTCACCAAGATACCAGGAATTGTGGAATTGGAGAGCTGGTAGGGATCTCAGAGATCACTTAGTTTAAATTACTCATTTGTAAGTGAAAAAGGAAGAACAGAAAGAATGACTATATTGCCTAATGTCACACAGTAAGTTTATGGCAGATAGAGCTTGGAATAAACTCAAGTTTCCTAGTCTGAGTTCTTTGTAGAACATCAGGTTCTTCTCATGATATCTTTGTTGACAAGAAGTAAGGACTGAATGAAGCATAGTTAGGTGGATTTATAGTTGGTACAATAGCCACACTCCAAAAATGTTTCAGAGGTTTGTGTCATTTGAAGAGAAATCTGTAATGGTATACTTCAGGTTTCTGGCTGTCACTGTCACTTTTAATATTTTAATAATTGAATTGGAGATGAAGGCACAGAAAACCTCTTACTAAATTTTCAGATGACAAAGCTGGGAGGAATAGCTAATACACTGGATGATAGAATCAAGATTCATAAGGCTTTTGACAGGCTGGAACAATGAGCTGAAAGTAATAAGATGAACTTTAGTAGAAGTAGGAGAAAAGTACTACAATTAATTAAAAAAAATCAACTGCTTCTATTCAACATGGGGTGGTTTGTAGTTTTAGCTGAATGTAAGTACAGTGTAGGCCAACAGTGTCATTTGGCTGCCAAAAGAATGTACTGCAATCTCACGCACTCTTAGAAGCATTCTTGTGTTCTGATCAAGGGAGGTGGTTGTTCCCTTCATGGACCACATGTGGAAGACGAACTGAACTTCAGCACCACATTTTATTTTATTTTATTTTATTTTATTATTTTATTTAACATCTTTATTGGAGTATAATTGCTTTACAATGGTGTGGTAGTTTCTGCTGTATCACAAAGTGAATCAGCTATACGTATACATATATCTCCATATCCCCTCCCTTTTGAACCTCCCTCCCATACTCCCTATCCCACCCCTCTAGGTGGACAAAAAGCACTTAGCTGATCTCCCTGTGCTATGCAGCTGCTTCCCACTAGCTATCTATTTTACATTTGGTAGTGTATATATGTCCATACCACACTCTCACTTCGTCCCAGCTTACCCTTCCCCCTCCCCGTGTCCTCAAGTCCATTCTCTGCATCTGCATCTGCATCTTTATTCCTGTCCTGCTCCTAGATTCTTCAGAACCATTTTTTTTCTTTTTTTTTTAAGATTCTATATATATGGGCTTCCCTGGTGGTGCAGTGGTTGAGAGTCCGCCTGCCGATGCAGGGGACACGGGTTCGTGCCCCGGTCCAGGAAGATCCCACATGCCGTGGAGTGGCTGGGCCTGTGAGCCATGGCCACTGAGCCTGCGCGTCCAGAGCCTGTGCTCCACAACGGGAGAGGCCACAACAGTGAGAGGCCCGTGTACCGCAAAAAAAAAAAAAAAAAAAAAAAAAAAATTCTATATATGTGTGTTAGCATACAGTACTTGTTTTTCTCTTTCTGACTTACTTCACTCTGTATGACACACTCTAGGTCCATCTACCTCACTACAAATAACTCAATTTTGTTTCTTTTTATGGCTGAGTAATATTCCATTGTATACATGTGCCACATCTTCTTTATCCATTCATCTGTTGATGGACACTTAGGTTGCTTCCATGTCCTGGCTATTGTAAATAGAGCTGCAACGAACATTTTGGTACATGACTCTTTTTGAATTATGGTTTTCTCAGGGTATATACCCAGTAGTGGATTGCTGGGTCGTATGGTAGTTCTATTTTTAGTTTTTTGAGAAATCTCCATACTGTTCTCTATAGTGGCTGTACCAATTTACATTCCCACCAACAGTAGCACCACATTTTAACAAAAATATTGACAACTGTAGTGCTTTAGAGGAGAGTGACAGGTTTATGAAGAGTCTGTTGTGAAGAAAACTAGATATATTTATTCTGAAAAGGAAAAGACAGATAATTTGTTAATGATAGCTATCTTTAAAATTGTTCATTTTTTAATGTTCAATTTATCATTCATTCAATAAAGTTTTATTCAGAACCCTCTACTAAGTGCCAGGGATACAGAGGTAAATATGATAAGATCTCTGCTCTTAAGAACCGCATAGTCTAACACTGTGTTTCTAAAAGCAGGATTGTTGGACAACCTGGGTATCTGTCAAACAGTGTAGCATACTAGGCTTCACATCAGATCTACTGAATCAGCCTATGGGGTGAGGTCTGGAAAGCTACATTTTTTAGGATCACACATATTAGCAACATAATTGGATAAACGTTGTGAAGTTTTGTCTAATGTGCTTAGGAAGCATATGGGAAGGAGAATCAGAGTCTGTTTGATAGTCTGCCATGTATTAATAGTATAGGGAACACAGATAGTTCTGGATGTTGTAGAGGGCAGAATTAGCACAAGTGAGGAGTAGATATTAAATGGGATCAGTTTTCAACTCAGAACAGTGAAGAACTTTCTAACAATAAGGGGTTTCAGTAACAGAATAGGTTTCCTGTTGAACAGCGCACCTCTTATCTTGGAGATGATCAAAAAGAGTCTTGACAAGCAACTGTCCTGGGATTTGGGGAAGAACGTTCATGCCTCCCATTCTAAGACCCATGTTAGCACAAAGAGGGACATTTCTGCCAATGCTTCTATCCCCTTTCTCTCAACTTGCTCACTTCACTTCATGGGAGAGACTAGTCTGTTTTGTTAGAGTCTGGGGTATTTTTGAGGCCATGCTTTGCTAGGGGCAGGTCATCATATAAAGCTTTTTTAAAGAGGCTGGTGATTACTGTATGAGTCAGACATGCAGGCTTTTTATCCAGATGGGTGTGGGTCTCCAGGGTCTGCTCTGTGGGACCCCATGGCACAAATGGGTAGGCACCAAGGTATATACTGAAGATGGAAAATAGGGGCCCCATTTAGCATCTGGTATAAACCGTATTCTCCAGCACAGTTATTAGGACACCTGCTTTGAGGATCACTGAATGCTTTCCAGGCCACTAAGAAGCTGATATTTGGATCTGTGTTTGGTTAAAAGTTCCATTATCAGACAGAGTTCTGAGGTGGAGAGCAGGCCCATGTTCTGAGTGGCCCATGAATCCATACATATTTGTTTTTCTTTGAGTGATGTAAGGAAACTAGCAGTTGGGCTCTCTTGGTACTCAGACATCTAGTCTCTAGAGGTGGAAGGTTGGACTAAAGGACTCCGTTAACCTTTCAGAGTCTTAATGGAGCCTGGACGCTTTAAGTCCCCATTCGTTTACAGAATCTGGCTGATATTATTTGAACAATTTGTCCTTAAATCTGGTGATCAGTATTACCCATCTGTCACATGGTTGGATCTCCTATTTCCTATGGCTTTAGGAATCCTCAGAAAGATGGCGTGGTCTCTCATATAATTTAGGCTGCGCCTTTCATTTATGTAAACACATTGTGGTGCATGTGTGGTGTGCAGCCCAGCTCCTTCCCTGAGGACTGAAGCACTCATTCCTCAAGTTGCTGAGAGTTGGGAACTTACGGCTTGTAGTGGAGTCCCTCACCAGAGACTGTCCTCTGATGAATGTCTCCTCACCCAAGGTGATGCTTCCTTCCTGGAGGCAACCCACATGGTCGATACAGAGGTATAAAGGCCCACCCTTTGCCCCAATTTGAGATCACTCTGTAGAGCCATCCCAGTTCCAAATCTCCCCATGGGATCAGCTGAGGATTTTTTTTAAAGCCTATTTATGTATGTATGTATGTATTTTTTTCACGCTATGCTGGCATGTGGGATCTTAGTTCCCCAACCAGGGTTTGCAGCCGTGCCCCCTACATTGGGAGCACGGAGTCTTAACCACTGGACCACCAGGGAAGTCCCAGGATCAGCTGAGGATTTTGTTATGACTTACCACAAACCAATTTTTCTATCTGTTCAATGTTGCTTTCATCTGTTTCCATAGGTACAGTCCCAAGAGGACTCCACAGCAAAGGTCCTGCATATGACTTGCTGTCTCAGAAGTCTTCTTCATCCTAGAGAACCCAAACTGCAACATGAATACTTGCTGTCTTAATTTAGGTATCAGGCAAGTGCTAAGTGTACAGAATATGGCAGTGAGAAAAGAGCCTACAATTCAGTAGTTTATCTATTCCAGTTACTGTGCTTCCCTGATCTAGGCTATGACTTGGTTAAAATATATTGATGCCTTCACAGGTCAACCTTGCTGCTGATATTCACAGGGTCCTGCTGCTGCACCTCTCTTAACCCCTGTACTTTTGGGCATGTCTCATCACTGCCTATGGCTGTGCCACTAGTCACCTTGATGCTACTGGTTTGTCTCTGCCATGCTAGCTATGCTAGACCCTGTTGATAACCTGTTCTCAACCTCCACTTCCCTCGATATGTCTGTAATTTTCACTGCTGTCTGATTGAAGCTTATCTCCATCTTTGTCCATATTTGTTCTCTGAATCTTTTGCTTGTGAGGAAACCTGTTCCCCTTCTTGTGTCTTTCTCCTTTATGGGGGTCTTTCACTAGTGGTAAAAGCTTTTATTTTCATCATCCAGCCCTCTGTGGAGGTCATTTTCTTGTCAGAAATGCAGACGCCTTTGAGTGATTGATTTCTTTTGTATATTTGTTTTCATGTACTTCTCTTCTGCCTTGGATATATAGACATCCCAGGGGGCTGGTTAGGGTTAGATGGAGAGTGTTTTAAGGATAACCTCATATTGTACCCAGAATAACAGTTCCCTTTTCTACACTCAGGCCCTGATACTAAGTCTCTCCCTCCCGAGACTCCTCCCTACTTATGGTAACTTTTCCTTCAGTGGCCTGCTTGTTGCTGTTTGGAGCATAGCTTCCCTTGGGACCTCCCCAATCTATCAGAAATGTCTGTATTTGTCTAGACCTCAATTATGAACACAGTTCAAGTTCTTTCCCATGGGGGTCCTAGGCCCATACCAGTAAAAGGATGCAGCTAGATTCTTATCTAAGTGTCCACAAACATTCCGTGGCAGTTACCCTTAATAGCCTGGTGCACATAGATGACCTCTGGACAGGAGGGCGCCTAGTTCCACATGCTAGCATATCTGAATCTCAGCCAGAATGCATTGCTATATGCAACTTTGGGACCCCATGAAGTGATAATGTGTGATAGGAAGAGAACTGAACCTGGAGTCAGGAGATCTGGAATCTTGTTAGTGCCACAAACTCATTGCTTTTTAGCTCTTTGAGTCTCAGTTTCCACAATCAAAAATGAAGGAGTTAGACTAGATCATGTCTAATAACTCTTTCAGTTCTATCACTTTATGATTTTTTTCTGGCCACTTGTGTCATCTTTCCACTCTTTATTACCATGACTTTAATTGGCTCTGGCATGAACTCTCTGAGGGATGACATTTTCAAAACAGTTTGCTGCTGGAATGCAGATGATACTTTTCCAGGGTTGACACATATGCATTTCTTTGTGTGACCTCTGAAACCCAGCACAGAATTTTCCATCACAGTCTGCCTGGGATTGATCACATGCTTCAGGAGAGGCCCATCCAGGATAGCTCCTTTGTAACAGATTTTTGGATAGAAATCATTAGGTTCACCTTGTGCCCAGATAATATGGAAGGCTGGAAGGAAATCAGCTGGTTGGAGATTTTTTAAAATGTATTTACTCCCCTAATATGAAATCCTTGAATTCAGCATACAACAAAAAGCAAAGAGTAATAATGAGTGCATTAACAAGAAATTCAACAATTAGAATGTCTGTAAACCAGTTCTACAGGATCAAATGCTGTCAGTACATAATGTGAATGTTTTAACATAGGGTGTAAAGCCCAAAGATAGAATCACAAGGCTAAAAAGAACTGTATGAAGATATCTACGTTTCCTTTTCTGAAGTGTAGATGAGCCTCAATTAAGCCAACTTCAGTGAAAAATTATCAGTGTTACACCTAATCAAAAACCAACAGAGAATCTACAACCCTCAGGAAGAAGCACTTTCTCTTTCTCTTCATAGTAATTCAATGTCTAGAAAGCCTTCCTGTCACTACTGTCTCCATTCAGGGGAGGTATTAGGCAGGTAACTAGTACAGAGACACTTACAAAGTCAGCCTTCTTCTCCAGTCTCTGTCATCCATGGTCTTACCAATTCTTTCTTTAAAATGCCACCCTAATCTGTTCTCTATCTTTGTCACACCTAACCTGCTTTGGTTTAGGCCCTCATCATTTCTAATCTGGATTACTGTAATTGTCTCTTCATTCAGTAAACTCCAGTTCCATGACAAAAGTAGAAACATGGGACCCAATGCAAGATTGATATTCCCAGCCACTATAAAATTTCACATTCTCTTGTAAGCATGGGAGGTAAGATTGACCAGCAATGGTCTGGCAGGCATGTGTAAGGGAATTGGAGAGGGATGGAAATATTTGTACAATGTTGGGCACATCTGTACCAAAGACTTGAAGAAAGATACCTTGGTACCATGAATGATATAGTTTCTGTATTCCTGGGCACTTGTATGGACTTAAGGGCAGGTGTGAAGTTACCTGGGTTCTGATCAGAGGTTATGACTCATCCTGTTTTTTTCCTACACTAGCCACGTGGTACTGCTTCCTTTTCCTATCTATATTTCAGGATTTTGTTTTGGCCCTGGGATTGAGCTCACACAGTCCTGCCATACTTTTTCTACATTAGATGCATTAGCTTAGTTTTTCTACCACTTCAGTCTCATACTCCTTTAGTCCATCCTTTACATTACTGCTAAAGTCATTTTTTTCTAAAATGCAAATATTTTCATGTATTCTCCCACTTAGCATCCTTCATTGGTTCCCCACTGTCTTCAAGGTCCCATCCAATCTTCTTGTTGGAATAAATATAGCCTTTTATTATCTAGCTCTTGCTTACCTCTCCTGCTTTCCCTTCATTATGCCTTCTTGCCCTTGTGCATGCTCTCATCTCAGTCTTGTATACCTGTTCACCTCCTGGGACTTGGCTGATTCCAGCTCATCCCAAGAGTCTCCGGTACTGGAAAGTCATTTCTAACCTCCCTTCGTACTCTTAATTATGCTGATCTCAGTGAGGTTCCATTCTTTACTCCTGTGAGTTCCCACAGAATCCTGAACTTGTTTCTATCATAATATTCATCACACAGTATTACAATTATTTGTTTCTTGTTTATCCCTGGCCTGGTTGGAAGCTTCTTGAGGCCTAGATCTTTGTTTCATTTTTATATCTCCTGCTGTAGCAGGAGATTGGCCCATAGTGGATGATCAGTAAGTGTGGGTTGGATAAATGAGGTTGAAGACCTTCCTAAGAGAGTTATCTACAGGAGGTTTTTTTTTTTTTTTTCTTTTAACGAGTACAAGGTTTAACTAGACAACCCCTAAAGTTCTTTCTAGCTCTTAGATACATGATTTTATGCTATATAGGGAACCTTGAGATAAAATTCTCAGAAAGTAGCTGCTTCTACATAACACACATTTTTCTTGTTAGGGTATTTAATTAGGTGATTTTGATCTTTTACGTGGTTCAGTTCACAGCATGAATCCTCTTTTCAAAAGGTTCTTCTAATTCAGTCATTTAACTGACAGAAATAATTTTCATTATCTTTGTTCAAACAATTTGATTAGATGTATTACTCAGTGATTTTATTCTGTATCTCTAAGATCCTATCAATGTACCTGCAGTGTCAAAGAGTTTGATAGGGAACAGGAATTAGGTGTGGGTTGAAAAGACATAGGCAGACATAGTTCTAAGAGTAAACCAGATCTAAAGATCAAGGTTCAAGAGCCAGAATTCAGATGAGAGTCTGACAGTGTCACAGACATGTTGTCACAACCTGGCAGTGGAATAAACCTGGGCAGAGGAACAGAAATCAAGAGAGCACAGAACCCTCAATATAGAGCAAGACAGGACCAATAGCCTAAAGTCTTAGCAGGTAGAGATAGAGGAAGAGAGATAGAGGAAGAGCTGGGAAAGGGTCAGGGACAAGAAGGAAGACCAAAGCAAGAGTGAAAACAGATTCAAAGAACAAAACCTTGACTCTGAGGTAGAATCTGACCTGGTCAGAAGATTCTTGATGCTCTTAGTATAGCAGAAATTAACATCAGCTTTGCTGGAAGTAATCTGAGGTTAGCAAACAGGAGCAGAAATTGACTATTGGAGTCCTGTGGCATTTCTTATGGTACTTTTACTTGTTTTATAGTCTCTTATAAGCATATCTACTGTCTCTTGTTACACAGTGAACTCCTTGAGAACGAGGACCATGGTTTTCTCTCTATTACACTGAGTGTAGTACTTTGCATATACCTGGTGCTCAGTAGTATGTAATGAATTAAGTTACAGGAGTTAGGAATTACATTATTAATGCTCCCTGGAGAATACTGAGTGGCTCTAGTGATTCCCAGAATGTTCATTTAAGCCATCTGTAGATTCAGTTGTTTTTAATGCCAGTCACTGCTTTTTTTTTCTGGGTAATTGAATATTTAAGATCTGTGTGACCCTGGAAAATAAGTAATGCTCTTAGGAGATGTATTGAGATCTCTAATGAGTCAAAAAAAAAAGGGTAAGTTTTCTTGGGACAAGATCCCTGTCAGAGTGCCTCCCTATTGAGTGAGAATATCAGATTGTTTGCTCATAAAAGGATCAACAGCTGACACCAGTGGAATAAGTTTAAGATTCAAATTTATCTCAGTGTCTCATAATTAAAAAAGGATCATGTTGAAAACTCTGTAAAATTTAGAAATTCAATATGGTGAATCGGTTTCTGCTTTCTTGATAAAGTATCCTTTTGCTTTTAGGACTATACACCTCTGCAGCCAGAACGATATTCTAGAAGGAACAGCCATTTAGAAACACTGAGCTTTCAGAATCTTATGTAATACACACTTATGATACAATATCAAATTTAACCCCGACAAATGAGTACTGGAGCCTCATAAAGAATGGCTCACATCTTCTGATTTTTTTCTGAATCTATTTCTATACCAACTGGAGTCAAAACATCCTTCTACTTGCTTGGCCTTCCTAATTGTTTTCAGCTTTTTTTTCCTCCTTGCTAAATGATGAAAATAATCCTACTTTATAGTTTTCCAAGGTCAATATGGTGGCCCTATATAGAGAGTGAATTGAGATTAAGAATTCAGTTTTAATTCTGGGAGCTTGACACAAAATTGGTTTAATTTAATCTATTTGATTTTAGTTCTTTAATTTCCTCATAAAGGAAATTTAATTTTCACCTGCTGGATTTTGCTGATTACCCTTTGCCCTGTCTTGTGCTAGGCAAAATTCCAAGTAGATTTGGAGTCCAAAGTGTTAGCTTGGAGTCTCAGTTTCACCATTCATTAGCTATGTGAGTGTGGGTAATCACCAGAGGCTTAGTATTCTCACTTGTAAAATAAGAATAAAAACCTCTTGCCCTGGGTGATTAGATGAAAGACTGTATGTCAAGATATTTTGACATCACCATGATCATTACCTAAATTTTTGCTTTATTTATTTATGAATGGAAACTCTCAGAAAGTTAGTTCCTCTACTGTCTTAACTTTTAACCTGGAATCCTTAAGGCAAAACTCAATCAATGTTAACCAAAGACAAATAGAAAATAAAAATCATCATCACCATCACCACCCTTAACATCACAGTACAAGATATACAGGGATAAAAAACCATATCAGGCTAAGAGAAAGGCCCTCTACTGCTTGGAAGAACAAATAAGCCAGCAGTGCTTTTTGCTATGCAGAATCAATTCAGTAGAAAACTACCTACTTTGGTATGATTTGAGGGGTAGTAAAAGCATTTCTGTCCTAAAATAGAATCCTGCTAATGACCTACAGTAGAAAGTGAAAAAAAACATGGGAAACTGGGCTAGTTTCACATACTCTGTGAGACTTCCAATTGTCTTAGGGATCTGTGGGGTCTGGGGACAATGTCAGAGGTGAGACATAGGGTTTCAGTGATCAGCAGCATTTTAAAAATGGGGTTTCAAATTTATATTCTCTGGGTTTTTTTGTTGTTGTTGTTGTTTTTTGCATCTACATGGAGGAGGTGAAAGATGTAGGGGAACGCTACAAGAAGATAACAGAACTTTAGGAACTATGACCCCAAAACTTTCTTCTCTACATGTTCCATTGATTAGTGATTGATTGTGGGTGGGTAATATGATATGATGGACAGTAACCTGGCCTGGGGTCAAGAGATCTGGGTTCCAGGCTTGTCTTTACTATTAAAAAATTTTGTTTTGCCTTTTAGTCCTTCATAACTCTGAGGCTCAGTTTCCATTCTTTTGAAGTAAAGGTGTTGAATAAATATCCTCTTAGCTTCTTCCTTTGGAAAACATTATTGAGCTCTTTAAAAAAATTAATTTATTTATTTTTGGCTGAGTTGGGTCTTCATTGCTGCGTGCGAACTTTCTCTAGTTGCTGCGAGCAGAGGCTACTCTTCACTGCGGTGCGCGGGCTTCTCATTGCAGTGGCTTCTCTTGTTGCAGAGCACGGGCTCTAGGCACGTGGGCTTCAGTATTTGTGGCATGCAGGCCCAGTAGTTGTGGCACTCGGGCTCTAGAGTGCAGGCTCAGTAGTTGTGGCACATGGGCTTAGTTGCTCCACGGCATGTGGAATCTCTCGGGACCAGGGATCGAACCCGTGTCCCCTGCATTGGCAGGCGGATTCTCAACCACTGTGCCACCAGGGAAGCCCCCGTTATTGAGCTCTTGTTTCTTGTTTAGTACTATGACACAAAATAAATAAGACACAGGCCCTACCCTCAAAGAGCTTACAGACTAATAGGGCAGATAGAAGGGTAGACAAATATGTGTAGTAAAGGAATACTAATATTAAGCTAGATGTCTGTCTAGATCTCTTCTAATTCTAATGTTTTATTATTTTTAAACTGTCTTATAAGATACCAAGGGTTAATTATTAGCAATTACCAGCACAACTTTACTTTCTTGTAATTTTGTCAGGGATTCTGTTGTCCAGTGACCTTCCTATTCGCTGAAAATCATTTTTGACAATACGTCACTGCCTGTTTCAGATATTTTTACGTAATGCAATGAACTTCCTAACTTAAAAAAGGATGGGGCTTCCCTGGTGGCGCAGTGGTTGAGAGTCCGCTTGCCGATGCAGGGGACACGGGTTCGTGCCCCGGTCCGGGAAGATCCCACGTGCCGCGGAGCGGCTAGGCCCGTGAGCCACGGCCGCTGAGTCTACGCATCCTGAGCCTGTGCTCCGCAATGGGAGAGGCCACAACAGTGAGAGGCCCGCGTACCGCACAAAAAAAAAAAAAAAAAAAGGGATTATTTTAATGTACTTGACCCATATTATTCATACCATTATATGTCACCCCAGATTCACCAGGATACAACAATAAAAATAACAATAACAATTATTGCTAATGCCACTATTAATTATTCATGTTAGTGTCATCCACTAAAGTCATTCCAGAATTTCCCGGGTAGATTTAGGCAGTTTCTCTTCCATACTACCATCTCCTTACCTATCTTCCTCTTCCTTCTTTCCTTCCTTCCTTCTATGCTCACAGTGTTACTACAATTCTTTATTATCTTATCTCCTCCACTAAAATATAAACTCCTCCAGGGTGCAGGCCTCTTACCTATGTGAATACCCTGGCACATAGCACAGTCTCTGGGCACAGTGTAGATATTCAATGCATGTTAGTTAAATGAAAGAATGAATTTGATTATCTTAACTATTGCTCTTTAGACAATGCAATGTTTTAAATCATAATTTCTTATTGGATATCCAGCCACATTCTGCCTTTAGGTACTTAGGCATTATTCCATTTGAGGACTTACAGACATTATACACCTGTTTATGTTTAAAGAAAGGTACTTCAGTTGAATGTCATTTTGCAGACTTTCAGACTGGCTTCTTCTTTCTTTGTTTAAAGGGTTTCTTTCTCTTTTTCAAAGAACACGCTGTCTCCATAACCTGAACCATCCACCCCCAATTCTCCTCTCCCCCACCCTCATGCCTACTTTTGCTGGCACACGTATGATGCAGCACCATTTTGGGGCAGAATTTTATAAAGAGGAGGGACACTGGATCCATTCAGGTGGTGGAGAGGTGAAAGAACAGCTCATGTGTTTCTTTGTTTTCTGTCATTTGTTCCTCTCCTCATTAAGGCCTGTAAAGACAGCCTGTGTGAAAGAATCTGAAGGCTCAATATTACACCATGGGATACCCAAGTGGTAGTGGAGTGGGGGGAGGGGTTGGATGTGAAGATGTGAGGAAAGAATTTGGATCCTGAACCAGCTTCAGCTCAGTTGCCAACTGATCAAATGTCCCTTTGGTTCCCTGAACTTATCCATGAAACTTGTATCTTGGAAAAACTGCATTTGAACTTGGCAGGACACAAGTTTTATGTTTATCAGAGTCGAGTTTTAAGCGTTTTGTGTTCTCTTTCCCCAAGTGCTCCATGTATTCTGAATAATCCTACCTTCTCCCCAATCCACAGTAGCGAAGAAATGCTGCTCAGGGTATGGAAAGATCAAAAAATGTTAGCTTCAGAACTTGTCTAAGTTTTTTTCCATTGGCCAGGGGCAGTGCCAGATTCCCCATCCATTTTGGCCATGGACAAGCCAGTAACATCCACATTAATCTAGATTATGTTGACTTCATCCTGTTCTGACAACATATAATATTATGTGTCTTGTTTAATCACACAACAGAAGGACACTTCTCACTGAGTCATTCACTCAGCATATTCCAACTGCGGAACATTTGATCATGCTTTTAATATTTATGTGGTGCCATGAATGTACATGACAGGGAAATCACACTTGGAGGAAAAAAAAAAAGGTTGTGCTCTCAGGAGACTAGTGTGGAGGAATGTACTCTTTCAAGCAAGCAGAAAAGTTTGAGATCAACTCAGAAGAGTGAGCAGGCATATTTAAAATTCACCTTAGTGCAAGGTGTCATTGAGATTCATTTAATCATGCAAAAAATATTTATTAACTATCTACCTTTGTGGGCACTGTGCTAGGAGTTGGGGCATAAACTCTATGCCCTTACAGAGCTTAAGAAAAATATTGAACAAGTGACTATGAGTGTGAAGAGGGTAATAAAATAGATTATATAGAGACAGCATATGCGATATACAGAAGTATAAAACAAGAAGAGCTAACCTTCATCATGAGGTTGACACCTTTTCGGAAGTGATATTTATTTAAAAAATTCTAAGTGTTTATTGCCATGAATTTTCTCAAAGTGAACAGATGGGTGTAACTACCCAGATGAAGAAGTAAAGCATCACTAGAACTCAAGAATCCCCCGTAATGTCCTCTCCCAGCCACAACCTCCAATACCCAAAGGGAACCAAAATCCTATCACCAAATATTATTTTTCCTAATTTTTGGAGTTTTTATAAATGAATTTCTACAACATGTACTCTTTTGTGGTAGCTTCTTTCACTCAATGACAGTCATTCATAGCTGTTGCATGTGGCTGTAGTTCCCTGATTAGCACTGTCATATGGTATTACATTGTATAAATACATAAGAATTTATCCATTCTACTTTTTTTTTTAATTTTAATTTTTTTGGCCATGCCATACAGCATGTGGGATCTTAGTTGCCCAACCAGGGATCAAACCCGTGCCCCTTGCGTTGGAAATGCAGAGTCTTAACCACTGGACTGCCAGGGAAGTCCCTATCCATTCTACTTTTTTTTTTTTTTTTGCGGTATGTGGGCCTCTCATTGTTGTGGCCTCTCCCATTGTGAAGCACAGGCTCCGGACGCGCAGGCTCAGCAACCATGGCTCACGGGCCCAGCCGCTCCGCGGCATGTGGGATCTTCCCAGACCAGGGCACGAACCCGTGTCCCCTGCATCGGCAGGCGGACTCTCAACCACTGTGCCACCAGGGAAGCCCTCCATTCTACTTTTGATGGACATTTGGATCTTTCCCGGTTTTTGGTCACCATTGCTGCTGAGAACATTCTTTTATGTTTGGTGTGCATCTAGTTGCGTTTCTTTTTTCTTTTCTTTTTTACTGAAGTACAGTTGTTTATAATGTTGTGTTAATTACTACTGTACAGAAAAGTGGTTCAGTTATACATATATATACATTCTTTTCTTAAAATACTCTTTTCCATTATGGTTTATCATAGGATATTGAATATAGTTCCCTGTGCTATACAGTAGGTCCTTGTTGTTTATCCGTTCTATATATAAAAGCTTAATCTGCTAACCCCAACCTCCCACTTCATCCCTATCCCAACCCCCTCCCCCTTGGCAACCACCAGTCTGTTCTCTATGTCCATGAGTCTGTTTCTGTTTTGTAGATAGGTTCACTTGTTTGTTCATATTTCAGATTCCACTTATAAATGATACCATATGGTATTTATCTTTCCCTTTCTGACTTATTTCACTTTGTATGATAATCTCTAGTTGCATGCATGTTGCTGCGAATGGCATTTTTTCGTTCATTTTTATGGTTGACTAGTATTCCATTGTATATATGTACCACATCTTCTTTATCCATTCATCTGTTGATGGACATTTAGCTTGTTTCCATGTCT
Organism: Mesoplodon mirus; assembly: GCF_964341445.2. Taxonomy (NCBI): domain Eukaryota; kingdom Metazoa; phylum Chordata; class Mammalia; order Artiodactyla; family Ziphiidae; genus Mesoplodon; species Mesoplodon mirus. The sequence continues at coordinate 166,005,448 of NC_138978.1, read as the reverse complement.
TGTCTATTGTGAATAGTGCTGCTATGAAATAGCGGTGCATGTATCTTTTTGAATTATAGTTTTGTCTGGATATTTGCCCAGGAGTGGGATTGCTTGATCATATTGGTAATTCTATTTTTAGTTTTCTGAGGAACCTCCATACTGTTTTCCACAGTGGCTGCACCAACTTACATTCCTACCAACAGTGTAGGAGGGTTCCCTTTTCTCTGCATCCTCTCCAGCATTTGTTATTTGTAGACTTTTTTTTTTTTTAAGAAACTGTTTATTTTCCGTCAACCTATTTCCATTTTAAGAGTGTGGAAGAATAGCTTAAGATGACTCACTGGTTGCTCCTACCCGTTCAGTGGCCTGAGCAGTGGGAGCTGCAGACCAGTCTTCAGTGGCAGGCTGAGCACTCCAGTCTTCAGTGGGGAACGGCTGAATAGGCACAGAGGGCACCTGCACACATTCAGACCAGTCTGCCACCTCAGGTTGAGAAGCAGTGAACTCAGGATCTGGAACAGACCATTCACTGTGAAATTCCTCCTTGGTCACAGCTTCCTTGGCTGTCACCTGCTCTTCCTTTTCAATCTCTTCAGGATCTCTGTAGAAGTAGAGATCAGCCATGACCTCCCATGGTTGTTCACGGGAGATGGTGCCACACATGCACAGAACATCCTTGGCGAGCATTCACCAAATCAGACCCACTGACTGGGCTCCCTTCTTGTTGCACGGGATGGCAATGTGTACATAATACAGAGGAGAGTCTGTGTTACACAAAGCAGTGGTAGGCAGGTTAACGTAAGAGGCCTCTGTGAGAGGCTGGTGGTCAGCTCTGGGATCAGTAACCACCAGAAGTCTTGGCTCCCTGAAGGCTGCCTGGATCTGCTCAGTGAAGGTTCCAGGAGTGAAGTGGCTCGGAATAGGAGTGGCTCCGGTGGCAGCAGCAAACTTCAGCACAGCTTGCTGGCCAGTATTCCTGGAGGATATGACACTGACATCAGCTGGGTTTTCAATGGCAATAATGGGACAAGCTGCCAACAGAAGCTTCTCCCAGGTTCTCTTCAGGTTTAGGATGTAGATGCCCTCACTTTTCCTTTTGTAGATGTACTATTCCATTTGGAAGTCAAGGTTGCTGCCACCTAAGTGGGTTCCTGCTGCAAGGAATCTGAAGACATCCTCCTCCTTCATTTTCAGGACATCAAGGGCTCCAGACATTGTGGCAGTTTCCCTTTAAATTACGATGGGAGGGCTAGAGCTTCAAGATGGCAGAAGAGTAAGATGTGGAGATCAACTTCCTTTGCAGAAATACATCAGAAATACATCTCTATGTGGAACAACCCCTACAGAACATCTACTGAACGCTGGCAGAAGACCTCAGACGTCCCAAAAGGCAAGAAACTCCCCCACGTACCTGGGTAGGGCAAAAGAAAAAAGAAAAAACAGAGGCAAAAGAATGGGGACGGGACCTGCACCAGTGGGAGGGAGCTGTGAAGGAAGAAGTTTCCACACACTAGGAAGCCCCTTCTCGGGCGGAGACTGTGGGTGGCAGAGGGGGGAAGCTTCAGAGCCATGGAGGGAAGCACAGCAACAGGGGTGCAGAGGGCAAAGCAGAGAGAGTCCAGGGAGGATCAGTGCCTGCAAGCTCTCACCAGCCTGAGAGGCTTGTCTGCTCAAATGCTGGGACGGGTGGGAGATGGGAGCTGAGGCTCCGGCTTTGGAGGTCAGATCCCAGGGAGAGGACTGGGGTTGGCTGCGTGAACACAGCCTGATGGGGGCTAGTGTGCCACAGCTAGCTGGGAGTGTGTCCAGGAAAAGGTCTGGAGCTGCCGAAGAGGCGAGAGACTTTTTCTTGCCTCTTTGTTTTGGGGTGTGCGAGGAGAGGGGATTAAGAGCACCGCTTAAAGGAGCTCCAGAGACGGATGCGAGCTGCGGCTATCAGCGTGGACACTAGAGACGGGCGTGAGACGCTAAGGCTGCTGCTGCCGCCACCAAGAAGCCTGTGTGCGAGCACAGGTCACTATCCACACCTCCCCTCCCGGAACCTGTGCAGCCGCCACTGCCAGGGTCCCGTGATCCAGGAACAACTTCCCTGGAAGAGCGCACGGCGAGCCTCAGGCTGGTGCAACGTCACACTGGCCTCTGCTGCCACAGGCTTGCCCTGCATTCCGAACCCCTCCCTCCCCCACAGCCTGAGTGAACCAGAGCCCCGAATCAGCTGCTCCTTTAACCGCATGCTGTCTGAGTGGTAACAGATGCCCTCAGGTGACCTACACACAGAGGCGGGGCCAAATCCAAAGCTGAACCCTGGGAGCTGTGCGAACAAAGAAGAGAAAGGGAAATCTCTCTGTGCAGCCGCAGGAGCAACGGATTAAATCTCCACAATCAACTTGATGTACCCTGCATCTGTGGATTACCTGAATAGACAACGAATCATCCCAAATTGAGGCAGTGGACTTTGGGAACAACCATATATATTTTTCTGTTTTTCCGTGTGGATGACAGGGTCTTGGCGCTCTGGCCGGGCATCAGGCCTGTGCCTCTGAGGTAAGAGAGCCGAGTTCAAAACACTGGTCCACCAGAGACCTCCCAGCTCCACGTAATATCAAATGGCGAAAATCTTCCAAAGATCTCCATATCAATGCCAAGACCCAACTCCACTCAGTGACCAGCAAGATCCAGTGCTGGACACCCCAAGACAAATAAATAGCAAGACAGGAACACAACCCCACCCATTAGCAGAGAGGCTGCCTAAAATCATAATAAGTTCACAGACATCCCAAAACACACCACCAGACGTGGTCCTGCCCACCAGAAAGACAAGATCCAGCCTCATCCACCAGAACACAGGCACCAGTTCCCTCTACAAGGAAGCCTACACAACCCACTGAACCAACCTTAGCCGTTGGGGGCAGACACCAAAAACAACAGGAATTATGAACCTGCAGCCTGTGGAAAGGAGATCCAAAACACAGTAAGTTAAGCAAAATGAGAAGACAGAAATACACAGCAGATAAAGGAGCAAGGTAAAAACCTACCAAACCAAACAACTGAAGAGGAAATAGGCAGTCTACCTGAAAAAGAGTTCAGAGTAATGATAGTAAAGATGATCCAAAATCTGGGAAATAGAATGGAGAAAATACAAGAAATGATTAACAAGGACCCAGAAGAACTAAAGAGCAAACAAACAATGAAGAACAACACAATAAATAAAATTTAAAATTCTCTAGAAGGAATCATTGGCAGAATAACTGAGGAAGAAGAATGGATAAGTGACCTTGAAGATAAAATAGTGGAAATGACTACTGCAGAGCAGAATAAAGAAAAAAGAATGAAAAGAAGTGAGGACAGTCTCAGAGACCTCTGGGACAACATTAAATGCACCAACATTTGAATTATAGGGGTCCCAGAAGAAGAAGAGAAAAAGAAAGGGACTGAGAAAATATTTGAAGAGATTATAGTTGAAAACTTCCCTAATATGGGAAAGGAAATAGTTAATCAAGTCCAGAAGCACAGAAAGTCCCATACAGGATAAATCCAAGGAGAAATATGCCAAGACACATATTAACCAATCCATAAAAGTTAAATACAAAGAAAAATATTAAAAGCAGCAAGGGAAAAACAACAAATAGCATACAAGGGAATCCTCATAAGGTTAACAGCTGATCTTTCAGTAGAAACACTGCAAGCCAGAAGGGAATGGCAGGACATTTTAAAGTGATGAAAGGGAAAAACCTACAACCAAGATTACTCTACCCAGCAAGGACCTCATTCAGATTTGACGGAGAAATTAAAACCTTTAAAGACAAGCAAAACCTAGGAGAATTCAGCACCACCAAACCAGCTTTACAACATATGCTAAAGGAACTTCTCTAGTCAGGAAACACAAGAGGAGGAAAAGACCTACAATAACAAACTGAAAACAATTAAGAAAATGGTAATAGAAAGATACATATTGATAATTACCTTAAATGTAAATAGATTAAATGTTTCAACCAAAAGACGTAGACTGGCTGAATGGATACAAAAACAATACCCGTATATATGCTGTGTACAAGAGACCCACTTCAGACCTAGGGACACATACAGGCTGAAAGTGAGGGGATGGAAAAAGATATTCCATGCAAATGGAAATCAAAAGAAAGCTGGAGTAGCAATTCTCATATTAGACAAAATAGACTTTAAAACAGAGACTATTACAAGAGCCAAAGAAGGACACTACATAATGATCAAGGGATCAGTCCAAGAAGAAGATATAACAATTGTAAATATTTATGCATCCAACATAGGAGCACCTCAATACATAAGGCAAATACTAACAGCCATAAAAGGGGAAACCGACAGTAACACAATCATAGTAGGGGACTTTAACACCCCACTTTCACCAATGGAGAGATCATCCAAAATGAAAATAAACAAGGAAACACAAGCTTTAAATGCTACATTAAACAAGATGGACTTTATTGACATTTATAGGACATTCCATCTAAAAACAACAGAATACACTTTCTTCTCAAGTGCTCATGGAACATTCCCCAGGATAGATCATATCTTAGGTCACATATCTAGCCTTGGTAAATTTACGATAATTGAAGTCGTATCCAGTATCTTTTCCGACCACAATGCTATGAGAATAGATATCAATTACAGGAAAAAATCTGTAAAAAATACAAGCACGTGGAGGCTAAACAATACACTACTTAATAACCAAGAGATCACTGAAGAAATCAAAGAGGAAATAAAAAAATACCTATAAAGAAATGACAATGAAAACACGATGACCCCAAAGCTATGGGATGCAGCAAAAGCAGTTCTAAGAGGGAAGTTTATAGCAATACAATCCTTCCTTAAGAAACAAGAAACATCTCAAATAAACAACCTAACCTTACACCTAAAGCAATTAGAGAAAGAAGAACCAAAAAAACCTTAAAGTTAGCAGAAGGAAAGAAATCATAAAGATCAGATCAGAAATAAATGAAAAAGAAATGAAGGAAACAATAGCAAAGATCAGTAATACTAAAAGCTGTTTTTTTGGGAAGATAAACAAACTTGATAAACCATTAGGCAGACTCGTCAAGAAAAAGAGGGAGAGGAACCAAATCAATAAAATTAGAAATGAAAAAGGAGAAGTTACAACAGACACCGCAGAAATACAAAGCATCCTAAGAGACTACTACAGGCAACTCTATGCCTATAAAATGGACCACCTGGAAGAAATGAAAAAATTCTTAGAAAAACACAATCTTCTGAGACTGAACCAGGAAGAAATAGAAAATATAAACAGACCAACAACAAGCACTGAAATTGAAACTGTGATTAAAAGTCTTCCAACAAACAAAAGCCCAGGACCAGATGGCTTCACGGGTGAATTCTATCAAACATTTAGAGAAGAGCTAACACCTATCCTTCTCAAACTCTTCCAAAATATGGCAGAGGGAGGAACACTCCCAAACTCATTCTACGAGGCTACCATCACCCTGACACCAAAACCAGACAAAGATGTCACAAAGAAAGAAAACTACAGGCCAATATCACTGGTGATCGTAGATGCAAAAATCCTCAACAAAATACTTGCAAACAGAATCCAACAGCACATTAAAAGGATCATACACCATGATCAAGTGGGGTTTATTCCAGGAATGCAAGGATTCTTCAATATATGCAAATCAATCAATGTGATAAACCATATTAACAAATTGAAGAATAAAAACCATATGATCATCTCAATAGATGCAGTAAAAGCTTTCGACAGAATTCAACATCGATTTATGATTATGACCCTCCAGAAAGTAGGCATAGATGGAACTTACCTCAACATAATAAAGGCCATATATGACAAACCCACAGCCAACATCGTCCTCAATGGTGAAAAACAAATCATTTCAGCTAAGATCAGGAAAAGACAAGGTTGCCCACTCTCACCACTATTATTTAACATTGTTTTGGAAGTTTTAGCCACAGCAATCACAGAAGAAAAAGAAATAATAGGAATCCAAATTGGAAAAGAAGAAGTGAAGCTGTCACTGTTTGCAGATGACATGATACTGTACATAGAGAATCCTATAAGATGCTACCAGTAAACTACTAGAGCTCATCAATGAATTTGGTAAAGTAGCAGGATACAAAATTAATGCACAGAAATCTCTTGCATACACTAATGATGAAAAATCTGAAAGTGAAATTAAGGAAACACTCCCATTTACCATTGCAACAAAAAGAGTAAAATACCTCGGAATAAACCTACCTAAGGAGACAAAAGACCTCTATGCAGAAAATTATAAGACACTGATGAAAGAAATTAAACATGGTACAAACAGATGGAGAGATATACCATGTTCTTGAATTGGAAGAATAAACATTGTGAAAATGACTATACTACCCAAAGAAATCTACAGATTCAATGCAACCCCTATCAAACTACCACTGGCATTTTTCACAGAACTAGAACAAAAAATTTCAAAATATATATGGAAACACAAAAGACCCTGAATAGCCAAAGCAATCTTGAGAGAGAAAAATGAAGCTGGAGGAATCAGGCTCCCTGACTTCAGACTACACTACAAAGCTACAGTAATCAAGACAGTATGGTATTGGCAGAAAAACAGAAATATAGATCATTGGAACAGGATAGAAAACCCAGAGATAAACCCATGCACATATGGTCATCTTATTTTTGATAAAGGAGGGAAGAATATACAGTGGAGAACAGACAGCCTCTTCAATAAGTGGTGCTGGGAAAACTGGACAGCTATATGTAAAAGAATGAAATTAGAACACTCCGTAACACCATACACAAAAATAAACTCAAAATGGATTAAAGACCTAAATGTAAGGCCAGACACTATCAAACTCTTAGGGGAAAATATAGGCAGAACACTCTATGACATAAATCACAGCAAGATCCTTTTTGACCCACCTCCTAGAGAAATGGAAATAAAAACAAAAACAAATGGGACCTAATGAAACTTAAATGTTTTTGCTCAGCAATGGAAACCATAAACAAAACAAAAATTCAACACTAAGAATGGGAGAAAATATTTGTAAATGAAGCAACTGACAAAGGATTAATCTCCAAAATTTACAAGCAGCTCCTGCAGCTCAATATCAAAAAAACAAACAACCCAATCCAAAAATGGGCAAAAGACCTAAATAGACATTTCTACAAAGAAGATATACAGATTGCTAACAAACACATGAAAGAATGCTCAACATCATTAATCATTAGAGAAATGCAAATCAAAACTACAGTGAGATATCATCTCACACCAGTCAGAATGGCCATCATCAAAAAATTTACAAACAATAAATGCTGGAGAGGGTATGGAGAAAAGGGAATCCTCTTACACTGTTGGTGGGAATATAAATTGATACAGCCACTATGGAGAACACTATGGAGTTTCTTTAAAAACTAAAAGTAAGACTACCATAGGACCCAGCAATCCCACTACTGGGCATATACCCTGAGAAAACCATATTTCAAAAAGAGTCATGTACCACGATGTTCATTGCAGCTCTATTTACAGTGGCCAGGACATGGGAACAACCTAAGTGTCCACTGACAGTAGAATGGATAAAGAAGTTGTGGCACATATATACAATGGAATATTACTCAGCCATAAAATAAATGAAATAGAGTTATTTGTAGTGAGGTGGATGGGCCTAGAGTCTGTCATACGGAGTGAAGTAAGTCAGAAAGAGAAAAACAAATACCGTATGCTAACACATATATGTGGAGTCTAAAAAAAAATGTTCATGAAGAACCTAGGGGTAGGATGGGAATAAAGACACAGACCTACTAGAGAATGGACTTGAGGACACGGGGAGGGGTAGGGTAAGCTGGGACAATGTGTGAGAGTGGCATGGACCTATATACACTACCAAGTGTAAAATAGATAGCTAGTGGGAAGCAGCTGCATAGAACAGGGAGATCACCTCGGTGCTTTGTGACCACGTAGAGGGGTGGGATATGGAGGGTGGGAGGGAGGGAGATGCAAGAGGGAAGAGATATGGGGATATATGTATAAGTGATTCACTTTGTTATAAAGCAGAAACTAACACACCATTGTAAAGCAATTATACTCCAATAAAGATGTTAAAAAAATTTTACAATGGGAATCAAGAACAACTCCGGATGGACCCCTGTCTGTGTAGCACGGAAAGCTACTTGTAGACTTTTAATGATGGCCATTCTGACAGGTGTGAGGTGATACCTCATTGTAGTTTTGATTTGCATTTCTCTAATAATTATCGATGCTGAACATCTTTTCATGTACCTTTTGGCCATCTGTATTTCTTGTCGTGATAGTTAAACTGACGCCTGAAGGACGAATAGGGCTTTGCCAAGGTTTCAGGGCATTGTATATGCATGTGTATGTGTGCTTGCACACATGCCTGTGTGTTAATACAGGGGAGTGGTTCTGTCTTATACCTGAGAGCAAGGTCAAGGGAGTAATGAATTGGGTGGGCAGGAGAAGGGCTGTTGGCCCTGGAAATGGAAGCATATGGCTGGAAGATTTCAGTGAGCATTTTCGTTGTTTTAAGGGGTCAGGACAAGGTTTTGAGAAGCCTTGAAGAAGTACTCTAGGAAGTATGTGATTGGAGTATTTCCCACATTCATGAAAACTAGAAAATAAAGCTCCCTGAGGGAAGAACGAGGTCCTTCCATTCACTCGTGAAGTCCCCAAGGTTACTGAATACCCAGCTCATAGTTGACGTTTTTTAAAAAATATTTATTTATTTATTTTGGTTGTGCCAGGTCTTAGTTGCGGCATGCATATGGAATCTAGTTCCATGACCAGGGATCGAACCCGGGTCCCCTGCCTTAGGAGCGTGGAGTCTTATCCATTTCACCACTAGGGAAGTCCCTCATAGTTGACTTTTAATAAATATTTGTTAAAGGTACAAATGAATAAATGAATAAGTAAGAGGATGAATGATTATCTCGAAAATTATCTTGGTTGTGCCTTCAGCCAGATTTGCTTTGCCATTTTCCCAGAGTTACTTGGAGACCCTTGGAAGCTCTGTAAGTAGCCCTGCTCTGCTCAGCTTGGTTCTAGAATTTATCTCATAAAGCAGCTTTGAACTTCCCAGGTCTGTTTCCATGCTGACCTAAGTCTTTGGAACACACTGTGAGTGCAGATATCTAATCATGGAATAGTGAAATGCTCTGTGGTTTAGGGACTTAACATGATAGCAAAAAAGAGGTTTGCCATCATGATTGGTCCCTTATAAATTCTCTAAATATTATTTCCAAGGTTGGTCTTTTAAAATCCCATAGATCATCTTAGATTATAAATACTCAGTCTTTCAAGGAGATCATGACAGTTTAACTTACTATGGTGGTGGGAACCAACATTTTTGTAGTAACTTTCAGTTTGCAGAGTGTACTAGGGTACAGTCTCAGTACTTTATTTCATTTTGGTGTTGTTACTATCTCTCTTCGACTCATGGGAAAACTGATGTTCAAAGGTAATTTGTCCAAGATCACAAAATAGCAAGTCATGAAGACAGGACACACACCGTATTTTTCAAGGACTTTTTCTTTTTTTTTCTTTTTCACTATTGTTTCAACAAACTTCTAGTTTTGGGACTTATATCTCAATCTTTAGTTTCCTTGTTTGCAGCTATCAAAGATAACAGCTATGCTAGAACTATTTCTCATGATTATGGCTTTATGTTTTATATCTGGGGACATAATACTTAAATTTAAAGAAATGAATGATTCCACAATAGCGTAATTTTAGGTGTCATGGTAGGCTTATTAAAGAAATGTCCTTGAGTAAAAGGGCCTTTTCATGATCCTCAAATTTTATGAGAGCACAATATAGTGGAAAAAGCACTAAGTAGGAGCTAGAAACCCAGGACAATCCACTGAACTTTCTGTCTGAGTCTCTTCCTTCATAAAATAAACCTACTATTGTTCCATTTCATCACAGGGTGGTTGTGAGGATCAAGTGCTGAAGTTTTTCTGAAAGAACTTTGTACACTGTATATTACAATGCACGCTATCATACCTTATGGTTGTCTAAGTATAGAAATGCATTAAAATGTGTCAACTTACCTTAGTAAATATTTGTTTGAGAATAAAAAGTTCAATTCAGAAGTATTGACATGATTTCTAATTTCCCTGTTGGCTAACCGGTCATGTTATTTAAACTGTTCATCTGTCTGCCCACATACATGGTTAACAATAAATGATCCCTATAACTTTCATGTACAATGTACTGACAAATGGGGAAACAAGCTGGAAAAGGCTTTGAGGAAGGCTGTGCTATGGGATTACAACTGGTCTTTCCAGGTTCCTTTTGGTGAGCACAACATATGTTTCTGCAACACTTAAGGAAACCTTTCCATCTTCTCTCCATGATGAGGAGCAATGAATCTAGTCCCTTTTCTTCTAGGGATCAGAAAGGCAGATAGGATATTCTGGAAGATGAAATTCATGAGGAGGGACAGAAAATACATGGATATAGGGAGGTGGCATTTAGGGAACAGACAATTTGATCTCCTACAGGCCAGGATGGTAGAATAAAAACAATAAAGCAGAAGGGAGAATTACATAGGAGAGCAAGTTGGGTCAAGAAAGGAAACACAGCCAGAACCTGAGTGGTGCAGTGCCTTAACAGGGTAGGCAAGTAGTTTAAATTGTTTCTGGAAAACACAGAGGAGCCAGGGAAGGGGCTTATTCAATTAGCATAATATAATAAGAGTATAATAAGCATAATAGAATGTCCCCATGGTAAAGGGTGGGGAGCAGCAAGTGTTAAGTGCAACATAGTCTTAGAAAGCTTCAATTTGGTGTCATCATTTCATAAAGAACTTATTTCTCTTCTTTTCTCTTTCTTTGAATAAACCTCCTTGAAGAACAAAACTCACAAATACACCAACAGGATGGAATTTAGAAAAACTGGAAATATGGGACCAGATTTGAAGAACCGTAGTAGGTAAGTTTTTTTTTTAATCAGATTAATGTCAAAGGAAATGATATCTTTATAACTGCAACTTGGATTAGTCAAAGAGTGTTTTCTCAATGCCATTCTCCCAACGTACATAGGAAAACCAACCAAAGCTAAAGCGGAGGATGGGAGGGGCTTGATGTAAAGGTCCGGTTCCTGTGGCACTGGAACTCCACGTGTTGAGGAACTCTTTTTTCTTTTTAATTAATTAAAAATATTTTATTATAAAAGCATTTCACGCATACAGGAAAAATAAAGAGAATAATGTGTATCCACCATCTCAACCACATGTTGAGGAACTCTTGTCTAGATTCCTGCAGAAGCCTTCCCTGTTAAGTCCTGTGTGTGAATGCTGGCCTCCACCTTAGCGCCCTGCTTTTCCTTCCTGGGAAGGAGATCCGGGCAGGCGGCACCTTTCTGAGTGCGTGAGCGAGCCGCTCCCCACCACCCCACCCCTCCCTCCTACAGTGGTAAGCCCTTTAGAAGAATGCTGAGGTTTGGGGCCTCCACCCCAAGGTACCCAACAGTAACTTCAAGGACTAATGAGTAAAGTACAGTAACAAGAGCAAATCCCAATGAGCTTATTAAAAAACTGAACTGCATCTTTGGCAAGGGCAGAAACTATTATCTGGGACTTGTTTGTCGATTTTGCCTTCATATATTCCCTACCCACCCTTTCAGAACAGAGAGATTAGCAACAAAAGTTAGATCTTCAAAGCTCCACATATCTGTGATTTATGCTCCACCTTGGAGACCTTAGGAAGGCTTCTCATTGGGACTGTACAGGGTTCCAACCAATCTCTGTTCCAGCTGACCTCCTGGGACTTTTGCTGTGGTGTATGTGGAAGGCGGAAGCAGTCTGATCCAACTCCCATTTCTTTTGCAAAAGCTCCTCTGCAATCGCTTTGGACTTTATGAAACTCTCCCTGCACCAAAAGTAAAGAAACGGTTTCAAGTGCAGTAACTCTTCTCTCATGGGAATATGTATCACGAACAGCATGGGATTACCTCCAAATTGCCTTTTTCCCTCCCTGAGGGAAGATCATGTTTTCAGAGCTCTTACAGAGGTTAAAGTAACTTTTGAGAATGCCAGGGAATTCCTGCTCTTCAGGGACTTGCATCCTCCGGAGGGGTAGTTGCACAGTTCCTAATAGGTGAGTTCTAGTCAAGTTCTGTGTTAATGAGGCCAGTGTTGGAGGGTGAAAATCACAGGTGAAAAATACATAGGAGAAAATCACGGGTGAAATACCCTCTTGGAGAAATGTTTCGTGGTATCTCCTGAAGCTGAATTCATGCCCAGAAGCTGCACTTCCAGGTGTGTACCCAACAGAAAAGCACCGAAAGACCTGTTTGAGAATGTTCATAGCAGCATTATTCATAATACCTACATCCTGGAAACTACACAAATGCCCACTGACAGTTGAAAGGATAAATAAATTATGGCATTTTTACACAATGGAATAATATACAGCAATTAGAATAAATGATCTACAACTAAATGCAATGACATGGATGAATCTCAACAAATAATGTTGAGTACAAGAAGCCGAGCACCAAAGAATACGCACTGTAGGATTCCAGTTATATAAAGTACAAAACAAGCTAAACTAATCAAGGGTGTTAGAAGTCAGGAGAGTTTATATACTCTTGGAGGGGTGTACAGCGACTGGAAGAAAACATAAGGGGGGCTTCTGGGGTGGTGATTAAACATGTTCAGTTTGTGAAAGTTCATTGTGCTATACACTTAATGATACATACTTTTTTCTGCATATTTATTATAATTTGATAGAAGGTAAAAGAAATCATGGGGGTGGTTAGTTTCATTCTGTTATGTGATCAATTGGTTAAACTCCAACCTTAAAAGTCACCTAGGAAAGATAGTGATGTTGACTGCAAGAGAGAATGGAATTGGGCACTAGCTCACTACCACCCTATCAGCACAGTTCAAGATGAGCAAACAAATAAACCAAAAACTAAAACTGAAGGTTTTAAAGTCCCTATTGATTGGTATCCACCTCACTTTACCCATCTGGTCTCTAGACTTTTTGCCTATGTGTAATCAGAGGGCTCCAGGTGTGCTCCAGTGACCTGGTGACCCATAAGAAAGATCAGTTGTGTTTGCTCAACATGGCATCACAGGTGCATCAGTGAAACCAGATGAGGGCATCTGTGCTTTGCAGCAAGAGGCTTTTTTGGCTGAATTTGGCGATCTCCATATATCACCTCCGTCATCACCTCTTGTAAAACCAATTCTCATCTTCTCTTGAAACCCAAAATATATACTTTCCCTGGCACTGTCTGCAAACTCACTGAGTTCTCCTGAAAGGAGAAGTAAGACAAAAAGCTTTTGGTTTGGGTTTCTCCACACCTATATTGAACAATAAGTAGATCTTCCAACATGGCAAGCATCTTATTGGACTACTCCAGAGTAGACATAAAGTCTATTTTATTGCTATCTTCTCAACATCTTGGGATGGGACTTAGATTGTTTGCACCCAATCTATAAATATCTGAGGACTGCTGTATGGAAAAGTCCTCTGTATTATAGTTACTTCTTCACTTATTAAATGGATATTTACTGAGTATCTACAGTGCTAGAGGCACTAAGGGGGTGAGTACACTTGGGCAACCAGTCCCCTTTCTATCAATGGATATCTATTTAGCCTTTGGGCGACCAATCTTCTATCAATGGATATCTATTTAGCCTTGTCTCTTCTCCATCATGCTCGTGAAATTAAAGGAATAAATACCTTTTTAATTATAGAATAACAATCAGAAGCATGGACTCTGAGAAAGATAAATCGGAGTTTGAATCCTGGTTCAGACACTGAATAGCTACATGTTCTTGGGCAAGTCCCTTAATTTCTTTAAGCTTTGGTTAAGATAGGAATAATAGTTGCAACCATCTCATAGGTTTTGTGGCAAGGATTAAATGTGATCAGATGACAATTTCATCTTGTCCTAAGTTAGAGGCATGTCTGGATTTGAAGGAGCCAGAGGCTTGTTTCTTAACTGTACCTACAGTGAATATAGACAGCATTCCTTCCAGATCTCAGGTCCTTCCTACTGGTTCTTTGTGGCCTGTGTGCTTTGCATCTAATGACTCACACCTCCACCTACTCCAGAGGACTGTCCTTAGCTTTCTAGAGCTTCTTGGTTTATATACCAGTTAGCCAATGGCTGATTTTGTGGAGTATGAAAGGCCAGATTTCTGGTCTTGAGAAGGGACAAACTCTGAGGCTGTAATTTATACTGCTGATCTCCCTGTGGGTTTAGATTGAGGCTGGGACTTTTCCTGGTCACACTCTTGCTTAACTACTACTGATTCTCTGTTCTTAGAAGTTATTTATTCTACTTCCTTATCAGTTTCTCCTGGAAACACTTCCCTAATAAATTAGTTGCATATGAATCTTCATTTTAGGGTCTGTGAGCCTGACCTAAGATGGTCCTTATTGTCATACACAAACTAAAGTAAGTTTCCCTGGGCAGTAGTTGGATTTGGGATGAGAACAGATATAGCCATTAAGTGGAGCAGTATATATATTTGGGAGTGGCTGCCTGTTTTTCTATAAAGTCATTCCCAAATGAGCTCAAGATTTACCAAAAAAATATTCTGATAGTACCACAAATTGTTCCATTCAACAAATGATTGTTAAGCTCCTATCATATGCCAGACACTATACAAACTAAGCTGTGCCTGGGTACCTGACCCACAGAAACTGTGAAATAATAAATGTACATATATACATACTACATTTGGGGATAATTTATTACACAGCAACAGGTACCTAATACAAAAAGCAAGGAGGTCCATTTGTTTGAAGTGAAGTGATCCAGGGGAAGAGCAGTAGGAAAGGAAGTCAGAGAAGTAACAGTGTTGGGTGGGGGGAATCAGACCTCATCTGTCAAGACTCTGATTTGGTAGGTTTGATTCAGTAGGGTTGGAGTTTGGGCATCTCAGTGACTTTAAAACCTCTGCAGGTGATGGTGCAGTCATGGTTGAAGAGCAGTGAGAAGAGGAATGGTACTTGTGTTGTGATGACAACACCAGGATTGAGGTTCACTATATAGCAGTCCAGGACTGTTGGTGTTCGGAGTCATCCATATCATATTTATCAGCAAAAAGGACTCAAAATTGAAATGATTTTAGATGATGAGTTTGTGAAAACATCACTGAATGCAAAAAGTCCATGTATTTAATTTTTTATGCTTCAGTTGTTCCTCCAGGTGAACAAACAAAATGAAAAGAGATACTCCTTTTATTCCTATTTCTTTCTCCTACCTTGCCACCTTCCTCTTTATAGGAATGTCCTCCTTTGGTTGAAAGGTCCCCTGAAGTTGACTGTGCCAGTTTCCTCATCACATTCTGCAAGGTCATACCCTATTCCTAGATCTCTTCATTATTTTTCCAATTTCCTTTGATCCACATCAGTTATTTCTTCCAAATGCTCTCCAGATCTAGAATGCAGCCTTCTTTGACTATGTCAGGTCCTTGATGAATCCTCTAAGAGCAAATAAAACATACTGAAGGTTTGGAAATCAAGAAATATATGTCTGTGTGAATACCAAGAAAGATTTTCTTGAGAGGAAAAAGGGTTACCCTATAGGGCATAATAGGAGTTAATAGATATTAATACTATGTCATTATAATTGTGATAGTTACACAAATATTAACTAATCCTTTTTGAGAACCATTAAGAATTTCTTTTCTTTAAGAATTTGCCATGGCCTCTCTTAATTATCTTCCTGGAATAGTCTCCTCTCTAAACATTCTCACCCTTAATTTTGTTAATTCTTACCCATCTTTCCAGTTTCATCAAAAATATCACAACCTCTGGGAAGCCTTCCCTAGCTATCATGATTGGATTAAGTATTCCAGTTTGTACCTCCCCAGCACCCTGTAATTCCCCAGCATGACCCTTACCATACTTTAGCTTTTCAATTTCTCTCTCCTCCCTCCAAGACTCTGAGCAATTTGAGAAGACAGACCATGCTTAGTTTGCTTAGTTTGGTTCCTTAGAGTCAAGCACCTTGCCTGACACCTAGTAGATACTTGAAAAATCTGTTGCAGCTGTGTTGGAGGAGGTCATTGAGAGGAGGTAAACTCTGCTTGGCCTGTGAGCTGGACCTGAACAATCAGAGGCTCCTCACCCCCTCCCCTGTCCTTGGAATGCATGTCCCACCTGCTATTCCCACACTAGCAGTCATTTCAGGGACAGCCTTGAGAGGGTAAGATGTTGCTGAGACCATCTGAACAGAATATATAACTGACCTTAGTTAAGATTCTGGCAAGTGGGGACCAAGATCTCATTTTGCAGCCACCCAAGATAAGCCTCATATGTATGTTCTCTTGCTTATTAAAACTGCCACGTACCAATCTGGAGTGTTGTTATACCTCTTTGGTCTCTCCTTGCCCTCAGAGTATGGAGACCAGTTTTGAATCTTTCCCAGGGAACTCCCGTAGTTGCACACCAAAAGGCAAAGACTTTCTTATAGCTCAGTGCCAGACTCTTTACATAACTCTTTACATAGTTATCTTTTAAAGTATTATAACAACTCTCCTACATATTACATATTAGTTCCCACTGTGCAGAAAAAGAAATGGTGACCCCAAATGGTTAAATGAGTCAATTTTTTATAAAACTTGGCAGAGTTAGGTTGGGAGTCAGGACTGTCAGACTCAAACTTTGAACCACTACCTTAGACTTCCTCTTATAGGAGACTTCCTGTAAGTCATTGGGAAAGTCAGTATAATTAACTGTTAGGTTTTATATCTGTGTGACAGTGGAGCCATGACCCCACTTCTGAGGTTGAGATCTTGGCTCGCTAAATGCCAGTTTAAAGGGTGGTCTGATGCAGTTACTGTTGTTGCCCCTTCTCTCTGCTTAAGATGCAACCTAGCCCTGACTGCTACTCCTGGCATTCATTCTTTCATTCATTCATTCACTTACTTTCTTAAATTCAATAGATGCTTGTTGAATGCCCACTATATAAAGGCATTTGACTAGGTACTGGGGCCCTAAGATGAAGAGCCACAAGGCCTGCCCTCAAGGAGCTTATATTTTGGTAGGAGGAGTCAGGTAGAAATAAATAAGTGCAATGGATTGCCACAGTGGATAGTTAACCTTTGTAGGTTTTGCCTGCCCTGGAAGTAGCATTTCAGTTTTTCTTTATGGGAATACTCCTTCTCTATTAGTCCATGTGTGTGGACTGAACCAGTGGTTTGCAGGCAAAAGACACAGGCCTGGCCAAGCAGAGCCTTCGAAAGTCTGGTCACATCAGTTGTTTGAGGATGGGGCATGAGAGCCCCATTCAGAACTCTGATGAAACTCTCAGGGAGGAAGCATCTTCTTTCTGCTTGGGTTGCTAGAAAAGTAAGATGCAGCTGGGGACCTACTCCTAGAGAAATTTTGTCTGTGACAGAAGCCAACTCAGAGGAAAGTAGAGTCAAGAGGTAGAAGAAAAGACAGAGTCCTGATGATGTTGCTTGAGCACTTGCTGCATTATTATTATTGACTTAAATTGCTTTTAGTTGGGTTTTTATTAACTGCAATATAAAGAGGCATGACATAAAGGGCTAGGGTGGAGAAGAATAAAAGATCATGTGGTCTTTCAAGATAACAGAAATTACCTTGAGCTTATTCTACAATTTGTATAGGTTAACAAATGTCCATGGATGCTAAGTCAAATTTGAAAAGAAGAGCAAAGAAGAAGATTCATTCTATCAGATATGAAACACAGTAAGCCATAGTAATAAAAGAAATAAGTAGTGAGAGCAAGTTAAAGCAAAAAGTAGTGTGAGGAAAAGAATAGGAAAATAAATCCATGTAATGGAACAAAGAATTAAAAGTAGACCCATGTTTATTTGGAAACCTGGCATATGATAGATGTGGCACCACAAATGTATATGTCATTGGATTGTTTAATATATGGTATTAAGGAAATAAGACCACTATATGGAAGAAATTAAGACAGATTCCTGGGACTTTCCTGGTGGCACAGTGGATAAGACTCCACGCTCCCAATACAGGGGGCCTGGGTTCGATCCCTGGTCAGGGAACTAGATCCCACATGCATGCTGCAACTAAGAGTTCGCATGCCACAACTAAGGGGCCCATGTGCTGCAACTAAGGAGCCAGCGAGCTGTAACTAAGGAGCCCATCTGCCTCAACTGAGACCCAGCGCAACTAAATAAATGAATAAATAGATATATTAAAAAAAAAGACAGATTCTTATATGACACTAAAAGTTAATCTTCTAGAAGGATCAAATGCCTAAATGTGAATGGCATTGTAAAGCTAGTGGAAAAGAATGTCTTTGTGAGTTTGGAGTGAGGGAGGTCTTTTAAAATAAGACCACCAAAGCACAATTCATAAGGCAAATAGTTGATGTATTTGACTACAACACATTAGAAGAGTTATCTTCAATGAATGCACCATAGATCAAGTTAATAGACTGGTAATGACTGGGAGAAGATATTTTCATTAACCAATATAACAATAAGGGATAGATATCTAGATTAGAACAGGAATTCTTACAATTCATTAAGACAGATCGGGGAACTCAATGGAAAATGTTCAAAAACAGGAATAGGTAATTCACACAAGGGGGGATCTGAATAGTTAACACGTGTATGAAACTTTGCTCAAATTCAAAAATCAGAGATATGCAAATTACAATAACAATAAAATACTATTTTATACTCAATGGAATAGCAAAAATTAGAAATATTGGTGAGGACTTGGGGACACTAGAACTCATGCTCTGCTGGTGAAATATACATTGGTACAGTCATTCTGGAGAATAACCTGGAAGCCCCTAGCTAAAGTGATGTTTGTGGGTATACCTTATGACCCAGGAACCCTAAGCCTGAGCATATACCCCAGAGAAATGTTCACGCATTACCGGAAGGGGGAATGTACAAGGATAGTCATAAGAGCTTTGTTTACGGAGGCAGAGAGCTACAGGCATGAAAGAGGAGAATGAAAGTAAGAAACACAATGAAATTTCCAGCATAATACCACCTAAGTCTATTTAAAACACATACACACACCTCACACTGTATATTTTTCAAAGATAACCCTCCTCATATGCATACATACAGAACATAGACATACACATAAATCCATGCACATATATACATGTATCTCTATCTGTCTGCCTATCTATATCAAACACATTAATGTGGGTGCCTTTAGGGTGGAAGAGGGGCTAGAAAGAAAGAGACAGAGAGGGAAATGTGACTAGAATCAGGTATAAAAGGAGAATAATAAAATGAAATATGAGAGAGGCCCTGCACATACTGATACTGCTAGTGTGCTGTGAACTGGAGGGTATAATCAACTCAACTCTCTAAGTACGTCAGGTTCAAAAGAAAATTACAATTAAAATTTAAAATTAGAAATGCCTTACGTGAGGAGAGGGTCAAGAATACTTCACATGAGCTCTAGTCTCATCCTACCTGGGAGTAGCATGTGACCTTAACTGTCCTTAAAGCGACATGGAGTAGATATTGTATTCTTCCAATTACCTCTCTGTGCAGCAAGAGTGAAATTAGATCTAAGCTGTAAACCATTTTCCATGCTTTATAAAGTAACACAATATGAACTTGGGGTTTTTGCTACTAGGATTAGATGGAAAGCAATTTCTGTTTTTTTAAAAAGCAAACAACTTGTTGAAAATCAGTATGTTTACTGTCTAAAGTCTTTGGCCTGAAATCAATGCTTCTGATTTCGTAGGAACCTGCAGTTTGGGGTTTCCTAAAATATTCAGTGGTATGCAAGTTTTGGCTGTCCTCATTTGCATATGTAAATTGTGCTGTTTTCCTCCAGGTTCGAGATAAAACAGTCACACATCATGAAGAAAACTATTGGGTTCTAAATTATATCTAACATTCCTTTCTGGTTTTTGTACCCTGAGCCTAAATCAGACATGTTCTCATAGGATACATATACCTTTTCTTTACATGAGACAAATCCAAACACACCATCCCTTTTCAGCCATGAAATAAACTTTACAAACACACAAGCAACATGAGGCTCAAGGACCTAGCAAACTGTATCGAAGTGTTGTTCTGGGAACTCAAGGAGTTTATTTTTCTTGTTCTTTGCTGTATCCCTATGCCTATCATAACACCTGGAACATAGTAGGTACTCAACAAATATTTGTGGGATGAGTGAATATGCAAATGAACTCACACACAGACACCCCCCCCACACACACACACATCCCCAAGCACACACCTATTTGTCTTTGGTCTGCAACCGTTACGATTCATTTTTTCTTTTGTTTCTCCCTTTGGAAAAATTAGCCAGTCAACAAGCTCTTTACTAAAACATCTTAATGTACTGACATCTGTGAGAGTTGAGCTGGAGAATAAAAAGGAATTACAGAATATAGTTCTCATGGCTGAGAAACTTATGATCTAATAGGGCAAATACATATGAGAAACACATGAGAATAAGAACAGGAAGTGTTTTAGCACTACAGAACACTGCTTGGAAATTTATGAGAAGGAGACAGAGCGGGTGGAGGTCTAGGAAACGGGGGGGACAACCTCCCAGCTGGCCTATACAAAGCACGGGCCTCCCAGCACAGTCTGAGCCTTTGGGAGGGTGGAGGAGTTTTTTGGGAGAGCTGGCCTGGGGCAGGATCTTCACAAAGGTTTTCTTGGGGAACCAGAGTTTGAGCAAGTCACTGGTGGAGGCCTCACTGTTCTAACCAGCTACTAATGAGAAACTGGCTCTTTGATGCCAGAAGAGGCTGCTGAGGAAGCACAAGTACTTAATGGGTTTCAACTGAGCTTCTGCAGACACATCCTCTAAGGAGTGGAAAACTCCGTTCCAGACCCAAGAAGGCCAAAAGGGTGCCCATATACGTGAACAGGCAAATTGTGGCCAAAAAAACCAATAACACAAGGATGGAAACCCTCAGCTTTGCGTCCAGGGAAAGCTTAGTTTAGCAATCACTGCGAGTGAGTGGAACAGGCTCAATCAACGTCAGCAATCTGAAGACATCTGGTCTTTATTTTTGGACTTTTGTACACTGAGGAGGATTATGGTTATACGATGTAGAGGCCATTTAGCTTTGTCAATCTACAGAATTTCTTATAATAGGAATCTCTCACACTTAGAATAGAAACTTGTTCTCCAAAATCACCTTGAGAGTTTCAAATATTAACTCTTTATCCTCCAGAGTGACAGTCTGAGGGACATTACTTTCAAGAGACGTTTTTAATAGGGAAATTGAGTCTGGAGTAGATATGTATTTTGCTAAAGGGTAACCTATTAGTCGGTGGAGCCCCAGGAACTTCAGCATCCCATGACTGCCAAAAGTAATGCTTCTGTTCCATTGGCCTTCATTTCTTCTCTCTCTGCTTTGCCTTCTCTTCTGACTTTGGTTTATCTTCAGTCATCCCCTAGCTGTGCCTAATCTAGAAAAAGTTATTAGTCTGGAAGTCATTGGTAGTCCAGTATTCACTTTCCACCCATTGCCCTTCATATCTTTTGGCCAAGGACCTGATGCCTCCCCCAAGCCCACTTAGGTCTCTCATCTTCCTCTACTTCTTCCATCCTCCTGCCCCATGATTCCTGACCTTCCTTACTTCCGCTGTTAATACCTGTGTTGAGTTCCATTGCCCAGGGCTCTAATAGGTGACTGGCTATTTTAGATAATTTATTTGTAGCAAAGCTGTTAATGGCCTAAAAATGGCTCAGAGGCTTCCTCCGCCAGATAACATTTACATTTTCATTGGGAATTTCAATGCCAGAGAAGTCAATGGAGCATTCCTGCACCTTGGCAGTCTTCACTCTTGATTTTCTTCCGTCTGGCTGCCCACTGAACTCACCTGCAGCGCTGGCACCTGCTCTCAGACCGTGGCTCCTGCAAGCTGGTTGGGCTTCTCTTTTTCTCATTCCAGTGTTTTCAGTTTATGTGGTGTTTTTCAATATTCTAGGAGCAAAGGACACAAGAAAAGCCAGGTAGCAGGAAGAGGGAGAAGGAGCATCGCACATTGAATAAAGGGCCAGGGCCCCAGGCTGAGGTATTCACGCTGTGGAGAGGCCCACTGGGTACCAATGATATTGTCGTCCATTAAAAAAAATCCATAGGCTTTTTAAAAATGCATCTTCAACTTAATACAGCAGGAGCAGCCACTCTGCCGTGCAATTCCTGAGGATTTGTCGCTGGTTGGGGTTAATGGTTTGAGGTGTTATTTCTTTCTGTGCTTCATTAATCCCCAGGAAGTGCCTGTGCTGAGGTGGCTGTTTGGCTTGGGCTGGCCACAGAGACACCCCCGCGCCTACTCCAGCTCCACGGTGGTGGCCAGCTCTCAGCCCCTGCTCAGCTTTTTGTCTGTACCACTGTGTCCCTTCCAGCCTGGGCTAGTGGCCCGCACAATGGCTTGGGTTCTAGGTAGGTAAGTTTCAGGACAGATGGCAGACATCCTTCTTAGATACTGGCTTCCATGGTATGACTCAGTCCTGGCCTCACCACCCTCCTACATCGCAGAAAGTTTGAAAAAGATAAAATTGTCCCTGTCTGAAAAAAAGGAGGGTGAGTGCAACTCTCCTCATGTCGTGGGTGACAGAGGAGACTGGTTGATGGAGGGGGCAGGACTGGAAATGGGGGGCAGAGACTCTCAGCAGCACACCACGCTTTCTGATGATCAGAACTTATTACACTTAGGGGGAAATATCATAGCTCTTGAGAGGCCACAGTGTTTATAAAGTATTCTGTATCCTGTCCCACCTCTTTCTCTTCCACCAACATTAATTGAGCACTTCCTTCTGAGGTGCTAATGTAAATTTTGGGGACACACCAGGAACAAGAATGACAGGGTTCCTGTCTTCAGGTTTTCTACACTTTAGTGTGTCTTTGGAACATGTGTGAGAGGGCCTGACAACACACAAACATTTGGTCTTTTTACAGCCCTGTGACTCAGGCAGGACAGGTGTGCCTATACCCATTTCATAAATGGGAGAGCTGAACCTTCGAAGAGGTCGTGTGACCTGTTTCAGGTGAACTGGCTTATGCATTCATTTGCTCATCTCTCAGATTTATTGAGGGCCTGCTGTGTTCCAGATCATCTCCTGGGCTTTTGAGACGTAAAGATGTCTAGGGAATGAGGCTTGCCTTCCAGGGCTCACAGTGCAATAGGGAAAGAGCCACAGAAACACCTTTGAATCTAGTAACTGCTCTGATGAAGCCTGCACTTGCAAAGTGGGGCCTTGCATGAAGAAGCCCCAGGTCTGCCTGAGGAAGTTAGTGGAGCAGGAGACAGAGCCGGGCTCAGACACAAGGCGAGGGCCCCCTCCTGGTGGCAGAGTGAAGAGAACGTGCTCGACAACATCTGTTGCATTGAATTGAGGCAGCCCTTCAAGGTCTGGCTTCACTCTTTTTTTTTAAGAAACTATTTTATTATTTATTTATTTATTTTTATTTTTAAAATTTTATTTATCTTTGACTGTGTTGGATCTTCATTGCTGTGTGCAGGCTTTCTCTAGTTGCGGCGAGCGGGGGCTGCTCTTCATTGCGGTGCACGGGCTTCTCCTTGCGGTGGCTTCTCTTGTTGCGGAACACAGGCTCTAGGTGTGCGGGCTTCAGTAGTTGTGGCACGTGGGCTCAGTAGTTGTGGTTCACAGGCTTAGTTGCTCCATGGCATGTGGGATCTCCCCAGCCGGGCATCAAACCTGTGTCCCCTGCATCGGCAGGCGGATTCTTAACCACTGCGCCACCAGGGAAGTCCCACTCTCTTGTTTGAAAAGGGTCCCAGGCCATCGGAAATCCTATATGTTCATTCAGCAAAAAACCCTCTTCTCATTCTAAACTGAAATAAAAATTGCTCATTCTAGTTTTGGTCAGTCTTCCTGCTTTTATGTGATTAATTAACAGCTGAGTAGCGGCTAAACAGCAAGAGAAATGGCAAATTATTTGTATCTTATTTATTAAGGCAAAATGTCCAGAAATTCCTGCAAGGGTCTGCTGCCTCCCCCCTCATCTTTCTTGCATCCCTCCCCTGCCTCTGTTAGACTGCTACCCAACCCCCACCATAGCAGTGTCGAAGGAGCCAGAGGGCAAACCCAGGAAACCTGGGTTTGTGTCCTGGGCCCACCGTTAGCTAAAGTTCTGACCTTGGGTAGATCCCTTCATCTCTTGGTGTCTCGGTTTCCTAAGCTATAAACGGGAATATAATACCTGTCCTACTGTATACCATGAGTCCTTCTGAGGATTAAATGGGCTCCAGTACGTGGCACAGGTTAAGAAGGAGCAAAACTCTTAGGACATGTTAGGGGACATCAGTACTATTACTACAGCACGTCTGCTGACTGAGGAGGATTCTAGACATTTGCTAACTTGGCTTGGTTTCTGATGTGAGCAAGGGGGTGTTAGACATCTCATATTTCTTTAGCATTCGAGGGCTGGGATGTGGCCCTGGCAACTGAGAGCAAGCATCCTTTTTAGCATTCTCCCTGTCCAAGGGTCAGGTTCCCACTTAGAGGCTCAGTTTCCCCAGTCTAATAAATTGTAACAAATTGTCTCATTTTTCCCTGATAAGTGATGACCCCTGGCTGCCTTGTCTCCTTTTGGGCTGCAACGGCTTCCACGAGCTGGCAACTTCAGTTCTCCTGGGCTTGGGCCAGGCCTGGGTGGGAAGACTGTGAAGGAGATTAGGATGAGGGTTATCCACATCCTCTGCAGACACCCTCTCATGTTCAGTGTCTGCTTGGCGGCATTAAAGGCAGAGGGAGCACTGAGGATGGGTCTGTAGGGGGTGCAGGAAGGAAAAGATGGGTAGGGAGAGTTCTGTTGCCAAGCTTCAAGTGTTATAAGAGGAAAAGTGGGTTGAGGGGAAAAGCAGAGAGGGAGGATATAATAGTCAGAGCCAAATATCTTATTTGAACAGATGAAAGAGAGAATATTCATTACTTTTGTAGATAGAGTGATCATGTTATCCAGATCAAAAACCATGACTGTGGACTATGATCAAAAAGGTATATTTACGACAGCAAGAGGAAGTATAGTTCAAATATAGGCTGTCTGGGAAAATTCTGGAAGAGTGCTTCCTTCTGTCTGTGACCTCATATCCTCTTATAACTTCAAAACCTTGCTGAGTGCAGTTTTGCTGTGAGGCGCAATTGGGAGGTTTGTGTTTGGGATCCTCCTATCTCTCCCTCCTTTCTTTACTTTCAACAAATATTTATTGAGCACCTATAGTGTGAGGGGTAGGGCCAGCTTCATGGGTTTGAGACCTATTTAGCTGCCTAGGGCCTCCACTTAGGAAGGCTCTGTGCTTGGTTTAGCATACTACTGCTGTTGTCTTGAAATTTGTAATATTTCTTGAACAAGTGGTCCCGAATTTTCATTTTGCACTGTCCCCTTAGTGTACCATATTAGGTACTGGAGATATAAAGATGAAAAGATACAGGCTTTTCCCCAAATTTCTCCCTGGCTGTCACCAGCCTGCTGCCTAGACAACACCCCAGGTGCTGGACACAGCTTTCCACACGGTCATCTGCGAAACACTGTCCTAGCTAACTGGGCCTTTGAAAAGTTCCTTCTTAATTAATTCACTATAAAATATTACAAATTACATAAACATGTTTCTTGTTATAACAGTGGTTGAAATCACTGTACAATATTGAACTATGCAGAAAAATATAAGGAAGAAAACATAATCTATGAGCCTATCACTCATACGCAATGATCATCTCTGGGTGTTGGGATATTAGATATTTTCAATTTTAATTATTCCTATTTATATTTTTAACTAAAATTAGGATCCTACTGTGCTTGCAATTTTGTAATCCTGCATTTTCACTTAAAATTCCATTTCTTGCCATTTCCCATGTCATTAAATAATTTCCAAAGATATGGTGTTTTATGTTGGTAGCCTTCTATCACATGGACATGTCATGATATATTTTCTTCCTTTTTGGGGACACCTAGGTTGCTTCCAGTTTTTTGCTGAGGTGAATGTCACTTGGATGAACATCCTTGTGTATAAATCTTTGTCTGCTTCTTTGGTTATTTTCTCTGGATAAATTTCAAAAAATAGAATTACTGGTTAAAGGGTATGCAGAGTCACATATGCAAATTACTGGCAATTTTTACTCTCACCAGTAAGTGACTGAGAGGACTTATTTCACAAATCTTCCAATACTGCCTAATTTTATTTTCTAAAATTGTTGTCCAGGTTTACAGGTAACAGCATTTCTTTGATTACTTATTAGATTGAATATATTTTTCATATAATTTTTGGACACATATATGCCTCTTTTATAAATTATCTAATCACATCTTTACTCATTATCTTATCAGAGTGCTCCTTTTTTTTTTTTTTGTATCTGTAAGTTAGTTACCTATCAACTACCTTAGTTTTTTTTTTTAATGTATTAGGGAACATGCAGAATTAGATATGAGTGGCTGATAACAAATGCATATTTAACATGTTATTCCTGCTAAAGATTACTTTTAATAATTCTTTGAACTTAAACAATTATTTTCTCTCTAAAACTTTAGCGATGTTCATTATGAAAATGAGTTACTGTGAAGGAAGTGAAATTCTTATAATTGTAAGAATTTCTGCAAAGGCTGAATGAACATCCACCAAGAGTGATGTGGAGGGGATTCTTGCACTAGGTGAGAGGTTGGACTGAATGGGTGATGTCCAATCATTTTTGATTCTTTTTCTCCAATTTTAAGGGTAAAATTTCAAATATCAATGCCTGTCTGGCTAGGGCCCTTCCAGTTCTAATCTATGAGTAGTTACCTCCAGGTACGTTCAGGCCGTCCTGGGTCAAACAGGTTATCCCATTAAATAACAGTATACTATCTAAGATATAATGAGATTAAGTTCCCAGTGGTATGATCAAGGGGACCACACTTCAGTATTATGGGGTGTCAAAAAGAAGGACTCTTAGGAGGGCTGTAGAAATCAGGGAAGTCCTTATGGAGTGGGGGAGCCTTGAGTGAATCGATCTGTGCAGTAGAGAGGGGTGTGAAGGCTTTCCAGGTGCAGAAGACAACAATGTGACTTGAGGGCTATGAACCTGGCCTAGATGGGGCCCTGTATGTTTGTCACCAGTCAAGTCAGGGCAAAAGGGGATTGGTCACCTTGGGAAGTCAAAAATTCCTTGCTACATGAAGTACGAAGATTGTTTCCAGAACTAAGGGCAACTCCAGTTGGGGATTCCACAGTACAATCCTGGTTGTTAGGCTTATCTGTTTTGCTTAGAAATTCTAGATTAAGTCTTGTAGTTCTGAGACCTTGGAAGTCTAGTCATTTTTGAATCAATCTAAGAGAGCTGAGGGGTTTTCTCTTCCTTTCCTTTCCCAGTTGTTTCCTCCTGATCTTCTATCCACATTGTTAAAAGTGTTGGCGGGTCCGGTTAGTTGCAAACAGAGAGAGCAGTTGCTTTTCAGGAAGTGAACTTCAACTTATCCATCTGAACTTTGAGAATCTGCTTTCACAGTTGGAAAACTATCTTTGTTACAAAGGTGGGTCCTATTGCAAAGGAGGGGGCCTTGGCACCTGGGCTGCCTGGTGAATCAGTGGCAGCTTGTACCTTGTTCACTCAGTTAACAGAGTGAGGTGCTGGGTTCAGTTCTCACTCAAGCCAGTTGACTTCCCTAATCTGATCTGTCAGTTTACAAAGTCATTAGTTTCGGGGGAGAGGTGTAGGTGCTTCAGCACACACTACTTTCTCAATTGTGCTTTGGGTGGTTGGTGTGCCATGAATCCATCCAATAAGTTTTTATAGAGTCACTACAATGTGTTCCAGGAACTGTGCAAGGTGCTGAAAATGCAAATTTGATTAAGGCGCTCTCTGTCCAGTGGATTTGACAAATATGTGAAAGATAGCATTATACAAGAGGGGCTGGCTGGGAAGGCTAAGTGGCAGCAAGGGGCGTGAGATCAGCGCTAGTCATTACAAAGTGGACAAAAGGCAATAGACAGGGATAATATAAAAGGTCGCACTACCCCCAAACTCCGTTTATCTCAAGATTTGTG
Source organism: Mesoplodon mirus (assembly GCF_964341445.2). Lineage (NCBI taxonomy): Eukaryota > Metazoa > Chordata > Mammalia > Artiodactyla > Ziphiidae > Mesoplodon > Mesoplodon mirus. The sequence goes on along the minus strand of NC_138978.1, from coordinate 165,977,503 downwards.
GATTCAGGTAGCTTCCAAATTAGTTTTGATTACTTCACTTTTGGAATCTCTGAATAAGTACCAGAAAGGAAGGTGATGTTTAACACAAGCTTCTGAGATTCTCTCACCCTGAATGTCACTAAGCCATCACATTCCTCCCTTAAAATACCCTTTCTGGAGAGCTTCAGGCTGAGTTTTTCCATTGTGCTCAGGGGTTTGTTTTTTTTTCCTGTATTAAATACCTTTTATTTTTATTTTTTTTAATTTAAGTATACGTGATGTATAATGTGTTAGTTTCTGGTGTACAACAAAGTGATTCAGTTATATATGTATATATATTCTTTTTCATATTCTTTTCCATTATAGTTTATTACAAGATATTGAATATAGTTCCCTATGCTATACAGTAGGTCCTTGTTGTTTATTTTTTGTATAGTAGTTTGTACCTGCTAATCCCAAACTTCTAATTTATCCCTCCCCCCTTTCCTCTTTGGTAACTATAAGTTTGTTTTCTATGTCTGTGAGTCTGTTTCTGTTTTGTAAATAAGTTCATTTGTATTATGTTTTAGATTCCACATGTAAGTGTATATGTATACTTTAAATTTAAAAAATTTTTATTTATTAAACTATAGTTGATTTACAATATTATGGTAGTTTCAGGTGTACAGCTTCAGACTTTTTTCCATTATATGTTATTACGGGGTATTGAATATAGTCCCATGTGCTAAACAGTAAATCCTTGTTGTTTATCTACTTTATATATACTGGTGTGTATCTATCAATCCCACACTCCTAATTTATCCCTCCCCTCCCCTTTGCCCTTTAGTAACCATAAGTTTATTTTCTATATCTGTCAGTCTGTTTCTGTTTTGTAAATAAGTTGATTTGGATTACTTCTTTAGATTCCACATATAAGTGATATCATATGATATTTGTCTTTCTCTGCCTTACTTACTTCACTTAGTATGATAATCTGCAGGTCCATCCATGTTGCTGCAAATGGAATTATTTCATTCTTTTATATGGCTGAGTAGTATTCCATTGTGTGTGTGTGTGTGTGTGTGTGTGTGTGTATTACATCTTCTTTATCCACCCATCTGTCGGTGGACATTTAGCTTGTTTCCATGTCTTGGCTATTGTAAATTGCTGTGAACATAGGGGTGCATGTGTCTTTTCAAATTAGAGCTTTCTCCAGATATATGGCCAGGAGTGGGATTGCTGGATCATATGGTGACTCTATTTTAAGTTTTTTGAGGAACCTCCATCCTGTTTTCCATAGTGGCTGCTCCAATTTACATTCCTCAGGGGCTTTGTTGATGCAAGAAGAACGTTTGGGTATTTCACCAGCACCAGAAAAAGCAAATCTGCTTATTAGTCCCTGTGGCTTTTAGGTCTGTCCACAGCTAGTGAGGGGTCAGTTTGGAAGGCAGACAGTTTAACCAGCTCAGCAAATTCTCACTGCATCTTGTTGTGGACACCCTTCCAGGTGTATGAGCCCATCTCTTCTTTCTTCGTACTGGCTAAGCACTGGGGGGTGTAGTCATGGAGTTTCACTCACTTAGTCCAGCTCCAGCCCTCTTGCAGGTAAAGTGGGCTTAGAAAGAATTAGGAGTTCCAGCAGCAATATCTTCTGCATGGGGTCCTTTCTGTGTTCTCTTATTCCTTCCCATCCTTCATCTCTCACATAAAAAGGCAAACTGATCTCCTGCTTCCAGCTATGACCCGGAAGGAAACATTTCCCTGATGGTGGGATATATGAAGAATGTGGATCCCCAGCTAATGCTTCTCCTATCCCTCATGGGGACACATATCCTTTAAAAACTTTACCTTAATAAATAATAATAATAATGCTATATTTATAGAACATAAGCCACCCGTTAGGTACTCTGCTTGGTAATTTAAGCACATCATCTCATTAAACATACCAGTCCCACAAGGTAGGAACAATTATTATCCCCTATTAGGGGTAAGTAAAGTGAAGTCTAGAGAAATTAATAACTTACAGTAGCTGGTAGGTGGAACAATCCAGATTCGAGTCCAAGTTTTTGACTCCAAACTGTTTCTAACCACTATACGATCCCACCTCCAAATACTTCCAAAGATTATATACACTCAGCAGCTTGCTGGGTAGCACACCCTGGAAGGAACAGTGTTGGTCTCAAAGGCAAATGTTTCCTTCTGTTTTAATTTCCTTGATAAGTCCAGATCTTTCTGACCAAAAAACACGTCTCTTTCCTCAACTCCTTGTGGTTTTTTAAAAGCCTAACTATTGAAAAAGTTCTTTTCTATCACAAGAGAAGCAGTTTGTGACTTCCCTCTGGCATCCATTGAATGTGCTAGTCCCTCCTCTTCTCCCTCTCTCTTCTTTTCTCTTTTATTTCTCTGGGTGTGAGTGTTAAGTCCCTGTGGCATGCAAGCACACGCTATAATCCCTCTAGCACCCCTATGAACACATCTGTGATGATAAGTGGAAGATGGATGGTCCAACATTAATTGCCTAGTGGGGAGAAGTGGGTACAGCAGCTTTTCCGCTGGGCTCTTACTGTGGGTGGCACCTTGGGGAGGGCTGTCTTTAAGGATTACGTTAGCAGTTGCATACTTCCCGCCCAGGCCAGGAGAACAGCTCCCACTAGAAAAGGAGAAGAAAAGCTGACTGTGGTATTTCTTGGGAACTGGCCCGAGTGTGACTGCTTGTGAGAACATCCATTGGGCCAAAGGCCCTGGTCTGTTTTACCCCTCACCTCCCAAGTGTGAGAGGGCCCCCGAGACACTTCACGCATCCTCCAGATGTCCCCCAGCGCCTGTAATCCTGGGATGCATCAGAGGCCTCGTCGAAGCCCGCAGTATACATTCCACCGCTGCAAATACGCGCTCCTGGCGCACTCCCCGCTGTTCTCTGAAGTTAGTCCTGGTTCCTGTCAATACTCTTTACACACCTTTACAGGGGCAGCTGCCAACTACTTGATAGATTTTTATGTGCTGGACGAAGGGACTTTGCCCTCCAAAATGCCTTCCAGATAACATGATGCAATTTCTCTAACAAGAAGCACAACTTTCAGTTTAGTTAAATTCCCAAATGCAAATGCTAACTGAAATTCACACTAACATGTCATTGAGAACCACCCCACTCCAGCACCACGCAGGAAGGTCCCGGACTTCAGAGGTGGAGGTGAGGAAGGATGCTGGGTGGGGCTCACTCACCCACCACAGCATTAAGGGAGAGACCCAGGACACCGAGAATTAACTTGAGCTAACTTCTCATCTTGCCCCATGTGGACATCTGTTTCCATCTATTTCCTCTGCTTACCAGTGGCCCCAATGAATAAGGGGTAAGAATTCTCACTCCTGTCCTCCCTTCAGTGGACAGCTGTATAGAACAGTCCCCTTTCTTTAGTTTCCTAATGAAGATGTCTCAACATCCATGCTTTTCACCTGCCCCTTCTAGACCTGAAAGCAGGAGAGACAAACCAGAGCAACATGTTCTAGATCCAGGGGAGAGGAGAGTGATCAGCATGGAGAGGGTCAAGAGAAATGAGGCTGGCTCTATACTACATGGAACACTCGGAGAGAAGGAAAATAGAACTGAATTGAGGAAAGAATGCTTTCATGAAGGAAGACTTAATGTTCCTGATGGCAACAAAACAGAAAATCCAGAGAAATATTCAACCCCTAATGAAAATGGCTCAGAGGCAACAAAAAATGTGAAATGAAAACACAACCATTTTTAAAACAGCACAACAATTCCAAGAATACTTTGTGCTTATCAGCTTTGCGCCAGCCTTCCTCATGTGGTGTCTCCTCTAATCTTGGCTGGATCTGATTTCTAATCTGGAGACCACTGTTTTGGGTCAGTGAATTAAAAAAAAATTAAAATTCTTTTTTTTTTTTTTTTTTTTTAGTTTTGGGCTGAAAGCGAGGAAGAGCTGGTCCCTTGGTTTTGCTCCACGTCCCCAGTGGCTTTTTTGGTCAAAAAGCACACCCTCAGAATGTGAGGGAGCTATTGATTATGGATCCTGACTTTGTCTTCTCTAACTTTTACAGATAGTTGGTGATACCTGGTGACTGTGCCTCTTTGGATGGGGTTTATGCCTAAGCCAAGAAGGACATAGGAAGGGAGGTGTTTGTTACTTGGCACAAGAAGAAGCTGTGTGGGGCAGTGAAGAATGGACAAAGCTTAGGAGAGGAGGATTATGCATGGTTCTGACCTTGCTTGGTTTGGGTTTGAGGGATTTGAGGTGCTTCCCCCAAAGGGATGAGGAGCTCAAGCAAAGTTCTGGGAGACTTATTTCCCTCTAAGCCAATTAGATTTTCATTCCTAACTTTCATTTGCTCTGTCTTTTAAGACCCAGTTCAAGATAGCCTACCTCTGGAAAGCCTTCAGAAACCTCAGCTCATGTGTGTGTGTGTGTGTGTGTGTTTTAATTTAAAGCCTTTTAAAAATTATAACATAAAACACAAATACAGAAAACCAAAAAAACAAACTCAGGGCTTAGTGGATTGTTAAGGCAAACACCTACTTACCCATCACCCAGATAAAGAAAGAGCACCTTGTCAGTCATGTCAGAAGCCCTCCAAGGGCCCTGTACCGGACCTCCCTGCCCCTGAAAGTAACCATTATGCCGACTTCTATAGAAATCACTTTCTTCTATTTTTTTTAAGGTGGGGCGCTGGTTACCACCAAAGTGGCATCTCTAAACACTATAGTTGAGTTTTGTCCATTTTTAAAAACTTTGATATGTCTCTTAAATCTCTTTAAACCTACAGTTCTCCCTTCCAAACTTTTCTCTTCCCTACAAGTGATCTGTTGAAGAACCCAGGTCATTTGACCTGTAGAGTTTCCTGCGGCCTGTTTGTTTTAATTGCATACTTCTGATGCAGTTCAGCAGGTTCTTCTGTCCTCTGTATTTCCTGCAAAATGGCAGCTGGATTTAGAGGCTTGAAACTCAAGGTTAATCACTTAGGCAAGATGATGGGTGAGCCATTAGGAAGCACATAATGACTAGCTGTCTCTCTCTGTTACTTAAGCATATATTGATGCTCAATGTCTAGATCCATCAATTTATTGTGAACTGCAGAATATTATAATTTTATTATTTTATTTATTAGAGTATTTCTATAAAAAGACACTTTTCCTCATCTATTATTTGTTTAATCAGTGGTATAGTTCAGATAGGAAAGGCAAAGTAAATGCTCCATTCTTTTCTTTACCAGTTGTCAAAATAATGAATGTTTCCTATCATCCTACAAAGATGTCTTTTTATTTTAGTTAGCATGGACTTGTGTATCCATGTATTCATACGTGTATTCAACATATTGGATAGGTTTCAAGCAATTATAATAATTATCTTTATTTTCAATTCATCCCATCTTTGGCCAGTGAGAGCCTCTTCCATTGGCACTAGAATCCTTTGATATGACCCCAGTAGTCTTTGATGGCTTCCTTACTATTTGATATAACAAGATATTCTAGACTCATCTCGTGCATTTTCTGCCCCAGACCTGGAATCTGCCATTTCTTCAAGAATCCCTTGTTTCTTTCCGTAGGCAATGGTATTTCAAAGCCACAACCCAGGTACAAAGTATGTTCATTACTACTGTGTTGATTATTGTTTCTAGGCCTTTTCAGTGGATGGAATGAGGAAATACCCATATATTTTTAAAGATAAAACACCTCATGAGTTCATTTTGATACTTTCAGCTCAAATTTGGTACTATAGGTTGTTTTACAAGCACAACAGTCTCAGAACGATACTAGTACTAATGCCACCAATATGATTACTGAGTTACATTTTTTAATTTGTTCTCTGCATGTGCTTCCATGTTTATATGTGAGTGTTTTATTGTTTTAAATAGATTTTATTTTCTAGAGCAGTTTTAAGTTCACAGCAAAATTGAGCAGAAGGTACAGGGATTTCCCATTAACCTCCTGCCCCCACTTACACACAGACTTTCCCACTACCTATATTCTTTACCAGAGTGGTACAGTTGTTACAACTGGTGAATGTACACTGACATATCCTTATCACTCAAAGTGCATAGTCTACATTAGAGTGTATTCTTGGTTATGTAGATTGTATGGATGTGGACAAATGCATAATGACATGGATTCCCCATTATAATATCATACTGAGTAGTTTCATTGTGCTAAAAATCCTCTGTGGTCTGCCTATTCATCCCTCTTCCCCCTCCCCCTGATCTCTTTACCGCCTTCAAAGTTTTGTCTTTTCCAGAATTTATATGGTTGCAATCATATATTATGTAGCCTTTTGGGATTGGCTTCTTTAACTTAGCAATGTGCATTTGTTCCCTCCATGTCTTTTCATGGCTTGGTGGCTCATTTCTTTTTAGCTCTGAATAATATTCCATTGTCTAGATGTACCACGGTTTATTTATCCATTCTCTTACTGAAGGACATCTTAACTACTTCCAAGTTTTGTCAGTTATGAATAAAGCTGCTATAAACATCTGTATGTAGGTTGTTTTATGTGGACATAAGTTTTCAACTCCTTTTGGTAAATACCAAGAATCATGATTGCTGGATCATATGGTAAGAGTATGGTTAGTTTTGTAAAGAACTGCTAACCTGTCTTCCAAAATGGCTATATCATTTTACATTCCTATCAGCAGTGAATGAGAGTTCCTGTTGCTCCATATCCTTATCAGCATTTGATGTTGTGAGTGTTTTGGATTTTGGCCATTCTAGTAGGTGTATAGTGGTATCTTACTGTTGTTTTAATTTCCAGTTTCCTAATGACATACCATGTTGAGCAAATTTTCATATGTTTATTTGCCATTTGTATATCTTCCTTCAGTTAGATGTCTGTTCAGGTCTTTCACCCATTTTCTAACCTCATTGTATTTTACCTACTTTTGAGTGTGCCATACTTAGAATTAGGTTGATAGGCAGGTGGGTCATTCAGCATGAGCCTCAGATGTATCCACTATGGATTTCTGATGTTTGATGAATTGGTAGAACAGATACATAGAAGGCTATTTGCATGAAATGTTTCCTGGAGGTGAATCTATCAGGGGCAGTTCTGAAGACAGTAAAATGTATATTACTCCTATGTCTGATTACTCTAGATGTGGTTGGCTATAGATAAAAACTAAAAGAATGATTTCACTGAAAACTATGTCCAGTAGTAAGAATAGGCTAGGTAATGATGCATGTTGCAGAAACAATCAAGTGTGGAATCCCAGTGGCTTGATAGCACAATAGTTTACTTATTTCTCATTCCACCTGATCAGTGCAAGTTGGTGGGGGCTTCATTACCTCAGTCATTGGGAACCCAGATCGATAGAGGCTCTATCATTTTAAGTTTGTACTGTCAAGACACATGACCATCTTTGTTAGAGGGACAGACTCATGGAGGGTTCCATTGTTGGCTTTGCTACATTCAGGCCTGGAAATGACACACATCCTTTCTATTCATAGTCCATTGACTAGCACTAGTCACATGGCTGCCTAACTGCAAGAGGGCTGGAAAATATGGGAAATCAGCTGGAATGCTTGGTGAATTCCACTATTTCTGCCATACTCTGTTAGCCATTGGGGACTCAATGGGGGTGATGGAAACGCCCACTTGAGACTTGGAGACAGAGTCCAGCAGGAAATGGTAGTACCCAGTGGGATTAGAAGGGATGCTCAGCAGGAGACTTCAGGGAATAGAGGGAAACGAGGACATCTAGTTCCTATCCAAGGCTCACACACGTATTACAAGCTCCATAATTGTTTTATTGCTTCACATAAAAGCTGCAATTACCAATTCTTTTAATTTGCATAGTACAAAAATGAAGGAAGCTGCTACCAGAAAATGTGATAGTTTTCAAACCTGAGCTGTGAAATAAGCCATAGGAATAGGAACAACTTGGTAACTCACCATGATCCTTAAAGTACTTGCACTTTCAAACCCCAGGAATTTATTTTTTCCATTTTTAAAATTGTGCTAAAATACACATAATATAAAGTTTATTATCATAACTATTTTTAGGTATACAGTTAAGTGGTATTAAATACTTTCATAATGTTGTGCAACCATAACCACCATGTAACTCCATAAGTCTTTCATCTTGTAAAACTGAAACTCCATACCCATTAAACAATACCTCCCCATACCTCTCTCACCCCAAGTCCCTGGCAACCACCATTCTACTTCCTGATCTCTCTGATTTTGACTACACTATGCTAAGTACCTCATATAAATGGAATCATAAAGTATTTGTCTTTTTTTGTTACTGGCTTATTTCACTTAGCATAATGTCCTCAAGGTTCATCCACGTAGGATATGTAGATTTTTCTTTCCTTTAAAGGTTGAACAATATTCCATTGTACATTTATACCACATTTTGCTTTGCTTACCCATTCATCTGTTAATGGATACTTGGGTTGCTTCCATGTTTTAGCTATTGTGAATAATGCTGCTATGAACATGAGTATACATATATCACTTTGAGACCCTGCTTTCAATACTTTTGGGCATATACTCCAAAGAGGAATTGCTGGATCATATGGAAATTCCATTTTTAAATTTTTGAGGAAATGCCATACTGTTTTCCACAGAGGCTGCGTCATTTTATATTACCAATAGTGTGCAAGAGTTCTAATTTCCCCACATTCTCACCAACACCTATTTTCTGTTTTTATTTTATTTTTTAATAGTAGCCATCCTAATGGGTGTGAGGTGGCATCTCATTTTAGTTTTGATTTGAACTTCCCTAAATATTAGTGACGTTGAACATCTTTTTGTGTGCTTATTGTCCATTTATTTATTTTCTCTAGAGAAATATCTACTTAAGTCTTTGCTCATTTTTAAATCAGGTTGTTTATTTTCATGTTGCTAAATTTAGGAGCTTTCTATATATTCTGAATATTAATCCCTTATCAGATAAGTGATTTATAAATATTTTCTTCCATTCTGTGGGTTACCTTTTTACTCTTGATATCATCTAGTGATGCACAAAGAGTTAAAAACTTTACAAAGTCTGATTTGTCTATTTTTTCCTTGGCTGCTTGTGCCTTTCAAGTCATATTCAAGAAATCATTGTCAAATCCAATGTCATGAAGTTTTTGTCCTATTTTTTTTCCTAAGGATTTTATAGTTTTAGCACTTATAATATGTCTTTGATCCACTTTGGGTTAATTTTTGTATATGGTCTTAGCTAAGGATCTAATTCATTTTTTTGCATGTAGATATCTAGTTTTCCCAAGATCATTTGTTGAAAAGACTGTCCTTTCCTCATTGAATGATGTTGGTTACCCTGTCAAAAATCATTTGGCCATATATGCAAGGTTTTATTTCTGGGCTCCCTTCTATCCATTGTTGTATATGTCTGTTTTTATGCCAGTACCACATTGTTTTGATTACTGTAGCTTGGTAGTAAGTTTTAAAATTAGGAAGTGTGGGTCCTTCAGTTTCGTTATTCCTTTTCAAGATTGTTCTTGTATTCTTGGTCCCCTAAGATTCCAAATGAATTTTAGGATGAGTTTTTCTCTTTTTGCAAAAGAATATCTTTGGGATTTTGATAGGGATTACATTGAATCTGTATCTTGCTTCGGGTCATATTGACATTTGAACAATATAAAGTCTTTCAAAGTATGAACATGGGATATGTTTCCATTTATTTATGTCCTTTAAAATTTCTTTCAGCAATGTTTTGTCATTGTACAACCCTTTTACCTCCTTGGTTTAGGCAATTCCTAAGTATTTTGTCCTTTTTGATGCTACTGTGAATAGAATTGTTTTTGTAATTTCTTTTTCAGATTGTTTATCCTTCATGTATAGAAATGCAACTGATTTTTATGAGTTGACTTTGCTCCTGCTACTTTATTGAATTAAGTTATTAGTTCTAGCAGGGTTTTTTTTGTGGTGTGTGAAAGCTTTAGAGCTTTCTACATGTAAGATCACGTTATCTGCAAATGGAGATAATTTTACTTCTTCCTTTCTGGTTTGGATGCCTTTTATTTCTTTTTCTTCCTAATTGTTCTGGCTAGAACTTTCAGTACTATGTTGAATAAAAGTGGTGAAAGCAGGCATCTTTGCCTTGTTCTTGATTTTAGAGGAAATGCTTTCAGTGTTTTACCATTGAGTATGATGTTTACTGTGGATTTTTCATATGTGGCTTTTATTGTGATGAGGTAGTTTTCATGTATTCCTATGTTTTGAGTGTTTTTTATCATGAAAGGGTGCTGAATTTTGTCAGATGCTTTGGCTGCATCAGTTGAGATGCTCATGTGATTTCCCCCCCCTGCATTCTGTTGATGTGGTGTATTACATTAATCAGTTTATGTATGTTGAATCATCCTTGTATTCCAGGAACAAATCTCATTTGGTCATGGTGTATAATCCTTTAACATGCTGATGAATTCGGTTGCTGGTATTTTGTGGAGGATTTTTGCATCATTGTTGGTAAGAGATATTGGTGTGTAGTTTTCTTTTCTTGTAGTGTCTTTGTCTGGCTTTGGTATCAGGGTAATGCTGGCTTCATAGAATGAGTTAAAAAGTGTCCACTTGTCTTAAAGTTTTTGGAAAAGTTTGAGAGAGATTGATGTTAGTTCTTTAAACATTTGGCAGAATTCATCAGTGAAGACATCAGGTCCAGGGCTTTTCTTTTCTGGGAGAATTTTGATTACTAATTTAAAATCCTTATTAGGAATAGGTCTATTAAGGTTTTCTGTTTCTTCATGATTTAGTCTTCATAGGTTTTATGTTTCTAGGAGTTCATCCATTTCATCTAGGTTATCCAATTTGTTGGTGTATAATTGATCATAGTATTCTTGTACAATCTTTTTTATTTCTGTAGAATTGGTAGTAATCTTCCCACTTTCATTTCTGATTTTAGCAATTTGAATATCTCCTCTTTTTTTTCCTTAGTCCATTTGGTAAAGTTTTGTCAATTGTGTTGATCTTTTCAAAGAACCAGTTTTGGTTTCATTGTTTTTCTCTATTATTTTTCTGTTCTCTGTTTTGTTGATCTCTGCTCTAGTCTCTATTATTTCCTTCCTTCTGCTAGCTTTGGGTTTAGTTTGTTCTTTTATTAGTTCTTTAAGTTGTAAATTGCAGTTGCTGATTTGAGATCTCTTTTGTTTTTTAATGTAAGCATTTATAACTATAAATTTCCCCTTAGTACTGCTTTTGCTGTGTCACATAAATTTTGGTATGTTGTGTTTTCATTTTCATTCATCTGTAAGATTTTCTAAGTTCCTTGTGATTTTTTCTTTGATTCACGTGTTATTTAAGAGTGTGCTATTTGGTTTCCAAAGATTTACAAATTTACTAGTTTTACTTCTGTTATTGATTTCAAACTTCATCTTGTTGTGGTCAGAGAAGATACTTTGTTTGACATCTATCTTTTAAAATCTATTAAGGCTTAATTTGTGGCCTAACATATGGTCTATCCTGGCAAATGCCCCATGTACACTTGAGAAGAATGTGTATGCTGTTGTTTTCAGTAGAATGTTCTGTATATATCTATTACATTTAGTTGGTTAACTGTGTTGTTTAAGTCCTCTATTTCCTTACTTACCTTCTGTCTGGTTGTTCTATTCATTATTGAGAATGGGATATTGAAATATACAACTGTTATTATAAAACTATTTCTCCCTTCAGTTCTGTCAGTTTTGCTTCCTATATTTTTATGGTCATTAGGTGCATACCTGTTTACAATTATTATATCTTCTTGCTTTGTTGAACCTTTTATTAATATATAATGCACTGTTTTGTCTCTTGTAACTTTAAAAACAATTTAAAGTCTATTTTGTCTGATATTAGTATAGCCACCTCTGTTCTCTTTTGGTTACTATTTGCATGAAACATCTTTTTCCATCTGTTCACTTTCAGTCTCTTTGTGGCTTTGGATCTAACATGAGTCTCTTGTAGGCAGCATATAGTTGGATCGTATTTTTAAATCCATTCTGCCAACCTCTGTCTTTTTGTTAGAGAGTTTAATCTATTTACATTTAAGTAATTACTGATAAGGATGTACTTACTTCTGTCATTTTAGTATTTATTCTAAATATGCCTTATAGCTTTTTTGTCCCTCATTTCCTGCATTACTGTCTTTTGTGTTTAGTTGACTTTTTATAGTGAGACTATTTTTTAATACAAATGAATTTATTTACAAAATAGAAACAGACTCACAGACGTAGAAAACAAACTTATGGTTACCAAAGGGGAAGGAGGAAGGGGAGGATAAATTAGTAGTATGGGATTAACACATACACACTACTATATATAAAACAGGTAAAAACAAGGATTTACTGTATAACACAGGGAACCATATTCAATATCTTGAAATAACCTATAATGGAAAAGACTGAAAAAAATATAACTGAATCACTGGGCTGTACACCTGAAACCAACACAATATTGTAGATCAACTACACCTCAAAAAATAGTTTGGGTTCCAATTCTTGTTTCATTCTTTGCTAAATGTATGTGATTATCATTTAAACTTTCTAAGCTGCAGTTTTAAAAAAAATCTGTGAAGTGAGGATGAAACACCACTAATTTCAAAAAATAGTTTTGATGGGGACTTCTCTGGTGGTCCAGTGGTTAAGACTCCACACTTCCAGTGCAGGGGGTGTGGGTTTGATCCCTGGTTGGGGAACTAAGATCCCATATACCATGCAGTATGGCCAAAGAATTTTTAAAAATACATAAAAAATAGCTTTGATGATTTAATAAAATTATATAGGTAAGGTGATAGCTTCTGACACAATATAATTAATAACCTTAGTAAAGGTATAATCATTATTATTTGATCAATACTATCATGATAGAAGTATAATCCCAGTGAAGAACAAATGGCTTAAAAAATATCCCTAGATAGATTTTTACATTCTTATATGGATCCACAGTATATAGTGAGATATTTAAGTGTCTTCCTCATTTGCTTTTGTGTATATTCTATAGGTATTTTCTTTGTGATTATCCTGGTAATAACATTTAACATCCTAAAATTATAACAATATAATTTGAATTTATACTGGCTTAACTTCAGTAACATGCAAAATCTCGACTCCTTTAACATCTCTGTCTCCATCCCTTTCAGTTGTTGATATCACAAAATCACGTTGTTATACATTGCCCCAAAATATAAACCAATAATTATTTTAAGTGTATTAGTTTCTTAAATTATCTAAAAAACAAAGTGTGTAGTTACAAACTAATATTTACAATTATACTAGCTTTTGGACTAATTGTTTTTTAAAAAATGTAATACTCTTGTAAGTCATATTTAGAAAAGTGGGGTTCTAAATGATTGTTACAATAATATTAACTTTTATAATTGTCCATCTGTTTACCTTTATTAACATATTTATTTCTTTATATGGCTTTGTCTACTGTCCTTTCATTTAACCTTGCAATATTCCCTTGAGCATTTCTTTCAGGGCAAGTCTAGTAGTCACAACATCCCTCAGCTTTGTTTATCTGGGGATGTCTTAGTTTCTCCTTTACTTTTAAACGACAGTTTTCTGGATATAGGATTTTTTTTTTTCGTTATGCGGGCCTCTCACTGTTGTGGCCTCTCCCATTGCGGAGCACAGGCTCCAGACACGCAGGCTCTGGACGCACAGGCTCAGCAGCCATGGCTCACAGGCCCAGCCACTCCACGGCATGTGGGATCTTCCCGAACCGGGGCATGAACCCGTGTCCCCTGCACCGGCAGGCGGACTCCCAACCACTGCGCCACCAGGGAAGCCCTGGATATAGGATTTTTAATTGACAGGTTTTTTTTTTTTTTTCTTTTTTGGAGCTCTCTGGCCTTCAAAGTTTCTGAGAGAAATCTGTTGATAATCTTATTGAGGCTGTCTTGCATAGGAAGTGTCACTTCTCTCTTGCTGATTTCAGGAGTCTTTCTTTGTCTTTGTCTTTTAAATGTTTTATTCTAAAGTGTCTCTGTGTGGGTCTCTTAGAGTTCACCTTCCTTGTAGTTTGTTGAGTTTTTTTGATGTTTATATTAATGTCTCATCAAATTTAGGACGTTTTCAGCCATTATTTCTTCAAATATTCTCTCTGACCCCTGCTGTCTCTCTTCACCTTCTGGGCTTCTCACAATGCATATGTTTGTTCATTTGATGGTGTCCCACAAGCTTCTTAGGCTCTGTTAATTTTTTAAAATCTTTTTTCTTTCTATTCCTCAGACTTAATCATTTCCATTGTCCAGTCTTTAAGTTCATTGATTCTTTCTTCCACATGCTCAAATATGTTTTTGAGTCCCTCTAGTGAATTTTTAATTTCAGTTACTGTACTTTTTAGGTCCAGAATTACTTTTTGGTTTCTTTTTTATGTTTTCTATATCTTTATTGATATTTCTATTTTGTTGATACACCATTTCTTGACTTCCTCTACATATTCCTTTAGGTCTCTGATTTTTCTTTAAGCAGTTGTTTTAAAGTCTTTGTTAGTAGATCAGGTCTTTTTCAGGGACTGTTTCTGTTGATTTATTAAATTTCCCTTTGAATGGACCATACTTTCCCATTTTTTGTATACCTTGTGATTTTTTTTGTGTGTGTTGAAAACTAAACATTTAAATCTAATAATGTGGTTACTCTGGAGATCAGATTCTCCTTCCCTAGAGTTTGCTTTTCTGCTGTAGTTTTTGTTTATTGTTTTTGATTTTTAAATTGTTGTACACTGTCTTTGTGCCAAGGATAATCCTGAGGTGTAAACTTAGAGTCTTCTCAGGTTTTTTCTGAGCCTGCACATTTCCCTGGGTGTGCATGGTCCTTTTCTAATTTTTCTATATATGCAGTTGCTTTTGAATATCCTAGTCTTTAATGTCTGGCTCCCAAAAGGGGAAAAAGAAAAAAAATGAAGAGAAGAAATAAAAGAGCACTAGCCCTTTAAATCTTCTGGAAGTCACTTCAGCCAGTGGGGAGGGACTAGTCACAAAGAGGGGAAGTACAAAAATGGCTGCCCATTTCTTTGTCTACATCTCAATGATTATAAGCAGCTATCAGAGACCAGAGCACAGATCCCTGATATTTCAAGGAGAGGGTTTTTATTGCCCACCCTGACTTGTGCAAACTGTGTGCAGAGAAACACATGCACAGTTGCCTGACACGGGGCTAAGGGTGCAGGATGGATAGTTGCGACTGTTTGAAAAGCTGAAATTGACCAAAATTAACCACAATTTACCATCCAAACCTTCCCCTGGAAGTTGCAATCCTCAATAGACTCCAAAGTTCCAAAATGGTTATATCAGACAGATTCTGTCAGTGCAATTATTGTCTAGGTCAGGAGACAGGTTCCTGGTGCTTCCTACTCCACCATCTTCTTAGAATCCTTTTCCAAGCCTCAAGATTTTGCACTTGGAAAAAATCATATGTTGTATCAATAAGAGGGTAAAACAAGCAAGATAGAAAATTATATTTGCAGTACAAGCACATCTATGTTAAACAACTGCAATAGAAGCTCAGTACAGAAAAAAAATGGAAAGAAAATAACCCAAATGTAAATGCAGTAGTCATCTTTGGTTGGTGGTCTTAAGAAAAATTTCTTTTTATTCTACTTTTCTGTATTTCCATATTTTCTCTGTTGAAAATGAAAATAGAATGAATTTACATGGTAAATAAAGTACATAAATTCTGTGCTATAAAACTGTTCCTGGGGTATGTGGCTCATTTAAAGCATGTGCAATAGGCTTCCTGTGCTGAGAAAGCCACACTGTCATTAACTTGGCTGGCACAGAGTAGGTGCTCAATAAATATTTGTTGACTGAATTATTTTGTGTGTGTGTGTGTGTGTGTGTGTGTATGTATAACTTGGCTCACAAATAATGAAACGCCTAGTACAGGTGAAGAGTTTTTAATGGAGTGTTACTGAAAATGAAAAGCCTGGATTCTCCACTCTTGGCCCAGCATCAGTTGTTACTGGCCTCAGTGCATCCTTACAGAAGGAAAGTATACACTGGGGAGAGATGGTTGCCTCTTTTAGTAAGCAGCAAGAACCCTGTGTACTGTCACTTTGTCCTCCTGATACCCAGGAATAGCCCTGGCTAGAGAAGTTCCTGTCATTATGGACTTTCCAGGATGGGAACTGGGAAAAAAATTGCCAGACAAATTTACCTTCTAAAAATCTCACCAGACAAGTTAAATGATTGAAAAAGGTCATCTGGCAATGTCTTGGCTGGGCCAAGAAAATAACTCAACATCTTATATTCCTTTTAATAGAGATTAGCAATTTTGGTGTGTTCTTTTACTTTGTTTTTTGGAGGATGGGAGTGGGAAGTGTTTTTAGGAGGAAGGAAAGAGTCATGGCCATTTGTTCACTTAATTTGGAAAGTCTGAAAAATTGGGATGGTAAAACGTTAAAAGAGAAGTAGCTGAATTATCTATCTTGAGACATCTAACTGGTACCTATAATGGAAATGGGAAACAGAAACCAAGCGTAATTGCTGGGCTTGCAGAGGGTGCAATTTTCCAATATTAGTAAGGTACTGGATTTTCTGAGTTACTGTACTTATTTGGTGCTGTGACTTTAAAAGGCTTTAGTAAGTTTCAGAGCAAAGACTGTTTCATAAAGTTTTAATCATTTCTCATCTACCCTAATATCTTTTCTGATGACCAGGCCAGTATCCTTTTAAAAGAGTTAGAGAAGGGAAAATATTGAAAACACATTCTCAAGAAGGCCTCATCTCAGTCTTGCCAACATCTGAGTCCCTTCTTGATGTGAAATGTGGTTCAAAAAATATCAGCAAACACGTGTGTCTCATGTCTATAACGTATGTTCCTTGAGAGCAAGCAACTTGCCCGTCTTATTCCCTGCGTCCCAACACCTAGAACGGTGCCAGCACACAGGGGATTCCCAGTGCTTGTTTGTTGACTGAATATCATTTGTTCTCTGCCATACTCATGGTTCTGAGAATCTAAGAGCTGAAGCCCACGTCCCCACCATAATAAGGAAAGCAGATGGTGACTGTCATTGTTTCCTAAAACCAGCAATCTGGCCTCCAGGTGACATGCTTTATTGTGATGGGATGTGACAAAGATGGAGTCTGAGTGGGCCAGGTCAGTAGCAAGAGAGTATGGAGGCCATTGGCTTTGTCTGAGGAGATCCCCAAAGTGGCATTTGGGATGGGTATCAGGGTGTTAATGAGTAGTCTCTTATAGCTGTGGCAGGGAAGTATCAGAGATTCTCATTCCACTGGCAACAACAAGTTAGAAACCAGAGCAGCCAGTTAGATATGGAAGACAAGAACTGGAAATCAGAAATTTGGTGGTTCAGATGAATTTCAGTGACTGTTTTTAATGGAATAGTCCTGTGCATTCTGGATGCCAGTGTGGGGAAAATTTACTGGCACCACGTGGCTTCTGTGCCCATGCTAGCCAGAATGAGCATCTGTGTTACTCTTCAGGATGGAATAGTCCTCCTCTCCTTTCCATTTGCAGACTTTCCAGGCATATAGAACTTAATGCATGGGGAAAAGAAATACTTCTCTACCTTGGGGAGAATAGACTTCCGGTAGAAAATTCTATTCCTCATCCACACCTGAGATTCAGACCTTTCAGAATTATCTGAACACTAGCCTTTGGAAGGAGTTCACTCTACTCTTGCCTTTGGTAACAAGGACCTTTAGAGATCTTGTTTACAGGAAAGATAAGGAAGTGTTCCCCTGCCCTAAAGCCTTAATCCTTGTCCAAGTCCTTGTGCTGACTTCTTCCAGTAACTCTTGTTGGACAAAATATGGTGCCTGGCAAAGAACTCCTGGAAACCAAAGCATCCTTAAAGTTTGCCAAAACTAATGTGTGAGATTCAGGGACCCTGGAGTGGTTCAAAACAGATAGATGCTTGGTACCTTGGGTGCCTTCAGACCACATGGAAGCAGAGCCATAAGCAGAGTGCTGTCTTAGGCACCCCGAGCCAGTGAGCTAGTGCTCCTACATGCATGGCCGTAAGTGGGGCTCTAGGCATGCGTCCTCCTATTTGAAGATTTACCTGTCCCACTCTTGTGCTTAGGCTCAAGAACTCCCTCCTACCACTATGGTTGCTCAAGATGTGTTCTCGTGGGTATACTGCAAAGCCAGCAAGGCCCTTAACTCTCACTTCAAGGGCACTTTTTATTTCAGTTGATCTGTTGGCCCAATTGTCAGTTTGGGAACCATGGCTGGGCTGACTGTACTAGCATCATCTGGGAAGATTTTAACAATTGCATATTCCTGGATTCTTCCTCAGAGGTTATAATTCTGTACGTATAAGGTGGAAGCCCTGGAATGAGTATTTTTAGAAAAGACTGATGTGAAACCAGTTTGGAACCAAGTGGTCTATTGCCCCTCCTTTGGCTCATGGGTATTTGCCTGGGGAAAGTTAGAGTCAGGTGCTTTCAGCTCTGTTACCTTGTTAGTGAGGCACTGGGAACCTCAAAGTCCTACTATCAAAATTTGATAAGAGCTTTAAGTGGGCCAAAGTCATCCTTAGGCAATCTCAATTTATCCTACCCCCCAACTCTGCCCCGACACTATCCTCTTCCTGTTCAGCTTTTCAAGAGAAGCTCCAAGGAGATGCCCTCTCAATCCCATCTAACTGTTCTCAAGAAGAGAGATCAGTTTTGTTGAGAAAGACAGTTTTTGATTCCTATATTCCTCCCATCAGAATCTCCCTTTCCTGCCCTATCCTTCTTCTCAGGATCTTGGCCCTGTTTTACTTCCTTCTTGTGACTTTGGTCCATGCCAGTATTCCCTTTGACAGGCAAAGTGTTGGGGAATGTGAGTCTAAAATTTTAAAGCCATGGCTTTCACAATAAGAAATGGATTTTATATTGTGATTCATTACAAACATACATACCTAAAAAAAAGTCACATGCAGCATTGTGAACTCTTACTACATGTGATACACTCCATTCTCTAATCTATACTATTCTGTTTAATTTTAAAAAGTAGACTGCTTAGATCTACAGAATTATTTTTATGGTCCACTAAGGGGGCTCAACCCATTTTTGAAAAACACTGCTATAAGGATTCTCAGACTGACCTATATGTTAAATATGAGTGTGGAGAGAATGAACAACAGAGAATTCAAGCTATTAACAGATTGTCAGCCTAGTTATTTGCTCTTAAAGACATGGGTCAATTGTGTGGATTCAATATGTAGTAGTTATAGCTTATAGGTAATACCTGATGCAGCATATCTGGAAATTGCTGGCATGCTAGCCTTGGCTAGGATCTATGGCTGAATATTCTGAGTGGGATCTGTTATTGAAAAGACTGTAAAGGAAAAAGCATATGCCAGCCTGTGGGGCACGAGCCATCAAAGCACTTAATTTTCAACAAGAAGAGACTGAAGAATCTTTGTTAAGAATCTATATTGATTTCAAAAGGCATTCCAGTGGACTATATTCTTATATGGCAGATTCCTTTTAAAAACAGTTTGAATGTAACTAACAATAAAGGCTAATGTTTAAGATCACAGACTCAGGAGTCAGATAAACCCTGATTTGGTTCCCAGCTCTGCAACTTAGTAGCTGTGTGCCCTTGGGTAAGTTACTTAACCTCTCTGAGTTGCAGTAAAATGGGGAGAAAAGTAGAATTTACCTACCAATAGGGATATTATGAGGATCAAATGAAGAAGCATAAAGTGTTAGGGAGGGTGCATTACACAGCAACAATCATAGCCTGACAGTAATTACTTGCATCATGTCAAATGCCAGATGTAGGTTCAGACAGTGGATTTGTTTTTACCTCAGTTAGAATGTGTGGACCTCAGCTTGAGAATGTGCAGACAGGGATTTTATCTAAGCTGTCAGTATTGTGCCACAGTATTCACGGGCTACTGGTTAGACAGAACAAAGAATGACCAGCAAGACGGGTCAGGTTTCTCCGTGCTCAGTCTGTCAATCCTGGGCTCAAAGACATGGTGCAGCCTTGCTAAGTTTCTGGTGAAGCCTCTCCAGCCAGGTCCTCAACTAAGACCTATTTATATTACAGTCACCTATTTATATCATAGGAGTTAAACTCTGCTCTCCCTTTCTTGGAGCTGAATCAAGCTGTACTGAGGTGAGATCTAAGTTATGCAAAGCCTTGAGGGCAGACTGGCTTGCTTCAGTGTCTCCACATTAATTAACGAATGAGGACGTTTCCTCCATGGGAACTTGAGCAGAATTCTACTCAACAAACATTTTGAGGGCACCAATAATAATTATTATAGTAATCATATTAGCTAACACATCTATAGCGTTTAGTATGTGTTCTAGAAATCTTTACATATATTATTTATTTATCATAGCAACCCACAGGATAGGTACTATTATTATCTCCATTTTGAAGATGAGGAAACCAAGGCACAGAGAAGTAAAGTAATTTTCCCAAGGTCACACAGCAAGTAAACTAAAGCACAGAGCCAGATTCTGTGAGAGCATAAAGCAGTGGCATGTGGACCCATGCTTTTCACTTTTTCTTGTGAAGGTTGTGGTGGGTAGATGGTGGGGAGTAGCATCTCTGAAATACTCATCAGAGTCATAAAAAATAGGAAGTGGTGATTCTTTGGCCTTTGCCATTGCAGGATAATCGTGCAACAGACTCTGAGCACACCACACTAGCAAGCAAGTGTTCCAAAGAAATAGCACCCCTTGACTTAGATATGTCCGGAGAAGGAGAAATGTTAGACAGGAGGTGATGTGGTTCAAGGTTAGTGGGCTATGAGGACCCTTGGGGATTCTTGTAGGTGTTTGCTGAGTAATTGTAGAGTGGGCTGACTCAGATAAACATCATGAACACGGGAGTGCCTCTTACGGCCTCTTCATTCCTTGCACTTTTCTCTTTATTGTTGGTCAACCTGTTATTTAGTACCTAGTAGGGTTCAAGCTTCTCTAGAGAAAATCCAAATACCTTGCTTTGACTCTAGGAGTTTTCCTTTTCCAAGCTCTGCGTCAAGAAGCCTCAGCATGTGAGATGAAATACAGTGAGTTGATCTGTAAAATTGACTTCATTGCTTAATTCCCCCAAATTTATAGCACATCAGCCTTAAAGCACAGAAAGTTTAAAAAAAATTTTTTTTTCTGAAGCCTGGATTTGAAGATTTAGCCTTTGGAAGAGAAATACACAAGGAAGTGCCCATGGCCAGGGGCCCCTCTCCACCTCCTCCTGGCCACAGGGTAGGGTTTCCAGCTGACTGACAACCTTTGAGGCCTCGCACTGAACACTGCTGCTCACTAACTCTTGTTGGAGAGAAGCCAGCTAGGGGAAGAGGGGGTGTGTGTGGAGAGAAGCCTTCTCCCCGCCCAGTCCTGCTGTCTACACCTCCCTCCCTCGACCATGCCTGTAACTGGGCTTCCTCAGTTCCCAGCTTGGCTTGGCAGTACTGCTCTGAGCACCAGTCTCCAAGAAGTCTCTCTGCTCCCCCCCAGCTCCTGGGGCACCCTAGAGGGCAGTGCTGGGTAACTCTCAGGTACACAGACCAGCCCTGGGGAGAAGGCCGCTCCATGGTTTCTGGGCAGGCAGACCTGAAATGAGTTGGCAGGCCTTAATCCAGTCCTGAGGGACAGGTACCCACATCAGGAAACCACCATCCGAACTGGCCCCTTTTTTGGCAGCCTGAACTGAGAGGCTGAGAAGGGAAAAGGAGAATGTAGAATTCCACCCTACCTTAAGGCAGGCATGTGGTTGGTGGGGAGTGGAGGTCGGCAGGCCTGAAGGACCAGGTGGGGACGGGGACAGGCAGGGGTCACTGTGTAGCACACGAGCTGTCTGCTGGGCAAGCTCTGTCTTTGTAGACGCTCATGCTGTACCTCTTTCTACCCTCATGAGGGGCGCCCAAATGTGACAGAGAATGGATGAAGGAAAATATTTTCTTTCTCCAGCAGTAATTGCCTTCCATGACACTGGTTAGGACCTCCTTCTCTCCCTCTCTCCACCTCTCCCTCTGGCTCTTGCCAGGAAGGAAAATCCTACGTGCACACCTGGAACCATAGACCAGACGAAAACACTGAAGCCAGTCACCCGACTGTGCACACGTTCTCCAGCTTCCCGGGGTGTCCACACTAAACATCTCTCCTGGACGTACCTACGACTGCGTGTGGGAGAGCGGCCCTTCCTCATCCCCAGCCCCCTCCACATCCCGCAGGGCCTTCTTCTCGTCTTCTTGCTCTGCCCTTGGTTCCCCCACCCCGTCACCACCCATCCTGTTAATGCAGCAGGATTGTGAAAGGGTGGAGGGTTTCTGAAAATAAGTCTGAATCCAAAGTGACGAAGGGGGAAGAGAAGCTTTCTGAATATTGGATTAAGACTGGCTCCAAGAATATTGATATTCCCATAAGAAGGCCGTTAGCTTGCCCACTACTTTAGATCCCCATGAATATTTCATTGGTTGATTTAAGCTCTGAGATTTTTAAAACACACAGACACAGACACAGACAAAGCACCTTTTCAGCACCAGGGCCATCATACCCTCCTCCTGTGCCTGGGGCTCAGACACAGCGCTGGGGTGATGCCATGCGGCAGCTTTGAGACAGAGTTGTCCATCCACCTCACAGGGATCTAAATTTGTATCTAACTAGGGACATCTAGTGTGGCCAGGGAAAGGTGTCCAGAAGACAAACAGTGGTTTAACACACATTTGTGACTCACTGAGGAAGCCGATTTCCCTAGCTACCCATTGCTGAGGGGGACCAGTTGTCAGATTAGTTTATTGTCTGCAACTGAGTTAATAAAGGGGGCAAATCAGTTTTAATTATAACATTTGGATTTAAAGGAAAAATTGAGGCTATGCTTTATATTGCTCTGACCCTGGACAAGAATGGATATTCTTAAAAGGATAGATCTCTACATATTTCCAATTAGTTTCAAAATAAAGAGTTTTTACTAGTTCCCTTGGTCACATTGCCTCACCACATTGATGCTCTGACATTCTCTTTTCTTCACTATATCACATTCCCATGCCATAGGGGGAAAAGAGAACAGCCATTCAACACAATCTAGGAAAATCTTTCAGTCATACTGAAACCTATTAGTCTGAATCCTTTTCTCCACTAAACTGATTAATGGCAGTCATAACAAATGCTGCTGCTTTCCTTAGCAGAGTCTGGTATAGGGGAAAGAACTGTTAGAGTTAGAAGACCTGGTGTATATAGAGTCATCTTGGCCACAGAGACTTTGGGCAAGTCACTTTTCTCATCAACTGTTTTCGATTCTACAGTCACTAATTAAACATCAATATTGTGCTCATGACTTTTTCGGTTGTAAGTGAAGAAAACTAAAATCCAATGGTCATGAACAAAAAAAAGGAGTTTATCATCTCATGTAACTGAAAAGGCCAGGGGTGGCTTCAGGCTAACTAGATCCAAGAGCTCCCACAAATGTCATTGGAATTTGGTTTTTCTTGGCTCTGCTTTCTCTGTGTTGGCTTCATTTTTCAGTCAGGCTCTACACTTTGGGTGGCAAGATGACTACCAGCATCTTTGATCTTAGAGCCTTTCTTCTCAGCTTCATGTCCAGTGGGAAAAGGATTCCTATTTCTTGGATGCTCTAGTCTTGGAATGTCTTGGGTGTCAATCTCATTGAAGCAGTTTGGGTTATATGCTCATCTCTGAACCAATCATAGTAACGAATAGATGCAGCACTCTGGCCAGGCTTAGATCACATGCCCAGCTCTGGGGTCAAGCCTACTCAAACCATATGTAATGAGAGAAGACGATGAATGGCTTCCCAGCAAAAATCAGGGCACTGATACCATGAATTGGGGAGTCGGGGAGGGGTGCTGGGCAGGTAACACTGGTCTATGCTGTTTTCAAGGTTACCAAATGTCCTCCACATTCCTGAATCCCGAAGTTAATTCTCCATCCTTCTCTTACATGAAATCAGAACTATTTGACACACTGGATTACTCCTGCCTTCTTGAAATGTTTTCTTACCTTGGATTCCAGGCCACACCCACCTCCACCTGTCTGTGTTCTCCACTGACTGCTCCTTTGCTGGGTCTTTTCCTCTCCCTGACTATATCAGTCAGGACCCAATCAGAAATTACACCAGTGATTTGAACAGAAAAAATATAACACAAAGAATTGTTTTATACTAGTGTATTGTTTGATACACTGGAAAAATTGGCTAAGAGAGGGGTAAAAGAGGACTCTTGAGGGATAGAGAAAGAGCAGATTCAGAAATCCACCCCCAACTGAGATTCAGAGCTCTTTCAGCCTGGTGTGGCCACTCCAGAGAACACAAAGCCTGGCAGTGGTAAAGAAATGGGCCAGACGCCATGGGCAGAAGCTATAGGGTGTGAGCTGCAGCTGGTCCATGAGGACTGCTGAGGGGAGGGCTTCCAGACCTCCGAACCCAGTCTTCATTCAGTAAATGGCACAAAATCCAAACCTACCTCTCAGCAAATGGCAACTCTGCCTTGTAGTTGCTCAGACTAAGACACTGGAGTCAACTTCTCTTTCTCTCACACTACGTATTTAATTTCTTAGCAAATCCTGTTGGGCCTACATACAGAATGTATCCAGAATTAGACCACCTCCACTGCTACCTGTTCCACATCAAGGTTATCTCTCACCTGGATAATTACAGTACCTCCTAATTGGATCCCTTGCTTTAGCCCTCTCTCTGCCACCACAATTTCAGTCCAACAGAGCAGCTAGAGTAACTGTCAAAAATTAAGATATATTATACCAGTCTTCTGTTCAAAACCCTTCAATGGTTTCCATCACACTCAGAATAAAAGCCCAAAGTCCTTGTAAGGGCTTACAACGTTCTAAATGATGTGTCTCCCCATTACCTCTCGGATCTCATATCTTTCCTTCTGTCTCACTGCACTCCAGCCATGCTGACCTCCTTGCTATTCCTCAGACTCTCCAGACATATATTTTTCAGACCTTTGCACTTGCTTGTCCTTGTGTCTAGAAGCCACATGCGTCACTCTCCTACCTCCTTCAGTTCTTTGCCTATATGTCACCTTCTCAGGGAAGTATTTTCTTATAATTCTATTTGGACTATTTTTAAACAATTTTTAACAACCATAGCACTTACTATGCTGACATCTAAATATGTATATTGTCTATTGTCTATCTCTCCCCACTGTAATACATAAATACAGGCTCCATGAGAGCAGAGATTTTTGTCTCATTTGCTCATTGATATAATCGCAATGCCTAACATACAGTAGGTGTTCAAGAAATGCTTTTTTAAAATGAGAGAATGCATGTGTACTCTGGTAATATGTGTGAGAGTCTGTGCTGGGGCCTGGTATGTCACAGAGATATAATTAACATATAGTCCTTGCCCTCAAGGAACATACAATCTAGTAGGAATACTCTGACAGGTACAGACATATCTACAGTGCAAGGTAGAATATCAATATATACTACAAGAGAAGTTCTTATATCAAGTGCTATTGGGATTTAGAACTTAGAGAGATCATACTGAATTTAGGGAATCAGGAAAGACTTCATGAAGAAGGTGGCGTTTGAGCAGTGTCGTAATTCTCCTAGATGGAGACTTTCAAATGGAGGGATGATCACAAGCAAAACCCTGGGAGTGAGAAAGCACAGAGTATGTTTTGAAACCAGTGAGCAATCCATTTGGGGTATTTCTATAGGTAGGGACGGCAGCAGTGGGAGATCAGAGTGGAAAGACACATTGGGACTAGATTATAGTTGGCCTTGCATGTCAGATAAGGAAAATGCACTCAGTTTAGGAGGCCTTTGAGAGCCTTTGAGGGTTTTTGAAGAAAGAGGCTCTGGACAGCTTGATCATGATTATGGGTAGAAAGAAAGGGACTTATATGCCATATAGAGGGGGAGGGTAGATTGAAGAAAGAAGAAATACTTGAAGTGGAACCAAGTCCACAGAAGGTGAAAGGGGGTGAGATCAAAGAACAGGAGGAAATGGCCTAAAGGGCTTACCCAGATCGTAGTGGGGGAGCGATCTGACAAATACCACCCTCCCCTGCTTCCCCCAAGGTAATCTGGTGTCAACTATTTAAAAACATGCCTGGGAAAATATGGATGTAGGTTATCACTAAGAATCAGCAAAATGAGCAGTTCTGAAAACACTCAGTGTTAACAGAGGCTGCGTTTCTGGTCAAGGCCATCTTGACCAAAGTTCCCCCTGTAGCCATTATCTAACCTGCATCCCTTTGAAGACATGCTCCAATGCCAGCAGTATTCAGAAAGCCTGCAACTGCCAAATCTCCATATCTGCCCCTGGGGCTACCGCATTAATGTGGAGTCTTCACTCCTGGAGTTGCTGATGACCAGCTACCATTCTCTGCTGCTGTTTATATCCACCCTGGCTACCGTGGCCAGGTAGTCACAATCTAACTGGGAAGCAAGTTGGTGAAGTTCCAAAGAAAAAGTTCTAAAGCATGACTGTAGTTTAGTTATGAGAAACTAAATACCCTGGAAGCTTTTATTGTTATTTTAAATTTTCAGTATTTTTCCAGTTCCTGTGACTTCAGTTTCTGGCAAAAACAGACTAGACATAAGGGAATGGGCAAGCCAAGTGGGTGGCCAGGGCTGGAGTGAGTATTCCCAGAAGAAACATGACCAGTTCCACACACTGACCGTCAGGCTGGTTAGGCTGGGGTGGTTCCTGGTAGTGACTCTAGCAAGAACTTACTGAGTGTGAGTATGTGCCAAGGCCTGTGCTGGGACCTGGTGTAGTTCCTGCTCCCAGAGGGGTTCTGAGTCAAGTAGGGGTCAGTTATGTGTGTACATAATACCAGAGAGACAATAAAGGGGACAGGAGGGGGTTAAAAAAAAGGTAGTGGGGTCAAGAATGGTAATATCCAGACTCCAGATTCCAAACCAAAATTCTGTTATTGAGGCCTCTTCTTACAGTCAATTCAAACAATGAAGTTGATGCGGGAATCCTATCTGGAATTTTAGGCAGGTGAACAGGAAAAATGGAGAGGGCTGCTTTTAAATCCTGTTTTAAGCGTAAGCAGCAAAAGTATATTTGGAGATATTAAAACCTCATGCTACTATTCTTTCCTTTCTGTGAGGTACTGTTCTTTCTCCAGATGTCCTATGTGGATAGAAAATAGGCCCAGGTCATCCTCATTTCCCAGAGTAACTAAACTTTTATAGGCATCTTATTTGTTATTTAAAATAAGAGAATGAATGGAAGAGTGGGTTGGGTCATAGGTTACTACTTCTTAGGGATGCTTTAGCTTTATCTTCTAATATATGAATCAAAATGTGGAGTATAATGAGGGTTGGAGATTTTATATCTATATATCTATATATGTGGATAAGATATAGAGATACATGTGTGGGTATAGATACATAGATATAAATATACACTCAGAAATACATATTTGTTTATATAATATATAAAATTGGAAATAAATGTAGAGGAAAAAAGTGGTTAAGACATGGGAAATAGGGTTAAAATATTTGGAAACAGGGTTATGGTGTAGAGGGTTTAAAGGAATGACTTTGAAATTAGATTTGAGTTATCAGTCTTGGCTCTGCACTAAGTAGGTGTGTGGCCTTGGGCCAGTACCTAATTCTCTGATGTTCAGTTTTTTCACCTGAATAATTGGGATGATAATACTATATACTTGATACATGATTGAGATGTAAAGTACTTAGCATGGTGCAAGGCCCATAGTAACTTGGTAAATATTACCAATTATTTCTACTCTTTTGAGGATGGAACATGGGTGCTCAAACAGGGTGTGACAGAAGCCCAGTGCAGCTTGTGTCTAGTTGGTAAATGGAGATAAAAAGTTCAGCTCTTCCAACCTCATCCTCCCTCCCTGTCCTTCCCTCACCTTCTACCACATCTGCTCTCCCTATCAAGATCCTGTGTACAGGGAGACCTCCAAGATGGTGGAGGGGTAAGGCGTGGAGATCACCTTCCTCCCCACAGATACATCAAAAATACATCTACATGTGGAAAAACTCCTACAGAACACCTACGGAATGCTGGCAGAAGACCTCAGACTTCCCAAAAGGCAAGAAACCCCCCACGTACCAGGGTAGGGCAGAAGAAAAAAGAAAAAACAGAGACAAAAGAATAGGGACGAGACCTGCACCAGTGGGAGGGAGCCGTGAAGGAGGAAAAGTTTCGACACACTAGGAAGCCTCTTCACTGGCATGAAACGCTAAGGCTGCTGCCGCAGCCACCAAGAAGCCTGTGTGCAAGCACAGGTCATTATCCACACCTCCCTTCCCGGGAGCCTGTGTAACCCGCCACTGCCAGGGTCCCGTGATCCAGGTACAACTTCCCCAAGAGAACACACGGCATGTCTCAGGCTGTTGCAACGTCACGCTGGTCTCTGCCGCTACAGGCTCACCCCACATTCCGTACCCCTTCCTCAACCTAGCCTGAGTGAGCCAGAGCCCCCTAATCAGCTGCTCCTTTAACCCCCTCCTGTCTGGGCAAAGAACAGATGCCAGAAGGCGACCTACTCACAGGGGCGGGGCCAAATCCAAAGCTGAACCCAGGAGCTGTGTGAACAAAGAGAAATGGAAATTTCTCTGGGAAGCCTCAGGAGCAGCAGATTAAATCTCCACAATCATCTTGATGTACGCTGCGTCTGTGGAATACCTGAATAGAAAATGAATCATCCCAAAATTGAGGTGGTGGACTTTGGGAGCAACTGTAGACTTGGGGTTTGGTTTCTACATCTAATTTGTTTCTGGTTTTATGTTTATCTTTGTTTAGTATTTAGAGCTTTTATTAATGGTAGATTTGTTTATTGATTTGGATGCTCTCTTCCTTTTTATATATATATATATATTTTTTTTCCTTTTTCTCTTTTTGTGAGTGTGTAGGTGTATGCTTCTTTGTGTGATTTTGTCTGTATAGGTTGCTTTTATCATTTGTCCTAGGGTTCTGTCTGTCTGTTCTATTTTTAAATTTGTTTTTAGTATAGTTTTTAGCGTGTGTTATCATTGGTGGATTTGCTTATTGGTTTGGTTGCTCTCTTATTCTTTTTTCTTAAAATTTTTTTTATTATAATAATATTTTTTTATTTTAATAATTTTATTTTATTTATTTATTTTTTCTTTCTTTCTTTTTTCTTCTCACTTTTCTTCTGAGCCATGTAGCTGAAAGGGTCTTGGTTCTCCGGCCGGTTGTCAGGCCTGAACCTCTGAGGTGGGAGAGTTGAGTTCAGGACAGTGGTCCACGGGAGACCTCCTGGCCCCACATAATATCAATCAGCGAGAGCTCTCCCAGAGATCTTTCACTCAATGCTAAGATCCAGCTCCACTCAACGACCAGCAAGATGCAATGTCTGACACCCCAAGCCAAATAAATAGCAAGACAGGAACACAACCCCACCATTAGCAGAGAGGCTGCCTAAAATCATAATAAGTTCACAGAAATCCCGAAACACACCACTGGACGTGGTCCTGCCCACCAGAAAGAAAAGATCCAGCCTCATTCACCAGAACACAGGCACCAGTTCCCTCTACCAGAAAGCCTACACAACCCACTGAACCAACCTTAGCCATTGGGGGCAGACACCAAAAACAACAGGAATTACGAACCTGCAGCCTGTGGAAAGGAGACCCCGAACACAGTAAGTTAAGCAAAATGAGAAGACAAAGAAATACACAGCAGATGAAAGAGCAAGGTAGAAACCCACCAAACTAAACAAATGAAGAGGAAATAGGCAGTCTACCTGAAAAAGAGTTCAGAGCAATGATAGTAGAGATGATCCAAAATCTGCGAAAAAGAATGGAGAAAATACAAAAAACGTTTAACAAGGACCCAGAAGAACTAAAGAGCAAACAATGATGAACAACACAATAAATGAAATTAAAAATTCTCTAGAAGGAATCAATAGCAGAATAACTGAGGCAGAAGGATGGATAAGTGACCTGGAAGATAAAATAATGGAAATAACTACCACAGAGGAGAATAAAGAGAAAAGAATGAAAAGAATTGAGGACAGTCTCAGAGACATCTGGGACAACATTAAATGCACCACCATTTGAATTATAGGGGTCCCAAAAGAAGAAGAGAAAAAGAAAGGGACTGAGAAAATATTTGAAGAGATTATAGTTGAAAACTTCCTTAATATGGGAAAGGAAATAGTCAGTCAAGTCCAGGAAGCACAGAGAGTCCCATACAGGATAAATTCAAGGAGAGACACGCCAAGACAAATATTAATCAAATGATCAAAAATTAAATACAAAGAAAAAATATTAAAAGCAGCAAGGGAAAAAAAAATAACACTCAAGGGAATCTCCATAAGGTTAACAGCTTATCTTTCAGCAGAAACTGTGCAAGCCAGAAGGGAGTTGCAGGACATATGTAAAGTGATGAAGGGGAAAATCCTACAACCAAAATTAGTCTACCCAGCAAGGATCTCATTCTGATTTGGTGGAGAAGTTAAAACATTTACAGACAAGCAAAAGCTAAGAGAATTCAGCACCACCAAACCAGCTTTACAACAAATGCTAAAGGAACTTCTCTACGCAGGAAACACAAGAGAAGGAAAAGACCTACAATAACAAACCCAAAACAATTAAGAAAATGGTAATAGGAACATACATATCAATAATTACCTTAAATGTAAATGGACTAAATGCTCCCACCAAAAGAATAGACTGGCTGAATGGATACAAAAAAAGACCTGTAGAAATGCTGTCTACAAGAGACTCACTTCAGACCTAGGGACACATACAGGCTGAAAGTGAGGGGATAGAAAAAGATATTCCATGCAAATGGAAATAAAAGAAAGCTGGAGTAGCAGTTCTCATATCAGACAAAATAGACTTTAAAATAAAGACTATTACAAGAGACAAAGAAGGACACTACATAATAATCAAGGGATCAATCAAAGAAGAAAATATAACAATTGTAAATATTTATGCACCCAACATAGGAACACCTCAATACGTAAGGCAAATACTAAGAGCCATTAAAGGGGAAATCGACATGAACACAATCATAGTAGGTGACTTTAACACCCCACTATCACCAGTGGACAGATCATCCAAAATGAAAATAAACAAAGAAACACTACCTTTAAATGATATATTAAACAAGATGGACTTAATTGATATTTATAGGACATTCCATCCAAAAACAGCAGATTACAGTTTCTTCTCAAGTGCTTATGGAACATTCTTCAGGATAGATCATATCTTGGGTCACAAATCAAACCTTGGTAAATTTAGGAAAATTGGAATCATATCAAGTATCTTTTCCGACCACAACGCTATGAGGCTAGATATCAATTACAGCAAAAAATGTGTAAAAAATACAAACACTTGGAGGCTAAACAGTACACTACTTAATAACCAAGAGATCACTTAAGAAATCAAAGAGGAAATCAAAAGATACCTAGAAGAAAATGACAATGAAACCACAACGACCGAAAACCTACGGGATGCAGCAAAAGCAGTTCTAAGAGGTAAGTTGATAGCAATTACAATCCTACCTTTAGAAATAAGAAACATCTCAAATAAACAACCTAACCTTACACCTAAAGCAATTAGAGAAAGAACAAAAAAAAATGCCAAAATTAGCAGAAGGAAAGAAATCATAAAGATCAGATCAGAAATAAATGAAGGCAACTATAGCAAAGATCAATAAAACTAAAATCTGGTTCTTTGAGAAGATAAACAAAATTGATAAACCATTAGCCAGACTCATCAAGAAAAAAAGGGAGAAAACTCAAATCAATCGAATCAGAAATGAAAAAGCAGAAGTAAAAACTGACACTGCAGAAATACAAAGGATCATGAGAGATTACTACAAGCAACTATATGCCAATAAAATGGACAACCTGGAAGAAATGGAGAAATTCTTAGAAAGGTATAAGCTTCTGAGACTGAAAGAGGAAGAAATAGAAAATATGTACAGACCAATCACAAGCACTGAAATTGAAACTATGATTAAAAATCTTCCAACAAACAAAAGCCCAAGACCAGATGGCATCACAGGCAAGTTCTATCAAACATTTAAAGAAGAGCTAATACTTATCCTTCTCAAACTCTTCCAAAATATAGCAGAGAGAGGAACACTCCCAAATTCATTCTACGAGGCCACCATCAACCTGATACCAAAATCAGACAAAGATGTCACAAACAAAGAAAACTACAGGCCAATATCACTGATGTATATAGATGCAGAAGTCCTCAACAAAATACTAGCAAACAGAATCCAACAGCACATTAAAAGGATCATACACCATGATCAAGTGGGATTTATCCCAGGGATGCAAGGATTCTTCAATATATGCAAATCAATCAATGTGATGCACCATATCAACAAGTTGAAGGAGAAAAAACATATTATAATCTCAATAGATGCAGAAAAAGCTTTTGAGAAACTCAACACCCATATATGATAAAAACCCTCCATAAAGTAGGCATAGAGGGAACTTACCTCAACATAATAAAGGCCATGTATGACAAACCCACAGCAAACATTATCCTCAATGGTGAAAAACTGAACCCGTTTCCACTAAGATCAGGAACACGGCACGGTTGCCCACTCTCACCACTATTATTCAACATAGTTTTGGAAGTTTTAGCCACAGCAATCAGAGAAGAAGAAATAAAAAGAATATAAATCGGAAAAGAGGAAGTAAAGCTGTCAGTGTTTGCAGATAACATGATACTATACATAGAGAATCCTAAAGATGCTACCAGAAAACTACTTGAGCTAATCAATGAATTTGGTAAAGTAGCAGGATACAAAATTAATGCACAGAAATCTCTAGCATTCCTATACACTGATGATGAAAAATCTGAAAGTGAAATTAAGAAAACGCTCCCATGAGCCAGGGCTGCTGAGCCTGCGCATCCGGAGCCTGTGCTCCGCAACGAGAGGGACCACAGCAGTGAGGGGCCTGTGTACTGCAAAAAAAAAAAGCTCCCCCACAACGGGAGGGACAACAGCAGTGAGGGGCCTGCGTACTACAAAAAAAAAAAAACAAAAAAACTCCCATTTACCACTGCAACAAAAAGAATAAAATATCTAGGAATAAACCTACCTAAGGAGAGAAAAGACCTGTATGCAGAAAATTATAAGACACTGATGAAAGAAATTAAACATGATACAGACAGATGGAGAGATATACCATGTTCTTGGATTGGAAGAATCAACATTGTGAAAATGACTATACTACCAAAAACAATCTACAGATTCAATGCAATCCCTATCAAATTACCACTGGCATTTTTCACAGAACTAGAACAAAAAATTTCACAATTTGTATGAGAACAAAAAGACCCCTAAGAGCCTAGCAATCTTGAAAAAGAAATACGGAGCTGGAGGAATCAGGTTCCCTGACTTCAGACTATACTACAAAGCTACAGTAATCAAGACAGTATGGTACTGGCACAAAAACAAATATAGATCAATGGAACAGGATAGAAATCCCAGAGATAAACTGTCGCACATATGGTCACCTTATGTTTGATAAAGGAGGCCAGAATATACAGTGGAGAAAAGGCAGTCTCTTCAATAAGTGGTGCTGGGAAAACTGGACAGCTACATGTAAAGGAATGAAATTAGAACACTCCCTAACACCATACACAGAAATAAACTCATAATGGATTAAAGACCTAGATGTAAGGCCAGACACTATCAAACTCTTAGAGGAAAACATAGGCAGAACACTCTATGACATAAATCACAACAAGATCCTTTTTGAACCACCTCCTAGAGAAATGAAAATAAAAACAAAAATTAAAAATGGGACCTAATGAAACTTAAAAGCTTTTTCATAGCAAAGGAAAACATAAAGAAGATGAAAAGACAGCCTTCAGAATGGGAGAAAATATTTGCAAACGAAGCAACTGACAAAGATTAATCTCCAAATATACAAGCAGCTCATGCAGCTCAATTATCAAAAAATAGCAATCCAATCCAAAAATAGGTAGCAGACCTAGACATTTCTGTAGAGAAGATATACAGATTGCCAACAAACACATGAAAGGAGGCTCAACATTACTAAGCATTAGAGAAATGCAGATGAAAACTACCAAGAGCTATCACCTCACACCAGTCAGAATGGCCATCATCAAAAACTCTACAAACAATAAATGCTGGAGAGAGTGTGGAGAAAAGGGAGCCCTCTCACACTGTTTCTGGGAATGTAAATTGATGCAGCCACTATGGAGAACAGTATGGATGTTCCTTAAAAAACTGAAAAATAGAACTACCATAGGACCCAACAATCCCACTACTGGGCATATACCTTGAGGAAACCATAACTCAAAAAGAGTCATGTACCACAATGTTCATTGTAGCTCTGTTTACAATGGCCAGGACATGGAAGCAACCTAAGTGTCCACTGACAGATGAATGGATAAAGAAGGTGTGGCACATATATAGAATGGAATATTACTCAGCCATAAAAAGAAATGAAACTGAGTTATTTGTAGTGAGGTGGATGGACCTAGAGACTGTCATACAGAGTGAAGTAAGTCAGAAAGAGAAAAACAAATTCCATATGCTAACACGTATGGAATATAACATATGCTAACATATGGAATAAAAAAAAAAACAGAATGATTCTGATGAACGTAGGGTCAGGACAGGAATAAAAACACATGTAGAGAATGGACTTGAGGACCCAGAGAGAGGGAAGGGTAATCTGAGACGAAGTGAGCGAGTGGCATTGACATATACACTACCAAATTTAGAATAGATAGCTACTGGGAAACAGCCGCATAGCACAGGGAGGTCAGCTTGGTGCTTTGTGACCAACTAGAGGGGTGGAATAGGGAGTGTTGGAGGGAGACGCAAGAGGGAGGGGATATGGGGATATACGTATGCATATAGCTGATTTACTTTGTTATACAGAAGAAACTAACACAATATTGTAAAGCAATTATACTCCAATAAAGATGTTAAAAAAAGAAAAAATATCCTGTGTACATTGTGATAGGGTGTGGGGAAACACTGACGTGTTAGTCAGGACCCTGGGCAAGCATTTTATTTATTTATTTATTTTTAAGATTGTTTTTTTGATGTAGACCATTTTTTTTAAAGTCTTTATTGAATTTGTTACAATGTTGCCTCTGTTTCTTATATTTTGGGGTTTTGGGTTTTTTTTTTTGCTGTGAGTCATGTGGGATCTTAGATCGTTGACCAGGGATCGAACCTGCACCCCTTGCATTGGGAGTTGAAGTCTTAACTACTGGATTGCTAGGGAAGTCCTCTGGGCAAGTATTTTAACTTCTCTGGATCTCAGCACCCTCATCTTTACATTGAGGTTGGGCTACAGTTGTCTAAGGCAGGGTTTCTCAAAGTATGAATCACCACTCACATTTTACATAGTGGCCTAGTACGTATCCATGTGTGCACACACACAAACACAAACTTCCACAATCATGGATGTAACTGAAACATAACTTTTATAAAACAAAAATTCTGTTCTGTTCTATATCATTTCAAAAACTGCATGTCATGGCCAACTGCATGTCATGGAATGACATGCTTGGTGACACATCATTACTGGCAGGTAAATGCCTGTAACCCATGGTGGTTGTACATCTTTTGGGAGCCCTTGGCAGCCACTGCAGATTTGGAGTAATCTCTCTGAATTCATAATCCTTTGTGTCGACTCTCCCTACCGAAGGCCAGGATCATGCCAGGCTTATTTGCTTTGTAGTGTTGGTAGGGTCTCCTTGCAATGATTTTTTTTTTAGTGCCAAGAAATGAAAAGTTTGAAAAATTGGCCAAGCCTCAGGTTCAATGGTGCCTCCCCCACCCTGTAATTTGAACTTTATACTGATCATATCTTCTGTGGCACTAAATGATATTTATTAGTTAATATATTTGTCTTCCTACTAAACTATGAATTCCTTAAAAGTGGGGACTGATTTTTATTCAGTTATTTTTCTCCATATCTTATCAAAGTCCTTAGCATATAGTAGATCTTCAATAACTATTTGACCAATTGGCTTAATTGAATTTGTTAAACAATTTCAGACAGGAGTGCCTTCTTCTTGACCTTGTTCTATGTCAGACTGCAGGAAAAGAGGGTCCCCGTTATCAGAACAAGTACAGCTTGGGCTGTATTACATTAGAGTAAGTCCCGTGGCAGTTGGGCAAATCTTCTTTAGGTATCCTGTCTTTTTTCTCTGCTTATCTTCTACTAATGATATGCTTTTCTTCTGCTGAGGTACCAGGATCCCTCTGGTCCATTTTCTCTATCTCAAAGGATTTAACAAACTGTTATGGTGAAGGTATTATCCCTTGCAGGGGCATTTAATAAAAGTAAGAAGTGTCCACTCAAAAGGAATTTAGACTTTTAATGACCTTCAGTTAACAGATAGCCTGATAAAGGAGGTATTTGGAGATAGGGCTGGGGGGAGTGGGAAGGGTCTACCCATTGTGCTGAAACTCCATTACAAAAGTGGTTATCTTCTCTACTAGCCTGTAAAACCTTCCCAGATTGTATTTGTGTATTTCAGATGTAGAGTCATAAACCAGGAGACTTATAGTCTGTTTGGCATACTTTGGTCTCTGGTTATATATTGCTACATAGTTTCTTCCAAATACTTCATATGTGTTCATCTTCTCCACCCAGGGATGCAGAAAGACTCCATCAATCCATATAGATTGCTCTGGTTCACATCTGCCTGAAGTGACCAGAGCTCAAAGTAGCCAGTACAGGCATCAGGAATCAGCCGCTCCACCGTGGTTCAGTACTCCTTAGCGATGGCCGTGCACTATGATGGAGGGTGGGAAGGTTTAAAGGGCCCAGGCCACTTGACTGTCCCTCTTTATAGTCATTCTATGGCTGTGGTAGGAGCCCTGTAGCCTACCTGGACCCCAAGATTCTCAACATCCTCTAAATAGGGATTTTTTCTGATAACCATACATGTTAGTCCAAACTACTGACTATCATACTTACTGCAAAATGTCTGGTGACTATATGCTGGTCTACCCATCCTGAAAATTGATTTACAACATGATCACAAGTACTGGCTCTGCCAGTGGCTCGCAAAGAGGGCTGGGCCCCTAACTGGCATTGCTGCCTGAAGGAGAAGAATGAGAATCTCTTTCATAACCTTGTCAAAGGCTGTGAATTTTGAGGAGTCAAGATAACTTTGTTCTTTGATCAGACATTTACTATATGCTGGGTAAGTGCCAGGCACTATGGAAAGGCTGGGGAATTCAAACATGGAGGGATAGTCCCTGCCCTCAAGGCACTGATGGTCTAGCAGGGAAAAATACAACTGTGATGATATGCTGTGGTATGTCCTACGTTATCTATGTGGGTTATGTACTATGGGAATCCAGAAGTAGGAAAAATTAGTCTTGCTTGGGAGCTGCCTTTGCAGATAAGGTGACATTTGGGCTGGGCTTGAATTCAAGTGTGGAATTAGGGGAGGGAGGAAGACTATTGCATGAACAAAAACATGGGGCTATGAACATGGCAGACATGTTTGGGAAATGTCAAGGCTGAGTGTGGGCGCAGCATGGGGTGAGTGGAGTCGGGAGCAATGGAAAATGCAGTAAAAACTGTAAGTAGAACCAGATTGTAACAGGTAATGAATGTCAAAGGAAGTTATTTGAATTAATAAGAAGTATACTTGAGAAAAATCAAGGTTGTTGCTTTTTGTATAAATAGTAAAGATCTACTTAAAAAAAGAACAGTATTTATTACTATTTTTATTTACTTAAAAGCATTTCTGAAATATATGAATGGTGTTTGTTTTGCTCCCATTAACATCGTTCTGTTTGGGGAAACGCAAATATTCCCAAGTTTTTACTCATTGCATTTTTTTTAATATCTTTACTGGAGTGTAATTGCTTTACAATGGTGTGTTAGTTTCTGCTGTATAACAAAGTGAATCAGCTCTACATATACATATATCCCCTCCCTTTTGTGTCTCCCTCGCACCCTCCCTATCCCACCCCTCTAGGTGGACACAAAGCACAGAGCTGATCTCCCTGTGCCATGCGGCTGCTTCCCACTAGCTATCTACCTTACGTTTGGTAGTGTATATATGTCCATGCCACTCTCTCACTTCGCCCCAGCTTCCCCTTCCCCACTGTGTCCTTAAGCCCACTCTCTATGTCTGTGTCTTTATTCCTGCCCTGCCAGTAGGTTTGTCAGTACTGTTTTTTAGATCCCATATATGTGTTAGTATACGGTATTTGTTCTTCTCTTTCTGACTTACTTCACTCTGTATGACAGCCTCTAGGTCCATCAATCTCATTACAAATAACTCAGTTTTGTTCTTCTTATGGCTGAGTAATATTCCATTGTGTATATGTGCCACATCTTCTTTATCCATTCCTCTGTCGATGGACATTTAGGTTGCTTTCATGTCCTGACTATTGTAAATAGTGCTGCAATGAACCTTGTACTCACTGGATTTTGACTCTTGATTTTCTGCTTGGTTTCATCTGATCTTGTTGGAGGAAGAAAGTAAGATCAGAGAGATGAAATGATTTAGCAAATGTCAGATGAGAAAGTGGCAGAGCTGGAATGAGCCGAGGTTTCCCATCCCTAAGATCTGCATTTGTCCAACGTAGCTGACCCCAGGCTCTTCTATTCTGGGCTAGTGTGTGGTTGGGTGCACAGAGGATGCTCTGGAACACTGAGCATGGAACCCGGAGTCAAAATGCCAGGGGGTCAACTGTATGAGACTGGAAATAGCAGGATATGAGACTTGGGAACGAGAAATGTCTCTAAAACTAGAGGGTAGAGTCAGTGCTGCTCACAGAGCCTGGGTGATAACGAGCCCAGTGCTGCAGGTGTCACGAGGCACCTTGCACAGGTCATGGGAAATGGCTGCAGAGACTTCTCTCCTCCTTCCCCTGCTCTCCCTTAGCTCAGGCAGCATCTGTTTCATCAGTGGCACTGCAGCTTCTCCAATGAAAGTGAGGTACTTTTTTTCTCCATGTTTCCAGAATATAAAACAAAAATAGTTGATTTGATGATGGTGATGATAATAATGGTGATTTCCTGAGACTCAAGGAAGTTAAATAATTTAGCTCAAGTTGTATAGTTAGTCAGTGGCAGAGCTAAATTTGGATGCCAGTCTGTATAACTCCACGGTCTGCCATAGCCATTATTCTGCCCTGCAGCCTAAGGGTGCTACCAGCTGATCTGAGGCGCTGGCCCACACCCTACATAGTGTTGATAGCTTCTTAGAGGAGTGTGGGTGTGGGGTTGGGCTGGTACTATGGCTGCCTTCTTGTTGAAGAGAGGTACAAAATTGAAGATCAGACATTTTTCCCATCATCATCATCATCATCATTATCAACATCATCAAGAAATCAAAACAGTATTTTAAATATGGTTTGAGCTTTTTCGTATGCACACTCTCATTTAGAACCACTTGGCTTAGAAGATAAAGTGAGTACACAGTTAAGGAAATTAGTTGAGGGTTAAGTAGGAAGTTGGAAAAACTGAATAGACTCTAAACATTTTTTTTATCATAATCCACAATAAAAATGTGTATTTTATACCATGATCCAGATTATAATGCTCTCTGATCTATTCTATTTATTTCATTTCATTTCAGAGTGTTGGTCACAAGCCAATAAATTGATTTCATGACATGCTAACCAATTGTGACTCTCAATTTGAAAAACATTGGAGATCTATTAAAATTTCTCCACTCTGATGTGTTATAGTCCCATAATATAGTAAATGTTAATTTATGAATTGTTATCAAGTGTCAAAACAAGACTGAACCTTAAAGGAGAGTGAGGACAGCAGCTTCTTGCCCTAATCCACATTGCTCTTCCCTTCCCAATCTGACTATCAAGGGCATCCACTTTCAAGATGTTTTTTCTCCTTTATATTCACTTCCCTATTTCTAAGTAGTGCTCTTTTTAAAAAATTTTTTTTAATTTAATTTAATTTATTTTTTTATACAGCAGGTTCTTATTAGTCATCAGTTTTATACACATCAATGTATACATGTCAATCCCAATTTCCCAACTCATCACACAACAACCCCCTCCCCCCTTGCTGCTTTCCCTCCTTGGTGTCCATACGTTTGTTCTGTACATCTGTGTCTCAATTTCTGCTCTGCAAACCAGTTCATCTGTACCATTTTCTAGGTTCCACATATATGCGTTAATATATGATATTTGTTTTCCTCCCTCTGACTTACTTCACTCTGTATGACAGTCTCTAGATGCATCCACACCTCTACAAATGACCCAATTTTGTTCCTTTTTATGACTGAGTACTATTGCATTGTATATATGTACCATGTCTTCTTTATCCATTCGTCTGTCAGTGGGCATTTAGGTTGCTTCCATGACCTGGCTATTGTAAATTGTGCTGCAGTGAACACTGGGGTGCTGTGTCTTTTTGAATTATGGTTTTCTCAGGGTATATGCCCAGTAGTGGGATTGCTGGGTCATATGGTAATTTTATTTGTAATTCTTTAAGGCACCTCCATACTGTTCTCCAAAGTGGCTGTACCAACAGTGCGAGAGGGTTCCCTTTTCTCCACACCCTCTCCAGCATTTGTTGTTTGTAAATTTTCTGATGATGCCCATTCTAACCGGTGTGAGGTGATACCTCATTGTAGTTTTGATTTACATTTCTCTAATATTTAGTGATGTTGAGCAGCTTTTCATGTGTGGTGATACCTCATTGTAGTTTTGATTTACATTTCTCTAATATTTAGTGATGTTGAGCAGCTTTTCATGTGCTTTTTGGCCATCTGTATGTCTTCTATGGAGAAATGTCTATTTAGGTCTCCTGCCCATTTGGGGATTGGGTTGTTTGTTTTTTTTAATATTGAGCTGCATGAGCTGTTTATATATTTTGGAGATTAATCCTTTGTCTGATGATTCATTTGCAAATATTTTCTCCCATTCTGAGGGTTG
Source organism: Mesoplodon mirus (assembly GCF_964341445.2). Lineage (NCBI taxonomy): Eukaryota > Metazoa > Chordata > Mammalia > Artiodactyla > Ziphiidae > Mesoplodon > Mesoplodon mirus. The sequence continues at coordinate 165,936,804 of NC_138978.1, read as the reverse complement.
TCTTTTCATCTTGTTTATGGTTACCTTTGCTGTGCAAAAGCTTTTAAGTTTCATTAGGTCCCCTTTGTATATTTTTATTTCCATTACTCTAGGAGGTGGATCAAAAAATATCTTGCTGTGATTTATGTCAAAGAGTGTTCTTCCTATGTTTTCCTCTAAGAGTCTTATAGTGCCCAGTATTAAGTTTAGGTCTCTAATCCATTTTGAGTTTATTTTTGTGTATGGTGTTAGGGAGTGTTCTAATTTCATTCTTATACATGTAGCTGTCCAGTTTTCCCAACACCACTTATTGAAGAGGCTGTCTTTTTTCCATTGTATATTCTTGTTTCCTTTGTCAAAAATAAGGTGACCATATGTGTGTGGGTTTATCTCTGGGCTTTCTATCCTGTTCCATAGATCTATATTTCTGTTTTTGTGCCAGTACCATATTGTCTTGATTACTGTAGCTTTGTAGTATAGGCTGAAGTCAGAGAGTCTGATTCCTCCAGCTCCGTTTTTTTCCCTCAATACTGCTTTGGCTATTCAGGGTCTTTTGTGTCTCCATACAAATTTTTAAGATTTTTTGTTTTAGTTCTGTAAAAAATGCCATTGGGAATTTGATAAGGATTGCATTCATCTGTAGATTGCTTTGGGTAGTATAGTCATTTTCACAATATTGATTCTTCCAATCCAAGAATATGGCATATTTCTCCATCTGTTGGTATCATCTTTAATTTCTTTCATCAGTGTCTTACAGTTTTCTGCATATAGGTCTTTTGTTTCCCTTGGTAGGTTTATTCCTAGGTATTTTATTCTTTTTGTTGCAGTGGTAAATGGGAGTGTTTCCTTAATTTCTCTTTCAGAGTTTTCATCATTAGTGTATAGGAATGCAAGAGATTTCTGTGCATTAATTTTGTATCCTGCAACTTTACCAAATTCATTGATTAGCTCTAGTAGTTTTCTGGTGGCATTTTTATGATTATCTATGTATAGTATCATGTTATCTGCAAACAGTGACAGTTTTACTTCTTCTTTTCCAATTTGTATTCCTTTTATTCCTTTTTCTTCTCTGATTGCCGTGGCTAGGACTTCCAAAACTATGTTGAATAATAGTGGTGAGAGTGGACATCCTTGTCTTGTTCCTGATCTTAGAGGAAATCCTTTCAGTTTTTCACCCTTGAGAATGATGTTTGCTGTGCGTTTGTCATATTTGGCCTTTATTATATTGAGTGAGGTTCCCTCTGTGCCCACTTTCTGGAGAGTTTTTATCATAAATGGGTGTTGGATTTTGTCAAAAGCTTTCTCTGCATCTATTGAGATGATCATATGGTTTTTATTCTTCAGTTTGTTAATATGGTGTATCACATTGATTGATTTGCATATATTGACGAATCATTGCATCCCTGGGATAAATCCCACTTGATCATGGTGTATGATCCTTTTAATGTGTAGTTGGATTCTGTTTGCTAGTATTTTGTTGAGGATTTTTGCATCTATATTCATCTGTGATATTGGTCTGTAATTTTCTTTTTTTGTAGTATCTTTGTCAGGTTTTGGTATCAGAGTGATGGTGGCCTCATAGAATGAGTTTGGGAGTGTTCCTTCCTCTGCAACTTTTTGGAAGAGTTTGAGAAGGATGGGTGTTTGCTCTCATCTAAATATTTGATAGAATTCACCTGTGAAGCCATTGGTCCTGGACTTTTGTTTGTTGGAAGATTTTTAATCACAGTTTCAATTTCATTACTTGTGATTGGACTGTTCATATTTTTTATTTTTTCTTCGTTCAGTCTTGGAAGGTTATACCTTTCTAAGAATTTGTCCATTTCTTCCAGGTTGTCCATTTTATTGGCATAGAGTTGCTTGTAGTAGTCTCTTAGGATGCTTTGTATGTCTGCGGTGTCTGTTGTAACTTGTCCCTTTTCATTTTTAATTTTATGGATTTGAGTCCTCTCCGTCTTTTTCTTGATGAGTCTGGCTAATGGTTTATCGATTTTGTTTATCATCTCAAAGAACCAGCTTTTAGTTTTATTGATCTTTGCTATTGTTTTCTTTGTTTCTATTTCATTTTTTTCTGATCTGATCTTTATGATTTCTTTCATTCTGCTAACTTTGGGTTTTGTTTTTTCTTCTTTCTCTAGTTCCTTTAGGTGTAAGGTTAGATTGTTTATTTCAGATATTTCTTGTTTCTTGAGGTAGACTTCTGTAGCTATAAACTTCCCTCTTAGAACTGCTTTTGCTTCCTCCCATAGGTTTTGTTTGTTTGTTTGTTTTTTTGCAGTACGCGGGCCTCTCACTGTTGTGGCCTCTCCTGCTGCGGAGCACAGGCTCCGCTCCGGACGCACAGGCCCAGCGGCCATGGCTCACGGGACCAGCCGCTCTGTGGCATGTGGGATTTTCCCGGACCAGGGCACGAACCCATGTCCCCTGCATCGGCAGGCAGACTCTCAACCACTGCGCCACCAGGGAAGCCCCCTCCCATAGGTTTTGGATTGTCGTGTTTTCATTGTCATGTGTCTCTAGGTATTTTTTGATTTCCTCTTTTATTTCTTCAGTGATCTCTTGGTTATTTAGTAATGTATTGTTTAGCTTCCATGTGTTTGTGTTTTTTACATTTTTTCCCTTGTAATTCATTTCTAATCTCATAGCATTGTGGTCAGAATAGATGCTTGATATGATTTCAGTTTTCTTAAATGTACTGAGGCTTGATTTGTGACCCAGGATGTGATCTATCCTGGAGAATGTTCCATGCACACTTGAGAAGAAATTGTAATCTGCTGTTTTTGGATGGAATGTCCTATAAATATCAATTAAATGTATCTGTTCTATTGTGTCATTTAAAACTTCTGTTTCTTTATTTATTTTCATTTTGGCTGATCTGTCCATTGGTGTAAGTGCAGTGTTAAAGTCCCCCACTATTATTGTGTTACTGTCGATTTCCTCATTTATACCTCTTAGCAGTTGCCTTATGTATTGAGGTGCTCCTATGTTGGGTGCATATATAGTTTTAATTGTTATATCTTCTTGATTTGATCCCTTGATCATTATGTAGTGTCCTTCCTTGTCTCTTGTAACATTCTTTTTTTTAAAGTCTATTTTATGTGATGTGAGTATTGCTACTCCAGCTTTCTTTTGATTTCCATTTGCATGGGATATCTTTTTCCATCCCCTTACTTTCAGTCTGTATGTGCCCCTAGGTCTGAAGTGGGTCTCTTGTAGATAGCATGTATATGGGTCTTGTTTTTGTATCCATTCAGCAAGCCTGTGTCTTTTCGTTGGAGCATTTAATCCATTCATGTTTAAGGTAATTATCAATATGTATGTTCCTATTGCCATTTTCTTAATTGTTTTGGGTTTGTTTTTGTAGGTCCTTTCCTTCTCTTGTGTTTCCCACTTAGAGAAGTTCCTTTAGCATTTGTTGTAGAGCTGGTTTGGTGGTGCTGAATTCTCTTAGCTTTTGCTTGTCTGTAAAGCTTTTGATTTCTACATCAACTCTGAATGAGATCCTTGCCAGGTAGAGTAATCTTGGTTGTAGGTTCTTTCCTTTCATCACTTTAAGTATATCATGCCACTCCCTCTGGCTTGTAGAATTTCTGCTGAGATATCAGCTGTTAACCTTATGGGAGTTCCCTTGTATGTTATTTGTCATTTTTCCCTTGCTGCTTTCAATAATTTTTCTTTGTCTTTAATTTTTGCCAGTTTGATTACTATGTGTCTTGGCATGTTTCTCCTTGGGTTTATCCTCTATGGGACTCTCTGTGCTTCCTGGACTTGGGTGGCTATTTTCTTTCCCATGTTACAGAAGTTTTTGACTATAATGTCTTCAAATATATTCTCTGGTCCTTTCTCTGTCTCTTCTCCTTCTGAGACCCCTATAATGTGAATGTTGTTGCGTTTAATGTTGTCCCAGAGGTCTCTTAGGCTGTCTTCATTTCTTTTCATTTTTTTTTTCTTTATTCTGTTCTGCAGCAGTGAATTCCTCCATTCTGTCTTCTAGGTCACTTATCGATTCTTCTGCCTCAGTTATTCTGCTATTGATTCCTTCTAGTGTAGTTTTCATTTCAGTTATTGTATTGTTTATCTCTGTTTGTTCTTTAATTCTTCTAGGTCTTTGTTAAACATTTCTTGCATCTTCTCAATCTTTGCCTCCATTCTTTTTCTGAGGTCCTGCCTCACCTTCACTATCTTTATTCTGAATTCTTTTTCTGGAAGGTTGCCTATCTCCACTTCATTTGGTTGTTTTTCTGGGGTTTTATCTTGTTCCTTCATCTGGTATGTAGCCTTCTGCCTTTTCATCTTGTCTATCTTTCTGTGAATGTGTTTTTTTTTCCACAGGCTGCAGGATTGTAGTTTTTGCTTCTGCTGTCTGCCCTCTGGTGGATGAGGCTTTCTAAGAGGCTTGTGTAAGTTTCCTGATGGGAGAGACTGCTGATGGGTAGAGCTGACTGTTGCTCTGGTGGGCAGAACTCAGTAAAACTTTAATCCACTTGACTGTTGATGGGTGGGGCTGGGTTCCCTCCCTGTTGGTTGTTTGGCCTGAGGCAACCCAGCAGTGGAGCCTACCTGGGCTCTTTGGTGGGGCTAATGACAGACTCTAGGATGGCTCACACCAAGGAGTACTTCCCAGAACTTCTGCTGCCAGTGTCCTTGTCCCCATGGTGAGCCACAGCCACCCCCCCGCCTCTGCAGGAGACCCTCCACCAGTAGCAGGTTGGTCTGGTTCAGTCTCCCCTGTGGTCACTGCTCCTTCCCCTGTGTCCCAATGTGCACACTACTTTGTGTGTGCCCTCCAAGAGTGGAGTCTCTGTTTCCCCCAGTCCTGTCAAAGTTAGGCAGTCAAATCCCACTAGGCTTCAAAATCTGATTCTAGGAATTCATCCTCCCGTTGCCGGACCCCCAGGTCAGGAAGCCTGACGTGGGGCTCAGAACCTTCACTCCAGTGGGTGGACTTCTGTGGTATAAGTGTTCTCCAGTCTGTGAATCCCCCACCCAGCAGTTATAGGATTTGATTTTACTGTGATTGTGCCCCTCCTACCATCTCATTGTGGCTTCTCCTTTGTCTTTGGATGTGGGCTATCTTTTTCGGTCAGTTCCAGTGTCTTCCTATCAATGATTGTCCAGCAGCTAGTTGTGATTCTCGTGTTCTCACAAGAGGGAGTGAGAGCACGTCCTTCTACTCCACCATCTTGGTTCCTCTGGGCAGGAACTCTGCTAGTGTTGGAGGGTCCCCTGCAGAAGCAGGGGGCAGCCGTGGTTCACTGCAGGGACAAAGACCTCTAAGTAGTGTTCTTAAGTCTATTAGTTTTTAGTTGATCACTTTTAGTCATTAGCTAATAAGTTCTTATCACTTGTCTACCACCCCCCCTTCAATAAAATGTCAAGCTGACAGATATCATGATGGCGGCTCTATTGCTCCTGAAGCTGTTGGAGAATGTGGTTGACATATGATGGGTTTGTGAATACCACTCACTTGAATATAAGAGACTTCATTCTCAGTCACAGGCAATGTTGCCACCCTTCTCAGGGGCAAAATCTGTAGCATGGGAGCAGAGTGGAATACTTGCTCTCTTCAGGCAGGAAGATCCCAAAGAGGGAGCTTAGATACATTCTGTTCTTGCTCCCCATTTTACCATTCATATAATCTACTTCTCCCTTGAAGAGAAGGGAGTGAGAAGTGACAAGTGGCCAAGAAGGCTTTGCTAGGTCATGTCACCCATAAGGAAACTCACAGCACAAGACACACACTGAGGCATCCATCCAAGTTCTAAATAACAGTTCAAGAGAAAGCCTGCTTCTCTGGATCCAAAGCAGGAAACAGACTTTGAATAGCTGGATAAAGGAATCAGAAATATCTCCACTCTTAGTTGAGGGATTTTTTTTTTTTTTTTTTTGGTCCATTGACCTGGCTTCATATTTCTGTTGAATCGTGTTTTACCACTCAGAAACTTACTACCAGATGCTCAGGTCTGGGAGATCCAATTGTTAACATGATTGCATAAAATTAAATTAAATTTCTACAAAACCTCACAAATATTAAGACAAAGCTATGGATATTTCTGAACATAAATTAGACTGCAACTTAGTCTGAAAACTCCGAGAATGCTGAGCCCTTAAATTTCGTTACATAATTCCCCAATCATCTAAGGTGGGGAGTGGCGACTGTTCAGCACCACCATCTGATTTCAGCATTGTTGTTAAAACCCAGACCAGAAATGGAATCCTGCAACCGACAATGAATTAGGGCTGTGTTTTAGAGTCTTATCTGAAGCTGCAGGCAAAATCTTGGAATCACACTTAAAGGTCTTACTGCAACAGGGGGCTACACACAACTCAACTGCACAAGAGAATCAGGAGCTTCCAAGTCAGGCTTGAGAAATTCGGGACTCGCTTAATTACATGGCCTGTTCAAAAGAGGAGATTGCCAATAGAGCAAAGTTCTGTTGCATTTTCCTGACCCTTTGGGGTTTAAATTTGCAACCTGCATCAGCAAAATTTTGGCATTTGATTCTGCTAGAATCAAAGAGCCAAACTTCTGCCTCCTGTTACGTGAACACCGTTCTTGCTGACGTCAATGAAAGCTGTGCATGCATAACTGAGGGCAGATTTTGGCCTGGGTTGTAGACATATGAGAACTGGCACAACATGCTCACATCCAAACTCTGTCCCACCCGGCCTTCTGATAACGAGAACTTCTCCTTTGTAACTCTCTCTGCACACGCTGGGAGCTGGGCCTTAACCCAAAACACAAATTAGAAGCATCATCTCATACCGAAATCTAAGCCAGATGCAAATTTAATGTAGATGTGGCAAAAGTCACCTGAGTGGGTAACTATCGAACTGCAAATTTCACAAACAGATTATGGGTGACCTCCCCTTGAAGCATACTCAGTGTAGTTTCTAAAGTATGCATTTAATTAGTTAGGAGAAGGAGGCTTGCACCTACTTCCACCTTACTGTTTAATTTTTGTACTTGAGAATGCACTGCCTACACCACTCAGACTCCTGCTGCTGGTTTAGGAAAGGCTACAGATATTCCTGGGCCCGGTGCGGTGCCTGGAATAGAGGACACAGCCTAGTGAATACCTATGGGACATATGGATTCTATAAAGCAAGAGATAGTAATAATAGCTTACAGTCACACAGTGCTTTGTGTCAGGCACTGTCTTGCATATATTATTTAATCCTCACCCACCCTATCATGTAAGTTTAGTATTTTATAAATGAGCAAACTACAGAAGTTAAGAAACTTAATGGCTAGTAAGTGGTAGACCTGGGATTTCAATCCAGGCAGTCTGGCTTCAGAGGTCAGGTTATTATTCACTCTGCTAAACTGCCTCTCAGTTAAAATGCAGGAATTGTTTATTGTTAATTAGTTATCAGTCAAATAATATTTATTGATATCTGGGTAATTCTACTGAGAAAGACAGAAACATATTACTAGCAAGAGTTTGTTAAGAACTATTTGTGTGATCTTAATTGTCTGAGTTTCTTTTTTTTATTTTTCGACCAGACAGTTTTTCTAAATCCTAGGAGCAATAGCATAACCTCCCAGACTAACTAAACATTGTAGTCTCATGGCATCTTTGACATTTTTCAGCAGAAAGGGAAATGAATTTTGCAGTGAATTTTGAAGACAAATTTTGTGTGTATCATATTTAAACAAATTTTAAGTTTACATTGGTTATTAGCTCCTTCAACTAATTTTTCTGCAGTCACTTAAAAAAAAAAAAAATATCCAGGCTATGCATTGGCAATGTTAGGATTCTCATAACTGCTTTTTAATATGGGTCATCTTTTTCCTTATGAGAGCATATCTGAAGTTATAGTTGAGTTTGATATGTATGATTTGACGCATACATATTTACTTTACATGGAGGTTTGAGGGACACAGCTGCAACCAGAAGGTGGAAAATTCTCCCGTGCCCCAAATTCTCCTGGCAAAAATGGGAAGAGAATGCCCTTGTCTAAGAACTTATCAGGCCCCTGTAGAGGTAATTTTTGAGCTTTGGTTTGGTTTTTGTATTGCCCAGGATATACTTTCACAAAGCCTGTGGCTCAGCAATAGACCTACTCTCTTATTCTGAGCACCTCATCATCTTTGGTTTCAAGTGGAAATTCCTTACATTGTCCTCCTACACCAGGAACCCTAATATCCTTCCATGAGCTTATTGCTCATGGTGTCATCTTAGAGATCTTCTTTCATGACAGTGGGCAAAATATATGCCACTGGAGTCTAGGAAGAGTCAAATTTTGCTGCTTTCCTTGACATGAGGAAGTCAAGAAAGGGACATGTTCTTCTCATGAGAAGAAAGAACAATGGGGGGGGTGCTGTTTTGACAATTTTGAATTTGAAACAATGCTATATCGTTAAGTTGTTTGGAAAGTGAGGAATGTGACTTGTTCATGGTCACATGACTCATGAATAACAGACCAAGGAAAAGAATCCAGAACACTTAACCCCCCAAACCACACTCCCCTCATTCCAAACATGCTAAAACATAGGGCAAGGAAGCCTTTTTTTGGTAACTATACAGAAAAAGATTTAGATTTATGTCCATTAAAATCGTATCCTGTTGCCAGGACATATGAGATATATATCTTCAGTGTGGTCTTTCCTGCACTTAGAAACATTGTGCCATGTTGGCTTTCTCCATTGTCTCTTTCAGTAATGGGTTTAACTTCAAGTGGATTATAGAGTTCTCAAATATTGTTTTCTACTTCTTCAGAATCTCTCTCGGAGAACATTTTCTGATATCATTTCAAAAATTTCAAAATCAATCTGTAGACCTTTATTAGGGCCAGTTAGACCACCTAATGCAAGATTCATTTCCATAATATTCCATAATAAATATCATCAGCTTCTACTTACCTACATCCAGGGACAGTGCACTTACTAATAATGCACAAAACATCTACCGTATTATGATTGAAGAGTTCTAGTTATTAAACTATATATAAATTATAAAGACCAAAACCCTGACTCTTAAGAACTTTGAATGACAAGTTCTAGTTTTACTTTCTCAAGCAGATATTTCAAACTGGGACCCCACGAGGGACCCCTTTCAAATAGCATTTTGTTTGGCCTGCTTGGTGTTTTTTAAAAATAATAAGCCAACATTGAAGAAACTGAGAGATTTTACAAAAAATAAGGTTTTCTGGCTTTTCTTAAAAAAAGAAGGATCTTGTAATATTGCAGCCACTTTCTTACAGGGCAACAGTTATCTGGACCTGAGTGGGGACTGCCTCTTTTAGATGGGGCATAAGTTCTCCAGGTCTCCAGAGACCTCCACTTCCTGTAGATTTCTACATCCTGTGGCTGAGTATCACTTGCCATTAATTATCATGCATGTACTATTGTTTTTCTAACATCTGGCTAGCTCTATTCCCTTATATTACCTTTCTGAGTCCTGTAGGCACATTTGTGACCCCTTGAATTAGGCAGTACAGAGCAAATATGCTCCTTCATGTACATGAAAAAGTTGTCTTTTTTTGCTCTACATGTCTTTAGTCCTCCTTAGGTTTCAGTTCTTTTAACCATACCTTGTTTAGTATAGCTTCTAATGCCATCCCTCCTCTGGATATTTCTTCAATTTGTCTCAGCCTCTTTTAAAACATGGCACCCAGAACTTAACACAGTGGTGGAAACCTGGAACCATGGACTCTTATTATCCTTTCCATTTCTTAAGTTATAGGCGTCATGAGAATCTGGTAAGTGTTACAGGTTGAGTGGGTTCTGTTCTCTTTGCACAGCACCTTCATTCTTTCTGGACACAACCCTCTCCTCTTCTTTGGGACCTCTTCCTCCTTGCCATGCTCTACTCTGTGAGTTGCTAACTACTGATGAGACCTCGGCCACAGAGATTCATCCCAGGGTGGGCATCTGTCACAAACCAAGACAATGAGGAACGTTTCCTGAATTTTTTTCTAACCAGAGCTTGAAATTTTGGTTTCTGAGACTATAAAGATAAAAATCTGAAGCTACAGGTTACCAGCCTCCATGCCTGTTGGAAACGCTGGTCAGAAAGAAATCACCACACAGAATCACAAGAAAAAAATACCAGGTATCATCACTGAAGTCCCTGGTACCAGTCATCCCTAAGGCTGTCCTTTGCAAATTTTGTTTTTGTAAGCCATTGTATTCTTTTTCCTTCTTACTATCCTCCCCTTCTGCCTCTCTTCCCCTCCTTCCATCTTTCCTTCATTCCTTCTTTAGAAAAATTATTTATTTATTAAAAACAAAAACAAAAAAATAGCCACAAGACGTTATTATTCCCGTTATGAAGGGCAGGTTCTTGCAGGACTGGGGAGTGATTTTTGAGGGAGCAGAGGAGGCCCCTCCTTGACAGAGATGAGTGGGTTCCGCAGGACCATGATGACTGAGCCCCCGCACAGGAACACCCTGGAGATGTAGCAGTGCTTGAACTGCTTACCTTGCCACTCTTGAGGACATCGGTCCACATCTCCTTCCCATTCTCCAGCACCACATTTTAGTGCCTGTCAAAGGCCTTTGCACGGCCCAGGAATTTCTTGTTGCGACAGTCGGTGAGCACTTGGGTGGTGTGGTTGACCGACTCTGCGAGCAGGAAGAGTGGACCCGTGTTGAACTCCTCTGCTTCTGCAGCTCCTCCAGCCTGGGGCCGTCTCAGGAGGGGGCTTGCTGAGGAGGCTCACGGTGGTAGTGGCTGTGCTCTCAGGTCTCGCCTATGCCCATCTCTTGTGTTGCTTCTCCCTCTGTAAAGAGTCTTATGTTAATTTAAATTTCCTCTGTCTAGCTGACAACCAAGTAAGAAAATCTCCCCTAAGAAAATGGGTAACTCACAGGTGATGTGACTGTGTGAAAGAACAAGTGACTCCCTGGCCAGGTGAGAAACTGTTTTCGCACTAGGATGGACTATGAATTGCCTATGATTTCTAGTCCACAGCCATCATTTCGGGACCACATATTTGGGGGGAATAATTATTTACTAAATTGACTTTAGTGATGTCTTATTAATCCTTGTATCTAAGGAATAGTAAATTAATAATAAATAATGATTCGATTTAATTGATTAGAATTTCAGAATATGTGGCTAGTCCTGCCATGGTCCCAGAATAGATAATAACTTAATCTTTACGTATTTAGGATTCTGCCTCATACTTATTCTAAAGACTACTAAACTCTGCAGGGCAGTTCATCATACCCAGTTTGAGCTAGTGGTTTTGAATTTATCCTTGGGCAGGAAATGTGCAAATTAGAACAGATCTTACTGTAGAAAAAAAGGACAGGGTTGTTTCAGTTGCTCTGATTTCTGCTTCTGTGGAGCATTTGTGATCCCCCAAATTTGACTTCTAACGCAGATCTGACTTCCAGCTGGGGAGGGGAGACAACGGTGGACCGCTCCCTCCATCAGCTCTCTTCCACACTGCTCCCCTGTCCAGTTCACAGAAAGGGGTTCTGAGGCTGAAAAGACCCACTGCATGAAGGAGAACTTGCCTAACATTGGCCTTATCACAATCCATCCTTTATGGACCAACTCATGCTTTAATTTATTTTGTTGATAATAACCTTCTGAGTCTGTGAGTAGGTTACTGTCTCTCTCCTAGCTCATGGTAACTGAACAGATACTTGTAACATCTCCCTGGGTCTCTCTGTGTGTATGTATGGATGAATTTGGAGATCACCATGTTCTTTGAATAATAAATGAGAACACCCTGCTCTAAGCTTGAAATGTTTATACCCCTTTGCAATATAATTAGAAACAAGAATCCTACGATAAATAAGTGTGCTTAGATGCACATGGATAAATGCACTCAAGTCAACAGAATGGTGACACTTTTGAAAATTTTCATTTAGAAATATATATATGTGTGGAGAAAGTTGTGAGATTTTAACTTAGTAAAAATAAAATAATTTCCCAGTTATTTTTGTTCTTCCTCCACTGCCCCTCCCCATGTCCCAAACTGGAAAAATTTCCTATGTGTTTTTTTTTTTCTTTTCTGGGTATTTATATTTCAAAGATAAGAAAAACAATGATTTTAAGGGCAAACCAAATTAAACATAGTGTATTTATATATTCCTAAACATAAGAAAAAAGCAGCCTGAGATCTGAAAGGACACTAAAAGAAAAAAAATTCAATTTTGTGATATATTATATTTCCAAAAATTTTTTGTCCTAAGTTAATTTTTAAAGAAAATTTACCTCTAAATATGTGTCCATATATGCATAACCAATTGACTTATTTCACACCTGATTTATGAGTTTTATACAGTCTTAGAATAATAATTGCAATTTATGCCTATTTATTTCAAATCTCTTTGACCAGCAACATGAATTTGGAAATGTACCTCATGTAGAGGTACCTTCTGTAGTCATTCAATAAATCAAATATAACCAGTTCTTACTGGAATTAACCTTTGAGAATGACTCAATACCAATTTCCCCTAACCTATGTATGCAATAGCATAAATCTAAACCATGGTTATTGTTGATGTCAGCAATTTTAATTGGATAATGCCTAACATATCCTTGAAAAATCATCCTGGGGCAGTTCATTTTAAATATTGACTAATATGTGCTTTACTTTGCTAACAGTCTAAAGAAATTGGTTTTCGTTTATAGTATATTAGTACTTGGAAGGCTAGGTTAGCATTAGCCGGCTGTCGTCAGCCTTACTCATTTCCAAATGTTAACCATAACATGTTATATTTTATAACATATATGTGTAGCCATATTATATGTTATAAAAAATATGAGAAAGAAACAGACACCCACTTATAAGACTGAATCCTAAAGTTAAAAGCATAGAAATTGTAGCAGCAAAGCAAATTCCCACAGTTGATGGAAAAGTCTTTTCTTACCGTTTTATTATCCCTTAAAAGTTAGTGTTCAGGACTTCCCTGGTGGCGCAGTGGTTGAGAGTCTGCCTGCCGATGCAGGGGACACGGGTTCGTGCCCTAGTCCGGGAAGATCCCACATGCCGTGGAGCAGCTGGGCCCGTGAGCCATGGCCGCTGAGCCTGCGTGTCTGGAGCCTGTGCTCCGCAACGGGAGAGGCCACAACAGTGAGAGGCCCGCATACCGCAAAGAAAAAAAAAAAAGTTAGTTTTCATGTGGCTTCTAATAAATACCTTTCTATTTTTTTTAGTTATCCTCCTTAACAATCTGTTTCTATTATTTTGAGTTGTAATTACAAACAAACAAGGAACGACAGGTTTTTGTAAGAGAACCTAATATTAATGCAAAATTATTCTATGTGAAGCTACCCTGTCTCCCTTTATCCCCATCTTATCCCTTGGGCCACTCTTCTCCAAACCCCCAAACAACATCCCAATCTCTGTTCAAACAGATGAAACACAAAACTACAGAAACTTAAAATGGTACAAATGGGACAAATGAGCTAATAATGAACTACTATACCCCCTGGCATTTGTAAAACCTTTTCTCTCTTGCTAATGTAATTTTCCAGTCAGAGATGGGGAAGGCTTTCTCAAGGTTATGTCTGTACAAATGGCTGAGGAAGAGCCCAGGGACTCCGTTTCATTCTTTGTAATAGTCACAGAAGAGTGATTGCTTCCTTGACTTTGTGGCCCTGATCATTCCTTAAGTGGTTGAGTAAAAAACAACATGTCCCTGGAGGAGAGCTTTCTGATGGTTTTTCTGTGGTCGATTACTCCTGGGATGCTCACCATCACAGTAGGTCACCATGGTGATGCCACATTCTCTAGCCTCCCTCTGATCCTTTTGTGATAGTGATGCCAACATCTCATTTATAAAATTAATGCACTGTGGCCCAGCTTCACAGTCACTAATAACAATCTTTTGTGGAATAAATGAGTGAAAAAGTGACGAACATAGACTGGCATAAAGAATAACTTCTGCTGTAAATACTCTGTTATGTCTGGACGTAGCTGTTTTAAAAAGTAAGCAGGACTAACACTTATTGTTGAATATATTGTTGACCTATTAAGCAATAAAAAAAACTGTAAGTTTTATTATACATTTTTCTCCAAACATCTGATTTAAGCCATGCTAGCTGTCTGCACTATCCTTTCAGAAATCTAACCATTTGTTTGAGAACACTAGAACAAAGTGGTGATGTCCAGACAAAGTTCTGACCCATTTTTCTTTCAATTTAAATGATACTAGTGAAAATCCATGTCTGACACATGATGTTGTACAAGCAACTATCCCATAGCTATGAGGTTAGAGATGGATTTCATTGTATTGTTAGCCATTCTTATGTACTTACTATTTCTCTGAAATGGTTAATACAATCTATGTGATAAAATGTTGATCAGTTTTTTTCTTGGAAAACATTTTGTTGTTGAGTTATGCTAATAAGTAAGCTTGTATATATTATTCTTTTTAAATTTTTTAAATATTATTCTTAATAGGCTCCTATTAAGGAGGTTGGGTTTTTCTCACATCACTCCAGCACTGACACTTCCTTTGCTTCCCACTTCCACTTTTGAGAACTCTTTTTTGATTACATTGGGACATTGGGCTTTCCTGGATAATTCAAAATAATCTGCCTATTTTAAGGTCAGCTGATCAGCAACCTTAATTCCATTTGCAGCCTTAATATAATTTAACATAATTTGTTTCCAGTTTGTAAGGCAGCATATTTATACATCCAAGGACTAGGACATAGGCATCTTTGGGTGGCCATTCTTGCACATGAATATAGAAAGAAGAATTTCAAGAGAGGCTTAGTATCTAAACTACTTAGTATCCAAACATTAAAATTTTCAAAACATGGCCACAGAGATAACTATGAAATTTACACTCACAATAAGAACAAGAGTTTCTTAGTCAATATGTTCATTATTCCAGCATGAAATTGACTTTGTTCTTGAGTAAAGGGGCCACTACCCCAATATTGTGAAGTAAGGGGTTTGGGGGAAAGTGGTGTCTGTTCATTGTAAGGTTTAGGCAGAAGCATTCTAGAAAGCTATCTCCATGTTCCCATGCTCAGGAGGCAGATACTGTAGAATGCCTCTTCAGATTAGGAGCTGGAGTGGCTCATCAATGGCAGATCTGAGGGAGAAAAATATGGCAGGAAAGCATTGAAGTCTGTTTGATCTCAGGGATCAGCGTATCATGAACTAAATATTTCATTAGTATGAGAGGAAAACCACAGGATCCTCTGACATTTTTTCATAGTTTTATTTTTTCGTTAAGTTGATCTCCAGAATTTGTGAAGGGCTTTCTGAAGTGGGTCTGAGAGTGCATTGTCAACTGATTCTATGATTTCTGTTATGATCATTCAGCAGTGTGCTATAATAACTTTACTTTTTATGATACTCTGGAACATTGTTGGGGGAATTGGTTGACTGATATCAAACTCTTCAGAATATACTAAAAAGGAAATTTTAAGTCATTAAGAAAATGATAAATACCCTTAACTATATTCAATATCCTGTGATAAACCATAATGGAAAATAATATAAAAAAGAATATATATATATATATATATATATATATATATATATAATTATTAAATCACTTTGCTGTACAGCAGAAATTACACAACCTTGTAACTCAACTACACTTCAAGAAAAAAAGAAAATAATAAATACCCTTGAAAAAATTTAAATAATACAAAAGGGCATACAATAAGAACATCTCTCTCAGTCTAGACCCTTATGTTCTGCTCCAAGGAGATGTTTCCTGGATACTACTTTAGAAGCATCTATTTCTTGTGCATCCTTTCAGAATATTTCTATGCATACACATGCAGGTGTATAAATACATTCTTCTCTTTACACAAATTAAAGTATTATAAACACTAGTCTGTATCTTACTTTTGTTCACTTAACAATATATTTTGGTAGTCTCCACATATCAGCAGATGTAGAATCCCTTTTTCCTTTTGATGGCTCATAGTAATCATTTAAGCACAGACTATGTGCAGTTTTAGGATGGAAGCCACGTTCAAATACCTAGCTATGTTTCTTGATACTGTTTAGCTTTATGTTAGGAACTAATCCAAGACAGAAGAGATGACAGGTATAGAAGTACAGTAGGTTGTATTAGTATTTACAAAATAATTATTTTTCCCTGTGGAAGGATTTTATATCCTTGGCTTGTTGGAGTAATGCATAGCCATGTGACTTCCTTTGGCCAATGCAATGTTGAAAATGTGTCATCCTCAAGGCAGAAGTTATAGGAGCCATATATCTTTTCCCTCTGCCATAAAAACCATTTAAGTCCCAGACAGATACCACTCCTTCTGCTGGGTTACGGAATGAAGTTGACATGGAACATAGCTGTAACCTGTAACCCACCCATAATGGATGGGTAGCATGACAGAGAAATAAAACTTCATTATCTTAAGTAACTGCTTTCAGGAAATTATTTGGAATCACAGAATGATCTAGCTTATCCTGCTGATACAGGGAGCAACCTAAGGAACTATCAGAGTGTGAAAAATTTTAATAAAATAGTTCTTCCTGTTGTGAAATGGTTTCCAGTGACCCTGTTTTTCCTGATTCCTTCCTCCTCAATTCCTCCTCAATTAAATCAAGTGACAAAAACCCCATTAATAAATAATGCAACACAATATATATTGACGCATGTAACATTTTCATTCTATTTATGCATTTTATTCTATTTTAATTCTGTTTCAACACTTCCCAGGCTATTTTGTCCACAGGTCAAAGTAAGTGATATTTTTGTGTTTTAAAACAAACAATTTTGGGGACAAATGTCTGCTTCTGGTCATGATGGAGTAACTGGGTCCAGAACTTCCCTTCCCACCGTAAACAACTAGAAAACTGGACAAACTACATGAGGCAACCGCTTTGGATGTTGGAAAACAGGCAGCACAGGACTGTGATTCCTGAAAACAGAGAAACAAGTTAGGGAAGCCTAAGATAGCCCAATTTTATGCCTGGAGGCACTTGCCTCACCCTGGTTCAAAGAGGGGGATCCCAAGCAGAGCACTACAGAATTTCTGAGTTGCTGAATCAATACTGGAGGTCGGGATGGCTGAGGTGATTGGAATTATCAGGACAGAGTATTGGGGAGAAGGGAATTTGGCAGGAAAAAAGGTTCAGAAATTTCATAGGGATTCCCTTGAGTCTGTTGTTGAATACTTAACTGCGCATATATAGGGAGAAACACCCCAAGGCTGGGCAAATAATGATGAAGAAGGTGTATTTCACACAGGGCTAGAAGATATTCAAGTTCTGAGCAGCCAGGGTCCTTGTTGAAAACTTGGGGCATTTGGTAGAGACCTCAGGGTGGTTGTGCCTTAATAGTGAGGCTAAACTAGCCATAGAGTAAAGGCCACTCAAGATCCACTTTCTAAAGCTTAAAAACAATCTTGAAAATGATAAAGCTGATCTTTAAGTAATGTAACTCTCTGTCAAAACAAAGTGCAACACTCTTTAAAGGAAGACCACAAAATCCAGCATTCAACAATATAAAATTAGCCAGGTTTAGCATTAAATAAAAAGGTACTAATCTTGTGAAAATAGGAAAACATGATCCATATTCAATAGAAAAATAAGTCAAAAGAAACCTGTAAGAAGTGACAGATGATGGAGTTAACAAATAAGAATTTTTAAACAGCTAATATAAATATGTGTAAGTATTTAAAGAAAAATGTGAACATAAAGAGGAGAAAAATGAAATAATATATAGAGCAAAACAGAAACTCTAGTTTTGAAAAGTAGAATATCCAAAATGAAAAAGCACTGGGTGGAATTCGTAGCAGATTAGACATTGCAGAAGAAAAAACAAATCAGTGAACTTGAAAGCATAACAATGAAAAACCATCGAAAATAAAACATATAGAGAAAAATACTGAAACAAATGAACAGAGCCTCAGGAACTTTGGGAAAAATTTCCAACAGTCTAACATATATGTTGTTCCAGAAGGATGGGGGAGGACAGAAAAATATTTAAAGAAATAATGGCTTAAATGTTCTAAATTTGATGAAAACTGTAAGCCCACAGATCTGAAAATTTCAAGGAATTTCAAGCATGATAAACACAAAGAAAACCACATTAAGACACATCATAAACAAATTGGTAAAAACCAGTGATAAAGAGAAAATCTTAAAAAGCAGCCAGAGGGGGGGAAAAATCACGTTATGGATGGAAGAATGAAGATAATTACCATAATCTTCTCATTTGAAGCAATGCAAACCAGAAGACAATGGAACAGCATCTTTAAAGTGATGAAACTAAAAACAAAACCAAAACCAAAAACAGAACGAGAAAAGCAAACAAACAACAGTACCCTGTCAAACTAGAATTCTATATTAAGTGAATATTTCTTTCAAAAAAATTGAGCTGAAATAATGACTTTTCAGACAAACAAAAGCTGAAAGAAGTTGTATCCAGAAGCTCTAAGCTATAAGGAATGCTAAAAGACATTCTTGAGGCAGAAATTTAGAGCTATATAAAGAAATAAAAAGCTCTACAAATTGCAAATATATGGGTAAGTTTAAAATAATTTTTTTCATTTTAAAATTTCTTCAAAAGATAGTCAATGCTTCCTTTCTGTGCTCGCGCTCGTTGTGGTGCCACCAGACGCTCCCTCAACATGCAGAACGACGCCGGCGAGTTCGTGGACCTGTACGTGCTGCGGAAATGCTCTGCCAGCAACCGCATCATAGGCGCCAAGGACCACGCGTCCATCCAGATGAACGTGGCCGAGGTTGACAAGGTGACAGGCAGGTTCAACAGCCAGTTTAAAACCTATGCCATCTGCGGGGCCATTCGCAGGATGGGCGAGTCAGATGACCCCATTCTCTGACTGGCCAAGGCTGACGACATTGTCTCAAAGAACTTCTGACTAGAGAGGATCCTGGATGTGGAACCTGTGTTATAAATAAAGAGTGAAAACCTATCAAAAAAAAAAAAAAGATAGTCAACCGTTTGAAGCAAAATTAAGAATACATTTTGAGGTTTCTAATATTTGAAGAAATAAAATATATAACTACACAAAAGTTGGGAAGGAGGAAATGGAAGCACACTAATGTAAGTGGTATAATAACATTTTAAGGTAGATTTTGATAAGTTAAAAATGTGTATTTTAAACCCTAGAGCAAACACACACATATGCACAAACCAAAAACTAAAAATATAGAGACAGAGGTAATAAGCCAATAGTAGAGATAAAATGCAATCGTAAAAGATCTTTAATTTAATCCAAAAGAAGACAGAACAAGACAGGAAAAAAGAAAGAGTCTATGGGACAAATAGAAAAGACTATCAAGATAGTTCAAGCCTAACTATATCAATAATATTAAATATAAACTCTAAACAATTCAACTAAAGGACTGACATTGTCAGAATGGATAAAAAAGTAAGAACCAATTGTTCTTGTTATTATTACATGTTGTCTAAAAAAAGTTTACATTAAATACAAAGACACAAATGGTGTAAACGTAAAAGAATGCAAAAAGATATACCATATAAATACTAATCAAATGAAAGCTGGAATTGTTATATTAATATCAGAAAAAGTGGATTCTAGAACAAGGTATGTTACCAGGAATTACAATACAGAAAAAACAATTGAAAAAATGCAACCCCCATTCATAATCAAAACTAGGAATAGAAGTAAATTAAGAATGGAAGTAAACTAGGAATAGAAGTAAATTTTCTTAACCTGACTTACAGGGCATCTATAAAAAACTACACTGAACGTCCTATTTAATGGGGAACAATTGAATACTTTTCCACCTAAGATTGTGAATACGTCAAGGATGTTTGTTCTCATCACTTCTATTCAACAGTTGACTGGTGGTTCTAGCTGGTACAATAGGGCAGGAAAACTAAATAAAAGGCATATAGTTAGAGAAGAAGAAGAAAATGTTTTTATTTGCAGACAACCTGATGATGGTTGTGGGCTGAATTGTGTTCCTCCAAATTCATATGATCAAGCTCTCAACCCCAATACCTCAGAATGTGACTATACTTGGAGATAGACCTTTAAGGGGTAATTAATTTAAAATTTGGCCATTAAGATAGCCCCTAATCCAATCTGACTGGTGTAGTTATAAGAAAAGGAAATTTGGACACACAGACACCAGGAACATGTACAGGGGAAAGACCATGTGAAGACAGAGCAAAAAGGTGCCATCTGCAAGCTAATGAAAGAGTCCTCAGAAGAAACCAAGTCTGCTGACACCTTGATCTTGGACTTCCAGGCCCCAGAACTGTGAGACATAAATTTCTGTTAAGTCGCCCATTCTTTGGTATTTTGTTATGACAGCCCTAGCAAATTAATATGATGGTATAATAGGAAGCCCTAAGTAATCTTAAAAAAAAAGGGGGGGTATTAGAACTAACAGGTAAATTTAGCAAGATCACAGGATACAAGATCAATGTATAGGAATCCACTGTGTTTCTACGTACAGTTACAAACAGTTGGAAAAGTGAAATCAAAATGCACTACCACTAGCACAGCAACGAAAACCATGAAATTATAAACTACTTAGGGGTCAGTTAGCAAAATATTTTCAGTACTTGTACAGTAAAAACTACAGAACAGTACGTGGAGAAATTAAGTAAATGCTCATGCGACTCAAAGGACTCAGGATTGTAAGTCAGATGTTCCTGAAGTTCATCTACAGATTCAATGCAACACCAGCCATAATTCCAGAGGCTCTTCTGTATAAATTGATATATTTATTCTAAGATTTATATGGAAATGTAAAAGGCCTAGAACAGCCAAAACAGTGTTGATAAAATAAAACAAAGTATGAAGATTTACAGTATGTGATTTCAAGCATTTCCACAGAGCTACGGTATTCAAGATAATGTGGTATTCATGTAAGGACAGTTCATGAAACAAAATAGAGTCTACATATAGACCCCTACGTACATGGCCAATGGATTTGGACAAAGGAAACAAGGAAATTCAATGGGAAAGTACAGTCTTTTAAACAAATGGTGCTGGAACGAATGAATATTCATATGGGAAATAAATCAGCATTTACCATTACTTTATTTCATAAACATTAATTTACTTGAAATGGGTCATAGAACTTAACATAAAGACTAAAACTATATAACTTCTAGAGAAAAATATG
Source organism: Mesoplodon mirus (assembly GCF_964341445.2). Classification (NCBI taxonomy): domain Eukaryota; kingdom Metazoa; phylum Chordata; class Mammalia; order Artiodactyla; family Ziphiidae; genus Mesoplodon; species Mesoplodon mirus. Next base: position 165,915,798 of record NC_138978.1, on the reverse strand, counting down.
GGAGAAAGATCTCTGCAACCTTGAGACAAAGATTTTTTTGACATATAAGGCATAAAGCATAAAAAAGAAATTATGAATTACACATTATCAAAATTAAAATTTTCTTTAAAAGGTTAAGAAAATTAAAATTCAAGCCACAGATTGGGAGACAATACCTACAATATCTATGTCAAACAAAGGACAGGTATCAAGCATATATAAAGAACATTTACAACTTGATAATAAGAATAAAAAGTATCAAAATATTTTATTATCACTGCACAAAAGAAAATATTAAATGGCCAATAAGCACTTAAAATATGTTCAGTATTATTACTCATCAAGAAAAGTAATTAAGACCACAGTGATTTACCACTACATCTCTTCTAGGATAACATTTCTAAAAAATGACCACATTAAATGTTGGTGAGAATGTGGAGCAACTGGAGATTCCATACACTGTTGGTGGGAATGTGAAAATCGTACAACCAACTTTTAAAACAGTTTGGAAGTTTGTTATAAAGTTTAACATACACTTGTCATAGGACTCAATAATCCAATTTCAAGACACACGAAAATTTGTCCACTTGAGGACTGCTACATGAATATGTTCCAGTTCATAGCAACTTAAATCATAACAGTCCTGAACTGGGAATAACCCAAATAGCCATCATTGTGTGGCAAATCGTGATATGTCCATACACCGGAACGTCACCCAGCAATAAAAATGAAAGAACTACCACTAATATATGCAACAACATGGATGAATCTCAAAAGAATTATGCTAAGTGAAAGAAGCCAGACACAGAAGGGTACCTATGCTGTCATTCCATTTGTGAGAAGTTCAATAACAGATAACACTAATCTAAAGGAATAGAAAGTTGGTCATGGGTTGTTTGGAACAAGGGATGGAGGAATTGACTACAAGGGAACATGGTGGAGCTTTTTAGGGTGATGGAAATATTCCACATTTTTATTATAGTACTGATTACACTAATTGACATATATATGAATATATGTGTCAGAACTCATTGACCTAAGTACTTAAAATGGGCATTTTAGTTTACATAATTATTCTTCAATAAACTTGATCAAAAATTTTTTAAAAACGTTAATAAAGTAATGGACTTTTGACATTTCAGCCTCTGTTCAAATAAACAAAAGCAACATAAAAAATGTAGCACTGGTTCATAAGAACCATGCTTCTGAGTATCAGTTTGAGCACCAATCTCACCAGATGTTTTGCAGGATGCTGATGAATTGTGACAATTTCAAAATTTAGGGATGAACTGGTTTTTCTAAAAACTGTGAGTGATTATGGCCTATTCATTTTTCTCACCTATATTCTATAGCTTGTTGGATAAACTCTTGTTATTTGCTTATATTTTTAAAAATTTTCATATGAAAATTTTCATTTACTTTCTTCCTTTCTTCCTTCCTTTCTCTCTTTCTTTCTTTCTCTCCCCACCTTCTCTCTCTCTCTTTTTAACTACCAGCAACAATACACTTTCTTTGTTGTTCAGCTGTTTTAAAGGGAAGATCTACCTCTTCTCTCTTGCTTCCACTGGTTCTCCCTCTCCACTTCTCACTTAACAAAACAGTTATCAAAATCGGAAATACAACTTTAAGTTCTGAGAAGAGAAATCACAACGTGATATCAATAGAAGTTGGAAGATCTGGGTTCCCATCTCAGCTCCCTGTGAACCAGTCATGTTATCTTAGTCCAGTTGGCCATTCCCTCATTCCACAATCACTCTGGCCTTGGCCTCAACTTCCTCATCTGTAAAATGAGAGAGCTAAATTCTATGATCTCTTCTGCCTCTCACAGTTCTTCCCTGAAAGAATTATAGAAGCCTCACAATTACTCCGTGCTCATTTGGAAACTGCATCCTCTGTTATACAGCAGTTCCCATTGTCTTGCTGGCAGCTGAGGAGGAGAAGGAGAATGCATTTCAAGCATCTTCCTAGAGCTTGGTTTAAAGATAACTCACCATGGCAAAAGCATGACCATGCAACTTTTTCCAAAGATCACCACACCCTCGCACTAAGGGCTCTCACACTCGTGCTCTCAACATGAGTGGGTGGGCAATGCTTATCACCACAGGTTTATGGATGACTCTGTTAGAGAGACTGCAGGATATGCCTCAATTGCCCAGACCTTAACCCAGGTCAGCCTCTGGAGTCTTTCCCTTTACCGTATGGGTTTGGCATAACAAATCAAAACCCCATAGAGAAATCCCTTCAGCCTCCAGTCATTTGGACTCAACCCCTGCTTCACTGCAACCTATGCTTATCACCAACAATAACATTTTGACAAAACATAAAACTTAAAAAAAGAGAGGTGTAAATTTGTTTCTCCACAGCCTTCTTCGTGAGTTGAATCCGTTTCAAGGAAATTTTGGGCTTTGTATGACTAGGACCAAAAAGAAGGCTCAGTGGAAATATGGTGACAAGGATGGTGGGCTGTGGAGAGCCTCTCCCTCCGATGCATATCTGCAGTTGGGTTTGCCTATTCCAGACTGGCCCCACTGGTCAGGTCTATGCCTCCAACCATCCAATGATCCTTATTCAGTGTACAAATCATTCTTGAGCTCTCAGTGTGTACTAAGCCCTGTTGAAGAGACAATATTGAATCAGAAGGCGGGGGCACTCTGGAGTTCAACTGCCTTTGTCCTAATCTTGTTTTACCAGCAGTGTGGCAATCAAGATACTCATGATATTCACTAAACTTTAGTTTCATCATCAACAAAATGGGGAGAATAAAAATCTATACCTCCTAGGATTAACTGAGCTAGTGTCCATAAAACATTGAGCACAGTACTTGGTACTTAGAAAGACTTCAATAACTGTTAACAAATATCACCATCATTGTCATTGAGGGAGAGAGACTTGTTAATAGAGCAGAAATATTCTTTGGGGATCCAAAGTAAGGAATGATTAGTTCTGGCCAGGTTAATGGGGCTGACTTCCAAGAGGAAGGGACACTTCTGCTGCCCTGAAGTGAGAGTGGGAGTTTAATAGCTGGAAACTGTAAAAGGGCATTCCAGTTGGATGGATCAGCAATACATCCCTACATGATCTCATCCAGGAGGATGTGATTGCTCATACTTTTAAGAAATAAAGAGCCCCAAGCTCACAATGGGAGCAGACACGGTGGAAGGACAATTAAGCTGCAGCCTGTTCATGGACTTCCTGCTGAACCTAAACAGATTTCTCAGACCAGTGACTCATCAACAGGGCAGACTACGTGTACCTGTTGTGTCACCCCAGTGCTTCTGGTTTATTTTTATCTTGTTTCTGTAACCCCTCTTTGTTCCATTATTAATACCCAGTGCACTGGGCGAGACAGGCTCAAAGATGTGATCAACTCCTTTTTGGCTTTTTTGTACTTGTTCTGTATTTTGTGGCCAAGGCCTCTCCACCCTTTCTTTCTTCTTTCTGGAAAAATGGTCTTCTCTATGACATGGAGTAGCTATTACTTCTACACTTTGTTCCATAGTCTGCTTGCTGTGGCTATTCAACTGGAATTAGTATTCACTGTCCATTGTGCTAGGCGCTTTGAAGGCTTTTTCTCATTTAGTTCTCACAACAATTGTGTGATGGAGGTATTTCCCATTTTGTGGATGGGACTCAAAGTGGTGAAGTAACCTGGCCAATATCAGCTAACCTGAATGTGAGGTGCTCTTCTTGTCAACTCTCTTTTATGGCTTTTGCTCTCATCACTGGACAACATGTTCTCGAGACACTGAGGATTGGAAGAGCAACTGTGTGGGGAAGGTAGAGACTATTTCTTCCTTTTCTTACTTTAGAGCTCCCTCAAGCTCAGGTCTGTGGCTGTTGGGTGTCTCATCACAAATGCTGCCAAGATTTCCATTTTTATCTTTTCAAGTCAAGTAGAGAGAAAGCTTAATTCGCTCCATTGTGACAAGCTTTCACTTATCTGAGGATAGTTTAATTACAAATACCCTTATCCTCATCACTTACCGGGGTGTTTTTTGTTTTTGTTTTTTTCAGGCAAAGCAGTGCCCATTTGTAAGCCTTGGTGTTAAAGGATGGCAGAGACAAAGAAAAGTAAGTGACCACACTTTCATTTGTGGATGGTTTTCTCAGCTACTGAATAGTGAGAAATACCTGTTGCTGCCATTTTCACTTTTATATTATTTTTTAAAATTTAAAAACTATATTACCTGCTTCTCCAACTTCCTGTTCTGTGATTTCTGGCATGAACGAAACTTGTGAAGACTCTTAAAGATTAATAAATTGAACTCACTTCAGTGTGAGGAATTAATCCACAGTCCCTGGTCAACAGTTCCACTCCTACCAATTCTCATAGCCATAGAGATCCTTCTGCAACTATCCTTATAAACCGGAAGAAGATTTCCATTATTTAAAAAGCTCTTTTCTCATTAGGAAGCCAACACTGCAATGGCATTTCCCCCTTTCTTCACCGCCTGTCTTGCTTTGACTGGTGGTGGGATTAATTGGGCCATGATCAATCTCCTAAAAGATGGCAAATTGGGAATGGTGGGTGGAAGGAGGAAAGCATGAATATTAATTAGCTAAGATTCCAAACAGAAGCCTTTTAATTATATTAAAATGCACAGGCCTGCAGGCAGTGAGATGGTTCTTGCTGTAAATCTGTCGACAGACCATTACCTCAGCCATGTCAATGCCTTTTAATGAATGAATATATACATTTCAAGTGGGGGAGAGAAAAATACTTTCCTGTTTATAAATATTAAAAGGAAAACTATCAACGTGAGGTGATATGTATGACAGCTCCTTTCAGGCTGGAGCTGTTTGGGGAAGGCAGGGAAGGCGGTCTCCCTAAACGGCTCATCCCAGGCTGTGAAACTGAAGCCTGTGGCTGATATGGGAACTGATGCAATTAAAAACAGATGACTGCAGCCAGGGTGAGCCAGCGGCTCAACTTCTCTGTAGGTCAATGAGTGAGACATTTGAGAAAGTTACATTAACTTTTCAGGTCACTTCAGAACCATTCGCTACAGGAAACAAGGAAGTCAGGGGCTTTTCTTTGCTTCTTGTTAACATGAAGAAAGCATTTAAATATTGAAGGGTGACCGGCCACCATGGGGGAAGGGCCATGAACTGAGAAGTGTTAGAATTCCAGGGCAATAAAGAACTTAAATGTAAGAAAGCAGGTCTCAGTAGATCTAGAGTCACCTTGAGAAGATCCATGGAAGAGGATGGTAGGGAATATGGAAACACACCAGCAGTGAGAATGGGAAAGTGGGATGAAGGAAAGCTGGTCACAGATGACTTCATAGACTCAAAAGACTTGAACAGAGCTTGGTGACCAAGTAGTCCAACCGCCTTAATTTCAGAGAACTAGAAACTGAGGCCCAGAGGGGAGGGATGACTTTCCCAATCTCAGAGTGCTAGTTAGTAGAGAAATCCTGTTTATTTACTTCCCTACCAACTTACCTACTTAAGTACCCGCCTCCTTACCTATCTCCCTACTTCCGTATTTACCTATTCATGTACCACTTCCTTCTATAAAACATTTGAGGCCTCTCCTGACTACCAGTCTGCAGGTTTTCTAAGACTTGTTGCTGCCTTCCTAACTTTAAATAAGAACACATTTGAGGAAACTAAGAGTACCACAATAGTATGCACACTTTATACAATCTGAGAATATCCATCTACAGGGCCATAATAGTTCAACCCAAATGCAGAGGGTCTGTATGATCTATCCCAGTCTACTAGAATGCCAACAGAAGAGTGCAGTGCCTTTGTGGAGTTACCCTTGATTTTGAAAAGCTTGACAGGCAAAAAAAAAAAGAAACTCATCAGAAGATACCTGAGAACATTCAGGTCTTGCAGTTCAGCATTGGTGACTTTGAGAGGAAGGTAAGCAGAAAATAATTCTTTTGAGCACAATTTTTAAAAATACTATGTATTTGAAATCCAGTCAAGAGTACTTAATATTTTGGGGTTTTTTGGCTGTGCTACATGGCATGTGGGATCTTAGTTCCCCAACCAGCAACAAACCCATCCTCCCTGCAATGGAAGCTTGAAGACCAAACCACTGGACAGCCAGGGAATTCCCAAGAGTCCTTATGATTCTGAAAAGCTTTATGTGGGCTTTTCAAGGATAAATTCAGAAACCATCTGCAAATGGGCACACTCCTGTACATGTATCTATGTGTGTGGGAGTCTGTATGTACAGGGTTGGTGAGGGAGAGTCATAAGTTTGTCCTATCAGTCAGTGGGACAGCATTCCCAGAATGGACATACAACTCACAAACATCTGGCTTTAGCACAATAGGAACTCAGGAGAGAATGTGAATGGCTTAGCAAAGGATATGTCTTATTGGAAAAGCAACTCAAATAGTAAGTCAAGAAAGTAATAGGAAAGTATTTCTGCTATATGTTCACATACATTATTCTAGAGAGCAGGGATCAGGAAGTCTCAAAACTTCTTTGAGATTCACTTAATTTAGCCTCAAGACTATGAAACATAATAATATAACTTATTTGGTAACATTGAGGAGAAGGTAGAGGATACTAAAAGTCACACAACAGTCTGATAGATGTTCGTTCAGCTCAGCTCACGTGGATTCAATCCTTTTTTGTTTTTTAACATATATTTTATTATATTTTATTTATTTTAGTTGCTCCGGGTCTTAGTTGTGGCTGGTGGCCTCCTTAGCTGTGGCTCGCTGGACTCCCCTGCATTGGAAGGCGGATTCTTAACCACCGTGCCACCAGGGAAATCCCAGATTCAATCCTTTTGATGTGCAAGAGAGAGGATTAGGACCTAATGATGCAAAGCAGAATAAGACATAATGCTGCTCTTTTTCAGCCTACGCTTCTGGAGAGACACGTGACCAAGTAACTTTAACACATTGGGGTAAGTGCAGTAGTGGGGGTGTGCACAGGGAACAAAGGGGTGCAGAAGAACAGTGCTGGCCTCACTTGTGGGGTCAGAGTGGCTCTTGGAGAAGGTAGAGTCTGAGAATGAGTTGGATGGACAAAGAGAAGGGTCGAGGGAGAGAGGGGGACAGGGAGGGAAAAGGACATGACCTTCAGACCTAATAGCAGCCGCAAAGGTGCACAGTATGCAACACTGTGTGCTTCTTCCCACTATTTTTCTCATTAGAGAAAAACTTATTTTGCTGTTCCTGCTTTCAGATGAAGATCCAGTTTCATCTGAATTAGAAATTTGCTTCCCCATGAGCTGTTGATAGGAAAAACTAATGAAACAGAGCATTCAGCAACCCACCATTCACTGTCCTGAGTTGTTCCTGCTTTTCCATCTCGCTGTTTAGAAGGTTTGGCTACTGATCATCTCCAGGAAGTGGAAACAACATGAATGCCCACGACCTGTCTGGATAATGAATTGCAATTAATCAATATAAGTCAAGACAGTAATTTATCACAAACTCCCTGCACTTGCTGATGACACCTTTTCCTTTCTAATATTCATAACAAGACAGTGAAGCCGAAAGTCAGTAGTTGGCTAGAAGCTACAATGGGAAGAAACTCATTGTCCCTTTGGCTGTTATCAAGTGCTCTTCCTCTTGACTGCATTTCTTGTGTAAGGTGACGGTGGAGCACAGCAGTTTGAATCCAGAAGTGTGGACTGGGGGAAGACTGTACCTTATCACTGGCTTAATTTGCTTAATTGGTCACTGTCCTTGGGGCAAGGTTTTAGCAGTTGGTCAGGTCAGAATCTCAGTTGCCTGAAGAGGAGGCAGGAGGAAAGTCATTCTTCTGCAGTGTTCGCAGCTTTAGACTTCTTCTAGGCTGGTGACAAGATGGGAATTAGAAATGTTATGCTCCTCTTCTTCTTCCTTGTCCAATTCTCTCTTCTACATTTTTCCCCCCTACGATTTTTTCTTGCCTTGGATCCAGACACAAGGCTGATCAGAGACTGTACCATACTGGGGATTTGTTTGGGGAGTGGGATATAGCTTCCTGGAGGAGGTAGGCTTTTATATGGTATTATCTTCTTTGCAATGAATAATGAGACTATTCACCATGGAGTCAACAAGTTATCTCCAGTCAAGTGTGATTAAGAGAGCAGAAGTATGGTCTCTTCTTATAGAGCTGCATAGGCTCTTAATAAAATGTTACAGGCTTCAAATTTCAGGCTTCCCAGAAGCACCAAAAAATTCTGGAACTGCACCAATTCAGTTAAGTTCGGGAACTTGACTCACTGGGAGTCTTTTTAAAGTAGTTCAGGTTCAGGCGTTTCACGCACGCTTTCAGAGAGCTGAATTGCTGTGCTGAGTTAGATTTGGGGAACTTTCAGTGATATGTGACTATCGTGAACACTTTGAAGATCCTGTCATCTCTGTGCCAATACTGGATAAGTAGCAGAGATACTTCATAGTTAGCCCCTTATTGAAGATGGCACATGCACATGTCTGATTAAGGTGAACTCATGCTTTTTTGAGTAAGCCAATGAAATAAAAACTTCAAAAGGATACACAATCCCTGTGATAAATGGCCTGGTCAAAAGAGGAAGTGTGGTTGACTGAAAAGCAAGGGAGTTTAGGCAGAAGGAGACTGCTTGGCAGGGAAGGATTGATTCAGTAGATTGGTCCTGCTACCAGGCTCTCCTGTTCTGGTGTCTAAGGCTTAGGCTGCTGGCAATAGAAATAGATGAGTATTTCTCATATAGACTGTCTGCAAGAGGTTGGAAGTAGAGGTATGCTCTGAGATTCAACGTAAGGAAGTACTGTACAGCAGTAGTGTGTGTGTGTGTATGTGTATGTTTGTGTATGGCAGAGTAGCATGGTATAGTAGATTAAAGATGACTGCAATTTTTTGTTATTTCTTTTCTTTTTCCCCCACTATTCTTCCCATCAAGAAGTGGAATGTATTTCTCCTCCCTTTAGATTTTACCAATAGAATGTTGCACGAGTGAGGTTATATACATTGTGAGATCAGGCCTTAAGAGATCTACAGCTTTACCTTTGACTTTTCTTGGAACTCACCCACCATGTTGTGAGGAAGCCTGAGAAACTACAGGGTAAGACCCGCTGGAGGGAAATCAAATCCTCCAGCCTTCAGCCCTAACCGAGCTCCCAGCCTACACAGCCAGCACTAACTGCCAGCCATTGTGAGTGAGGCCATTTTTGATCTTCCGGCACCCTAGTGCTCCACCTGCCACCACATGAAGCAGCAAAGATGCTCAGTCAATCCACAGGATCATGAGAAATAATGAGTCATTGTTTTAAGCCACTAAGTTTTGGGGTGGTTTGTTACACAGTCATAGATAACTAAAACATGTGAAATCTCCACACTTTAGAAAGAATGACTTAACTGGAAAGCACCTTTGGTCAAGAGAGAAGGGGACAGCCTCTGGAAGCAACGCCAGTGCTTCCAGGTAGTGCGGGCAGCAGGAAGGCACTCCCAAGAGGCAAGCAGGGAAGGAGGAAAAGTGAAGGTCACCAAGTGGTGGCAGATAGCCTTATTCTGGCATACATGGGCAATGTATCTGAGGAACATCTAGAAAGATTTGGGGAGACTTTGTTGGGAGTGAAAGTGAGATCTATAGATTCTGCAAAGGCATGAACCACAGAATGCCATTACACATTGATTTTTGTTATCAGCCTGTAGCCTTGATGTTAGCTGGGCCCTTCTTTTTCCTTGAGATCTGCATAAGATTGGATTGAAGTTCCAATTCCACATCTGTGAAAGACCAAAATGCTCCACAGAATTACTATGAATTTCTAAGGAAATTATTGTCTCCTCATTAGCCCTGGCTGTAAACTCTTGTTTCTTTCATGGGTCATCTCATTGTCCCTTTTATGCTGTTTATGCTGTTTCACATAATATCAACCTAAACATGAAATTCAAGTCACAAAATATCAACCTAAACATTAAATCTTCTCTTAATTATCACAATTTCTACACATAAAAGCAATTTTTTTGTGATTAGTAGATTTTAATAAGGAATTTGGGGATATAAGAGGAGGATTTTAAAGTATAGCAATATAAACTTCAAATGGAACCTGAGACTGTCCTCATTCTTAAAAATGTCTTTGCCCCACCACTGGCAATAGTGCTTTCACAAGCAATATCACTCCAAATACTGTCTGAACCTCATTCTATGTCATGGTTCCTCTCTCCCTTCCATCTTTCAGTAGCAAAACAAATTTCTCTCATCTTCTCATATAGAATATCTATCAATCTATTTAATATGCTCAGTGACTCACCCTCCAACCTAAGCCGCTTATCAAGGTATTTACTCAGTAGAGACGGTTGTCCTCTGAGGAGCAATTATGATGTCAGTTGTTATAGTAATAACATTTCACTCTTCCACTTTCTACCCTACTAAAATCACTGCAGTTTCCTGCAAAGGTACCCAGTGTTGGTCTCTCTCTCTCTCTCGAGTGTTGAGTGAAAAGAAAATCAAATGTAATAATCCTGGGCTATACCCAACTCATTGCCTTGCCTCTCCTTCCTTCCTTCCTTTTAGAGGGTGGAGATAATGCCCCATTAGGCTCCCTTTAAGGTGTTGCTTTCTTTGTATAAACTCTTCTATGTTGCCTAGGTGAGAAGGGAAGAATTTCTGAATCTACTCTCTGGGTGGGTACCATATTCAGTTTTGGGGAGACTTTGATGGGAATGAAAGTGAGGTCTAGAGATTCCACAATAATGAATAGGCATTAACCAGAGAACCCCAACTTATGTGGGGATTTTTGTTACAGCCTATTAGAGACCCTATTACTCATGACAGTGACATGTCAGAGATGGTGAGTGGTCTGTTTCATTTAGAAATCCATTCATTCATTTAAAAAAAATTTGGCATGACTCTATAGTAGACTCCTAAGGAGGTCAAATATAACTGAGTCATGGAATCTCTTATTGAAAGAGCTTATGATTCGGTAGGAGAAATAAAAGAACCATACCTACCTAGTTTGGCAGTGTTGATGTCCTCTTGGAAAAGGGAGCTCTAACTGAATCAGAGCCATAAGAGTTATTTATGGCACAGTCCCTGTGGAATACATTCCCTCTTTTGTACATTGACAAAAGGCTCTCTCTCCCCTCCAAATTCTTTGAAGTTGTGACCTGCTGTGTTCCTTCGGCCCCATTCATACAATCATCTGGCAGTCCCCTGAGGTGACAGTGATGGTTTAGGCCCCTAGGTACGTCTAAGGACTCCCATCAGTCTCTTGCCTGCTGACTTTTACCCTCCCTTTTCTCATCCATGACCATTTTCCTGAAGAATTTTCAAGCTCTTACAAAACTACCTTTTAACATCCATCATGTTACTCTTCATGTTTTTCTTTCTAGTATTATCATTTGCAGACATTTTCTCAGTTATCATGGGTCAAAACTGTTGGTCTATAAACATAAAACAAACGGGGGAATTCCCTGGCAGTCTAGCAGTTATGACTTGGCACTTTCACAGCTATGGCCCGGGTTACATCCCTGGTTGGGGAACTAAGATCCCACAAGCCAAGTGGCAAAACAAAAACAAAAACACCCCATAAAACAAATGGCAGAGATAGAGGATATGATGGATAAGCCACACCCTCTGCAGAACATACTCAGCTCAGGGTGGCATTGGTAGCACCCTTTCTGGTGGGGAGTGTTTGCAGTATGGTGCAATAACACTCAGTAGCCAAGAGTGCAGGCATCAGGCTGTCATGCTAGCTCTCGTGAGCTGGTACTCAGGTCATGGGAAAGAGAGCTCAAAGGCTGGCACACTTGAATGGATTTTTCTTCTTGAAAATATTTCAAAGAAAATGGCATTATAACAAGTTGACACTATAAAGGATGGGAGATAATATTAAAGTAAATACACAAGGATAGGGTAGCGACCTGAAATACATACAACACATATTATAGAAAACTATTATTTTTAGGAATAGCTTCCTGGAGGAGGTAGGCTTTTATATGGTATTATCTTCTTTGCAATGAATAATGAGACTATTCACCATGGAGTAAACAAGTTACCTCCAGTGAAGTGTGATTAAGAGAGCAGAAGTATGGTCTCTTCTTATAGAGCTGCATAGGCTCTTAATAAAATGTTACAGGCTTCAAATTTCAGAAATGTTGTGGTGGGTACTTTCAAGAAGCAAGCTTAGTTGTAGCTTTTCTTTCCCCATCTTCTGGAAATATAGGAACAATTTCTTATTTATTTTTATATTCTTAGAGCCTAGAACAGTACCTGGCAAATGGCTCAATAATAATTTGTCAAGCGATTGGTTGAATGAGTGAATGAATCAATCACTCAATCTAGTAAAACTCTTTTGCTTTCTGGCCCACCCCATGTCTTCATTCAAGCAGTTGTCTGTCAAGTTTAAAGTGTCTGTACTCACATTATGGTGCATTTGCTCGTGTTGTTCAACACTCTGAAAGGTATACTACTTTAGAGTGGCATTCTGCTTTATTTAACAGGTTATAAGGTAGATAATTGGGTGTATCAAAAGATGTTTAGGGTTTCTTTTAATAAATTAGGGTAGTGGTTCTTAATGTGGTTAATGGAACAGTGCCAATCTGGCTACTTCAGAATTATCTGGGAAACTTGAAACAGTTCAAATTTCTGAGCCTTACTTCTGTATTTTTGAAAACTTCCTCAGGTGATTCTGATACTCAACAAGATTTGAGAACCACTGCCTTATTCTTTAAAATAAGATCAAAACTTCTAAAGTCCTAGCTATTGGCAATTACCCAGAAATAGATCAAGTAGTAGAGGCCCATTGAGAGTCTACCCAGGTAGCTTTTGGGAGGGAACTACTGGTCTCTCTGAAAGTTATACTTCTTACGCAGGCATTCACCTAGTGCTTCTCTGGTCTTCCACTAACAATGTATTTATTGCGTGTTCACTACCTCTTTCTCTGAATGCAAATTGGTACCCCTTTATCTTGGGATTTTGAGACAGTTCTTATTTTAAATAAACTTCCATCTTATTCTCACAAGTATAGATTAGCTACAAGGATCCATACTTTAGAGATGGAGTTCCATGCTCACAGAGATTATAAACCTGCCCAGTGACCCAAAGCTGGTGAGGGGAACTCAGGGTCATGTTTGTCTCATTATACCCTCTGCTTCTCCTCCATGACTGTTGACTAAGGGTTTATACTGCCTCTGGAGCTCTGTATGCATTCCTCTAGTCCTTGCACCATCCCTGCAAAGAAAACAGTCTCTGGAGTCCTCCATTTTGTGGATGGAGTGTTTCAAGAGTTGATCATCCCCAGAACATTGCTGCTATTCAAATGCTGTTGCCCACTCTAGCAAAGACTGCTCTGTGTTCACTAAACCCCATTGCCTTTTCCTCGTGGATGCACCCCTACACTACATTTCCCAGCATCCCTTGTAGTTAGATGTGACCATGTGACTGAGTTCTGGCCAATAGAATATGGGCAAAACTGATTACCCCACTTCCAAGCTTAGCCCATCAAGAAGCCCCAGTATTATCCTTTGGGCCTTTTCTCTTTTCCCATTGGCAGGCTGAATGCAGCAGGTGAAAAAAGCCCTAGAAGATTCAGAAAAAAGCCTTGAATAATTGGGTGGATCCTTGTCAGACAGTCCTGTGGGGAGAAATAACTCTTACTGTGTTAATACAGTAAGGTTTTCGGATGATTTTTTATAGCCGTGAGCCTCCCCTGACCAATATAGCTAGCTGCCCTGCCTTTGACCCACAGCCTCTGCAGCTTTAACACCAGTCTCTGACCTGAGAGCCCCAGAGCAGTGGGCAAAGGAAAGAGGTCTCTCAAAGGAGCTGCCAGGAGGGCAATGTGACATAAGGAAAAGGACAGGCTTGGAGCTGGAAGAAATGGGTTCAACTTCTCACTCTTGGTCTAATTGTGTAACCTAAACTAATTGCTTTTTAAGCCAGAGAGTCTTCCCCTGTGAAATGGGAATAACATGAGATGACATATGTAAATGAATCTGGTAATGGAGCCCAGTAAATCTAAAGACTCTTTAGAAATGTAGCAAGAGTTCGGCAGAAACTGAAGGAAGTGTCAAAGAGGAACAGTTTGTAGCTTCAAGTAGCAAGTCCAGAAAGTCGGAGGTACCCCCATGGCTGTATTGGGCAGCGTCCTATGTGGCGGCTCTGTAGTGAGGGTTCTATGAGCATTATTACGTCTGACCCCATGATGGCTCCAGGAGGCCCTTCTAGGTCACTTGCAGCTGAATAATTTTCTGATACACTTTTTCCTGCTTCTTTCTTGTTTCAGGATAGTGATAGAATGTAAGTTTGATGAGGAGAGGGCTGCCATCTTTTCCCCACTGTACACGGAGCACCTACCACAGTGCCTGGTGCATTGTATGTGCAGTGTTTCTACAGGACACATTGTATTTGGCTTAATGACTGACTCATCTCAGAGGATTAAAAGGATAATTTGTTCCTTTGCTTTTGTCCTCACGCCTTCCTCCTCTCACCTGCAGGTAGAATGGTCAAGCCTGTATGTTCAGACTTCTGGACAACTTTGCCTCTGGAGTTGTTTGATGGCTTTTTGGTTCAGCGTCGGAAAAAAAAAAAAAAGAGGAAGTTGCGAGTTATTCAGAAGAAATCTCTTACCCAGGTTAGTACTTTGATTTAAAGAAGTAGAACTGGCTTTGAGACATAGATGGGAAGGTAGTAGCAAGTTCTTTCAGGGCTGGTGGCTCTATCCTGATCCCTGATAGAGCTCTCGGTAGACCAGAGCCTCTGATGGGGGTAGGGTGGGGAGAGAACAAGTGAATGCCTTTGGTTTGGATATAGAGTGCCAGGCAGGGTGACCAATTCATCCTAATTTGCCCTGGACTTTCCTGGTTTTAAAACTGAAAAAACTTGCATCCTGGAGACTCCTTCAGTCCTGGGTAAACCAGGACAGTTGGTCACTACCGCCATGCTTGAGGATCTATAGGGGGAGATCATCCTGTCAAGCGTGATGTGGGGGAAATGGAGCCTTCCACATTCAAATGGACCCTGAAGGCTCAGATGTTAAGAATTCAGTTTGCTGAGATGGACTAAAGAATAGAGGCCCTTCCCCCTGTTCCCTGGATGCACCAGTCTTCTGAGATTCATGAACATTCCTACGAGGGGCAGCTCATCCCCTGACCTTCCTCCACTCCCAACATGACAGAGAATACATTTCTTGCTTGCTAGTGAAGATCCAGAGACAGATTTGATTTGACTTCGAAAAAGAGGGCAGTGTGATGTTTCTTATATCTTAGGAGGTGAGGGAATTCATATCAGTTACACAAAACTTGCCCAAAGGCCCAGAGCTAAATAATGGTAGAATTACTGCTTGAATAGAGCTCTGTCTGGCCCACACGTTGGTTTTCTTTCCATTCTACAGTACCTTAGGAGGCACAGTGGCCCTAAACACTGAATGAAAAGGAAAACAGCAATTTGTTCATTCAAGTAGACTTGTGGACATGCTCTCATTCACAACTATCTTTTTCTTTGTTTCACTGGATTGATTTTATTTAGCCTACAGCATCTACATCCCTTCCTTCCAGTCCAAATTTCTCAGTCTTACTTTCAAGACTGCTGGCTTTAGCTCTAACCTATCTTTTCAGGAGTACAGCCCATGATGTCTTCCATGTACCCCGTGCTTCAGCCAAGCAGGGCTCTCCATGCTTTCTCACCTCTACGTGTCTTTTGCTGTGCCTACTCCATGGAATGCTCTTTTCTCCAACCTCCCTTATCAAGATCCTGCCACACTTCAAATTCCCATGAAGACTTCCTTGATCCTTCCTTTCTGATATCCTGATTTAAATATGCCCTGCATTGATTTCATGCCATAATCACTCATTCTGCTTACTAGAGGATTCCTTGAGGGCAGGACACAGGCTATGCTGTTATTTTTGTTTTTGTTTTTAAATAATCTCTGAGATAACCTACCACAGCAGTCTACACATAGTAGGCACTCTGTAAATACTTGATGAAATGCAGTGCAGAGGATTAAAGGAGAAGGGAAATCTTTAGATTTTCCCTAGAGTGTGACTTGGAATTGGGACAAAAGCTAATTTGATGGAATATGTTTGAGGAAAATCAGGTGGGAAAAAACAGATAATAGACATTGAAGTGAAAGAGTAAGGCCAGCAGCCCATTTCATTCTAAGAGTGTCCCTGAAAGTCTCAGAAGGAGCCAGAGATGGATCTTTCTGACCTTCATCCAAGTGTCAGGACACAGCTCCCTGTGGGTGGAAGCCCACTCCAAGGCTCTGCTTCCAGCCTGCAGTTAACCAGGGAAAGCAGTCAATCAGAGAATGTGCTGGATCTGATCTCCTGGCTGCTGAATTCATCGAGGTCCGTACTTCAAAGTGCTGGGGATGTCAGTTACATAAAGTTGTACGGCATTTTCTTCTATCCTGGGGTGAGGGGAGGGTAATGGCGGGGAGGAAGAGGGAAGGGGCACAGCTGTCAGCCCAAGAGAACTGCTGCAAGAGCTAGTCCTCTGCCTTCCCTCACCACACGCATCTCTTCCAAATGTGCCCCTGATGTTGCATTCTCCAACCCAAACAAAAACCTGGAGAAAAAATGATTTTGTGGCTAGCTCTGTTTTCAATACCGTGGAACATTTGCCGGCCTGGTGATCCATCACCAGACTTTTTTTTAACCCTGCAAGATGGCCACTTGCCTTTTTTTATCGGCATGTTTGCATCCATGTTGCTACTTACTTTCTCTTGAGGCCAAGTTTTCTTTCTTTTTTTTTCCCCTGATTTTTGCCATCTGTGCCATATTTCTTTAGAGTTTTTCTTCTCTAATCCCCTCTTTAGTGCCAGGAGAAGTAATACCAATGGGCTGGAGAGATTCCAATGCTTGATGCACAGAACTGGCTAAAAATCTCAACAATATCACTTCACACACATTCTGGAAACTTCGCTCTTTCATGTTTGCAAGTGGGCTTGTAGCATGGGCTGCATGAAGAAGATAAGGCTCACAATTCAGCCCTGCTCAGAGGCCAGTGAGCTCCCTGCTCTTAGAATGTGGACCAGTAGTCCCTGCTGCTGCCCAAAGACCTGGGAGACAAGAAGCCCCCAGTGATGTGAGGCGGCCTAGGAATGACAATTCTAATTAAGAGAAATAAAAACCTCACTCTTTTCTTAGGTGTTGAACTCTGTCTAAAGTCAGGAGTTATGAAATCTGTGAAGCTTAGGACTCATCTACATCTTAAGAGAGCTGTGGAGACTCTCCCTTTTCCCATTAAATTGTCATGTGGCAGGTAGAAAGAGGCTGAGACTCAGACTTTCACCAAATAGCTTAGTGGTCTTGGACAAGTCTCTGGATCTTAATTTCTTTATTTATAAACTGTAAGAGTTAGGGAAGTGCATGATTCTATATTAGGGGTCTATATTTCATGGTGTCCTCTCACATACTGGGATTGGATTGGTATGAAAAACAGGGTCTAACAACTGGAATCCAAAATTTTATAGGGCTAAGGAAGTTTGTCCATTTTTTTTTCCTTTTCTTCTCTCCACTTTCATGCATGTCTACTTCTTGCTTCCAACTGGGAGAGTCAATTCTATGACCACATAAAAGTCTCCTTAGGACCAATATCTTAGGCTACTTTGGTAGTTCATAAAAGACAATCAAAGTTTTAGCTCTGTCTACCTGAGGCTCCCAGGCCAAACTAGAACTGAATGTTCTAATTTGTATTGAATTATTTGCCAAGCAAATATGAAGCTCTTTCGATGTAAACAGGAGTATTCACACCAACATGGTTCCTAGCAGCAGGCAGGCAGACCAGATCCAACTAGGATCCTGCCTGCTTCCAGTAGCTCTGCATTACTGTTGATGTCAGTTAGTCCAACTTGACCCCGTGGGATGTTCAAGGTTCACCATCATTGGTTTTCAGTGTATTGTGTCAAAGGCCAGGGCTGCCAGATGCCTGACTTTCTGAAAAAGAATGAAATCTGAAAAAGGCTCTGTCTGGGTGTTAGGATGTTTAGAATTTGTAAGCATGGTATAAAGACAGATGTGATTATAATCAGAGAGTCAATCAATATTTATTGAGAACCTATTTTAGGTGCTGGGGATATAGCAGTGGTACTGTTTCTTGAAGTGTTATTTGCCCTTTTCAAGTTTTCCCAAGGAATCTAGATTTTCAATTAATTGTCTCAAGCACAGTGGTTACTGTTCTACCATCATAAGGGAGAGTAACTGAGCAGCTTTCCTTTCTAGAATTTCCGGGAGCTTCTTACAGGGATTAGTTGTTTAACAAACAACTAATATCTGACTTTGATTAAGGGTTCTAGGTGTCAGTGTTTCTCTGTACATTGATTCTCAGGACCTTCTTTCCAACTGAAGCGTGGAAAGTACACAAGCCAGTTAAAAAAATCTTCAAATATAAAATCAAGTAAGTAGTCTTTGGTATCTTATGGGATGCATAATGAACACGAGCTGCCCCTTTGGTGCATTTGGGCATGGATTGAAGTTGATGCTCAAGGTAGCACATCTGTATCTTGGGAACTGGGCCCCCTAGAGACCTCCTGGGTAAGGACTGCCTGGGCTCAGGACTGGCCCTGACATTTTGGCAGAAGTGCTACAGAGAAGCTGTCTTTCACTCTGAGGTTTTTCAGTCCATAAAGCAGCAGCAATTTAGTTGTGGAAGACCCCGGCAGAAACAACATAAGAAAACTGAAAACACATAAACACGTTTGCCGAGTTTAATAGCCCTGCTCTGGCTCTCCACCTCCGGTACCTTAGGCATAAATTGCTGACCTCTATTTGATTTTCTGAACTGCAAGAATTATGGGCCCAAAGTTCAGTGAATTGGAAGAGGTAAGCTTTTATGCCTCTGAGTCAGCTTCCCCATAAACATTAAGTCTACAAATAAAAGCAACATTTCTATTTATACTTCCTGGGGTTTGTGTATCAGACAAGCCAAGCACGTCCCTGCAGCTCGGGGAAGGTGACTGCATGATCAGATCTCTGTCCAGGTAACGCGACGGAGCCTTCCAGTTTGGGTCAGAGGAAATAACCAGAGCAGATGGACAAGAGATATTAAAAATAACACACGCAATTTCATTCGGAAAAGGGCACCTGCTCAAACAGTGACTGATTTACTCTCGGTGGTGTTTGTTTGATTCTCCTCCTGGCCACTGGTGACAAATGTGTGCTAGGGGAAGTCTTACGTTCAGACCCTTCCTGGGCACTCACGTTTAATGATGGCCAAGGGCCTGAAGGGCAACCCAGCTTCCTGTGCCCACCTGGCCGTGGGTCAACACAGCATCACCCTCATACTCCAGACGCAGCAGGAGCGTAATTCTGGCTGCTGCCATGCATGCAGGTCATCCAGACATCCACGTCATGTTTTCTTTGTGGCCTTGCCTGACTCTTTCTGCTCCATGCTCCCTGTATCCCCCTCGGCCTCTGATTTTGTCTCCACCTCTGGTGCCCAGCATCAGCATAATCATTTGATTCCACACACATGTATTGAACACCCCCCCTGGGGGGGGGGGCTACACCTGACAGACTAGAAGCTTCCCTGCTCACCCCAGTGTCCTCTGAACTAGTGGGATTAACACAGACTTGTTTATGGCAATAATATAGGTGATTCACAATGAGGCAAACTCAGATTTGTGAGATTTGTATTTGATTCCTCACTACTGCTTTTTTTTTTTATTAAGTATATTTATTTATTTATTTATTTATTTATTTATTTTGGCTGCACCGTGCAGCATGTGGGATCTAAGTTCCCCGAGCGGGGATCGAACACATGCCTCCTGCATTGGGAGCGTGGAGTCTTAACCACTTTACTGCCAGAGAAGTCCCTCCCCGTTACTGCTTCTTTACATGCCCTTCGTCCTCCCTTGGGGTCATTCATTACTTGCTTCACGCCTCAAACCTTTTCTTATTCCTGTCAAAGCATTGCCTTTCTGCTCCTTCCCTCCTGCATGTGTGCTGCAAATTCTCAATCTGGTGTAAGTAAACCTATATGGGGCATCCCTTTCTAGGGATGTTATGTTGCCTAGGGCTTTCTGAAAATAACATCTCAACCCTAAGGCGTAAGTCAAATGGTAAAGATTTTAGCCACCTTGGCAGGCTTCTAGGGAGTTATGTTGGGGCAGGTGGTGATTCTGCTTGAAATATTCTATCCATAGGTTCTGCGTTGGCAAGGAGCTAGGTCACCGTCACCATCATAAGACATTTTACTAAGGCTGAGTCCAGGGTACCGCACCACTAAGAGGCCTTCAGCTGCTGAAGAGGTAATGAGGTCAGTCTTTTGTTTCTTTAAACCACTCAGTTTGGAACTATTTGTCATTCAACTGTAGTGATAGTTTATTTTTCCCTGAGCAACTGCCAGAGGAGTAAGGACATTTTGCACACCCTCCCTGCCACTTCTGTAGCTATGCTAAACATTTGTCACAAAACATTTTCTTCCAAAGGACTTCTGCTTTTGTCTGTGGCAGCATTTCTCAAACTCAAATGTGCCTGTCACCTGAAGATCTGGTTAAAATGCAGGTTCTGAGTCAGTGGAACTGCCTGAGATTCAGCAGTTCTCACAAGCTCCCAAGTGATGCTGATGGTCCTGGTTCCTGGACCTGGCTCTGAGCAGAGTAGGTCTAGACCTGCGCTGTCCAACACAGCAGTCACTGGCCATGTGTGGCTATTGAGCTTTTGAATGTGGTCCAGAGACTTGCCATAAGTGTAAAATACATACCATATTTTGGAGATTTAGTATATTAAAAAAAAAAGTAAAAAGTCTCACAGATCATTTTTTTAAATAATTAATTTACATTTTGAAATGACAATATTTTGAATAATTTTGATTACATAAAACATATTATTATAATTTATCTCACCTTTTTCTTTTTACTTTATAAAAAGAAATGTGGCTTCAAGAAAATTTTAAATTACACCTAGGGTTTGTGTTACATTTCTATGGGACAGCATTGGCTTAGAGACCCGAGCAGCAGAGGAGAGATGAGTTGCCAGTTTGAGCTCTGGCACCTCCTTGCCTTTCCGCCCTGCTGCCCCAGCATATTTAATTGCCATTAGCTCCCTGACTATTTTGCCTGGCTTCTAACATTAGGGTCTAGGTTGATTTCTTATTTCTGGGTGTTCTCTGGACCCAGCCTAATCACTCACTTCTCTTACAATCCTGGCTTCCCTCTCAATCTCCATGATTCATAGCTTCCCAAAGCCTCAGCAAGATGGTGGCTCAACCCTGCCCAGATTGGAAGAACCATTCTGGCTGCTGAGAACGGCATACGAACCTGCTGTAAGTATCAGGTTGCCTTTAGATAAGAGAAAAATAATAAAATAAGGAATGCTTTTGAAGATACTTGATGACTTCATCAGATAGAATGGATTAACAATTAGAAGGAGGTTACTTTACTTAGGACTGTTAACTGAGGAAAGCCTATTTCAACATGTGCTGTGGCTTAACTGAACCTGAGTTTATAGCAGGTGTGTGCTGGAGAGAAGCATCACACTAGAGCTAATCTCTGGGAGCAGCAAGTGCTCTCAGACTCAGAGCTGCTTTCTTATGGGTAGCCATCCAAGACTGAGACTCCTGAAGCTTTGTTGCACGTGATTCAACTGCGCACATGAAGAAATGTGGCTTTAGGGTGATTTAGAAAGAAGAATGAAAGAGAAGAGGGAGGGTTAACAAACAGTTGGAATGGAAATGATTTACCTTGGGAGTCCTGCTAGAAATTACAATGAAATCCTTTGCAAATTGCTAAATGTCTTGCTTGTTGGGGTGCCAAAGCATCCAAAATTGCTCTTTACCATATTCCTCATAACTCCTGTTTCCATTCTCAAGCTCAGAGGGAGATTGTAGAAGGTTGTGATAAAAAGTGGAGAGTGGAGAGGAATGGACCAGCTTGCCACAGGGTGGAGAAAAACAGGGAGAATGAAGCGATAAAGAGGTTAAAGGTCAAAGAATACAATATGAGAAAAAATGTTGGAAGAAAGGAGCATGCCCTCTTCCCCTTTCCTCACACTGCTGGCTGGAATGTAGATGTAATCCCTGGAACTCAAGTAGCCATGTTGGACTATAAGGCAGCAGAACATGTTGATATCGTGGATCGACAGGAGAGAAGGAACTCAATTCTTGATGACTGGGGAGCCCATACTATGCTAGTTTGCTGACCTCCAGATTTCATTTTCATAAGAGCTAAATTAAAAATCTTCCATCTAGCTTAATCTACTATTCTTCAGGAATTGCTCTTCCTCACAGTTAAGCTAATTCTGCTGAGGACTGAGGAATAACATGTACATAACTTGGGGAAAGGAGCACGGTGGCCTAAAGGCACACGAGAGAGCCAGGGGCTACTGTTGGGGTTTCTTCTGAGGGCATGTTAAGGGGAGACAGAGAGTGGAGAAGAGTACCAGGCCAGAGGGAGAGGGTGTAATTAGGGCCAGAGAAACAGCGTCTATAGCAGTCACGAGAATGGGATCAGACAGGCCTGGATTTTAGCCCCAGCTATGTTACTTACTAGCCCTGTGACCTCAAAAACATGGATGTTACTTCTCTGAGCCTCAGTTTTCTCATATATACTTTGGGGATAAAATAGCTCTTGCTTTTTGGATTTTTATGAGGAATCAATGAGAAAATGCACATATAAAGTGCCTGCATAGTGCCTGGCACAGAGTAAGTGCTGCCTGTTATTATTTGAAAGAGAAGGCAGGAAGCCCCAAGGACTCATTTCATCTAGTGCTTTTGATTTTGAAGGTCTCCTGACAAGCGCTTTCCTAGGACCTAGGACCGTTAAGTCCCTGTGGGAACATATAAGGTTAGAATCTAAGTTGATGGAAGAAGGGCTCGTCACTAATTAAACTAATTAACAATTCATCATAGCAGCCTGTGGGGTTATACTGTCATGGGTATCTCCACTCACAAGAAAAATAATAGCATCATTAGCAACAACCTGTCAGGAAAACAAGGCAAAAAGTTCTGAAGCAGCAGCCACCTGCTCGTTTTGTCTAATACTTTCTTTTCTTTCTCTGAAAAGAATAGCAGGTTGTGAGAAAGATGTTTTGCTTGTGACAGCTATGTAGGGCATGCGTGGACCTTTTTGTGTTCCTCTGAAAAGCTATAATAATAACAACAGTAACATTAATAATAATAGTGGATCGGTTATCTATTGCCACAATGATGCTACATAACAAACAATATCGTAACAAACAAAACCTCAATGGCACACAATGACAGAGCTTTATGTAGCTCAGGAGTTTGTGGGGTTTAGTGGATTTGACTTGGTTGATCTCTGCTAGACTAGTTCGTGCTTCTGAGGTTAGCTGCAGGTTGACCGAGTGCCCTGCTCATCTGGGTTAGATTTGCTTACCTGTGTGGGGTTGGCTAGTACTGGCTGATCTAGAATGGCCTCAGCCAGGATGACTGGGATCACTCACTCCACTTCATAGTTCTTGTCCTCCAGCAGGTCAGCGCCTGCCTGTTCTCAAGGCCATAGCAGAGCAGCAAGAGCAAATACATCCAAACACGCAAATCATCCTCTGCTTGGTCACATTCACTAACGACCCACCAGCCAAGCCTGGAGCCAGTGTGTGAGGGTACTGCAAAGTCAAAAACATGAAAGAGTAAGAACCTGGGGGCAATGAACAATTGCATCAGTTGTTATTAATACTATCAGATGTTGCATATGTACAGTCTACATTAACACTGATAAACTCTGTTCATATATTATCTCATTTAATCTGCCTCTAACCCTATGAAGGAGGTACAATTACCATCCTGATTTTGTAGATGAGCAACAAGAGGCATAGGGAAGGCACAGATTTAGTATTTAGTAGAGCTAGGCTCAGACCTCACTTATGTAACTCCAGAGCCCATTCATTTAACTTCTATACCACACTGCTTCCATTCATGCCCATGTTATTTTCCTGGAGATTTTTTTAAAGGGATCTTTCTTTATAGATTCCTCTAGATCTGGTTGAAAACGAGGGGAAAACATGTTGTAGAAATAATGTTTATAGTCTGATAGCTCCTTTGCTTTGAGTACACTTGGTACAGATTCAGTTCTGTTCCTCAGTGGTGACTCAGTGGGTGCCCACTGTCCCCTCCCTCCAAGGCAGTGGGCAAGACTCAGGTGTTAGAAAGTGAAGAGATCTGAATGTTGTCATCCATGCTGTACCATCTTACATCTCTGGGTCCACCTCTTGTAATTATTCTCTTGGGACTTGAGTTATTCTCATATGCCATTTCATCTAGCCTATACTTTAAGTGATTCTCTAAATACAGGAGGTTCTCAATTAATTCTATACTCTGACTTATTTTAAATTTTTGCATATCTGCCTAGTGCATCAGATATTGACGTAAAAAACTAGAAAACACCTTGCACCTTGTCCATGCACCAAGTTCTGCGTCCTCTTATTCTTCTTCGCTCAGTACTTAAGGAGCCATATCTTTTGTTTTTTTTTGTGGGTTTTTTTTTTTACTGAAAAAAGAGAGAAGATGGTCACTTAAAGGCAGAGGAGGTATGTTGTGTGTGAGTGTGTGTGTGAGTGTGTGTGTGTGTGCGTATGTATGTATGTATGATGCATGTAGCTTCTTCCCTTGACATAGTTAATCAATGAATAAAATTATGATTTAGGAAATATTTAAGTATGGCACTTTCGCAAGTGTGGGAGGAACAACCCTTCAATTTCCCTGGAAAATACCTCCTGGGAAGCCTTGATTAGGGGTGCTCTTTGATTTTTGTCCACGTTATGCATCTGAAAGCCTGGTCAACACAAGCAGAATAAGCAGCCTTGTCCTAGGACCAGCCACCTTCGGTTGTTAATGCTGTGACCTCTGGGACCCTGGCCCTGCTACTTAGACCTATAGTGTGACCTTGATCTTAATGCCTTTTCACCTCTTGGCTACCTGGACGTCTGCTGATTCTCTCACCTCTACCCATCCTCATGTTTCATGGATTCCTTCTTCCTACTTGTGTCCCATGTCCTGAGTCCAACCATTCAGCCCAGCCCTCTGTACTTCTTTCTTTTCTCTGAGGAAGGCTCTTGCATCAGCTCTGCTTATTCTTCAACTCAACACAGTGACTCAAAGTGCTATGGCCTTGTTTTGATCTCATTATTGCTCACCCTTACATCCTAACCTTTTACTCTACTCACACACACTCCCAGGGGACAGGATTCCTCTTCCAAATCTTTCCTTCCTCCTTTCCCACTCACTCCCTATAGATCCAGGACAAACCCTAGGGCAATCAGTCTTCCCTTGTCGGGAACGTGTGTTAGATATCAGAGTGAACCAAGCACTTTGCAGTCATCCTTTTATTTAATCCACACAACAACCTATGCAGCAAGTACTGTTATTTTTTCCACTTTATAAAAGTGGAAATCAAGACACGGAGGTGAGGACATTTATCTAAGGTCACACTGGTAGTGAATGATGACGCCAGGCTTCAGAACCACATCTGATTAACTCCAGAGCCTGTGCCTTGATCCACTATGTTCTCTTCCAGGTTTCTTCCTGAAACCAAACCAAGCTGTTCTCCACTCCTTTTTGGATCAGTCTTGCTTTCCTTCAGTCCCTTCCCTTATCCCCCCCTCCCCCCAGCCCATGCTGGTCCAAGTTCCTTAAGCAGAATTCACACTCATGCAATCTCTTTTCAAAATCTCTTTACCTTATCATTAGACAGTATTTCACAAATTCAAGCCACTTATATATCCTGCTGCCAGCTCTTCATTCATGGGTCTTTGAAAGGCAGACTGATAAAAGAGGCCAGCCAAGATTCTGGTTCTGAAACTCTTACAGTCTGTTTTTGCTTGGCCTCACAGGTTTAAAAAGTTTTGGTTAAAGTTATGGCTGTTTACATAGCCTTTACAGATTATCCCTCAGATTCTTCTTTTTTTTTAAACTGGAAAAATATTTATTTTTTAATTTTTGTATTCTTTTAACATCTTTATTGGAGTATAATTGCTTTACAATAGTGTGTTAGTTTCTGCTGTATAACAAAGTGAATCAGCTATATGTATACATATATCCCCATATCCCCTCCCTCTTGCATCTCCCTCCCACCCTCCCTAGCCCACCCCTCCAGGCGGTCACAAAGCACCGAGCTGATCTCCCTGTGCTATGTGGCTGCTTCCCACTAGCTATCTATTTTATTTTATTTTATTTTATTTTTTTGCGGTATGCGGGCCTCCCACTGCCGTGGCCTCTCCCGCTGCGGAGCACAGGCTCCGGACGCGCAGGCCCAGCGGCCATGGCTCACGGGCCCAGCCGCTCCGCGGCATATGGGATCCTCCCAGACCGGGGCACGAACCCGTATCCCCTGCACCGGCAGGCGGACTCTCAACCACTGCGCCACCAGGGAGGCCCTAGCTATCTATTTTATATTTGGTAGTGTATATATGTCCATGCCACTCTCTCACTTCGTTCCAGCTTACCCTTCCCCCTCCCCATATCCTCAAGTCCATTCTCTACGTCTGCATCTTTATTCCTGTCCTGCCCCTAGGTTCATCAGAACCTTTTTTTTTTTTGATTCCATATATATGTGTTAGCATACAGTATTTGTTTTTCTCTTTCTGACTTACTTCACTCTGTATGACAGACTCTAGGTCCATCCCTCAGATTCTTGAAGAGACTTCAGTCATCTCTGAATCCTTCTTCTTTCACCTAAATCCTAATGGCTTGCCGGGTCTTGAGGATCACATGGTAATGAATGAAATTGGGATTTGAGTTTAATAGGTGTTAAATAAAGGCCTTTCATTTCCCTGCTGGATAAGCCCCTCACCCAACCCTTTCAGTTCAAATGCCTGTGTGCTGGTCTGACCAGACAGACAAGAGCCATTCTGATGGCAGAGCTAGAGGGCTCAAGAGTTTTGCCAGTTTTCTTATCTGGCTGGCTGGGTTGGTACGGAGTGCAGGGCATGAGCTGGGGTTGGCTGGACTGCACTGGGCACAGCCAAGGAGGAGGTGGCCAGAGGCAGGTGGAAGGCAATCAGAGGAAAGTACAGGCTCAGGTCATGGTGGCCTCACTGCAGGAGCCACAGATGCTGCCACCCTCAGCAAGGCGGATCCCTCGCACACGGCCTCTAGTTCTGCTCAGCTCTGCAAACACTTACCCTGGCTCCTAGTTTGCTGTCCAGGCCCTGTCCTAGGTTGTAGGGACACAAGGCTGAATAAGAAAAGGTCCATGAACTTAAGTAGCTCATAGTGTGGGGCAGAGGGAAGTCATAGCAAGAGAGACGACTGTCTGGGGTGCTGCTTCTGATTCTAGCTGAGTACTGTGTGGGTTTTTCCTCACAAGTTGTATGGCGTGTGTTGAGCAGGTGCATAGGAGACTTGTGCTCTGGGAAGTGAGAGCTGCTGTTCCAGTAAAACGCTCTTTCCTGTGGGCCAATGGAGATTTCTTTAGACACCTGATCTCCTACCCTTCATTCCACTGTGACTCCATGTAGGTCCTGCTCCATTCTCAGGAGAACTCATGTCAGGCAGGAAGTCAGAGAACATTCTGGTTTTGGCCATGCTTTAAATAATTTTTCCAGCTTTACTGACGTACAATTGACAAATAAAGATTGTATACGCTTAGGGTGTACAGTGTGATAATTTAGGATACACATACCCTGCAAAATGATTTAAAAATCAGGTTAACACATCTATCACCTCACACGTACCATTTTTTTTAGGGAGAAGGGGATGAGAATGCTTACCATCTACTCTCTGAGTAACTTCAAGTCTGTAATACAGTATTATTAATTATAGCCAACAAGCTGCACATTAGATCCCTAGAAATTATTCATCTTTTTTTGTATCCTTTGACCAACATCCTCCTGTTTCCCCCACCCCCAACCCCTGGCAACCACTGTTCTACTCTCTGGTTCTATGAATTAAACTTTTTTAGATTCCATATATAAGTTGAGATCATACAGTATTTATCTTTGTCTGACTTCTTTTACTTAGCGTAATGTCTTCCAGCTTCATCCATCCATGTTGTTGTGAATGGGAGGGTTTTCTTCTTCCTCATGGCTGAATTTATTTATATATATATATATATATATATATATATATATATATATATATATGTACATATATATATATACACATTTTCTTTCTTTCTCTTTCTTTCTTCCTTCCTTCCTTCCTTCCTTTCCTTCTTTCTTTCCTCCTTCCTTCCTTCCTTTCTTTCTTTCTTTCTTCCTTTCTTCCTTTCTTCTTTCTTCCTTCCTTCTTTCCTTCCTTCCTTCCTTTCTTCTGTTTTTTCTTTCTCATATTTTCTTTTGTCCATTCATCCATCAGTGGACACTTAGGTTGTTTCCATATCTTGGCTATTGTGGATAATGCTGCAATGAACATGGGAGTGCAGGTACCTAATGCTGCAGTGAACATGGGAGTGCAGGTACCTCTTTGAGATACTCATTTCATTTCATTTGGATATATACCCAGAAGTGGGATTGCTGGATCATATGATCAGTCTATTTTTAATTTTTTGAGGAACTTCCATACTATTTTTCATAATTGCAGTACCAATTTATATTCCTACTAACAGTGTACAAAGTTCTCTTTTCTCCACATCCTCACCAACACTTGTTATCTCTTGTCTTTTTGATAAAAGCCATCCTGACAGGTATGAGGTATATCTTATTGTGCTTTTGATTTGCATTTGCCAGATAATTAGTGATGTTGAGCCCCTTTTCATATGCCTGTTGGTCACTTTATATCTTCTTTGGAAAAATGTCTATTCAGGCCTTTTACTAAATTTTTGAGTGTTTTTATTTTTGTGCAATTATTGAGTTGTGTGTGTTCCTTGTAC
Source organism: Mesoplodon mirus (assembly GCF_964341445.2). NCBI lineage: Eukaryota > Metazoa > Chordata > Mammalia > Artiodactyla > Ziphiidae > Mesoplodon > Mesoplodon mirus. Next base: position 165,887,173 of record NC_138978.1, on the reverse strand, counting down.
ATTTTGGATATTAACCCCTTATCAAATATATAGTTTGCAAATATTTTCTCTCATTCTGTAGGTTGTCTTCATTTTGTTGATTGTTTCCTTCCTTATATGTGGCCATGAGGGAAGGACTGGACTTCTTTCAGACCTTTCTTTCAGGTCTGGACTTGGCTGAGCCTAATGCTGGGAGGAGAGTAAGGAACAGGTAGCCTTTTGCTATTCAAATAACATTATTTTTTTCATTGTACCTTTGAGAGCTGTGGGTACTGTTTCAACCTCTGTATGTCCTTTCTGGTCTTAGTCTGCTGGGAAGGGCTCTAGGCTCTTCAACAGGAAGATGAGGAAAGGGAGGGACCAGTTGTTTCTTTCTAAGAATTTCTTCTCCCTACCAATCAAAATTTCTCATAGTTCCTCAGTCGAGCTTGTCTTTTTTTGTTTTTGTTTTTTTTCCCCTAGACATCTGGGGCACCATCCTAGATTGCCTTCCAGGGTCACTGGGAAGAGAGACATAAACACGCATAAACTATAGGACTTAGCAATACATGCTATCTTGGAGGCTTGAATAAAGTGTTACTGGGGCATCTTGTACATGCCATTCTCTCTTGAAATGCTCTCCACCTGGAAAACTCCTAGTCTTCATTTAAGACTCTGTTCAAAAATTGCCCCTTCTGTGAAATTCCCTGTATTAGTGCTTGAAGAGTTAGTTGTTTTATCCTTGGGGCCTGGTAGCACTTCATTCAGACTTCCGAGATAGCACTTACAGCCATGTCTTACAATGTATTCATGTTCTGGACTTTTCCTCTAACAAGTCTGTGAAGTAATCTAGGGCAGTGCTTGTATGTTACTGTCAGTGTATCCCCAGAATCTAATATGATGGATGGCACCTAGAAGGTGCTCAACTTATGTTTCCTGTAAGGCCATCATGACTTAACTGCTTCTTCACTGGACCTAGTTCAGAGGGCAAGGTAAGGCCAAAATATTGAGTTAAAATGAGGCTCTTAACCATATAGCCAGGTAAATTGACCTACTCAATTCAGGCCAAGGAAAGTAAGAACTCAAACCCTCCCCCAGTAGAGTGTATGTGTAGCATTATGTGGAAAACACTTTTCCAGTGATAACCAGCATCTCTACTAGGGCTTCTGAGATCTTACAGCTTTAGTCGAAGAGCTGCTCAGAGCCGTGATGGCCATGGCCTCTGTAACAAACATTTTCCAGTGATAATTTGAGGCATATTATATGACATTGGTAGCCAAGGACCAGAATCTATGATTTGAGTTTTGAGATTCATAATCCCAGACATTGTTTTCTATTAATTTGTTATTTATGTATTTATCCTGTTTCTGATTATTTATTTAAACACTAACACTCTAATTCAATTGGGTGATGTCCTTCAATAATACTTTTTTATTTATTTTTCTTTCTATTTCAAAACTGAGGTAACATTGATTTATAACGTTATGTAAGTCTCATGTTTACAACATTATATTTCTACTTCTCTGTACCCTACAATGTCCTTACCAAAGTGTATTTTCCATCCATCACCATCCAGTTGATTCCCTTTACTCATTTCACCCTCTTCCCTGCCCCTTCCCCTCTGGTAACCACTACTCTGTTCTCTGTACTTATGTGCTTATTTTTCTTTGGTTTGGTTTGTTGTTTCATTGTGTTTGTGTTTGTTTGTTTGTTTGTTAGTTTTTTATATTCCACATGTGAAATATATGTGAGTGAAATCATATGGTGTCTTTATCTGTCTGACTTATTTCACTTAGCATAATACCCTCAGGGTCTCTATTTATTTATTTTCAAGTAGAGGGAGCTTAATGGAACTGAGTAAACTGCTACTTGAGCATGGAGACTCTCACTGGATGATATTTAGAAAGATAATCATTTGATAGAATGTGTGCTATACATCTTTGTGTGTATATACGATACACACAGTTCAAACCACTATTGAGGAGTATATACTTCAGCTTTATCACCAAATACCATAAAAATTGTAGTTAGAAAGCTCCACATGACTTCCTACCCTGTGGATCTTGGCAGTATGTCAAGCGCAAATACATATACAAGGTTCAGTTAGATTTGTCTGCATAATATTTTGGCCTTGGTTTAGATGACTGGTTCTCAATGAGGGAAGTGCTGCCCCCTAGGGACATTTTGGAAAACAGTGAGAGTGGTTTTGGTGTCACAATGATTGGAGGTTATTTGTGGCATTCAGTGGGTGGGTGCCAGAGATTTTAGACATCCCTGTAGTACATGGATAGTCCCATTAGATGAATCCTCTTGCAACCTGCTTGACTCTTGAATGCCTGGCCAAACATTCATGTAGCTGAAAAACCCATTTATAATGATCCAAGTCTAGGAGCTGATTCTATTTTAAATATAAATGCTGAACCACAAAAGTATTTTTTGTATACTTCAAATATACTCCCTAAGAATGCAACTTCTATGTTTTTGAAGGAAGATTGTCTTTTGATTTGTTTTCAGATTGTACCAAGAGTTGCTTCCCATTTTGGAAAGTCATGCCATTGATTGCAATGCTGCTTACAGTATTTGAGTCACCCATACACACACCTCTACTGGTCTGCGTTTGCAGCTATTGTAGTCATGCCAACTACGAATATATACTACTTTACTTTGATAGCACTGAATTCAAAATGTCAGTATAAAGGAAATACCTGTAATATTTGTTGAATATTTTCTTATTTCTCTTAAATCCAAACTTATGAGAAGTAGGTTCAAGCATTTGACTGTTTCATTTTACTTGATCTTTTTTTGTTTTTAACTTCTTTTTTTTTTTTTTTTTTTTTTGCTGTACGTGGGCCTCTCACTGTTGTGGCCTCTCCCATTACGGAGCACAGGCTCTGGACGCGCAGGCTCAGCGGCCATGGCTCACGGGCCCAGCTGCTCCATGGCATGTGGGATCTTCCTGGACTGGGGCACGAACCCGTGTCCCCTGCATTGGCAGGCGGACTCTCAACCACTGCGCCACCAGGGAAGCCCTACTTCATTCTTTTAACGTAGTTGTGTCGGAAATATTTATACGTTAAAATTCATTTTATTCAGTGTAAGTTATTTCCTTTTTAATATTATAGACAGGACATTAACTTTTTTTGAAATTATGTAAGGTAGGTCATACTATATTTGAATTTTCAGTACAAAATATTTGCTATCAAAATGGGACTTATGGGACCGACAGGATTGAGAATGACAGATTTAGATAAACAAAAGAGCAATTGGGACACAGGAAAGGCTTACCTTTTGAGTACAGTGAGAAGTGGCATCAAAATGGATCATTGGAATGATGGAAAGTTTAAAATAAGAGATGTGTAGGGTAGAACAGTTGAAGGAGTCGGCTTCTTCAATAGTACTCACGTTTATCTAGTACTTACTCTGTGTCAGATACATTGTTGAGAAATGTTCCTTATTACGGCCTCTCACTGATGTCACAGGCGTGCTCTTATCCTCAATGATGACCCTGAATCTTGCCCCAGACCACATAGGCCATGGGGGCAGAGCCCAGATTAGAATTCGTTTGTCATCCACAGAGCCTACCCTCTTAACTATACCACATTAGTAGAAAAGAAACTTGAACTCTTCTGCAGAAAAGAAACTTGAGCTTTTCTTGCCACCTACTGGAAAGGGTCTCTGTTGAATAAGTTGAAGGGCATCTGACAAGCTCACGGGCTCAGACAGCTTTGGTTTGTGTTCCTGCCTCCAGCTGTGGCTGTGATCTATGGCAAAGCTGTGCTGGGCTGGGGTTTAAGAAGTGTACATTTCCTTTCCCATACACAGGCCTGCTCCCTTTCCTGAACACATCTTGGGGGGCATGTCCATTTTGAAATATTTACACATGTACCACATTTCAGCAATTAAATGACATGAATACTACTCAGTATTTAGAATCTAGGATAAAACTTCGAGTTCTATATCAGAGCTGACCTTAACACAGGAAGTATATATTTTATGACGGTTAATAGACCATCAACTAATAACTCTTATTAGTATTAAATGTTTGTATTAGTTATAATAAATAGACAACCCAACATTTATCCGTCTTGCATGATACTTCCCAGATGGAGTTAATGAATTGGGGAAGTGACTGGTTTTTCACTTATGGCTGGTCGGTTAAAAGTCCCTTAGATTTCAGTGGGGATGTAATGAATCAGGGAGGCAAGAGCAGTGAGAAGAGAAGTCTTGGGGATGTGTGAAAGGTACCTCAGCATTGGCAGAGGTGCAGCCTGTATCTGGGTGCTGCTATCAGCAGGGCCACATTTCTTGGAGGCTTTGGACCTTCAACCTGGAGAGACTTAAGGAAGAGACCTAAAAAAACCTTTCCTGTACTCCAGAGAAACCACTGGGGTGTCCTGATCCGGAAAAGTCTGGTTTTGGTGTGCTGGGAGTCCAGTCATCCTCAGTATGTATTTATGTCCTCCATGAAGAGGCAGTGTAGTAAGGAGATTAAGAACAAGGGCTCTGGAGATAGGTAGTTCTTTTCAAGGTGGGTAAGCTCAAATAAGTTGCTTGAGCTCTCTATGCCTTAGTTTTCTCACCTAAAAAATGGGGATCACAGTGGAGCTATCTCATAGGTTAGCTGTTGGATTAAATGAGGTGATTTATGTACATTGCTTCATAGATTTACATGGACTAGTACATGTTACATTGAGCACGTAGTAGGTACTCAATAGATGTTAGCTGCTACTATTCTTCATTCAAAAATAGGGTTAATAGAAGTACCCACTCACAGAACTGTTGTGAAGGTTGCATCAACTGATTTATCTAAAGTGACCAGAACAGTGCCTGCCATATTGTAAGTAATAAATATTAGTTATTATTATTATTAATATTGTTATTGTTACCACTGTGGGAGGATAGCAAACTTGAAGAGTCTAGCATAGTATCAAATTTATTTAAAAATAGTCACATGACCTAAATGGGAAGGAAATCTAAAAAGAGTGGGTATATGTATACATATAACTGATTCACTTTACAGTACAGCAGAAACTAATACAACATTATAAAGCAACTATACTCCAATAAAAAATTTTTTTTAATTAAAAAAATAAAAATAGAGTCACAAATGTTGAGAAAAAATTTATGGTTACCAAGGGGGGAAGGGGAGATGGGATGAATTGGGAGATTGGGATTGACATGTATACACTGCTATATATAAAATAGATAACTAATGAGAACCTACTATATAGCACAGGGACCTCTACTCAGTGCTTTGTGGTGACCTAAATGGGAAGGAAATCTAAAAAAGAGTGAATACATGCATACGTATAACAATCTGATTCACTTTGCTGCACAGCAGAAACTAACACAACATTGTAAAGCAACTATACTCCAATAAGAATTAATTAAAAAAAAGAAAAAAAATCATTCCCATTTAAGTATTTTCATACTAATACCATGTGTTCTGGTATTTGATTTTCTAAATACATGGCAATGGCTCATATGTATAAACATCTATATGTATTAGAGCTTAAAAACTCCCCACGTGCTACCCCTGTTTTTGCCTATCGTTGTTACAGTGGAGTTACATTTGAATACATGGCTTTCTTTAAGGACTAAAATAAATGTCCTGTGTGTCCATTGCTAATATACACTTGAGTCTCTGGGATATTTATGGGAAGTGGGCAATGGCTTTTTTTTTTTTTTTTTAATAACTGAGCAAACAAAATCTCAGAATAAGTGTGGGGTTGAAAAATTAGAGAATGTTAAGTGTGACCTGGAAGGGAACTTAGAGTCTGCTCTTCCAAGCTCTCATTTTACAGATGGCTCAGAGAAGTTCAACAACTTGTCCAAGGTCAGATGGCTATTGAATTGCAGATCAGGGGCCTAATCGTTCACCAGTGCTCACCCGGGGATTCCTTATTTGATTTGTTAGGATGCTCTGCGTTGATGGAGCTGGGACCAGAACCCGGCTCTGCACCATTCAGTCTGGTTCCATAGGGTCACCTCAGGGGGTAGGCAAGAAGGTCAGTGGAGAGTTTAGGCACAGAGTGGCCCCAACCTATGACCAAGTTGTGTCATGCTCTCCTTTGGTCTTTGGATACCTGCAGGATGTAGACAGAAGAGTCCTGTATTCGGAATCAAAAGACCCTGGCCCTACCCTTGGCTCTGTTTTTCTGCCCCAGGTTCACTGAGGTATAATTTACATAACAGTAACCTTTTTCAGTTCACAGTTCTTTGAGTTTCGAAAAATGCATACAGTCATGCATTGTCATAACAATCAAGAGAGAGAACAGTCCCATCACCCCAAAATCGCTTTGTGCTTTTTGTATTCAACTTTCTCATCACCCCAAAATTGCTTTGTGCTTTTTGTATTCAACTTTCCCCTCCCCCCGACGCCCAGCTTCTGGCAACTACTGATCTATTCTGTCTCTATAGTTTTGCCTTTTCTAGAATGTCATATAAATGTAATCATACCAGATGTAGCCTTTCGAGTCTGGCTTCTTCCATTTAGCACAATGCATTTGAGATGTGTCCTGGCTGCATTCTTAGTGTCTGCAGGTCCTTCAGTAAGTTGCTTAACTTTTAGCCTCAGTGTCCTCATCTGTAAAATGGGCATAACACTTGCCTTGCATTTGTGTCGTTGTGGTTAGGAAGAAAGAATGCACACCAATGTGCATTGGGTCAAAGGAAAAGTAAGTATACAAGTGTAATTGTTATTCTTGTTATGAGGTTGCCTTTTGAAGAGGCTCCAGGTGCAAAGGCAATCCTAACTGAAGCAAAACCCCTGCAGAGCCTTTGTTCCTCTGATGAGCAGGGCAGGGTCTAGCATCACTGTTAACCCTTCCCCAGCCAAAAGGTTCCACAAGCTGGTTCCAAGGATCGAAATATTGTGGAAAACATCCAGACAGGGACTATCACCAGGTGAAATAGCTCTCTGGCTTGTTGCCTCCAACAGGCAATTCTGGAGGGGTTGGGAAGGTTAACCTGTAGATGAACTACTCTGATCTGTTTGGATGAAGGAGCTTTGCAAAACACTACCACTAACATTGATAATAATTTATAATAGTAATAACGTTGTGGAAAAAAATATGACTATCTAACAGAAGGAGCACCAAACAGTTTGACAAAAAGATAGGGCCTCTCTTGGCTTAAAATGCACGGGGGCAAGGGGAGGACTTCCCTGGTGGTCCAGTGGTTAAGACTTTGCCTTCCAGTGCAGGGGGTGCAGGTTCGATCCCTGGTCAGGGAGCTAAGATCACACATGCCTCATGGCCAAAAAACCAAAACATAAAACAGAAGCAATATTGTAACAAATTCAATAAATACTTTTTTAAAAAATGGTCCACATACCCCCCCAAAAAATCTTTAAAAAAAATGCACAGTTGGGGAGCATGGAATCCAGATTTGCATTTCCTTCTGTGTGTGATTCTGAGTTACAGAACACATATGACCAATATACATTCCCTGGGCATTTTTGCCTGAATGTGGAACGGAAAGGCCAGTCTTCGATACTACCCTCCCATCCAATTGGCACATGGGTGGCACACAGCAAGACAGGTGCATACCAGAGGAGAGAAAAGCTGACTGGGATTCAGGAGCCCTGGGTGCCCTATCTGGCCGTGCCATTAATAGTGACTTCACCCTTGTTCCTCATCCATGGAAAAAGGGGCTGTGATAAGTCACCCCAAAGGGATCTCAAGTGACCCCCATGAATGATAGAGCAGCTGACCCCCAGCTCTGTGTACCAAAGCAGGGGGGGGCAGAAAGCAACAACCCCGAGCCTTTGAGTGAAATCCTTCAGAGCTCACTCTTTCCAGCACTAGCTGAATAAGATTCCAATAAACATATTGCTGAAATGTTTGTTTCCGGGTGTCATTTTAGACTTCAAGTAGCTAAAACAGATCCGGCTCCTATATATAGATACTGCATTTGGTTGTGTTCTGGAAGGCTTTTATTACTACGCTCCCTGGCCGGCTCCCAGCTGAGCTTTTCTCTCAAGGGATCAGGTTTTGGAATCAGAAAGTCAGAAAGGATCAGTGACCATATTAAGGGGTCTCTCTCCCTCCCTCCCTCCCCACTGTAGCTCTCTACTGCAGGTGGACGCCAGCGTGGACTGGCTTCTCCCTTTGCTCAAAGACTCTTAATAATAATGATGACAAGGCTGATGGAAACTGACCAGCCCCACTATGGCAGCAAATACAAGCAAAACAGCCCTGAGGTCCTGGGCTTAAAGGAAACATAGTATAATTTGGGTTGAAATTAAGTGCATATTGTCACAAACAGCTCAGTCTTTAGATAAGAGGACGCAGGACTCTCTGAGGATAGAAGCAAAGAAAGGGGCTATTAAGGGTGGGGTTTTATTTGGAGGGTGGGTAGGTGGGTTCTGAATTTTACTCCTGAATTCTCCAGGGGAAGATAATGCTGGGAACAAAAAGGTGCATGAAGGAAGGTGGAGGTGGGGATTGGAGGAAGAGATGTGGGCAGGGAAGGAGGAAGGGATAGGGGTTTACTTAAAGAAACAAGGTTGCACCCTGGCAATCTAATGTTTTTCAGTGTGTCCGATCACTAAGAGTGAATCCCTTCACTGTGTGCCCTTTGTTTTCTGTGTGTAAAACCAAACCTCTACCCCATTTTATGGTGTGTCCCTTCACCTGCCTCTCTGACTCCTTTATGTTTAACCATCATGGATCTAACTGCCTTCCTGGTCTCCATATTTTATGTGCCTCACCACCCCTTTCTCTTTTTCTCTTCCTCTCTGTCTCATTCTTCCCTCCTCTCTTCCCTGCTTTTCTTTTTCAGTCCTTTCTCCTCCCAGACTCTTGTCTTTTCCCTTCGTCCCCCTCCCCTCCCCCTTCCATTTCTCCCCTTTCCTCTTCCATCCCTCCCCTCCCCCTCCCTCCTTTCCCCCTTTCCTTCTTTCCTCCCTCCTCCCTCTTCCCCTCCTCCTCTTTTCCCCTCGCCCCCTTCTGTCCTTCTCCCCTTCTCTCCTCTCTCCACGTCCCCATCTCCCCATCCCCTCTCCCTCTCCCCTCTCTTCCCTCCTTCCCCTTTCCCTCCCTCTCCCTCTCGGTCCTTGTTTATCTGTAAGCTCCAATTTCTTGCCTTATAGATTTACCTGCAGAACAAGACACCGCTCCTCTTGCAAAAACTGTTTAAGAAATCCATATCCTCTCCCTTCATTCCTTGGGCATTTCAGAAATGATATTCCTCCCCCAACTACCCCCGTCAAAATAAAATAAATTCAGCCAGCTCCTGCTGTGTGTCCTTAAATCCATTCCCTCTAGCTTCGCTGGTTTGAAAGCCTGTACCCTAGAAGGGGCCTCCTGCATTTGCTGGCAACCCTGCTCGAGTCTGATCGCCACAGATAGTGCTTTGGAGTGAAAAAAAGGGGGAAAAACCCTCTCGTTGGAGATTTCAAAACAGATTCTACCAGTTTTCCAATCTGTGCACTTGTGGAGTGGCAGGGTTTGGGGAAGAGGCGTAGGAGACTTGGGGTGTGGGTGTTTGTCATAAACAAATAAGCCACAGAATTTATACATATATATAAATGTGCGTTTCCTTTGGCATGTTTGGTGTCTTTCTCCCTGGCATCCAGGGTGGGTGGTGTGCAAGTCTGACTTCTCTCACACTTTGGCTGGGGTCTGCTGTGTGACCGTGTGCGATGGAATTGAGGAGGGGGTTGCTGGGTTTTTGATGATTCACTTGACAGATTATTTGAATCCAGCCCACCTTTCCGCACATGTCAAACAGATGGGATCATTGTTAAAGCCTTGGGAGAGCCGTGGCTGAGCGGTGGGTAAGGCAGGGAGGGGAAGAGAGGAGGGGGACCGAGGGGAGAGGGGGCACCTTCCAGTAGCTTTGTGTTTTCACAGGTTGGAACTGACAGGAGCCCTTCTTCCCCGTGGGGGGTATTTTGGGGGCATGGGGCTGATGAGGGGTGGGATGGAAAGGAGAGAGAGAGGTGGGGTGTTGGTGGGCAGGGTTATGATGTCACAGCAAAAGTTACAACAGGAGGAAAACACAGAAATGGTTCAACATTTTTTTTTAAACTTTGGACTGCCAAGAGCTGAAGGAGAGTGGTGAGCAAAGGAATGAAGGGGAGAAGAGAGAAACTAAACTGGAAGCTTGAGTTTTGTGTAGCTTCTTGAAACCTTATGAATGGATTACTAGCAGCTGAGAGCCAGGAGAGACCTATAGGGGATGCAAGATCATTCACATACTAAAAGGGGGAGAAAAGCACGGCGGAACTCTTCTTCCTTGCTGTGTTATCCCTCCTTCCTGAAATGAATGGTATGAAACCTTTTTCTGAGGGTCCTGGGGGTGGCATGAGGGAGGGGGGAGTTTACTTCTCCTTTTCTTACCTGGGTATCTTCCCTTCATTTAAACGAGGGTTCCTCTCCTTCCTTCCCTCCTTTCTCTCCTGGTTTCTCTCTCTCTGTCTCTATCTCCTCTGCTTTTCTGTCTTTCTCTGTAATCTCTCCCTACCCCCTACCCAAGCCCCAATTTCTATTGAGCTGCTTGGGGTGAGGAGGAGGGAAAAGGGCTGAGTCAGAAAAGTGAAGGGAGACAGGGAGATGATAAGAGGGAAAAGGACAGTCTAGGATTGAGGGATCTCTGTGTAGTGGTATCCACGTGCCTGAATTGATATCTTCTTTGGGGACTTGCTTTGAGGCTTCAGTGGATGCTGCTTAGGGAAACAGGGCATGCCAGGGATGGGGTGCTTAGGATACAGCATTCTTAAAGCACGTAAGTCAGTTATTAGCTAGAGGAGAGGAGTTTAGAAGACGATGAGGAGACCCAAGGCAAAAGAGGCAGTGTGATCATACTCCAAAGTATGTGGGCTGCATGTTTTATATGTGGGCAACACAAGCAGTGATTTTAGAACTGTAAGTGATTTTTCTTACTATTGAATGAAGGACCCAATGTATTTCTCTACCTGTATTGTACTCACCTGTGGTCAAACATCCTCACCTGTGTTGAGAATTCAGAATCATGCTGTGTGTGTGTTTGTGTGTGTGTGTATATACACGCACTTGTGTTTAGGCAGTAGGACTCTGAGATAGCTTACATCTAGGCAAACATTATTATGGAGGTTAAAATCCCATTATTTACTTTCACATTTGATCCATTCATTTCAAATCAATTTAAAAAATAGCTGCTTGGGTCTAGCTGTTTATTTTTGTAATTTACTTATTTTGAGCATCTCTTTTGTTTATTTGCTCACTCAGCATATGGTGACTTTTAGTAACTTCAGAGTGAGAAACTTGAGTGAGAATAAGAAGACCTGTATCGTACAAATCCATGGCATTTCCATTGAATGCTTCTTGCAGCAGGATAATTGATTTCTCCTTTCTCCCAATGTCTCCTATAAAGTGATTTTGGGGTATTGTTCTTTTAAATCCCAAATGATTGAAATAAGAAAAAATACAGGAGGTGTGTGGCAAAACAAAAGAAAGATGCAAGTGGTCCCTAAAAGCCTAGTGTGGATTTATCAGGCAGTAAGCAAGTCTGTTCACAACACGTGTGAGTGTGTGTGTGTGTGTGTGGAGAGAGAGAGAGAATACACACAGAAAAGAGTGCTCCAAAACAGTATTGATTGTTGGCTATTGATTGTGTAGGCTGCAGCTGCTGGAAGGGAAAGCAAGAAATGTTTACTGGGGAAACCAAGAGTGGCGTCTGTCCCCTGTGCCTCAGTGAGGTGGGGAGGTTTTCAGGAGGGAGGAGGGGACAGGGAGTAGGTGGAGAGATGCACCGAACTTATTAGCTTTGACCTCATCATTGTCTTTAAATGAAACAAACAAGAAGATAATTACAGGCAGAGAGAAAGGGAGAGAAGGGGAGCAGGAGGGACCGGAGAGAACAGGTCCCCTGAAGGCTATGCTCTTCTTCTCGCTCTCTTTTCCATCTTCCCAGGGACCCACAAGACTCACAGAAGGTGAAGTCAAGGGCTCTCAGACTCATAAGGTTACTAGGACACCAGACTGGCACCCCAAAGGAGAACTTTACGGAGACTTACAGCACAGCAACAAGTTAGAAGGGGATAAAACAAACAAACAAACAAAAAACCTTTAACACTCACCAACCCCAAGCACGGAGCTGAGGGAAACATTCTGACCTGCACAGGCAGACTGGAGGCTGGATGGAGAGCTGGCTGAGGAGGACATCTGGAGAGTGAAGGTTAAGTACCAGCTGGGATTTTTGTGCCCCCAGATTCTTTTTGGCTTTTTAGATAATAAGCATCAAATTCTGTGTGTCTGTATACCAGTTTTTCTAGCAGTTTATTGGAAGGTGGATGTATTTGAGGTTAAAGACTACAAAGAGAAGGTAACTCCTAGGGAAGGAGGACGGAGAGAGAAAAGAAAATTAGAAGCTCAGATTCTTTGTAATGACTTCAGGTAGTGAGCGGTATGTGTTTGTGAGTGAGTGTGTATTTGACAGGCATTGGCTCATGCCCAGGTGTCCCTCATCTAGTATCAGCGAGGGGAGGGGCTATTGAAGAAAGAAAAAGAGAGAAACCTGAGCTCTCTGGAAGAAATTCACAGGAACCCAGAGAAACGAACTTCATTCTGCAAGGACTAAACTAGAGCAAGGAGAGAGAGGTCAAGGGAGAAGGGTGAGGGAAACACATACGGTGGGTGAGGTACAGAGGCCACGCTGGCCCAGCACCCAGCGCAGGTAGCCAGAAGAGGTTCTCTTTTGGGGCTGCTTGAAAAAGTTTGGTCCGTGAACAAAACAGTTTGCCCGGTGACTGTGAATCCACTGCTAGCTGTCTCTTTCTCTTCTCTCCATCACCCCGGTGTGGTACCCAGAAGTTGACTTCTGGTTCTGTATAAAGAGCCAGCAGAGGTATGATGTGCTTAAGGATTCTGAGAATAAGCCTGGTGATTCTGGCTGGGTGGGAGCTCAGTACTGTTAGCTCTGAGCTGGGCTGGACACGCAAGAGATCCCTGGCTCAAAGAGGACACCTGAATCAGGTGCTGTTGGAAGGAGAACGCTGTTGGCTGGGGGCCAAGGTTAGAAGACCCAGAGCTGCCCCTCAGCATCACCTCTTTGGGGTCTACCCCAGCAGACCTGGGAACTACCTGAGACCCTACCCTGCGGGGGATCAAGGAACGTACCATGCAGGGCGCAGTAAGCCAGATGCCGAGGGAATGGCTGTGAGCTCTGTTCCCCCAGACCTGACTGGAAGTGCAGGAGTGGCAAGTGAGGCTGAGCGGCCAGCTGCCCTGTGGGTAGGGGATGGTCCTATTGGGCAGTTGGAGCTACTGGGAGATGATGACACTTATCCTGGCGATCAAGGATCCAAGGAGCCTCTAGGTGAGGCTGGGACTCAAGAACATGGAGCCTTGGCTGCCACCAAGATCACCACCCTCCCACGCCAGAAGGAACCCGGACCAGAGACCCAAAGGAAGGGCCGGACCAAGACGAGGCGTCGTCGCCAGGTGGCGAAGGGGCAGGCAGGAGGTGTGCAGGGAGACCCCAGTGTTGCTCCCCGGCCCTTCCAACCTTGGTCTAAGCATCCCCTTATGCATGGGGTCAGAACCAGCTCTTCGGAGGGCGGCATCCAGAATGGTGGAGGGGACCCCGACTGGGAAGCAGAGACCTTTAGCCCCCAAGGAGGATTGCCTGTTTTGTACTTCTCTGGGAGGCGGGAGCAGCTGTTGCTGCGTCCAGAAGTGCTGGCTGACATTCCCCGGGAGGCGTTCACAGTGGAAGCCTGGGTGAAACCGGAGGGAGGACAGAACAGCCCAGCCATCATTGCAGGTAATAACCCACTCCTGGGCTTTCCGTAGTCCGTGGGGGTAGGGTTGGCTTCCTTTTTTGATGAGGTTAGTCTTTGGGGGCAAGGAGGGGAAAGGGACAGAGCAGGAGGGCCAGGGAGGGCTGGCTGAGCACAGAGGGGGAAGGGCCTTTATTCATCTGCGCAGCAGGATTCCAGACATCATCTACCTTAATGACTCTGTAACCACAAGAGCATTTGTCCCTTGTATTGATCTCATGTGGTTCTATACATTGTGCTGGCACTTAGGAGACCTCCAGCTCACTCTCTTATCCCTCTTTAAAGGGGAAGATCTCTGGTTCTTTGTCAGTGGGGAAGAGGTATCACACTCCATTTCTCATAGCCCAGTATGAGATACCCAGGCAACTTTGAAACTACATGAAAGCGTAAAGACCTGGGCAGTGAGTCAAGCCTGGGCTGGGCTAGGCAGCGAGAGAACAAGGCTGCCAGGTACACAGCCAATGGGTCCTGGTTGGTTTCCTTTTCTCTGAGCAGCCCTGGAATGTAGCAGAAAGCTACTACCTTGTCCAGGTCCTTGAGTCCCCTTTGCTTTGTCCTAAAAATCATGACTGAGTCCAGCCTAGGAAGAGCAAGGTCTACTGGAAAAGGTGGGCACTCACAAGCCAGGACCCTGGCTTCTTGCCCTGGCCGTTGTAAAAGGGACCTAAAATGCACCTATAGTTTTAATCAGGGGCAGTGTTTGGGAACACTACCCACCTTTATTTTACTCTATACCCAGATCTTGGCTTTCATGGGAAGTCATCCAGAAAGACAAAGAAAAGAGTGGGTTTAGGAATGTCTACTTTGCCTTACTTCGGTGGTGGGGGGATTGGTTTCAGGCAAGGGGTGGTTGGGGGTTAGATATGATACTTCATCATTCAGTTTCTCATCATCCCTCTGGAGCCCCCCGTGACAGAACCTCACACAAGGCTAGGCACCTAGTAGAACCATTTAAATCTTATTAATCTGGATTGTCCACAACACCGTTTGATGTTTGCCAGTCCTAGGACATTGAGGGGGTAACAGAAGGAATGAGAGGTATGCCAGAGGCAGACTGGGAATGGAACTCCAGAACCCCTCAAAGGCTTGACAGCTCCCCGTATTAAAAACTTCTCAGGTTACTGGATGCCTGCAAATAAGTTTCAGACTGGAGAAAGAAATCTGGAAGGAGGGAGCCTCTTGCAATGGGGTGTTGCTGGAACATCCCTTCCGGACACGCTGTCTCCCCCTCTTTGGCTGTGATTTCTCTTTTGGAAGCTGGGATTCCCAGACACTGAGCACTCTAGAGTCTTGTGGTTTTGCGTGATTTTATTTTGGGGTGGGAGAGGGTGAAGGGAGGGGATAGAGAAGGGGCTGGGCTGTAAGATAGGTGGGGGCAGAGAAAGAGTAGAAGGAAATCCTTATTCTGGGGCCAAATGGAAGAAATAATGAGATGATTATCTGATCAGAATTGGCAGCTTCACAGTTTTTCCCAGATGACATCTTGTTGCTGCCTAATCTCACTTCCTAGTACCCATCTGCCAGGGAAACTGTGTGCTTGCAGTCTAGACCGGGGCCTACCACTCTGCTTACCCCTCCTCTGGCAGTAGCGGCATAGGGACCTGGGATCAGTTCCCTGGCTCTGAAGAATCAGAGAAGGATCCAGCAGGAATATTGGAGGGAGGCTCTAAGAGACCAGTGCTTTGAGTTGTTAAAACCCAAGCCTGAGGGAACAGATTCTGGACAGTGGGTCTTCCCATCCCTTTCATGTCCTTCTGTCTCCTGCTCTGCAGCGGGGAGAACAGGGTCAGGATTTGATTCCAATTACAGCCTTCCTTGATGCACCTCCTCCCTCACCCCACCCCACCCCCGCAAGCCTGTACATCTCCCTCCTGTGCCCACCTCCACCCTGCCACAGCACACACTCAGATCCTTCTCCAAAGTGCCCACCTGAATCCTCATAACCTCCCTAAGCATGTAAAATTAGGCAGGAACTCTTTCGCAGACAGTCTAGCTTCGGAGGTTTCTTTCTCTTCAAATCAAAGCGTTCCTGCAGGTGAGCTGGTATTTCCCCTATAGGTCTGCACCAGGAAGGTGGAGCGCAGGGAATACGCAGGTCTATCTCCTCTCCACCTCCCACCCTGTATCTCTGTTCAGATTTGTGCACATCAGAAAATATTCAGGAAAGATTTAGGGTAAAAGTCTGGGAGAGATGGGGGCTGGGAACAAGGCTTTCATTCTTCAGGATTCTAGCAACCGGGTTCCCAAGGACATAGGCATCCTTGTCTACTCATTGTGCTCCGCTCCGTACACTTCCCCTGGGGGCCCCAGGGCTGAGAACCATGAAGGGCCAAGGCTAGTCCCACCCCCACCCCGCCCTCCTCCCGGAATAAAGGTCTCCGATTCGCTAATTTACTCACTCCTACCAACAGATCAGCCCAAATTCCCTCTCCGACCCTAGCACTGGTCCTTTTATTTGGTCACTGCCTGCTCCTGGGCTGGTTGGCCTTCAGCTGTGCAGAATGACCACAACTGAACTGTGTTCCTGAGAGCTAAGTACAATTCAACCATGGAAGTTCTGCTGCTCCACTGAGGATAACCCAAGATGCTGCAGAACTTGGCTCCCATACTCTTTTCCAACAGCTCTCAAACCTCAGATTCTACCTACTTAACATAGACCCAGTTTCCCGGTTCTCCATCTACCAAACCTGGGGCATTTCCTCCTTGGCAGATATATTAAGTGATTCAGCTGCACCAGCCCTTGTAGAGGAACCCCCCTGAGATGGGAGACCTCAGGGAATACTTCCCACACAGGGCACTAGGTGGCAGCGTTGCTTCGTGCACAGGAGAGTAGGCGGTGCTTGGAAGCCACGCAGTGGGGAATGTGTCTGGTTTCTCGGAGGGCTGTCCTTTCCCCAGGCCTCTGGGAGGTATTTAATCATCCCCTCCCAGAGCATTGTTGGTAGGCATCCCTTAGGGTCCGCTTCATACAAGTCTTTCTGCAGGGCCTATGTGAAAGGGCTAAAGTGGCATTCTTTGGGTTGTGACTAACTGGCACTTGTAGAATCTGGTAAAGAAAACAAGATCAACTAGAGTTACCTCCCTCTCCCCACCCCTAACTCCCATGTGCTTCCAAAATAGGAAGTTGGATTCTGGATGGATTGTTGGAATACTTTCATTTAGAGCCAAGGACAGTGCAGGCCTCACAGGCTTTCACTGTAAGATTCTGGTCCCTGGAGGGGGAGTGATGGTGCTGGGCCCCCTGAAAGTTAGACCTTCTGAAGTTGCCAATCTCCTGTAGTTCTGACGTGGGGCAAGAGGGCCTAGGAAAAGACTGTGTGGTTGCTCCAGTGTAGGGGCCTCCATAAAAGTAACTACTCAGGGGCGTGGCAATTCAGGGATTTGTGGCCACCAAGGAGTAGCCTGAGGTCAGGATCCCATTTGGATAGGCTGTTGGAACTCAGCAGTGGACTTAAGCCAAATTCTGTTCCATCCTCGTGTGAAATCTTTAAGCTCCAGCACCCAACCCTGAAACCATCCTGTTTCTCTCCTTCTCAACTTCCTTTCCTCTCCTTCAACCCCAACATACACAGAAGAGGACCTTTTAATAGGTTCCTCCTCACCCATAATTGATTTCAAATGTTCCCTGAAGTTGCCCAGCTGAGTAACCACCTGCAACTCCAAGAGGCAGGAGACTGAGTCAGTAAGTCCATGGCAGAACTGGAGCCCGAGCCCACGTTTCTTCACTCAACAAATATTTATTGAGTGCCTTGCCATGCAGAGCAGGGCAAGGCTCTGGGGGGAATACAAAGATGTCTAAGAAACTGCCCCTGACTTGAAGATGAGTTTTCCTTTTCTGAGGATCCAAGTTTCGGAGGAGATTCCAGGGCAGAGTTTGGGAGTCAGACAGACCTGGAATCAGACCCCATCTGACACTTAATCAGTGCTGCGACCTGCGGCAATCCATCAAACTTTTCTGAGCTTTGGTGTCCTCAGATTGAGAAATGAGATAATGTCTTGCAGAGTTGTTACAATGTTGAATTGAATCATGTATGTAAAGTGCCCAACACAGGCTTGACCGTGGAATTTATTTACGAAGTGGTATTAACAGCGGGAGGTGATCATTGCTAAGAGCAGTGTGTTAACCAATGCATCTTTGGTGTTAACCCACCAACCTGCAATCCTTCCTCAGTTAGGATATTAATTTCTTAGGAATTTAGTTTGCTAATCTGTAAAATAGGAATGATGGTAAATAGGGTTTTTTGCAAGATGGTCTCAAGATGATTGAGAACACTGTAGAATCAGTGGCTTGAAAAGACTCTGTTTTTTTAAAAAAAAAATCATTATTTTTAGCGTGGGCAATACTATTTAATACATTGGACAATGGTCCAAGGCTTTTTCTGGGGTCATACACTCTTCTGAGAATATGATGGAAGCTATGCTCACTTTCCAGAAATATGTCCGTGTCATGTAGTTCACATAACTTTCAGAGCTCTCTGGATTTCCGGGTAGCTAGCGTCTGCTGACCTTGTTTAAGGCATATTGATAGCTTTTTGTTTTGAATGACACGTGAGAAATGAGATTTCACAGGACGATGTAACAACCCCTTCTCCCAGTAAGGGAGTGGCGTCCTCAGGGTGAGGAGTTTTGTTGGTGTGGGGTGTGGAGCTTCACAGATTCACACACAGAAGTATCCACATAGATATAAAGAGAATTTAAAAGGAAGGCCATGTGTGCTATCTCGCCCTTTATCCAGAAGGATTCAGTAACAGACGAAGAGCCACGTCTATACCTTTCCCAGGGCTCCTTGGAAGATGAGGTTTCTACAGCCCTCAGTTGCCTCTTCCTATATTGCAGTGATGGTCAAGGTCAGAGTGTTTGCCTTCATGGGACCCTGAGGAATTGCCCGTTTTATTCCACAGTTAGCTCTGCTCTTTGATCTCGACCCAGATAGGTAGTGAGGTCATACAACCCCGCCCTTGGCATGGAAGAACCATGGATGTGAAGTCGTTGGTCTCTGGGGGTGGGTTTGCCCACTCTGATGGGCAAGCCATATGTCCTGATGGTTGTAAGTTAACATCTGTGTATAGAAGAGTTTTTATGCTGTGACGATACGGCCCTCCAGAAGAGAGGCCAGGTCTGGTTTTAGAAGTACAACAGATTGTCACTCTGCCCCTCCTTTCACAGCTCACTGCCCCTCGTCCGCGGAGTCTTCACGATTCCCTGTGTGAAGGTGGTGTCCTCCATTTCCTTGCTTGCACAGCCCTTTACCTGTGGTTTCCTGGGGTGCACATTGCTTCCTGCCTCAGAGGTTCTGTACATGTCTCATTTTTATTTACTGAAAGTTGCCCAGGAAACAAGGGCATGTCTGGTTCACTTTGGTCATCCCAAAGTATCTAGCACAGTGTTAGACCCTCAGCTATGTTTGTAGAACAGATAAAGTAGAAATTTAGGTTGCTCATGCCCACTAGGAATGAGAAAAGGGGGAAAGAAGTTACTTTCTGTAACTGGAGGCTCTTTGTGGGGAACCAGGGCAGTGGCTTTCAAATTGTACTTTTGCTGCCTGCAGAGGCGTCTCAGGAGCTTTGAGGGGAACTGTTGGGCACAGGGCTCTCTGCCCACCATCAAGAGGAGCAGCCCCTGTCTTACCTGTTTCATATGAAAAAAAAGAGTTTAGTTGCTTCTAAAAAGTTTAAACCCTATAACTCTAGAGCAGATGTTGGTGTACTCTGGCCTCTGGGCCACATCAGGTCCAAAGCTGAAGCCTGTTTTTGTAAATAAAGTTTTATTAGAACCCAGCCACCCCCATTTGATTGTGTGTTCTCTGTGGCTGCTCCCACTTTGAATGGCAGAGTTGAGTAGTTGCAACAGAGAATGTGTGGCCTGCAAAGCCTAAAATATTTACTATGAGGCCCTTTGTAGAGTTTGCCAAATCCTGCTCTAGAGCATTACTTCTCAAACTTAAATATGCATAGAGATCACCTGGTATTTTTCTCAAAATGTCCTTGCTGCTATGGGAATACACCTTGCAGCGGAGGCAATGAGAATGCCAACTCTGGGGCATTTCCTTGCCCAAGGACAGAGGTGCTGTGCTCTGAATTTGTCACTGCATTTGCACTGAGGCCACATGCCTTGGTGTGGCAGGCATAAGGAAAACCAGTTCCTGAGAGATTCAGATCTCCTCTGATAGTTGTCTCTGCCTTGAGGACTCATGATGGCCTTGCAGATCATTCTTTAGACTGTGTAGCAGTTTACAATGCTTCCACTTCATCTTCTCTCTTTCCTTCCTTCAGGTCAGACCTGTACCATGAACTGATGGCTCTCCCAGTCTTTTCAGGCCCCCTCCCTGTTTTCCCTCCTAGTTGTCTCTCCTAACAAAATCCTTGTATGTTGAACCCCATCTTGGCATCTGCTTCTCGCACTAACACAACTAACTAACACAAATGCAGATTCTGTTTCAGTAGGTCTGGGGGAGCATTTCTAATAGGCTCCTAGGTGCTGCTGCTGCATGTGGACCTTGATTTAAGCAGCAAGACTTAAGTAGACTCATGAATCTAGAGCAGGGTAGGCAGGCTTTTTCTGTAAAGGCACAGTAGTAAAAAATTTAAGCTTTGCAGGCCACATAGTCTCTGTTACAACTATTCTGTCGTTAGAGCGTGCAAGCAGCCATAGACAATATGTAAATGAATGAGCATAGCTGTGTTTTAGTAAAACTTTATTTTCAAAGACAGGTGGCAGTCCCAATTTTGCCTGTGGGCCATAGTTTGCCAGCACCTGGTATTCAGGACTCTTCCTGCATGCCATGCTTCTTCCATAGGCCTCTTTTTCTTTGCTTCCTAGTCCTACCCTATCCAGGATAATACCTACAGAGAGACTGACAGTATCAGTGGTAGAGAAACACCTTTTATTCAAGTGAAAACAAAACTTCCCAGAAATTTCCTGCAAAAATCAAGCCCTGATGGTTTTTGTATGAGCATTGCAGATGGAGTTTCTATTTATTTACAGTTGACCATTGAACAACATGAGCTTGAACTGTGCAGGTCTACTTGTATGTGGAATTTTTTCCAATAGTAAATACTACAGTACTGGTCCGTGGTTGGTTGAATCTGAGGATGTGGAACCTGGATATGGAGGAACTGGGAATACAGAGGACTTATTATAAGTTATACATGAATTTTTGACTGCATGGAGGGTTGGTGCCCCAACCCTTGTGTTGTTCAAGGGTCAACTATGTTTTCTTTTTTTATAAATGGCATATCGAGATAAAACTTTTATACCATAAAGTTCACCTGTTTAAACTGTACAATTAATGTTTTTTAGAATATTTACAGAGTTGTGCAACTGTTACCACAATCTAATTTTAGGACATTTTCATTCTACCCAAAAGAAACACCTTACTCATTAGTAGTCACTCCCCATTTCCCTCTCCTCCTCATATCCACAATAACCAGAGACAACCACTAATCTATTTTCTGTCTCTATAGATTTGACTACTCTGGACATTTCATATAATATGTGGTCTTTTGAATCTGGTTTCCTTCACTTGAGGTTCATCACGTTTTAGTATGCGTCAGAGCTTCATTCCTTTTCATTGCTGAGTAGTATTCCTTAGATATGTCACTTTTTAAAAAAATCTATTCTCCAGTTGATGGACATTTTGGTGGCTTCCACTTTTTGGCTATATGAATAGTGCTGCTATGAATACCGTACACAAGGGGGTTTATGTTTTTATTTCTGCTGAGTAGGCATCTAGGAGTGGAATTGCATATGGTAACTATGTTGAACATTTTGAGGCACTGCCAGACCATTCTCCAGAGTAGCTGCACCATTTTGCAATTCCCAGGAATGCATGAGGGTTTGGTTTTATATTTTGACCCACTAAAATTAAAAAGACTTCTGTGGCCTCATTGAAGACTAGGGCTTGGCCATTGCTTGCATCTGATAGCACCTGGGTAGTCTTTGAGAAATGTGATGTTGTCTTGTACAATGAGTAGACACATGGACCTCTGTGCTGAGGCCTCTACAATCAGAGGGAGGCCTTACTGGTTGAGATGCGAGCTATCATCAAGCTCCGTCCTCCAGCTACTCAAGGGCATCCTAAGATGGCCCATTCTTCCCTGAGCCTGGCTCTGTATGGTGGGAGTTCTCCTTTGGCCTGAACTGCATTACTTTCTATGACTTTCCACCTGCATGAGCCCCAAGTGACATGCACATGGGGAACACTCAGGTCCTCAAAAGTCACAGTGCATCGGATTCTGATGCATCAGCTCCTTCAGGAAGAAAAGAAGAGGAGAAACAGAGGGGAGAAGGGAAAATAAAGGCCATATAGCACCCCTATAATGTCCTGAACTTTTGCCTGGATTCCAGCTCTGGGTGCTTAAGCACTGCCATCTCCCACTCTGGCCCACTCTGTTCAGGACCTGGTGCCTGACTCGCAAGGATGAGATCTGGGATTCTGGAGTCATCCAGGTGTCTTGGGGTTTAGGTTGGGGAAGGAGACTCACTTCAAGCTGGCAGCACAGAAGTGTTTCCTCCGAGCATGACTGTGTGATCATCCTCCTTATCATGTTGCAGCTTCAGTGCCTGACACCGGTTATTGCTCTTCCTGTCCTCATCCCCACCTTCAGTTACCATCTCCCTTCTTTGTGTCTGCAACCTCAGGGAGACAGTGCAGTGGGGAGGGGTCCCAGCTGATCCACATGCCACCATTGGCCGCTCTCTCCTCATTCTCTGTCGGCTGTGTGTTCTCTCAGTCCTCAGGGATGATGGAAAGCTACGGGCACTCTCGGTGTAGTTCTTGGGTGGAGCACAGGTTGTCAGGTTGGACATATTTAAGAGTAATAGGGGTGAAGCTGGAAAGTAGGAATCACCTTTGGCGGCCCAAATACATTCACCCATTTGCCCATCACTGGCAATGCTTTGTCTTTCCTCACCTCCTGCTCCCTCCTTTGTGCTCTACTTTATTGTTCCTCTGGGGCTGGCGGCCCATCTGAGTCATTCAGGACGTGTGTTCCAGTAGGTCTGCTCCTTGTTCCCATCCTAGTCCATGCCTTGAGGAGGCAAAATAAACGGGAGAGGAAGGCAGCACGTTAGCTTGGATTTTGAGCCTGAATACCCCGAACATCCCTTAGCTTCAGTGTCTGCTGCCATAAACAAGTGCATAAATTCCATGCTTCCACGCTCCAGTACATGGGATTAGGTTACCCTGGGGGCTCATCAGATCCCTTCCTGCTCACATCATACACCCCATGACCCTAGCACCTTCTAGAAAGCATAGCTCTATGTTAAGTTTGTGCCCCCAAAATAATAGCATCCCCTCCTTCTCATTTTCATTACCTGCCTTAAAATAATCCTACTCTTTGGATTTTTTTAAAAAGAGAACATCCAGGAAATAAAGCCCAGTGGGCAAACAAAAGCATCCCAATTCTCTTTATGAGTCAGAAGTGAGTCGTAGAGAAAAGTTGTTCTGCCCAGATATACAATACAGTCACTGGAAGCCAAAATTTCAAAGCATTTTGAAGTTGAAGCATTGCCATGGCAACCAATTGGGATATCAAGACCAGTCACTGCGGCTCAATTCTGGATTAGAAGTCCAGTTGCTGATCAGAGTGGGAAGTCACAGAGCTTAAAACTTAATCAGTTAGTAAATCATCATTCAAGCAGTGACTCAGCATTTGCTAACTTTGATACAAGTAATTGCGGTACATGTTGGGCAGGTTAGAAAAGAAACATACCTTTTTGGGTTTCTATTTGTTAATTTATCCATTTATTCATTCATCCAACATTTATTGAGTTCCTATTAGGTGAAGTATCAGGCATTATGTCACGTGTTGGGGAATCAAGAATGAGTAAGGCAGGGGCTGTACCTGGAAGGTGCTCACTGTCCAGTGGGAGCTGACCTGTAACTATACCATTACAGCTCGGCCTCTAGGAGGGCCAGTCCTGTCTCCGTGAGCCTGAGAATTCCTCGAGGCTAGAGAAGGAGAGCCAGAAACGAGAGAGACTGAAGGAGGCCTGGGAGGCAGCAGAACTGGGGAAAAGAGAGAAGGATGGAGATAAAGTGTCAGATGGCATAGGAGCACCCACTAAGCCAACAGGCCTGAAGTGGGCTCATTGGATGAAGCAGTTAGAAAATCATCAGAGACTTTAGAGAGAGCAGTTTCACTCTGGAGTTGGGGGCTGGGAGAGGACTCCACATTACAGCAAATGGAGGTATGAATGAGATGTGAGGCCGTGAAGACCTGGAGCAGAGTCTAGCAGAGTCTAGCACTCTCCTCAGTCTGCTCTATTAACTAGAATAGTATTAACCACCTTTTGGATTCTCAGTTGGCTGCTGGGCTGGCTCCCCTTAGCCATTTTTGGGTCTGGATTAAGGCCTGGGAGAGTCTGGGGAAGTTGGGATGAGGCAGGGTTGTCCTGGGAGATGTGCATGAGGACCCAAAATACATTGGCCACTCTCTGAAAGGCACACTAGAACTCCAGCTTGGCTATCCAGGTAGCTTTTTTTCTAGCCCTTGTGGATTACTTTTTTAGCAAGAAAATAGCTAACCACCCAGGCAGTAGGTAATGAATGCTTAAAGCAATGTTACATTTTGCTGTGGTGATAAAGGAAACTTCCTTAGGAAGGAGGCTCCTGCTGCCCCAGATTGATTTCAGGTCAGTGGCAGTGCTGGGCCTGTTTCTTTGAAGTTCTGGGGGTCACGGTGGCCCAAGCCCTTTGCTTTCTAGGCTTTTCCAAACAGTGCAAAATTCCTTTAAATAACCTCCAGGCCATATAGGAATGGAAACAATCAACTTACTATTTACTAGGTAACTTATTTTTGTCCTTACATTACCATTATTACTTAAAATTTTCTAGCATCATCATTACAATTTTCTAACAAGCAAATCTGAGTAGGTTACCTTCTGCCATGTCTTATCTTTTGCTACTTAAAACCCTCAGTGGCTCTTGATTTGTCATCCAGAGTGTAAGTCAAAACTGGTTAACTCTTATTTAATGTCCCTTATGATCTATTCCAACCAAAATATCTGATTTTAATTTTACCAATGTCCTACATGAAGTGTATAATTCTTAATTAATCAGTTTGTTCAACAAATATTTACTGAGTGTCTAACGTGTATCAGGCTCCATTGTAGATACTGGAGATTCAGCAGAAAACAAGATAAAAATAACCATAATTAATAACAGCTTACATTTTTGAGTGTTTACTGTAATTAGGCTTTACCTATATTAATGCATTTGATCATCAAATGAAGGAGGCATTATCATTAGTTCCATTTTACAGATAAGTAAATGGACTCAGAGAGGTTGTTTATTGTAGAAAATGTGTTAAATATAAAATTAAGAAACCTTTTTCCTGTGAATCTGCATTTATGAAAATAAGCACATATTTGTTATTTTATAAAATTTAGCTCAAAGTATATATATTGTTTTAGAATTTACATAGTTTTTAAAATAAACAAGCTATAAACACCTTCCTGTTTTCCTAAATATTCATCTAAAATGTGATTTTTATTTAATTTTAAATTTTTATTTTTTTAATTCCATTTTTTAAACTAAAACACAAACAAGCCAAAAGCAGTTTACCCATTTCTCTCACCCTTCCAGTCCCCACCTCTGGCAATCACCAATCTGTTCTCTGTATCTATGAGCTTTTTGGGTTTTTTGTTTGTTTTTCTTCTTTTCCTATATATATTTACAGATTTCACATATAAGAGAGCTCATGATATTTTTTCTTTCTCTGTCTGACTTATTTCACCTAGCATATTAGCTATCCAGGTCTATCCATGTGGTTGCAAATGGCAAGATTTCATTCTTTTTCATTGCTGGGTAGTATTCCATTGTATATACCAAAATTTCTTAATCCATTCATCCATTGATGGACACATATTGTTTACATATCTTGGCTATTATAAGTAATACTGCAATAAATGTGCTTTTTTATTGATATAGTCCCACTTGTTTATTTTTGTTCTTGTTGCTTTTGCTTTTGGTGTCAGATTAAAAACATCTTTGCCAAGACCTATGTTAAGGAGCTTACAGCCTATGTTTTCTTCTAGGAGTTTTATGGTTTCAGGCCTTACATTCAGAGCTTTAGTCCATTTTGAGTTAATTTTTGTGTGTGATATAAGATAGTGGTCTAGTTTCATTCTTTTGCAAGTGGCTATCCAGTTTTCCCAACAGCATTTTTTGAAGCCAGTCTTGTCCCCATTGTGTATTCTTGGCTACTTTGTCATAAATGAATTAATTGTATATGTGTGGATTTATTTTGGGCTCTCTATTCTTTTCTACTGATCTTTGTTTCTGTTTTAATGCCAATACCATACTCTTTTGATTACTATAGCTTTGTAATATTGTTTGAAATCAGGGAGCATTTTGCCCCCAGTTTTGTTGTTTTTCTCAAGATTGCTTTTGCTGTTTGGGGTCCTTTATGCTTCCATACAAATTTTAGGATCGTTTGTTCTATTTCTGTGAAAAGTGCCATTGGAATTTTGATAGGGATTGCATTGATTCTGTAGATTGGTTGGGCAAATATGCACATCTTAACAATATTAATTCTTCTAACCAATGAGCATAGAATATCTTTCCATTTATATGTGTCCTCTTCATTTTGTTTCATCAATGTGTCATAATTTTCCATATATAGGGCTTTCACCTCCTTGGTTAAATTCGTTCCTGGGTATTTTATTCTTTTTGATACAATTGTAAATGGGATTGTTTTCTTAATTTCTCTTTCTGATAGTTTATTATTAGTACATAAAAACACAACATATTTCTGTGTATTGATTTTGTATCCTGCAGTTTTACTGTATTCATGTGTTAGTATTAACAATTTTTTAGTGAAATCCTTAGAGTTTTCTATATATAAAATCATGTCATCTACAAATAGGTACAAGTATACTACTTTCTCTCCAATTTAGATCCTTTTATTTTTTTCTTGCCTAATTGCTCTGGCTAGAACTTCCAATACCAAATTGAATACAAGTGGTGAGAGTGGGAACTCTTGTCTTGTTCCTGATGTTAGAGAAAAAGATTTCCACTTTTCACCTTTGAGTACAATGTTAGTTGTGGGATTATTATATATAGGTTTTGTTACGTTGAGTTACATTCCTTCTACCCAATTTGTTTGAGAGTTTTTGTCATAAATGGAAATTGAATTTTTTCAGATGCTTTTTCGGTATCTATTGAGGTGATCATATGAGTTTTGTCCTTCATTTTGTTAACGTGGTGTATCACATTTGTTGATTTATGGATGTTAAACCATTCTCACATCCCTGGAATGAATCCCACTTGACATGGTGTATGATCCTTCTAATGTATTGTTGAATTCAGTTTGCTAATATTTTGTTGAGGATTTTTGCATCTGTGTTCATCAGGGATATTGGCCTGTAATTTTCTTTTATTGTATCCTTGTCTGGTTTTGATATCAGGGTAATGCTGGCCTTGTATAATGAATTAGAAGTATTCTCTTCCATTTTTGGAAGAGTTTGAGAGGAGCTGGCATTAATTTTTCTTTGACTGTTTGGTAGAATTACTAGTGAAGCTGTCTGGTCTTGGACTTTTGTTTGTTTGAAGGTTTTTGATTACTGACTCAATCTCCTTACTAGTAATTGCTCTGTCAAATTTTATATTTCTCCATGATTCAACCTTGGAAGGTTGTATGTTTCTAGGAATTTATCCATTTTTTTAAAGTTGTCCAATTTGTTGGTATATGATTGTTTATATTAATCTCTTAAAATCCTTTGTATTTCTGTGGTATCAGTTATAACATCTCTCATTTCTGACTATTTATTCGAGTCCTCTCTCTTTTTTTCTTGAGGAGTCTAGCTCAAGGTTTATCAATTTTATTGATCTTTTCAAAGAACTAACTCTTGATTTTGCTGATCTTTTCTATTATCTTTTTAGTCTCTATGTTATTATTTCTGCTCTGATCTTTGATATTTCAGAACTTCTGCTAACTTTTGGCTTTGCTTGTTCTTTTTTTTCCTAGTTCCTTTAGGTCTAAATTTAGATTGTCTAGTTGAGATTTTTGTTTGTTTGTTTCTTGAGGCATGCTACAAACTTCCCTCTTAGAACTGCTTTAGCTCTATCCAATAAGTTTTGGCATCATATTTCCATTTTTGTTTGTCTCAAGGTATATTTGGTTTCTCTTTTAATTCTTCATTTTTCCATTGGTGTTTAGTGGCATGTTATTTAGTCTCCACATATCTGTAAAGTTTCCAGATTTATTCTTGTAATTGATTTATTGTTTTATACCATTGTGTCTAGAAAAGATGCTTGACATGATTTCAATTCTTAAATTTTTAAAGACATTTTAAGACTTGTTTTTTGTCTAACATATAATCTATCCTGGAGAATGTCCCATGTGCACTTGAGAAGAATGTGTATTCTGTTGCTTTTGAATGGAACGTTCTGTATGTAAATGTTAAGTCAATCTAGTCTTAATGTGTCGTTTAAAGCCAACGTTTCCATATTGATTTTCTGTCTAGATGATCTATCTCCATTGATGCAAGTGGGGTATTAAAGCCCTTACTATAATTGTATTGCTGTCTATTTCTCCCTTTAGGTCTGCTATTATTTGCTTTTATACACTTAGGTGCTCCTATGTTGAGTGCATAAATATTTACAAATGTTATATCTTCTTATTGGATTGACCCCTTGATCATGATGTAACAGCTTTCTTTGTATCTTATTGCAGTCTTTGTTTCAAAGTCTATTTTGTCTGATATAGTATAGACACCCCAGCTTTCTTTTGGTTTCCATTTGAGTAGAATATCTTTTTCCATCCCTTCACTTTCAGCATATGTGTGTCCTTACATCTAAAGTAAGTCTTTTTGTAGGCAGCATATAGATGGATCTTCTTTTTTTTCATCCATTCAACCACTCTAAATCTTTTGATTAGGAATTTAGTTCATTTGCATATAAAGTAATTATTGATAGATATGTGCTTATTGTCATTGTATTAATTATTTTCTGGCTGTTTTTGTAGCCTCTTTTGCTGTCTTTTAAAAAAATTTATTTATGTATTTATTTTTTAATTAAATAATTATTTATTTCATTTTTTGGCTGTGTTAGGTCTTCATTGCTGTGCATGGTCTTTCTCTAGTTGGGGCGAGTTGGGGCTACACTTCATTGCAATGTGTGGGATTCTCATTTGTGGTGGCTTCTCTTGTTGCAGAGCATAGGCTCTAGGCACACAGGCTTCAGTAGTTGCAGTACGCGGGCTCAGTAGTTGTGGCACTCGGGCCCTAGATTGCACAGGCTTCAGTAGTTGTGGCACGTAGGCTCAGTAGTCGTGGAGAACGGGCTCTAGAGCGTGGGCTCAGTAGTTGTGGAGAATGGGCTTAGTTGATCCGCGGCATGTGAGATCTTCCCAGACCAGGGATTGAACCCATGTCCCCTGCCTTGGCAGGCGGATTCTTAACCACTGCACAACCAGGAAAGTCACTTTTTGCTGTCTTCTTTTGTGATTTGATGGCTTTCTCTAGTGGTATTCATATGTTCCTTTTTATTATCTTTTGTGTAGTTACTATAGGTTTTTGCTTTGTGGTTACCATGAGGCTTACATATGACAAATTATATCTAAAACAGTCTATTTTAAGTTGATAACAACTAAGTTTCATCTCATTGTAAAGTTTTACATTATTACTCTCCCCACCATATTTCATCTTTTTGATGTCACATTTTACATTTTTTATCTTGCTTATCCCTTAACTAATTACTGTAATCCTAGTTATTTTTATTACTTCTGGATTTATCCTTCATGCTAGCTTTGTAAGTGATTAATCCACTACCTTTACTATATATTTACCTTCCCAGTGAGATTTATTCTTTCATGTGTGTTCTTGTTATTAATTAGCACCCTTTCTTTTCATCTTAAAGAGGTCTTTTTAACACTTCTTTTAAGGCTGGTTTAGCGGTGATGAACTCTTTTATCATTTACTTATCTGGAAAGCTCTTAATTTCTTCTTCACTTCTTAATATTAATTTTGCTGCTAATATTAACTTTGGATGTTCTCCATACACACACTAAAATCTGAGCAGCTCTGGTCTAGAGCTGGCCTTTCAGGAGGTCTGCGTGCACTTTCAGTCTGGTCTGGCAGGCACTACCTATTAAAGGTAGAAGGTGGTGGTGCTTTTCATTTAACTCCCGATGTCCACTCTGTTCCTCATCAGTAACAATAATAACCTTAAGAGCAGCTAACATTTATTGACACTTTGTGTCAGGAACCTTGCTAACTACTTTCCATGGTTGCTATGTATGAGCCACCTCTTCTGAGGTTGCGCATGCCTTTGGATTCTTGTCTCCCATCTCACCATTCTGTGTTTCCCTGCTCTCTCAGGCAATGACAAAGCAAGCCCTCTCCTCTCCCTGCCAATCTGCCTTATCAACTCTCACCCTGTGCATGGGTGGCCTATGGAAAGCCTGGGAAATTCTCATTCTGGTTTCTGTCATTTTTGTGCATGACTAAAATGAAGAGTGGACTCTAAAGAGAGATTTAAAAATTTTCTGGGAAGATGCTAGTGAAATATTCTCAGAAGGT
This sequence comes from Mesoplodon mirus, assembly GCF_964341445.2. NCBI lineage: Eukaryota > Metazoa > Chordata > Mammalia > Artiodactyla > Ziphiidae > Mesoplodon > Mesoplodon mirus. The sequence continues at coordinate 165,856,926 of NC_138978.1, read as the reverse complement.
TTTTTTTCCACTCTGTAAAAGCTTGGGCTCATAGTTAAAAAGCTGAGCCTAATCCTGTCTTGAAGGAAAGTCTTCTAGAACAGCTGAAAAAAAAACCTCCCTGGGCTTCTTTTTTCACTTTCTCCCACTGTTCCTGCTGACACAGCCCTGCTCTCTGCCAGGTTGCATGGCCTTTGATGGATGGCCTATCTCCTCCTCCTCCTTGGCCCTTTTTGTTCCCCTTATGCTCTCCCTGGGGGGTGGGGTGTTGGGTAAGTAGTTCTGCAGAAGGCAGCAGATAGACGTGCAGGGAGGCCATAGGCATAACATCCTGAGAAAGAACCTTGCCTTGTATCAGGTTGATTTATGATCATGACCTAACCTGGCCCTATTTTTTGCTCATTTTCCTCCTAAAAACAAACTTGCACCACACAGCATGTTTTTTCAGTTACCAGAGCTGATGACATTGTGCGTGACTTCTCTCTTTTATTGAGCCTCACCTTTCTGGAAGCCAGTGGGCCTTCCTGGAGAAGCAGAACTCTCACTCCCGATTTTAACCCTCCCTGAAGTACAGAGAAGAACTCTGCTCTGGGGCTTTCCTGGAATTGAGGTTCCATGGCCATTTCTGTGCCAAGGACAGCATTTATCTGGACTTTATCTTCTTCTACCTTGGCCTGTAGTTAAATGATCTCCTCTATAAGACTCTCTCATGGATAAATGTTCCCTCCAGGATCGGGCTTTGCCCAAGAAAATCTCTCCACAGGTCTTACCACATGTGCTGTAATCCAACCTTGTAGGACTCAGAAGGAAGCAGCTTATTATGTGATGGCTGGGGAAGGCATCATGGGAAAGTCTGAGCACCTGTAGATGCACAGTGGAAGGAACACTTGGTCCCCCTTGCATCATACCTCTAGGTCAGATACAATTGCAGGATCAGTGGGCACCCCTGCCCTCCACCCACCCACCTCCGAGACTGGTGGGATATCTTCCTTCTCTGAGTCAAGATTCTCATGACTCAATTTGACCTTCAGAGCAGAGCAGGTGCAATGTAGGAACTAAAACTTGGTCTTCCCTTCACCCTGTGGGAAATTCACAGGTGTCTAAGATAGGCTCTTGCCCTCAAGGAACTTTCAGATTGCTTGGTTGAATAGGGAAAATAGCAGCAGTACCATGAGGGTCAGCAAGCTGCAGCAGAAAACTCCTTTGACTAAAGTGGTCAAGAAAGGCTTCATGGACAAAGTGAAGCTTAGGTTAATTTTGAAGGGCACACCCATAGGTGGGAGGCACTTCAGGCACAGGGAGCTCTATAGCATTATTTATGGGGTTGAGACTGTATTTGGAATGGTGGTGTTTGTTAGGAAAGTGACATGTTGACTGTAGATCAGGATTTTAATTGGGAAGTGTATGAGAATGAAGTCTCAGTGCATCTTTCTCAGCATTGGGCTTACATGGGCTCTCAGACAGGGACATATTTTGGCTTTTCCATTTATTTCAACACTCTGAAATCAAAGTTTGCATAATGTTCTTGAAACACAGACACTTTTCTGCTTTGAGAAGGAAAAGTGTATGAATTGCTCCTTTTCCCCATTTGTCATTACCATAAAATAGGAATGCCAAGGTTGATTCCTGACAGTTCTCAGAAGATTCCTTTTGCTTTCACTTCATATTGATTTTTATAACTCCTGGGGTGGATACTCTCCTCATTAGGATGCCAAGAACACTGTTGAAGTGTAACTCCCTCTATCTGGTCTTGTGTTCAGGGGACCCTATTCTGTCAAAACCAACTGGCAGAAGATTCCACTAGGGGAGCAAAGGGGATTTCTGGTGGAGAAGGAGGTGAGCAGTCAGAACAGTCTGACTGGATTGTTTGAGAGCAGCTCCTACCTGGACCATCTCACTTCCCTTCTCTGTTACACTCTCTTCTAATACAGAGTCCTCCTCCACCAGTTACATACCTAGTGGGGAAACCAAGAAAAAGGAAGAAATGGAGATGGAAGCCACTGGCTTGGAGCAGAGTTTTCAGCTGAGTGTTCTTCACGTTAGCTCCCCTCCCACCTTCTCCAGCCTTTAGTCACTGTCCTGGTTTTGGGATACGAAGCTCCCACTTTGTTTCAGGGTCCTCTAGAATTGATTACTGAGTGTCATGTGTCACAGAAAACACTTCGGGGCCACCCAGACATTTTACTAAACGTCAGTAAGACAGCCTGTCAACTTAGGTATTGACCAGCCTGGAGATATTAACTGCTATGCTAACCAGTCTGTTCTCTCCTCCAAACTATTTCCAGGTGTGGATGTCAGCCTGCATAAATTTTTTTGAGAATCAGATCCCAGTCACCTTCAAGAAATAGTCTGAAAATTTGTTAATGCCACACTCACCAGCTTTTTTGCTCTTCTTGCTCCAAAAGAACAATTAACCATTAATTTTTAGAATTTGAAATGCTTTAGTGCAGTGGAAAGAGCATGGGCTTTTTGGTCAACGAGATCTGGTTTTGATCCGTCAATGGTCCTTCCTAGATGTAAGACTGTGGAAAACTTGCTTAACTTCTGTGATCCTCAGTGTTTTGGTTTTTAAGTGAATACAATAAAATGCAGTTCATACATTTGTGGTAGGGTTTAAAAGGGCTGGCACATGTCCAGTGTCTGGAGCATCATAGATATTTAATAAAAGATAGTTTAAGTCTCTTTATTTCATTTTGGCATGAGCAGATCTCCTGAGTGCAAAGAAAGAACCCCAAAATGGAAGGAATCAGGATTACTCCTCTACAGAGGCCACATTTAAAAATTTCTACATTAAACAGTTATTTATAACTCTCTGGCTTTGATGTTCACTACTATTTGAATTTTTTTCACCCAGGGACACTAGTTGATTCTATTAATTCTAAATTCTGGCAATTAATAATAGTAGAGAACTGGATGCAAATGATTTTTCTGGAGGACCCACATGAGTATATAGCTCTGTTAAGGCACCCACGGTCTCTAAAGACAAGTTTTGGAGTTGAGAGCAGGAATAAAATGAAAAAGATATGCTTTCTCAATTTACTTTCCTTTCTCTCAAAACTTAAACACAAGGTAAAGTATTTGAACAATTTTAAATTTAGTAAACACTGATGCATAATGGAAGCCAGTTCCAGGCAAGAGCTGAAAGAAAAATCTTTTTTTTTTTACATCTTTATTGGAGTATAATTGCTTTACAATGGTGTGTTAGTTTCTGCTTTATAACAAAGTGAATCAGTTATACATATATATATGTTCCCATATCTCTTCCCTCTTGCGTCTCCCTCCCTCCCACCCTCCATATCCCACCCCTCTACGTGGTCACAAAGCACCGAGGTGATCTCCCTGTTCTATGCAGCTGCTTCCCACTAGCTATCTATTTTACATTTGGTAGTGTATGTATATCCATGCCACTCTCTCACTTTGTCACAGCTTTCCCTTCCCCCTCCCCATATCCTCAAGTCCATTCTCTAGTAGGTCTGTGTCTTTATTCCTGTCTTACCCCTAGGTTCTTCATGACATTTTTTTTTCTTAAATTCCATATATATGTGTTAGCATACGGTATTTGTCTTTCTCTTTCTGGCTTACTTCACTCTGTATGACAGACTCTGGGTCCATCCACCTCATTACAAATAGCTCAATTTCATTTCTTTTTAAGGCTGAGTAATATTCCATTGTATATATGTGCCACATCTTCTTTATCCATTCATCCAATGATGGACACTTAGGTTGCTTCCATGTCCTGGCTATTGTAAATAGAGCTGCAATGAACGTTTTGGTACATAACTCTTTTTGAATTATGGTTTTCTCAGGGTATATGCCCAGTAGTGGGATTGCTGGGTCATATGGTAGTTCTGTTTGTAGTGTTTTAAGGAACCTCCATACTGTTCTCCATAGTGGCTGTACCAATTCACATTCCCACCAACAGTGCAAGAGGGTTCCCTTTTCTCCACACCCTCTCCAGCATTTATTGTTTCTAGATTTTTTGATGATGGCCATTCTGACTGGTGTGAGATGATATCTCATTGTAGTTTTGATTTGCATTTCCCTAATGATTAATGATGTTGAGCATTCTTTCATGTGTTTCTTGGCAGTCTGTATATCTTCTTTGGAGAAATGTCTATTTAGGTCTTCTGCCCATTTTTGGATTGGGTTGTTTGTTTTTTTGTTATTGAGCTGCAAGAGCTGTTTATGTATTTTGGAGATTAATCCTTTGTCAGTTGCTTCATTGGCAAATATTTTCTCCCATTCTGAGGGTTGTCTTTTGGTCTTGTTTATGGTTTCCTTTGCTGTGCAAAAGCTTTGAAGTTTCATTAGGTCCCATTTGTTTATTTTTGTTTTTATTTCCATTTCTCTAGGAGGTGGGTCAAAAAGGATCTTGCTGTGATTTAAGTCATAGAGTGTTCTGCCTATGATTTCCTCTAAGAGTTTGTTATCTGGCCTTACATTTAGGTCTTTAATCCATTTTGAGCTTATTTTTGTGTATGGTGTTAGGGAGTGATCTAATCTCATACTTTTACATATACCTGTCCAGTTTTTCCAGCACCACTTATTGAAGAGGCTGTCCTTTCTCCACTGTACATTCGTGCCTCCTTTATTAAAGATAAGGTGACCATATGTGCATGGGTTTATCTCTGGGCTTTCTATCCTGTTCCATTGATCTATATTTCTGTTTTTGTGTCAGTACCATACTGTCTTGATTACTGTAGCTCTGTAGTATAGTCTGAAGTCAGCGAGCCTGATTCCTCAAGCTCTGTTTTTGTTCTCAAGATTGCTTTGGCTATTCGGGGTCTTTTGTGTTTCCATCAAATTGTGAAATTTTTTGTTCTAGTTCTGTGAAAAATGCCAGTGGTAGTTTGATAGGGATTGCATTGAATCTGTAGATTGCTTTGGGTAGTAGAGTTATTTTCATAATATTGATTCTTCCAATCCAAGAACATGGTTTATCTCTCTATCTATTCGGATCATCTTTAATTTCTTTCATCAGTGTCTTATAATTTTCTGCATAGAGGTCTTTTGTCTCCTTAGGTAGGTTTATTCCTAGATATTTTATTCTTTTTGTTGCAGTGGTAAATGGGAGTGTTTTCTTGATTTCACTTTCAGATTTTTCATCATTAGTGTATAGGAATGCCAGAGATTTCTGTGCATTAATTTTGTATCCTGCTACTTTACCAAATTCATTGGTTAGTTCTAGTAGTTTTCTGGTAGCATCTGTAGGATTCTATATGTATAGTATCATGTCATCTGCAAACAGTGACAGCTTTACTTCTTCTTTTCCGATTTGGATTCCTTTTATTTCTTTTTCTTCTCTGATTGTTGTGGCTAAAACTTCCAAAACTATGTTGAATAAGAGTGGTGAGAGTGGGCCACCTTGTCTTGTTCCTGATCTTAGTGGAAATGCTTTCAGTTTTTCACCATTGAGGACAATGTTGGCTGTGGGTTTGTCATATATGGCCTTTATTATGTTGAGGTAAGTTCCCTCTATGCCTACTTTCTGCAGGGTTTTTATCATAAATGGGTGTTGAATTTTTTTTGGAACCTTTCTCTGCATCTATTGAGATGACCATATGGTTTTTCTCCTTCAGTTTGTTAATCTGGTGTATCACATTGATTGATTTGCGTATATTGAAGAATCCTTGCATTCCTGGAATAAACCCCACTTGATCATGGTGTGTGATCCTTTTAATGTGCTGTTGGATTCTGTTTGCTAGTATTTTTTTAAGGATTTTTGCATCTATGTTCATCAGTGATATTGGCCTGTAGTTTTCTTTCTTTGTGACATCCTTGTCTGGTTTTGGTATCAGGGTGATGGTGGCCTCATAGAATGAGTTTCGGAGTGTTCCTGCCTCTGCTATATTTTGGAAGAGTTTGAGAAGGATAGGTGTTAGCTCTTCTCTAAATGTTTGATAGAATTCCCCTGTGAAGCCATCTGGTCCTGGGCTTTTGTTTGTTGGAAGATTTTTAATCACAGTTTCAATTTCAGTGCTTGTGATTTGTCTGTTCATATTTTCTATTTCTTCCTGATTCAGTCTTGGCAGGTTGTGCATTTCTAAGAGTTTGTCTGTTTCTTCCAGGTTGTCCATTTTATTGGCATAGAGTTGCTTGTAGTAGTCTGTCATGATCTTTTGTATTTCTGCAGTGTCAGTTGTTACTTCTCCTTTTTCATTTCTAATTCTATTGATTTGAGTCTTCTCCCTTTTTTTCTTGATGAGTCTGGCTAATGGTTTATCAATTTTGTTTATCTTGTCAAAGAACCAGGTTTTAGTTTTATTGATCTTTGCTATCATTTCCTTCATTTCTTTTTCATGTATTTCTTATCTGATCTTTATGATTTCTTTCCTTCTGCTAACTTTGGGGTTGTTTTTTGTTGTTGTTGTTCTTGTTTCTCTGATTGCTTTAGGTACAAGGTTAGGTTGTTTATTCGAGATGTTTCCTGTTTCTTAAGGTAGGATTGTATTGCTATAAACTTCCCTCTTAGAACTGATTTTGCTGCATCCCATAGGTTTTGGGTCGTCGTGTCTCCATTGTCATTTATTTCTAGGTATTTTTTGATTTCCTCTTTGATTTCTTCAGTTATCACTTCATTATTAAGTAGTTTATTGTTTAGCCTCCATGTGTTTGTATTTTTTACAGATCTTTTCCTGTAATTGATATCTAGTCTCATAGTGTTGTGGTCGGAAAAGATACTTGATACAATTTCAATGTTCTTAAATTTACGAAGGCTTGATTTGTGACCCAAGATATGATCTATCCTGGAGAGTGTTCCATGAGCACTTGAGAAAAATGTGTACTCTGTTGTTTTTGGATGGAATGTTCTATAAATATCAATTATGTCCATCTTGTCTAATGTATCATTTAAAGCTTTTGTTTCCTTATTTATTTTAATTTTGGAGGATCTGAAAGTGGGGTGTTAAAGTCCCCTACTATGAATTACTGTCGATTTCCCCTTTTATGGCTGTTAGTATTTGCCTTATGTGTTGAGGTGCTCCTATGTTGGGTGCATAAACATTTACAATTGTTATATCTTCTTCTTGGATCGATCCCTTGATCATTATGTAGTGTCCTTCTTTGTCTCTTCTAGTAGTCTTTATTTTAAAGTCTATTTTGTCTGATATGAGAATTGCTACTCCAGCTTTCTTTTGGTTTCCATTTGCATGGAATATCTTTTTCCATCCCCTCACTTTCAGTCTGTATGTGTCTCTAGGTCTGAAGTGGGTCTCTTGTAGACAGCATATATATGGGTGTTGTTTTTGTATCCATTCAGCCAGTCTGTGTCTTTTGGTGGGAGCATTTAATCCATTTACATTTAAGGTAATTATCAATATGTATGTTCCTCTTCCCATTTTCTTAATTGTTTTGCGTTTGTTATTGTAGGTCTTTTCCTTCTCTTGTGTTTCTTGCCTAGAGAAGATCCTTTAGCATTTGTTGTAAATCTGGTTTGGTAGTGCTGAACTCTCTCAGCTTTTGCCTGTCTGCAAAGGTTTTAATTTCTCCATCAAAACTGAATGAGATCCTTGATGGTTAGGGTAATCTTGGTTGTAGGTTTTCTCCTTCATCACTTTAAATATGTCCTGCCAGTCCCTTTTGGCTTGTAGAGTTTCTGCTGAAAGATCAGCTTTTAACCTTATGGAGATTCCCTTGAGTGTTATTTGTTGTTTTTCCCTTGCTACTTTTAATACGTTTTCTTTGTATTTAAGTTTTGACAGTTTGATTAATATGTGTCTTGGCGTGTTTCTCCTTGGATTTATCCTGTATGGGACTTTCTGTGCTTCCTGGACTTGATTAACTATTTCCTTTCCCATATTAGGGAAGTTTTCAACTATAATCTCTTCAAATATTTTCTCAGGCCCTTTCTTTTTCTCTTCTTCTTCTGGAACCCCTGTAATTCGAACGTTGGTGTGCTTAATGTTGTCCCAGAGGTCTCTGAGACTGTCCTCAGTTCTTTTCATTCTTTTTTCTTTATTCTGCTCTGCAGTAGTTATTTCCACTATTTTATCTTCCAGGTCACTTATCCGTTCTTCTGCCTCAGTTATTCTGCTATTGATTCCTTCTAGTGTATTGTTAATTTCATTTATTGTGTTGTTCATCGTTGCTTGTTTCCTCTTTAGTTCTTCTAGGTCCTTCTTAAATGTTTCTTGCATTTTCTCTATTCTATTTCCAAGATTTTGGATCATCTTTACTATCATTATTCTGAATTCTTTTTCAGGTAGACTGCCTATTTCCTCTTCATTTGTTAGGTCTGGTTGGTTTTTATCTTGCTCCATCTGCTGTGTGTTTTTCTGTCTTCTCATTTTGCTTATCTTACTGTGTTTGGGGTCTCCTTTTTGCAGGCTGCAGGTTCGTAGTTCCCGTTGTTTTTGGTGTCTGTCCCCAGTGGCTAAAGTTGGTTCAGTGGGTTGTGTAGGCTTCCTGGTGGAGGAGACTAGTGCCTGTGTTCTGGTGGATGAGGCTGGATCTTTTCTTTTTGGTGGGCAGGTCCACGTCTGGTGGTGTGTTTTGGGGTGTCTGTGGACTTATTATGATTTTAGGCAGCCTCTCTCCTAATGGGTGGGGTTGTGTTCCTGTCTTGCTAGTTGTTTGGCATAGGGTGTCCAGCACTGTAGCTTGCTGGTCGTTGAGTGAAGTGGGGGTTGGTGTTGAGATGGAGATCTCTGGGAGATTTTCGGCATTTGATATTACGTGGAGCTGGGAGGTGTCTTGTGGACCAGTGTCCTGAAGTTGGCTCTCCCACCTCAGAGGCACAGCACTGACTCCTGGTTGCAGCACCAAGAGCCTTTCATCCACACGGCTCAGAATAAAAGGGAGAAAAAGTAGAAAGAATGAAAGAGGATAAAAGAAAATAAAGTAAGGTAAAATAAAATAAAGTTTTTAAAATAAAAAAATAATTATTAAGAAAAAAAATTTTTAAGTAAAAAAAAAACAAAAAAAAATGCACGGATAGAACCCTAGGACAAATGGTGAAAGCAAAGCTATACAGACAAAATCTCACACAGAAGCATATACATACACATTCACAAAAAGAGGAAAAGGGGAAAAAATAGTAAGTCTTGCTCTCAAAGTCCACCTCCTCAATTTAGGATGATTCGTTGTGTATTCAGGTATTCCACAGGTGCAGGGTACATCAAGTTGATTGTGGAGATTTAATCCGCGGGTCCTGAGGCTGCTGGGAGAGATTTCCCTTTCTCTTCTTTGTTCGCACAGCTCCCGGGGTTCAGCTTTGGATTTGGCCCCGCCTCTGCGTGTAGGTCGCAGGAGGGCATCTGTTCTTCGCTCAGACAGGACGGGGTTAGAGGAGCCGCTGATTCGGGGGTTCTGGCTCACTCAGGCCGGTGGGAGGGAGGGGCACGGAGTGAGGGGCGGGCCTGCGGCGACAGAGGCCGGCGTGACGTTGCACCAGCCCAAGGTGCACCGTGCGTTGTTCCGGGGAAGTTGTCTCTGGATCACCGGGACCCTGGCAGTGGTGGGCTGCACAGGCTCCCCGGAAGAGAGGTGTGGAGAGTGACCTGTGCTCGCACACAGGCTTCTTGGTGGTGGCAGCAGCAGCCTTAGTGTCTCATGCCCGTCTCTGGGGTCTGTGTTGTTAGCTGCGGCTCTCACTCGTCTCTGGAGCTCTTTTAAGTAGTGCTCTTAATTACGTCTCCTTGCGCACCAGGAAACAAAGAGGTAAGAAAAAGTCTCTTGCCTCTTCGGCAGGTGTGGACTTTTCCCCGGACTGCCTCCCGGCTAGCCGTGGTGCACTAATCCCTTCAGGCTGTGTTCACGCCGCCATTCCTCTCCCTTTGCTGTGACCGAAGCCCGAGCCTCAGCTCCCAGCCCCGCCCGCCCCGGCGGGTGAGCAGACAAGCCTCTTGGGCTGGTGAGTGCTGGTCGGCACCGAGCCTCTGTGCGGAAATCTCTCCGCTTTGTCCTCCGCACCCCTGTTGCTGTGCTCTCCTCTGCGGCTCCGAAGCTTCCCCCTCTGCCACCCGCAGTCTCCGCCCGCGAAGGGGCTTCCTAGTGTGTGGAAACGGTTCCTCCTTCACAGCTCCATCCCACTGGAGCAGGTCCCGTCCCTATTCTTTTGTCTCTGTTTCTTCTTTTTTCTTTTGCCCTACCCAGGTACGTGGGGAGTTTCTTGCCTTTCGGGAGGTCTGAGGTCTTCTGACAGCATTCAGTAGGTGTTCTGTAGGAGTTGTTCCACGTGTAGATGTATTTTTGATGTATCTGTGGGGAGGAAGGTGATCTCCGTGTCTTACTCTTCCGCCATCTTCCTCCGGCAGCCACTCACATCTTTTAATTCAGAAAAATCTTTTTAATTGAGGTATAATTGATATAACATTAGTTTCAGGTATGCAACATAATGATTCGATCTTTGAATGTACTGCAAAACGATCACCTCTATGTCTAGTTACCATCGTCACCATACATAGTTACATATAGTTTTTGTGTGTGTGATGAGAACTTTTAAGATTTACTCTCTTGGCGGCTTTTGAGTATTCACTACAATATTATTGACTATAATCACCATCCTGTACATTATATACCCATGAGTTACTTATTTTATGACTGGAAGTTTGTACTTCTTGAACCCCTTCACCCATACCCCTACCCCCCATTCTCCTACCCTTCGGGTTACCACCATTCTGTTCTCTGTATCTATGAGTTTTGTTTTTTAGATTCCACATAGAAGTGGTAAGTGAAATCATACAGTATTTGTTTTTCTCTGTCTTTAAAAAAAAATATTTTATGGAAGTGTAGTTGATTTACAATCTTGTATCAGTTTCTGGTGTACAGCGAAGTGATTCAGATATATATATATATATATCTTTTTCATTATGGTTTATTACAGTATTGACTTATTTTACTTAGCATAGTACCCTCAAGATCCATCCATGTTGTCACAAATGGCCAGATTTCATTCTTTTTTATGCATGAGGAGTATTTTATTGAGTATATTTACCACATCTTTCTATCCATTCATCCATCAATGAACACTTAGGTTGTTTACATATCTTGGCTATCGTATATAATGCTGCAGTGAACACAGAGGTGCACAAATCTTTTCAGATTATTTCCTTTTCTTCAGGTAAATACCAAAGGCAGAATTGCTGGATCATATGGTAGTTCTAGTTTTAATTTTTGAGGAAACTCCATACTGTTTTCCATAGTGGCTGCACCAATTTACATTCCCACCAACAGCATACAAGGGTTTCCTTTTCTCCACCTCCTCACCAACACTTGTTATTTCTTGTCTTTTTGATAATAGCCATTCTGACAGGTGGGAGGTGATAATCTCACTGTCATTTTGATTTGCATTTCCCTGATGAATAATGATGTAGAGCCTTTTTTAAAATACCTGTTGGCTATCTGTATGCCTTCATTGGAAATATGTGTATTCAGATCTTCTACCCTTTTTAAAACCAGATGTTTTGGGGTTTTGTTTCGCTATTGAATTGTTTGAGTTCTTTATATATTTTGGATATTAGACCCTTATCGGATATAAGATTTGCAGATATTTTCACCATTTGGTAGGTTGCCTTTTCATTTTGTTGATGGTTTCCTTTGCTGTGCAGAAGTTTTTGCTGTTGTTTGTTTGATATGGTCCAACTTGTTTATTTTTGCTTCTATTGCCTTTGCTTTTAGAGTCGGATCCAAAAACTTATTTCCAAGACCGATGTTGAGTCACTTATATTCTATTTTTCTTTTAGGAGTTTTATGGTTTTAGGTCTTACATTCTAGTCTTTAATCCATTTTGAATAATTTTTGTGTATGATATTATGATATAAGATAGTGGTCCAATTTCATTCTTTTGCAAGTGACAATCCAGTTTTCCCAACAGCATTTTTTGAAGAGGAAGTCCTTTTTTCATTGTATTCTTGGCTCCTTTGTCATAAATGAATTGATCATATACATATGGGTTTATTTCTGGGCTCTCTATTCTGTTCCACTAATCTGAGTGTCTATTTTTATGCCAATTCTATGCTCTTTTGATTACTATAGCTTTGTAGAATAGTTTGAAATCAGGGAGCATGAAGCCTCCAGTTTTGTTTTTTCTCAAGATTGCTTTGGCTATTTGGAGTCTTCTGTGGTTCCATACAAATTTTAGGATTGTTTGTTCTATTTATGTGAAAAATGCCACTGGAATTTTGATAGGGATTATATTGAATCTGTAGATTGCTTTGGCTAATACACACATTTTAACAATATTAATTTTTCCAACCCATAAGCATGAAATATCTTTCTATTTATATGTGTCCTCTTCAATTTCTTTCATCAATGAGTCTTTCGCCTCCTTGGCTAAATTTATTCCTAGGTATTTTATTTTTCTTGATGCAATTATAAATGGATTGTTGTCTTAATTTCTCTCTCTGATAGTTTGTTGTTAGTGTGTATAAACACAAGAGATTTGTTTATATTGATATTGTATCCTGCAACTTTACTGAATTTGTTTATTAGTTCTAACAATTTTTTAATGGAATCTTTAGGATTTTCTATATATAAAATCATGTCATTCTCAAATAGTGACAGTTTTACTTTTTCCTTTCCAGTTTGGATGCCTCTTATTTCATTTTCCTGCCTAACTGCTCTGGCCAGTACTTCCAATACTATGTTAATTAAAAGTGCAAGAGTGGGCAACCTTGTCTTGTTTCTGAAGTTAGAGGAAAAGTTGTTAGCCTTTCACCCTTGAGTATTATGGGTGAACATATGGACCTGTCATACATGGCCTTTATTGTGTTGAAGTATTTTCCCTCTATGCTGACTTTGTTGAATGTCTTTATCATAAATTGAGGTTGAATTTTGTCATATGTTTTTTCTGCATCTATTGAGATGATCACATGATATGTATCCTCCCTTTTGTTAATGTGATGTATCACGATTGATTTGCAGATGTTGAACCTTTCTTGCGTCTCTGGAATAAATCCCACTTGATCATGGTGTATGATTTTTCTTAAATGTATTGTTAAATTTGGTTTGCCGATATTTTGTTGAGAATTTTTGCATCTATGTAATCAGGGATATTGTCCTGTAATATTCTTATTTGTGGTGTTCTTATCTGTTTTTGGTATCAGGGTAATGCTGGCCTTATTAAGTTTGGAAGCGTTTCCTCCTCTTCAGTTTTGTGGAAGAGTTTGAGAAAATAGGTAATAGATCTTTTTTGAATATGTGGTAGAATTTACCAGTGAAGCTGTCTGGTCCTGGGCTTTTGTTTGTTGGGAGGTTTTTGATTATGGATTCATATCCTTACTAGTAATTGGTCTGTTCAAAATTTCTATTTCTTCATAACATTTCTTCTATTTGGAAGATCATATATTTCTGGGAGCTTATCCATTTCTTCTAGATTCTCCAATTTGTTGGTGCATAATTGTTCATAATAGTCTCCTCTGACCCTTTGTATTTCTGTGGTGTTGTAACTTCTCATTTTGCATTTCTGATTTTGTTTAATTGAAACCTCTCTCTTTTTTCCTGGCTGAGTGTAGATAAAATTTGTCATATTTGTTTATCGTTTCAAAGAACCAGCTCTTATTTTCATTGATACTTTCTATTGTCTTTTTAGTCTCTATTTCATTTACTTCCACTCTGATCTGTGTTATTTCCTTCCTTCTACTAACTTTGAGCTTCTTTTATTCTTTTTTTAAATTCCTTTTGGTATAAGGTTAGGTTGTTTATTTGAGAGTTTTCCTGTTTCTTGAGGTTGACATTTATTGCTGTAAACATCACTCTTAGTACTGTTTTTGCTTCATGTTTCAGATTTTGGTGTGTTGTATTGCTATTTCCATTTTCATTTGTCTCAAGGTATTTTTTGATTTCTGCTTTGATTTCTTTGCTTACCTATTGATTATTCAGTAGCATGTTGTTCAATCTCCACATATTTGTGATTTTTAAAACCTTTTTCTTCTTGTAATTGATATCTGGTTTTATATCATTGTGGTCAGAAAAGATGCTTGATATGATTTCAGTCTTCTTAAATTTATTGAGACTTGTTCGGTGGCCTAACATATGACTCATCCTGAAGAATGCTTCATATGCACTTAAGAATGTGTATTCTGCTGCTTTTGAATGGAATGTTTTATATATAACTATTAAGTCTGTCTGGCCTAATGTGTCATTTAAAGCTAATGTTTCCGTATTGATTTTCTGTCTGGGTGATCTATCCGTTGATGTAAGTGGGGTATTAAGTTTTCTGCTATTATTGTATTACTGTCTATTTCTCCCCTTAGGTCTGTTGTTATTTGCTTTATATATTTATGTGCTCATATGTTGAGTGCATAAATATTTACAAATGTTTTATCCTCTTGTTGGATTGACCCCTTTATTATTATTATCTAACACCCTTCTTTGTCTTTTATTACAGTGTTTGTTTTTCTTTGTCTTTTATTACAGTGTTTGTTTTAAAGTCTCTTTTGTTTGATAAAAGTATATCTACCCCAGCTTTCTTTTGGTTTCCATTTGCATGGAATATCTTTTTTCATCCCTTCACTTTTAGGCTGTGTGTGTCCTTACATCTCTTTTGTAGGCAGCATATAGATGGGTCTTCTTCTTTTTTTTTTTTAATCCATTCAGCCATTCTATGAAAGAATGATTCTTAAAGTTTTAAGACGACTTGACCCAAATGTTTGGCTTCAGTACCACCATCATTTTTCGAGTTACATCACTTGATCTGATTTTTCTAACCCATGGGCTTTCATAGTTCAGTTTGGTGTTGAGTGATTTCATAAATCATGTTGATGATCTGGTCCCTCTGTTCCTCCCAAGAATGTGGTTTTGATGAACAAACAACAGTTATAACGTGTTTGCTTCTATCACATGTACATCCAAAGTTATAAAATCTCAATGTTGCACAAGCTCAGAATTTCACCACGTATATTGTGTTGGCTTAGACTGTGTTGGCTTTGTCAGCCTTTACTCTGCTAGACTGAGAAATCTTCTAAATGTGGAGATTGGTAATTTTTCTTTTTTTTTATCAAAGTCCAGCTTTCTTCTGCTTGGTGGAGTTAAGGAAGCAGGGCTGGGCATCACTCCTGAGGGCATGTGGATGAGCCCTGCAGGTCTTTCTGTGATCCCAGTTTGTGACTGAAGGATTTGAAGAGCAGACCTGGTATGGACAGATTTTATTTTACAGGAGCAGTCAGTCACTGAGTACTTTGGTAATTTTAAGGCTCAAAACCCAGAGTGGGGGCCTCCCTGGTGGCGCAGTGGTTGAGAGTCCGCCTGCCGATGCAGGGGATGCGGGTTCGTGCCCCGGTCTGGGAGGATCCCGTATGCCGCGGAGCGGCTGGGCCCGTGAGCCATGGCCGCTGGGCCTGCGCGTCCGGAGCCTGTGCTCCGCGACGGGAGAGGCCACAACAGTGAGAGGCCCGCATACCGCAAAAAAAAAAAAAAAAAAAAAAAAACCCAGAGTGGGAGAAACATATACCGCACCCCCCGCCCCTTTAAAAATACTTACTTTTTTTTTTTTTTAAAGAGCAGTTTTAGGTATACAATAAAATGGAAAGGAAGATACAGCGATTTCCCATCTATCCCTTGCCCATACACATGCATAGCCTCCTCCATTATCAACATCACTCACCAGAATGATCTTTTACTTTTTTATTATTTTTGTAAATGTTTTATTCTTAAGGATGACTCTTCACTGACACATCATAATCACCCAAAGACCATAGTTTACTTTAGGCTTTAATCTTGGTGCTGTACATTTTATGGGTTTGGACAAAAGTATACTGAGGTATATCTACCTATTATTTTCCCTGAGCTAAAGGTCCTCTGTGCTCTGCCTATTCATGTCCCTCCCCTCACCCCTGGCAACCACTGATCTTTTAACTATCTTTATAGTTTTGCCTTTTCCAGAATGCCATAGAGTTGGAATCATACAGTATTTAGCTTTTTCAGATTGGCTCTTTTCCCCGAGTTACATGCATTTACATTTTCTTCATGTCTTTTCATGGCTTGGTAGCTAATTTCTTTTTAGCACTGAATAATATTGTATTGTTGGGATGGACCACAGTTAATATATCCATTCAACTACCAAAGGATGTTGTGGTTGCTTTCAAGATTTGGCAGTTATGAATAAAGCTGCTATAAATATCCATGTGCAGGTTTTTGTATGGACAGAGTTTCAACTTTCTGGGGTAGATAGAAAGGATCACAATTGTTGGATGATATGGTAAGAGTATGTTTAGTTTCTTAAGAAACCACCAAACCGTTTTCCAAAGTGGCTATATCATTTTGCATTCCCACCAGCCATGTATGAGAGTTCCTGTTGCTTCACGTTTTCAAAAGTATTTGATGTTGTCAGTATTCTTGATTTTGACCATTCTAATAGGTGTGTAGTGGTATCTCATTGTTGTTTTAATTTGGATTTCTGTGATGGCATATGATATGGAACATTTTTTCATATGCCTTTTTGCCATCTGTATATCTTCTTTGGTAAGGTATCCATTATGGTCTTGGGCTTGTTTTAAAATTGGGTTGCTTATTTTCTTATTGTTAAGTTTTAAGGGTTCTTTGTATATGTTGGATAACAATCCTTTGTCATCTGTGTCTTTTGCAAGTGTTTTTTCCCAGTGTGTGGTTTGTCTTCTAGTTCTCTTGATATTGTCTTTAGAAGAAAATTAGTTTTTAATTTTAATGAAGTACAGCTTATGAATTATATCTTTCATGGATCATGTCTTGGTGTTATATCTAAAAAGACATCATCATACTGAAGGTCATGTATGTTTTCTTTCCTATGTTATCTTCTACAAGTTTTGTAGTTTTGCATTTTACAGTTAGGTTAGTGATCCATTTTGAGTTAATTTTGGTGAAGAATATAAGATCTGTGTCTATATTATTTTTTTTGTTTGTTTTACATGGGGATATCTGGTTGTTCCAGCACCATTTGTTGAAGAGACTGTCTTTGCTCCATTATGCTTTTGCTCCTGGCCAAAGATAAATTGATTATATTTATGGGCTCTCTATTCTCTTCCATTGATCTATTTGTCTACTCTTTCACCAGTACCACAATATCTTGATTACTGTAGCTTTATAGGAAGTCTCAAAGTCACACTTACTCCTTTTTAATTATAAAAAATCAGATGACCAGCAAAGCAGCCACAACTACCTTAATAATCAGGGGGTGAAGAAGACATGCGGTGGCTTGTATCTGCTTTCCTTTTGAGTCTTTCTAGTGGTGGAACTGGCTCAGACTAGCTCACCAGAGCCAATTGTACACTTCTCTTCCCAACTGTATGTTCAGGGACATCAGTAAATTAAAAGTGGCCATTGTCGGAATATTTACACCACAGAAATTAGCAAATGCCAACAATCAGTGTTTGTTTGGTTTTATCCCTTCAGAGAACCAGTTGTTAAACATTCATCTACATAACACTGATTTTGTATCTAATTTGTTCTTCCCTTTGATAGTTCATCATCAAATTCCTTCTAGTCATCACAGGTAATGCTTATTAATCACTTTGTATGAGTTAGGCACTGTGCTAAGATCCTTCACATGTGTTCTTTAATTTAATTCTCACAACACTGTGATGAAGTAGGTCTGTGATCTCAGCTTGTGGTTGAGGGATGCTGAAGAGAAGACCAGTGGTGGACAGGTTTTTATTTTACAGGTACAGTTTGCAAGTGAGTAAACTGAGATTCAGCAAGATGATGTAATTTTTCTGAGGTCACACAGCATGTTAGGTGGTAGACTGGAGGCTGTAGCTTCTGGCTGACTCATGCTTGTAACCACCATGCATTATGCTCTTCCCCAGCATAGAAAACTGTTCTGGGCTCAGAATCATGACACGTTGGCTCTAGTGTACTCTATGCACCCAGACTGACACCTGCCCTCTCAGAACCTCAGTGTCCTCATCTATATAATAAGGCTGGTGATGATACTAATCTGCCTAGCTCACAGGATGGCTTTACCGTTTAAATGATAGTTACACCAGATTGCTTTGGAAAGCTTAAGTACTGTATAAATGGGAGATATCATTACATGATAAGAAGTGAAGAAAAAAATATTAACCAAAAGAATACTACATCACAGTTTAGAAGATTCAGCTAAAGTGGATATTTTATATAAATGCAGGTTCTATGAAATATTACAGTAAATGTTTCTGGGTGAAATGGCAGGACCTTTGATCTGGGAATGCCTGAACTTACCTCTTAGAATTCTTTGGCTTTGGGTCTCCCTAACCTTCCCAGACACTCTGATTAGTAATCAAGGTGACCTTAGTTTCATGGGCAGATTTGATTGGAACTAAGTTATTAAGAAGGTAGTCTAGTGCTGGAAAGTTGACATTTAGTAACTTCAGGGAGAATTTTTGCCTTATTATGTCCATGTTTTAATAAAGATTTTTTGTTTTTTGGGGTTTTTTAGCTGTTCACATAGCTATTTATACTTCCAACTGTCAGCATATTTCATTGTAGTTGTTTATTTAAGGTTTATCTTCTTGACTATACTGAACTCCTGATGATGTCTAATAACTGTATGATTATTACAGAAATCCCAAGCACCAAGTACTGAGATCGGCGACTAGTATTGCTGCATAAATTTCTATCCAACAAGTGCATGGGTGAACTAACTACATGGAACTCTTGTGGTGTTCATGTATATCTTATGCCACAGTTGTCCATCTGTAAGCTTTGAAAAATTTCTTAATTGCAGTTGGAGCTAGTGTGCAAGGCAAGGTCAACCACGTGGTGTTTCATGCTAGAGTTCATCTGTGTGCTATTAGGATATCAGAGGCATTTGGCAGCAGTAGGAAAGCCTCTAGGTATTCCCTAACTTACACAGTCCAAGCCCCTTACTGTGTTATACAAGACCTACCTTGACATGTTTCACCTCTGGTGCTCTCCATCCTGCCACTGTTTGGAATGATCTGTAATTCTTTAGCCTGGCCAATTCTTACATGCTCTTCAAGAGTAGGTTTGGGTCTCATCCCCTCAGGAAATCATCTCTGAACTATGGGCTGTGATTAGGTTTTGTTTTTACTCACCTATTTATTTCTTGATCTTAGTTCTGATATTATATTAAAATTATTTCCTATGTTGCCTATTCTCCCATGAGACTGTAACTCCTCAAGTGCAGAGACTACCTTTTCTTCCAAAGCTGAGAAGAGTATGTACATCTGGCATGAATGAGATGTTCAGCAAATATTTGAGGAACTGAAATGACTAATTCCAAGTAGAATTTCTTTTTCTAGGAAGAGCAAGACAGTGAGATGAAATGTGAACCCTTCAAGGCTTAGTGGGGTGACAGCACTTCAAGTGGCCAAGCATGATCCTCTTCCCACCAGCTAGGGGTGAAGCAGAGAGCTTCCAGGTTATGGGTTCCATGTTGGGGCTAAGTCTGTGTTTGTCTGAGAACAGACTGCAATTCTAGTTTAACTGCAGTCTGGTTTATTCAGTCTCAAGGGAGAAGAGAATCAGATAATTTTCCATTCAATACCCTACAGATTGGAGGAACAGATTTTAACCAGTACAGACTATAAGAATATAGAAGATGCAGGGGGTAGAAACATTTATTTACTCTGTCCTTGTAAATTTTGGAAATCCCCACAAGGACACACTCATGATCTCATGAAAGAGGTTGGGGTGGCTGGCAGTGATTCTCAGGGAGATGTAAGCATACTATGCTTCAATGCCACAATTTCCTCTCTTGGAATAATAGATCTTTTAGTGGGAGTAGGGGACATTTATTTCCATTTCAGTAGTCTTAAATGTGAGTTGTATTATAGATAATAAAAAGCCCCAATTAATTATGAATCCTAGACAATCCATTAACCATATTCTCTAACAGCATCATATCTGTGCACTTATTCATAACAGGCTCCTGTTTCTTTTAACTGCCTTTCATTCCACTAGTTTTCTGAATTAATGAGCAAGAACGTATGGTTACATAGAGACCTCAGACAAACCTAATATGCTCTATCGGATGTGATCCTTAAACAAATGGTTTAAAACAAATGGTTTAAAAGAATTTCAGATGTGATTTCCACTTTCATGTCTGACAACTTATTGATAACAATTTTTCTAATTCCTTTCCACTGGTTGGAAAAATTAAGATTCCCAACTTCTGTCTTCTGCATTTCCATCCATTGAACAGCAGTCAGAAGCTTGATTTGTTTTGTTTGTTTTTTAAATTTTATTTATTTTATTTTTGGCTGCGTTGGGTCTTCATTGCTGCACGCAGGCTTTCTCTAGTTGTGGAGAGCAGGGGCTACTCTTCGTTGCCGTGCGTGGGCTTCTCATTGAGGTGGTTTCTCATATTGTGGAGCATGGGCTCTAGGCACGTGGGCTTCAGTAGATGTGGCGTGCGGGCTCCATAGTTGTGGCTCGTGAGCTCTAGAGCGCAGGCTCAGTAGTTGTGGTGCATGGGCTTAGTTGCTCCGCAGCATGTGGGATCTTCCCAGACCAGGGCTTGAACCCGGGTCCCCTGCATTGGCAGGCGGATTCTTAACCACTGCACCACCAGGAAAGCCCTATATTTGTTTTTAAAATATAGAATAACAGCAGCTCTCAACATGGTTTCACAAGAATCTGTATTTGTGAAAGTTCCACTTGTGATTCTGATCCATGGCTAGTGTTGATGACATTGGTTTCTTAGTTCGTTTGGTTTGCTATAACAAATATACAACAGGCTGGGTGTCTTAAATAGAAGAAATTTATTTCTCACTGTTCTGGAGGCTAGGAAAGATAAAGGCACCAGCAGATCTGGTGTCCGGAGAGAACCCTTTTCTTGGTTGGCAGATGGCTGTCTGTCTTCTTGTATCCTCACATGGTGGGGAGCAGAGAGAGAAGCTAGTTTGCTTCTTAAAAGGACACTAATCTCCCATCATGAGGGCACCACCTGCATGACCTAATCACCTCTTAAAGGCCCTATCTCCAAATCTCTTCACATTAGAGAGCAGGGTTCCTACAAATGAATTTTGGGAAGACATAAATGTTCAGTCCACAGTAATTGGGTTGGAAAATTCTATTTGTTAAATATGTTTTTTTTTTTCCTTCTCTGGAACGAGTGCCGGGCAGTGCTTCAACAATTATTTCCTCTCTTCCAATAGATGAAGTATGAGCAGTGGTAATACAGCAAATAGAATGCAGTTATCTAGGTACCTAGTGAGGTTTCACATATGCTGCTGTGACATCTTATTAAGTTAGAGAGTAAAGAATCATTACTTTCATCATCATTCAAAAAGTAATACTTCTATATGCTTTCTACAACTCCCAACTAAAATTGACTATTTTAATGCTCTTGGCCAATGAATCCTTTCTAATATAATTACTAAAATTTAGATTAATCAGAACTAGACTAGTATGATAAGAAAATTCCATGTTCTGTGTAGTGTCTCAAGAAGTTAGAAATAACATTTTAGACACACTATAATTTTAATAGCTTCCTATGAGCTAAATAAGTAGAAACAATTATTTTGTTGCTACTAGAAGTTCTAAGGACAATAAGTTAATGTGTTCAAAACTGCAGTTAGATGCTGGCAGGTAACAAGCTAATTATCTAGTAATTTATATGTCAAGCCTAATAATTTATACCACAACTCATATACACCTGTATATGCAACAAATATGAAATAGCCTCCTCCTCAACTCTTCCTCTTAAAAACCAGCTGATATTTACTAGTTGAGAGGTTAGTAACTCCATGGTTCTGATATTAAATATTGCAGCACATTTGTTCATAGGTTAGTGGATGGACATAATTAAGGCTAAATGTACTTATGAAAATAAGTGAACCAAGGAGAAACCATGAAGCAGGAAACTTATTACTGATCTCACTAGGTTTGTCTGCTTTTTTGAAAATCTACCCAGTACAAGAATTTGTAAAGCAGTAATTGTTACATTCCTTTACCATACAGACCTCAATGTAAAAATAAACAAAAAACCCCAAACAATACTAGAACATGACCATTGTATTATACCTAGTCATCACCAGTACTTGGAAGTCTAATTGTTAGAATTGCTAAATTGGGGATGAGTTGCTTTTGTTAAAAAGAACATTTTATTTTTTAAATCACAAGTTATTGATTTATGTTAGAGACAGAAGAGAAGATAATCTATCATTTATGAAAAACATAGCTACTTTTAAGACACTTGCCTGCAATTACAATGGGAGGACTCATGGCTTTAAAATCCAAACTGTCCATAGAGTGGTACTGTTTGAGTGGATTATATAGGAGCTCAGGTAAATAAGTAAAACTATTGACTGGGGGAGGCTGGGGAAGAATAACTCTTGGTATTAGCCTCAGGTATCTATCTAAAGGCCAGCCAACTTTTCTAACATGCATTCATTAGTTAAAGCAGTATTTACTAAGCATTTCCTGTGTGAATGTACTGCCTCTATGTAAATTACAATTGAAGTCTGCTCTTGAGACCCTGCCTATATAATATAAGAGGGTCCTGGAGGCTGGTGGGTTCATAACTGCAGATGGGTTGCTGGGAACATTCAAGGCCTCCAAATTGCCTTCAGTCTTCCTATTTCACCTGTGGTCCTGTTACATCTGATCACTTCTTCCTGCTGCCAACTTGTTAGTGACATAGTGATCTACAGGAATTCCTTCCTTTGTTTATGGGACTTAATAGTCCTGGGCCTCCTATGAGCAAGGTGGTAAGTAAGGTAGCATGTGGTAGGAGCTTCGTTTACCTGGGCAAGTTCCACTTCTGTACTCTGGTGGGCGTTATTGGCTATAAAACAATCATTCTTATAATTTGACTAGGTTTTTTTACTCTAGGACCGTGGGGCAATGTCATTTTGCTTACTCTGGGGAACAACTGTTCACTATGGTGGGTATCCTTGCCCTTGGGCACTAGAGGGAATAACATGTCTGGGATGTTACAGTCTTCTCCTTATTTTCCCCACAAGAATCATCATTTCAATATTCAATAGAGAAAAATGACCTTTGAAGGGGTAGGAGATTACTAATTTTTGTAAAAACCATGAAGGCCCTCATGACTTCTGAGGAAGTGGAAAGACTGGGAAGTCATGGACACAGAGTCACCCTGAGGAACGTTTGTGCCAGAGTGGTGAGGATGGCTTTCAGTTGCATTAGACATCCCCTTACAACTTCCATTTTAGTTATTTAAAAACACCAGAATGCTTTAAATTGGGTGGAATCTCAAATTAAGTTCCTTTTGGGGAAAGATGTTGCCAGAACAGCCTGATATGGGGTACTGGACAGGCATCTTAGGTGGAGAATCTGTATCACTTATTTTTTTCCCATTAAAAACCTACATTCTTGCTATTTATATGGGTTTTCTTCTCCCTTTCTCCATCCCCTTTGTATCTGGTATTTCTCCCCTCGACTCTTCCTTCTTTCCCAGGTGTGTTTGATAACTGCTCCCACACTATCAGTGACAAGGGCTGGGCCCTGGGGATCCGCTCAGGGAAGGATGTGGGAAGGCGAGATGCTCGCTTCTTCTTCTCTCTTCGCACCGACCGCATGAAGAAAGCCACCATTATGATGGGTCACGGTCGCTATCAACCAGGCAAGTGGACGCACGTGGCAGCCACTTATGATGGACAGCGCATGGCCCTGTATATCGATGGCACTCAGGTGGCTAGTAGTCTGGATCAGTCTGGTCCCCTGAACAGTCCCTTCATGGCATCTTGTCGTTCTTTGTTCCTGGGTGGGGATAGCTCCGAGGACGGGCACTATTTCCGTGGACACCTGGGCACACTGGTCTTCTGGTCGACGGCCCTCCCACAAAGCCACCTCCAGCACAGTCCTCAGCAGCCAAGCGAGGTGGAGGATTTGACCACCCTGCTACTGACAGCCAGTTTTGAGCCCCTGGAAGAACAGTGGGCCCCCTTTAGAGATGGGAAGTACCCACGGCTTGAGGTTCTCCAGGGCTTTGAGCCAGAGCCTGAGATTCTGTCACCTTTGCAGCCCCCGCTCTGTGGGCAAACAGCTTGTGACAATGTGGAACTGATTTCCCAGTACAGCTGGCACTGGCCCCTTCGGGGAGAGAAGGTGATCCGCTACCAAGTAGTAAACATCTGTGACGACGCGGGCCTGAACCCCACTGTGAGTGAGCAGCAGATCAGTCGGCAGCACGAAGTGCTCAACGAAGCCTTTAGCCGCTACAACATCAGCTGGCAGCTGAACATCCACCAGGTCCGCAACTCCACCCTGCGCCTCCGTGTTGTGCTCGTGAACTGTGAGCCCAGCAAGATTGGCAATGACCACTGTGACCCTGAGTGTGAGCACCCACTCACAGGCTACGACGGGGGCGACTGCCGTCTGCAGGGCCGGTGCTACTCCTGGAATCGCAGGGATGGGATCTGCCATGTGGAGTGCAACAATATGCTGAACGACTTTGATGATGGTGACTGCTGTGACCCGGAGGGGGCTGACGTGCACAAGACCTGCTTCGATCCTGACTCACCTAGGAGGTAAGGGACTGGGGCTTGGGGTATCCGGCTTGTAGGGTACATTCCTAACATCGTTTTATCCTTTTGGCTTCCGGAGACAAAAGAGTGTTCACACAGCCCCCAAATAAAACATTCATCTACTCCACCAGGTATTATTGAGCTTTCATGAAGTACCAGGTGTTGTGTTGGGTGACTAGGAACACAGAGATGATTCAGACGAGACACAGCCCTCACAACTCACTTTCTATGGAGCAGACAACTGTGTACGTGGTGTGAAATGCTCATGCACCAGGTGCTTAAGACACAGGAAAGCTGAACAACTTCATCTCTCAGAGGAAGCCAGGGCATCTTCACAGAGAGCAAAACAAGGTATATGTCGATAGAAACCAATCAGCACCAGTTATACGTGAGCATTCCTTTTATAGTCTTAGGTTTCCAGCAAAGTAACACGAATTCATGAAGAGGCCCATGTGTGAAGCAGTTTGAGCAGTTCAGCAGCTTTATGAACATAAGACATTCTACATCTAACCACAAGTCTCCTTTAGATGACTGGAGGCTTCCTCTTTTGCCCCATTAAATTCCATTCTCCACACAGCATCTGGAAAGATCCTGTGTAAAAGGTGAATTAGATCCTGTCACTCCCCTTCTTAGTTTTTTTCCCACTGTTCTTAGAATAAAATCCAAGCTCCCCTCCTATCTCCTGCATCACAACCTGACCCCTGCCTTCCTCTCCAGCTTCCTCCCCTGCTCTCCCCACCCACACTGCACAGCCTCACTGACTGTTCTGTTCCACTGAACAGATCAAACTTGTTCCTGCCCCAGGGCTTTGCACTAGCTGTTTCATCTTCTTGGAATCCTCTTTCCCTTGGTCTTCCCTTGGTGAGTTTTCTCTTGTCATTCCAAAATCTACTTAAATGTCGCCTCCTGGAGAGGCTTTTCCTGATCTCCCAAGTTGACTAATCAATCGCTATTATGTCAACTAATTTAAATTCTCTCTATAACACATCACTTCTGATGTTTTTCTTGTGTATTTGTTTATTTGTCTTTCCCTGGCTTGGAATATCAGCTCTATGTGACCAGGACCCTTGTTATATTCCCAGTGCCTAGAGCAGCAGCTGGGACATAGTTGTTTATTTCATGTTTAGTTTAATGAATAAATGGATCTGATGTGTCATCTGTTGTGAGACAGAAGCCAATAGGAGGATTTCCATTTGATGGTTGATGCAGGAGTTCGGGAATTTTAGAGGGAGGTACGAAAGGAGAGAGGTGGGTGGTAAACTTAGTAATTTGTGTATGTGGGAAAGGGTTCCCCATTTATAACTGGTACCTTTGTACGAATTATAAAAAGGCCCACACCTGAGGTAGGATGTAGTGTTGGTGGGAGGCGGGAGGACTAGATCTCAGCTTCCACCCAATACCTGAATGGCTGCCTTTGTGGTTTTGGGCCATGATTTGTGTGGTAATTCGTGGTCTTGTGTGTGGGCAGTCCTCTTGGTGCTCCTGTGCATGGGAAGTTAGCACCAATGAATAGGTTCACCTGTAGCTCAGATGTCTGACATCAAGGATCGAGTGTAAGATTTGCAATCAGGGGACAGAATTGAGTTCCACAGCCCTTGCTACTTAACCAGCTGTGTAAGTTGCACAAGTCACTTTTGTAAACCCAGATGTCTTGTCTGTAAAATGAGGGTGATTGCAGTAATACTTTGCATTACCTATATCTTTGGGTTATTTTTGTGAAGCAAATGAAATAAGGTACAGGAAAGTGCTTGGTAACTCTACTAAAGTTTTCAAAGTACAGAATCAGTTCTAAACTAACGTTAGTTATAATCATTATTAGAACTGACAGATGGGAAGCCTTTGTTTACATAATAATACCCAAGGAACTGATCACATTACCAGAAATATTTGCATAAGAAAGATTCTGTTTGGGTTTGGTTTTTAGATTTTGATAACCTTAAGCAGAAGCTAAACCTCACTAACAACAATGTTTGCCAACTCTTAGGATCTCCAGAGAACTCTCCAGGGAAATCTGGCTTGTTCTCATTTGTCTACCAGCTCATTACAACAACCCACTGCCTTGACTGAGAGAGCTGTCTTTCAAGGTACCCAGGCATCACTCTTCTTAGAGTGGCCCCTTGTGTCTCTAAATACTTACTGCCACTGCCCTCATCCGGGTGTTTATAACTTATTCCCCTTACCACTTCAGAGTTGCCATGGTAACTTATCCTTTTCTATCTGTAGACCCAGACACGTTTCAAACTTTCTTACGCCTACATGCAAAACTCACTTTGTGGAATAAAAGGAACTAGTCATACTTTTTTTGATAGTTAAAAACATTTAAATAAAAAATAAACGCTCCTGGTTAAAATATCAAATTGTACCAAAAGGCAATTTTACCAAATTGTACCAAAAGGGAGAATGACAATCCCCTGCCTAACTCTTCCTCATCCTTCTCCACTCTCTAGCCTTTCTCCCATATTTAATTATTTTACTTGCTTCTTCTGGTAATAACCTCCATATACATATATCCAAATATTATATTTATATCACTTGATTCATCAATTTTATTTTATTTTTTTAAATTATTATTATTTTGCCGGGGGGGGGGCGTGCCATTTGGCTTGCGGGATCTTAGTTCCCTGGCCAGGGATCAAACCCGCATCCTCAGCAGTGAAAGTGTGGAGTCCTAACCACTGAACCACCAGTGGTTAGGACTGATTCATCAATTTTAAACATTATGCATAACTTGCTCTTATTACAAAGATAAGACTTTTACTTTGTCTCCT
Source organism: Mesoplodon mirus (assembly GCF_964341445.2). Lineage (NCBI taxonomy): Eukaryota > Metazoa > Chordata > Mammalia > Artiodactyla > Ziphiidae > Mesoplodon > Mesoplodon mirus. The sequence continues at coordinate 165,829,832 of NC_138978.1, read as the reverse complement.
CCCTCTCCTCTGCATTTTTCTAATATAGTAATTTTACTATTCTTGGTTGAGTCAGATATATATATTTACAACATTATGACTGTAGAATATTTTTCTTTTGGTTGCAGAACAAAGTGTTATTCTTTTACTATATTTCCTTTCTGGTATAGCTCCCTCACTCTCCCATACACACACACCCTCCCCCTTGAGTCTCTATTTCCTCCCTCCCTCCCTTCTTTTATCTTCCTTCCTTCCTTCTTTTTTGATATCTTCAATCATTTTCAAATGCTTTATCATATTAGCTAATCTATAGAATGTGTCTTTTTTTTTTCTTTTAACACTCTTCTGGAGCTGTCCCTTCAAGTTTATTCCATTTTTTCTCTCCTCTTCTGACTTGACCAGTTATCTTTAGTTCTGCTTCAAAGTTGTCATCCTGAAACTTCTCTTCACTGCTTTTTTGAGGGGGAATTGGAGTCACTATGTCCTGAATTTTATGAATATCTGTTAATTTACAACCTCATTTTACTGGAAAACATCCTTAAGTAACTTTCTAAGAAAGGATGTTTTAGGTAACTTTTTCAGAAAAGCATTTCTCAAAATGTTTTTTATTTTGCCTTTACCCCAAACTGATAGTTTGTCCTGGTGTAAAACTTTGGGTTGGAAAACATTTTCTCTTAAATTTTTGAAGAGATTCATTAGTTGCCTCTAGCTTCTATTCTTATAACTGTGTGTTTTAGAGGTGAATTTTTTTCCTATTAAAAATCGTTTTGAATTTTAACTTTGTTACTTTAGGGATTTTATGATAATTTCTTTTTAAGTGTTGGCCTTTTATTCTTCTTTTGTTGATATTCAGTGGTCCTTTCCATTTGGACACATGCCCCTTACCTCTGGCAAATTTTCTGAAATTATTACTTTGATATTTCTTAATTCTCTGATCTATTTTTCCTCTGTGAAATGCCTGAGGATTTATTTCCTGAATTTATTCTCTGTCTTTTTTCTCACTTATATTCTATCTCTTTGTTATTTTGTTCTATATTTTGGAGGTTTCCTTGAGTTTATCTTCCAACTCTTCTATTGAATTCTTTTAAATTTTAGCAATCATATATTTAAGACTTTACTCTTTGATTTTCTATAGTAGTCTATTTTTATTTTAAGGATGCACCCTTTTTTGAGGCTAAAAAGATGAATTCTGAATTTTTTCCCTGTGCACTATATCTGATTCATCTATAGTCAACTTTTATTTTTCCTTTTTTTTTTTCTCTTAATTCCTATCTGTCTTTCATGCTGATGGATTTTCTCAGATGTCTAGTGCTTATTCACAATAGGAAACACACTTTCATATCTCTACTCTTATGATTTAAAAAAGGATATTTATCTATGAATTTCCTCTTTTAGAGGGAGAAATCTGAAGGCAGACTGTAGTGGAAAGGGTAGGTTTTCTTTTTCCCAATTCCCTGATACTTATTTCATGTACAGACCTTTTATTCATACTCCATCTTCTCTGCCTTGTATTTCTTGTGCTGAATTTTTATTATTAAAAACATTGACTGTTTTTCATAACTCTTATTGGCAAGAACCATATTTTGAAAAACAATTATCAAGTTCCTGTGATGTGCCAGACACAGTAAGCTAAGCAAAGGGACAAATATAAAGAATACATAGAGTAACTGTTAATATCTTAGTGGAGGGATTTAGTAATTTTATCTAAATACCTGGGTTGAAATTCAGTCTGAGGCACTAAAAGCAGAACATAGAGTATAGACTGCTTTTCTGTGCCATGGCTTAGACTGTTTGAAAGGACTTTGGATTCATAGAGGTGTAGATCTCTGGATTTCTATGAGCGCCTGTGACTTGGTAGAGTCGGTGGTTGTGTCTGAACTAAATTACCCATATCTAGCAGCCCTATTATTACAATTAAATCACAGTGTTCAAGTTCACAATTCCTGTATTTTGTGACTCTAAAGAGACCCAACTTCAACAAATTTTTCCAGACATTTTTTGAGGAGCCGAGCGTGCCAGGCAAAGAGTCCCTCTACTCAGGAGCTCACCATTTAGTAGGGGGTGGTTGGGAAGTGGGGGACACACCTACAGATTGATTACTAACATGCAAGTACAGTGATTGCTTTATGAACAATCCTTCCTGTTTCTCAAATCCTGCTCAATGTTCCCTCTTCCCCCACCCCCCAGCAAGAAACCAGAAATGTAGCCCAAAGGAGTTCCTCTCCCAAAAGCTCTGACAGGAGGAGAGAGCCTGAGGAATCCAGCACCAAACATCTGTAACCCAGATGGGCCTATCAAAGGGAGAGTATTTATCAGACTTGGGGCTGGTCAGAAGGAGATATGAATTATAGATACATTACCCAGCCAGTTGAACAGAATTATCAAGATAGAGAAACTTGGCTTGTGGAAAGGGAAGGCTACATACACCAGATGTATGTTTCTACATAGTAGCTGCCCTAAGAGAGGGTCTACAATTGCTGTGGGAAAGAAGGGCTTGAAAGTCCACTTTAGTAAAATCACAAATGTCATTGGCTCCTCCCTATGATGCATCCTAGGAAGCCAAGCCAAGGGAATCTCTATGCCCCAAGGGAAACTCAGCTTCCCTAACCTTTGTAGGCTTCAGCTTCTTTTTGGTCATGACTTGTTTCTGTTGTTTTTCTCTCTAAAATTATGTCTCAGAGATGAAGGATTCTTTGCTGCTGAATCTACTTTCCATCCCTTACTCTTTCTCTCCTTTTCACATCAGAGTTGAGCTTAGTAGCCAACCAAATCTAGAGCACTGTGTTTACCTCTTTGCTTTGGTTTCTATGTGTCAGATTTCATCACTCTGTTATCATGTGGAGAAAAATCACCAAATAAAAACAAATGGCTGAGGGGAGTTCCCTGGTGGTCCAGTGGTTAGGACTCTGAGCTCTCACTGCCAAAGGCCGGGGTTCAATCCCTGGTCTGGGAGCTAAGATCCCACATGCTGCTCAGTGAGCCCCCTCCCCCGTGCCCCCTAAAACAACAACAACAACAAACAAATGGCTGAGAACAGTTTAAGTGAGAGTCATTAACCACCTAGTGTCACCATGCTGTGAAACAGACAATGGGATCAAGACAATGCCCTGCATTTGTTTTCTGATGCCTGTGGTGGGCTAAAGTCTCTGTGTCTTGGTGCCTCACTGTCTCTTCTCTGCCTCATTTCCTGAGTTTTGATGGTGGGGAGTTTGAAGGCAGATGAACTGCTGTATATAGCAATGCTAATGCATGGTCTACTTCCCTGTAAAAGGAACCTCAAGAGGGTGGGCTGGGAGGTGCCCTGCAGAAACATGGCACAGAGTGGTGTCTGCAGTTGTACACTATAGGGTATGTATCTATGGGACAGGAGGACAGTTGCATGTGACATTCAAGGGAACAGGTGGAGAAATTGGTGCTTCACGGACCTGGATGCTCTGGATTAGCTGTGCTTTGCTCACCCATGCTCTGTGGCTGTTGAGCCAAAGGAATGGTTGGGCTGGGCCCCTGCAGTGGCAGATCTGTTAAACATCAGCCAGGCTTCATTGTAGGTTTCTTTTGAAGTTGGGATTCAAAGTTCCCTGCGGCCAAAAAAAACATGCATGGGGAAAATAAGTGTAAGGGGTAGAAGAAGGCAGAGAAAAAAGAAATGGAGAAGAAACTTTAAAACTGAACAGCAAGAAAACACCTAAATCCCTCCACTAAAATGCACAGGCTGTGCAAACTCTGAAGAGACAAGACTCACCTTCTCATTCTCATTTTATCTGGCAAAGGGAATAGGAGAGAAGATATAAGAATACCTTCTGGTAAGCTCAGAAAGTTTACTAACAAATAGAAATGTCTCTTGGTTGTTTTTTTACAGGCCAATTTCTCTGTAGTTTCAATAGATACAATTCTATAGAGTAAGTGAAATCCACAATTTTTCTGTTCACCTGGCTGGCTCAGTGAACTTTTCTCCCCAGGTAAGTGGGGAGAGGTTGTTTTTCTCCTTTTCATGGCTATTTTCTAGGCAAATAGGCAGACTTGTGAGAGAGCCCTGTGGTATGTCTGGGTTAAAAATATTTCCTCTTAGAAAATTTTTAGGAGAGACCCTGGTCTCCAAACACATTCAGTTGTTCAAGATACTTGGGTATTTTCCTAGGAGCTGGGGTGCTGGCTTTGGTACCCTGGCCAGATGCCAGTCTGTCTTGGAGGATTTCACTTAGGGATCTTTTCCTAGAATTTAAGCCTAGGAATCTGAAAGACAGCTGCACACTTAACACATGTTTTCCTTTTTTTTCCTCTAGGAACACTGTTTGCATATTACTTTAGTGACAGAATGAAAGTCACAGAGAAGTAGGTTGGGGAATGTATGGAACATGTAGTTAGTCTGGGCATCACGGGTTATTCTGAAGATTTGTTTCATCAGAGCGTCATTCCCTGGAGGAAGATGTTGACCCATTAATTTTCTGAACCCCAGTGCATCTCTCACGTCTCACCAGGAGCTCTGTCTGTGGCTGTGGACCTGATTTTCCTAGCTTGATGCTTGGCTGATTCCTACTTATCCTTCAAGTTCAGTTAGAACGTCACTTCCTCTTTCCTGGTAACATTCCTTGGTCCTCAAATAGGGATTATCTATCTCATTTGTACCACTTCTTATCTCCCTACTGCCATCACTCTGCTCTGATCCCATTGTCTCTCACCTGTGTTATTACAATAGCCTCCTAACGGGTCTCCCCACTTTTGCTCTTGCACCACCCAGCACTCTGTTTTTTAACAGAGCAGCCAGAGTAACCCTATTAGAGTACACTTTAGATCAAGTCATTCCTCTGCCTGGAATTCTCCAGCAGCTTCCCCGCTCATTCAGAGTCAAAGCCAATAGTATTGCTATAACCAACAGGGCCCTACCTAATCTGGCATCAATTATTTCTGTGGCCTCATCTCACACCATGCTCTCCTTTGTTTACTCCATTCCAGCCACACTGGCCTTCTCATTGTCCCTTGGCTTGGCAGACATAGTCCTGCTGCATAAATGTTTCAGTGGCTTTTCATTCTGCTGGAGTGTTCATCCTCCAGACTCCTACATGGCTAGCGCTCCCTCTTCCTTCCAGTCTTTTTTCAGAGTCACCTTCTAGTGAAGGCTTCTCTGGTGACCTCACCTAAAATCCCAACTCCTCTGACTCTTCATGGTTTCTTCTCTGTTTTACTTCTCTTTTTGGAATTTGTCACCAACATGCTACGTATTTAAAATTTTTGCTTAACGTCCATATTCTCCACTAGGATGTAAGTTCCGTTAGAGAGGGGGTTTTTGTATGTTTGAGTTACTATGGCCTGTGGATCAAATTTACCTTACCACTTGTTTTTGTAAATTAAATTTTATTAGAATGCAGTCACATGCATTTACTTACATATTGTCTATGGCTGCTTTCATGTGGTAGAGTTGCATAGTTATAATAGAAACTATGTGGCCCACAAAACCTAAAATATTTACTATTTGGCCCTTTACAGAAAAAGTTTGCCAGCTCCTTCTTGAGTACAGATTTACCATACAATATTGTAATTACCCGTTGTTATCTGTCTCTTGTACAAGACTTTAGGCTCTTTGTTCATAGTTCTTATAACATAGGAAGTGCTCAATTGATATTTAAAAAATGAATTAACATATATATATGAATGGAAAATAAATGACATGGGGGAAATGACAGTGTTGGGCAAGGGTTTGGGAAGGGTAGAATGTGCTACTCTGTATTGAAGAAAGAAGGATGTTCAGAATCTACACTCTAGTAATCCTTCCTACTGGCCCCCTTACTGTTGTAGGATTGCCATATTCAGAACTAAGTAAAGATACCCATGAAAGTGTGAATATGTTAGCTGAGGAGGGAAAGGCTGTAAACCGTTTTACTCATTATCTCATTATTTGAGTGGCTGAGCTCCCAGATGGCTCTGAAACTATGAAACACAGAGCAAATTTTGATAATCAGAGAAATAGTCAACTATAGTAGCCGGGAAGTAAGATGAATCCTCATTAGCTGGGGAGACAGTGATTGAGAGAAAGAGCAGACCCCGCAAAGTGGGTACAGGGCCCTTCAATGAGAAGGGCCTCTTTGAGGTGATGTCACAGATTAGCCAGTATTCTTACCAAACATTTTAGTTAGGCTTTTGTGGTTGTAGAGAACAGAAACTCACTCAAGTTAACGAAAAAAAAAATTATTGTACAATTACATATGGGCTGGAAGTGGAGCTAGAAGGCTGCTAGGGACTAAGGCAGGTTTCACACATCGTTTCTCTCAAAGGCTGCAGGGTTCTCTACATCTTAGTGCACCTGCACCATTCATATCTTGTTCCCAGTTTGCTAGATTACTCATAGTTCCCCTTCTCTTATAGCTTTAGTTTAAAACTGGACTCAGCTTTCTGTGGCTCCTGCTTTATTTCATTGAATCTTCTCTTAAGATTCACATCCAATTGCTAATTGCCTCAGTCTCTTGCAGAATCTTGGTTCATATTCTGGAGACAATTAATGTGAATTGGCCCAACTCATCTTTACACGTCAGGCTAGAAATCATAGGTTTCTGGCCAGCCTTGAATTTAATCAACTGTGGCCAAAAGAACAGGATGGCAGGGAGGGCTCCTCAGGGTTCCAAGGCAACATCTCTCAGCTGGTGCCAACACTCTGGGTAGAGCAAACTGGCTTTTCATCTTTACTTCTTGGAGACTCCTGACATACATAATTTCTTAGACCTTAGACCTTGGTACTCCTAGTAATGTAATTCTCACAGGATTTTAATGCCAATTTTATTCCTAGGATTTTATGATTTAGAATTCAAATCTCAATCAAATATGTCATGATAATCCAGGTAAATTACATAGTTCATAGTAAGGTTATGTATATATATATATACCATATAACATATATTATATATATACATGGTACTGTGTTGTCTCTATATGTATCTATCTACCATGTATCTATTTTACCAATAAAACACAATAAAATAGTTTATTTAATGCACACTATAGTTCTAAGAAGAAGATGGTTTGCTTATCTCCATTTTATGTACGAGAAAACTGAGACTGAGATAGTTAATTAGCATCATGCAGTGTCAGGACAGTGATTAAACTTCGACTACAGATCCTGTGTTACCAACTACCATTCTATATTGTGTGTCTGGTATAATAAGTCTTACATGCCTAGCAAAGTACTTAGCTCATATTGGGTACATGATAAATATTTGTTTATTTTAATTATATAATGATTGTTTCAGAGGATATGTATCTCAAGGGATGAGGGAAAGACAGTGGCAATCACTATGAGCTTAGTACTTAGGAAAGATGTTATATAAAATGTGGATTCCTTAAAATATGAATAGTAAAGAGCAGGAAAGAGTTTATTAGGCAAGGACAAAGATATGACCCAAATACAAATGTCATGTGCAAACATATTCAGGCCTCCATAAGAACAACAATATGAAAGGAAGGGAAATTTCCTAGAGAAAAGTAAGAAAGAGAGAAAATTGGAAAAGTTATATTGGAAAGGCCTTAGCTGTTGGGCTAAGGGATTTGAACAGTAAACAATTGGGAGCCGTGGGCTGTGTATAGAGATATCTGTGTATTGATCGATTGATCAGTTGATCCATAGACGTCTTTTTAAATATATATCTGTTTTAATATCTACCATCTCTCTTGAATTTTAGATCTTCCTTATGGGATCATTTGGCTTATCCCTGAAAGACATTTTTTAGAATTTCCTTTATTAAATGTTTGCTAGTCATATGCTTTCTTAATTTTAATTTCTATGAAAATGTCTTTATATTTTACCAAACTTCTTTTTTGTTTTTTAAATTTTTATTGGAGTATAGTTGATTTACAATGTTGTGTTACTTTCTGCTGTACAGAAAAGTGAATCTGTTATACATATACATATATCTATCCACTCTTTTTTAGATTCTTTTCCCATATAGGTCATTACAGAGTAATGAGTAGAGTTCCCCGTGCTATACAGTAGGTCCTTATTAGTTATCTATTTTATATATAGTGGTGTGTATATGTCAACCCCAATCTCCCAATTTGTCCCTCCCTCCTTTCCCCCTGGTAACCAATCTTCTTAAAAAGTAACTTTTCTAGGTAGACAATTTTAGATTGGCTCCTTGTGTCTCTTATCAAGATATTATACCACAGTCTCCTGGTTTCCATTAATACTACTGAAAAATTAGCTATCTAATTGTCATTTGTTTGTATTTACTCTGTCATCTCTCTTCAAATATATCTTTTTTCTAATTTTTCTATTATTTCCTTCTGAATTTCCCATTAAATGTATATTACACTTCCCACTCTGTACTTCATGTCTCTTAATATCTCTTCAATTTTTTAATCTTTGCCTCTCTGTGTTGCACTTTGAGTAACTATTTTTGGATTTATTGCCCAGTTGACTCTTTATTCAGGTTTAGCTAACTTGCTCTTAGAACCCACCAATAAATTTTTAATTTTTATTAGTATACTTTTCATCTCCATAAGTTCTATTTAGTTCTTTTTTTGTATCTGCCTAGTCATTTAAAAAATCAATTTCTGTTACTTATTCATACTTTGGATATTTTTTATTTTAAAAAAAATTTAAGGTGATGGCTACATGAATTTACACATGTGATAAAATTGCATAGAACTAAAACCATACGAATTATTATGAGTAAAATGGGAAATTTGAACAAGATTGGTGGATCGTATCAATGTCAGTATCCTAGTTGTGATACTGTATTATACTTTTGCAAGAAGTTATCATTGAGGGAAACCATGTAAAGGATATTAATTATTACTCTGTAATAGTTCTTATATGTGAATCAGCAATTATCTCAAAATAAAAAGTTTAATTAAAAACATATTAGGCTAGATAACTAATAAGAACCTACTATATAGCATAGGGAACTCTACTGTAATGACCTATATGGGAAAAGAATCTAAAAAAGAGTGGATATATGTATATGTATAACTGATTCACTTTGCTGTGCAGTAGAAACTAACACAACATTGAAATCAACTATACTCCAATAAAAATTAATTAAAAAACATATTAAGCATACCTCTTTTATATTTTATATCAGCTAGTCTGATTCTGTTATTTGTTAACAGAATAATCTTTCTGGTTCTTGCTCATGGTGCCTTGTTTCCTCATGTGTGCTTTATGATGTTTGATTGGGAGCCCATGATCCTTGAAATTTTACCTATCCAGTGTCTTTCAGGCCTGGATTGAAGATATACTCTTTTACTTATGCCAATTTTCTGGGGCACTAGGAACATGAAACCATTTTAAATATATATAATTGACATAAGGTTTTTTAAAACATAGGGTATTACGAATTTGGAGTGAAAACTTGTGAGTGATGACTTGTGGATATTTCCCAAAGGAGATATTCACCTTATTTATTGGGCCAAGATTGCAGAATGTGTTTCCTTGCTGTTCCCCTTGATGAAGAGCTTTAAATTTTTTTTTTTTTTTTGGTATTCTGTTTTATTTATGGAATAGATCTTCAGGGTCCTGGCTTTATGTGGAGCTCTTCCATAAAACTCCCTACCTTGGCTAAGATATTTTGTTTCCTATCTAAGATTCTCACAAGGCCATCAAACTGAAGGTCTAGGGCACCAGGAATAAGCAGAGCCTTCAGGGAAGCCAGCTGCTTCAGAGAATGTTTACTTTTCTGGATTCCTATTTTTACTTTGTATGTGGGCTCTGGAGGTAACCTTTAATTTCCTTTCAGCTTCGTAACTATTTAAAGTTTATTTTTGTATTGTATCAAGAAGTTATAGTAGTTTCCAGTAGAGGGATGATCAGGGCTTCTAAACTCTTTATACCAGAAATGGAAATAATTCTCTAGAAAACTAATCTGGAGGCAGCATGCAGAATCAGCGTCAGGAACCAGGGAGCTTGGAGGCAGGAAGATGACTTTTTAAGCTCTTATAGAAGTCTAGGCAGGAAAAGGCAACAGGTTGAAAATGATTAGGGAAATTATTGTGTCATGGTGAAAAGAACTAGGAAACTAAAAATGAGAAAAACTGGACTCTAGTCCTAGCTCCAGCCTAGTCACATAATTTAATCATATGTTCATTCATATTCATAGATATTTAACAAATATTATTTGAGCACCTATTCTTGGCCAGGCACTCTTTTAGACACTGCAGGTGGTAAAGAAAAAAACTTCCTTCCCTCATGGAGCTTATAGTCTAGTGTGAGGAGACAGGCAATCAACAAATAACAAGTGAATACCTGATATGCCAGATGGTGATAAGTGCTGTGGAAAGAAATTCAGAAAAATGAGGGAGACAGGGAGTAGTGCTGGCTGTGGAAGCAAGATAAAGGGTATCCATGGAAGGTCTTCCTGAAAAGATGGCATTTGAGCAGATATTGAACGAAGTATGAGAGTGAGCCACGTGGAATCCACAGCAGAGGAAGAGCAAGGAGTTGGAGCAGAATGAGCTAAACAGAGATTAGTTGGTGAGTACAGGTCACATGGCCTATCAGGCCATTGTGTGGATTTTGGCTTTGAGTTTCAGTGAGGTGGGAGGCTGCAGTAGAGCTTGAGTAGTAGAGTGACTTAAGCAGTGGAATGATATGAGGGAAGAACATGCAGAGAAGTGCCTAACTGCTCTGACTACCTCAAAGGAATATGATGATGTTCAACTGAGATAATACTTGTTGAAAATGCTTTGTAAGCTGAAAATACTTCATAACTAAAAGTGTTTGGTGAGACATGGCATTGCGTTCAGCAGTGAATTTGAAGAGACGGTGGACATCCTGAAGGAGATGTTGAGCATATGATTGAAAAAGAGATGTGAAGGAGGTATTCGTCTCAGTGTGGAATTTACAGGGGCAAGATCGTGCCTTATATAGTAATAAGGAGTCACTGTGAAATGGAAAGCATGAGACGGTATTCACCCTGACCCACAGGGAATCTGTGCTCTATCTCCCCTCCTAAGCATCTTTCATGTGGGAGTGTAAGAATGCAAAGCTGAGTACAATGAGCATCTCCTTGCTAGTATGCTTTCAAAAAGATTTAGTGTTTAGGAAGGCCTAGATCTACCATCTGTGCTCAGTATGCAGTAGGTACTCATAATTGCCTGCTGAATGAGTGCTGCAAGATTGGGAGAGGGGTGTCATAGCACTTAGGACTATGACAGAGTTAGGGATTCAAAATTATTTCAAGTAAAATTTTAAAAGATTGAATGCTGGTCTCATCACAACACGGTGAAAATTTACAGGGATGAACTTAGACGTTAGGATATAAAAACTGTATAAACCAAGCTGATGTATAGTTGTGTTTACAGCAATCAATGTGAAAATAATCGTAAGCATAAGCTTCATATTACGGAAAAGTGTGATGTGGCCATTAAAATTATACCAACAATTTTGGGCTCTGTTAAAAAGGGATAAAGTGTTCAGATCTCTGGAGGAGATGCTCCCTCTAGACACAGTCCTGATCAGGCTCTGTCTGGAGCCTAGGCTTAGTTCTGGGCAGGAGGTTTTATGAGGAACACCAGCAACCTGGAGGACATCCAAAGTTTGGTGAGGAGAGTGGTGATGAGCAAGATGGTAAAATGGCCCTTTTCCCCTTCAAGTATGGATTTTTAACTTCTCTCTGCTTGATTGAAGAATGCACATAAAGGGTATTTTTTAAAAGTCACAATGGCCTCTTTTACATCTTATTCATTCTGTTCGTTCATCCACTCATTCATTAATTCATTGTTTCCAACAAACGTTTATTGAATGACTACTATTGATGTTTTAGATGCAGTACCAGGCTCTAGGGATATAATTCTTGTATTCAAAGAGTTCAGGTGGGAGAAAGAGACATACATGAATATAATTGAAATACTGAGTAGAATATAGCCAAGTACTATCATCTCTAATCATCTTTGTCCCCCCTAAATCTGAATTTCTATAGTAACTAACCAACTTGTCTTTCTACTTTTAGTCTTCCTCCACCTTAACGTAAAAATTAACTCTGTACATTGTATCAGAGTAATCATTCTAAGAATCATTTATATGTTTAGCTCTTCCCAATTGGAAGTACTCAATTGGGCAGTAGAGACCACAAGGGGGATATATTAAGCAGGGGCTCAAAGTCAACAGAGAATTGGCAACTATCATATAGTATAAGAAGATTTAGGGTAGTAACTGTAATAATAGTTGCCATTTATTCAGTGACTTAACCATTAACTATGAAAATGGGACATCATCTTGGGACATTCACAGTCCAATATTAGAAGGACAGTTATTCAAACTGACTCCATGTGGAGCATAATACTTTCAGTTAAATACATCTTGTAATTTTATCTAACTCTCTTGTTCAATAGTTTGGTCTACTTCTTTTCCATAGATTTTAATATAATGGAAAAAGTCAGCATCCCGAATTCTGTCATTCTGGGACCTTCCTGCATTATCATAGATCCTTGGTCAGCAAATAGATACAATCACATTTTTCCTTTTCTTAGTAGCCTAGTCCATCTCAGGTAGTTTTGGAAAGGACTCATAGTGAAAATGGCTGATGCAGTAGTGGTCTGTCCTGTTTTTAGAGTTCTTGGGGAGCTGCCATAGCATCTTTATGCAATTAATTTGAGTGGATCACCTTATTTCAAGAATTTATTTTGGCCAATACTAAAATTCAAATATAAGCCTTTTCTAAGGCTTATTATTCAATGTTTTTCTTTATTTATTAATATATTTAGACTCAATTTTTACAGAAAGAGAAATCATTGTACATTTTGCATATATATTTCTAAATAAGAGGTCTCTGGAAGAAATGTTTTTCATTTGTTTAGGGGTTAGTTTTACCCTGCCTTACTGCAGACAGGACTTAAGGTGTAACTTGTATTTTAATATGATACAGCAACTTAAAGTAAGAAATGTATGGATAAGAAAGGGGGAAAGGGGGAAAATAAGAACAGGTAAGAAAAGATTGTCAGTGGTGAATTCAGTATGCCGAATGAATGCATGCCTATTAGAGTGTTAGACTACAGATTTAGCTATGAACTTCCCAGAGTCAATACAAAGAGGGAGATGAGCTAAGCTCCATGACTTACTCTATTTATGCGAAGAAAACAAACAACTTCTCAAGAGAACAACAAGCATAGGTTATCATACTGGACCACAATTTCTCCTAGGGGACCACATATAGAGAAAACTGCATAGTGCAACGAACAGTGTTCTTGACAACACTCATGCAAAAATCTAATATTCTCCCAAATAATCAGTCTTGGGTCTGCTCCTAAGCACAAGCAAAAGGTAATTTTATGACCTCAATTTCCACCTTTTAGAGAATGGTTGGAATAATTTTATACTGAAACAATTTTAAAGAAGAAGTATAATCAAGAGACTAGCCCTTCTGTGGAGGTAGGAAAGGAAGGGATTCAGAACCCAGGCAACAGTTGCAGACATGAAATGAAGAAAGGACACATCTTTCTCTGAGACTGGAGGGAAGGCAGTGAGGGTGAATATACGCGTTGTTGGCATGCAGGCTGGGATTTGAGAAAGATTTTTCCTGGTAGCCTAGATCTTCATGATCAAGAAAGAGGCAGTTGTCTCTCGAGAAGAAGACAAGGTAGGAGGTAAGAGAAAGGTAGGGGGAAGGTGGAGATTGTCCATAGTAACCTTTTTTTGTCCATCTTCATGTGCTGAAACATGAAGGAAACTTACGAATCTACCCCCATTTCCTTCTTTCAAAAACTTTTGTGAAAGAAGGTGATTCTGCAAACTGCTGCTGCTAATCCCTAAGGAGGTGGAACCAAGGTAAATTCCAAAAGACATGTAAACCTACTCAGATTCAGAGTCATGGAATGTCATAGCTGGATCTTGGAGATTATTAAGTTCAACCATTTTATTTTATTTTGCTTTATTTTATTTTTTGGATGAGGAAGCTTGTCTCAAGTTGCAAAGCCAGGTGATTGTCTGCTTGGATAACCCAAGGGGAGGTCATCTGCTTCTTAGTTATTTTCCCAACTGCACCTAACTACTCAAGCTACTAGGTAGCAAATGGAGGATGAGTCTCTGTCTCAGTGCCTTCATTTCATTCCATACTCTACTTCACTCCATAGTTTCAAAACTATTTGGGGGCTCAGAGGTAGAGGTTTGAAGTCACAGATTCCTTATTAGACTACCTTATCTATGTGGCTATGGTCTACTAGTTTCACATTATACAATCATTGATAGAGTAGATGATAATAGGGAAGGAGAAAAATAAGGAGGTTGAGCAAAAGAAGACGTGAAGTTCAGAATAAGAATAAAGCCCAGAACTGCCTGTGATTATGGGTAATATGACTCCCAGGAAATTAGAATGGGCTGATTCTGTGGTGTCCATGGCTGGAAGCCCTGGCAGGCTGCTGGCTTGGTGACCAAACAGCTTCTCTCTTTGCAGTTGGCATGGAGAGCAGCGTGCAAATCCCAATTTAAAAAGAACAAAGAGCCGAGTGCCCATGCTTCATGGCAGTTGCCACAGGAGAGGTTGGGAAATAAGGAAAAATTCCCATGATGAGTGGGCTGAGAAAGCCATATTTTTCCAGAGCAGGCAGTATTCTTCTGCCTTGGAGAATGAGTAAATCATTAACCCAAACCAGGGTGGGGTGTAGAGAGGGAGGGCAAGGGAGATAAAGAGGGTTGGATGGTACAGGGAAAGAGGGGTATGAGTGGAGGAAGGAAAGAACTGGAGTATAGAGAAAAATTGTGGTTTTTTTTTCTTTAATTGTGAACTTCTTAATTTTTTAAAAGGTTATACTCTATAATTATTAAATATTGGCTATATTTGCTGCACTGTACAATATATCCTTGACTTAATTACTAAGCTTTAATAAGAGCTAAATGAAGACTAGCTAGCCCATTCATTGCCAGATGAAGGGTCTACCTTAGCCATTTCCCTAGAGATATGGAAGTTCCATTAACTGGGCCATGTACTGTACTGTAGCAAGATCTGGTGTTAGGTTAAGCTTACCTGAAGCCTGTTGAGTAACTCTGTTATTACATATGAAAACTTGAAAGTTTGACCAGAAACAAATCCACTGAGATTATATTTCTTTCTTAATTTACTTCCTGTCAAGTTCATGCAAAGGCCTCCTCAGGCATCTGGAACCTTCACATTGTGAAGCAGGGTTTTAAGGCAATGATTAGTTCCACTTGTGAGTAAACTGTGGTGTGTGGAGAAGCCCCCTAGTCAAAGTAAACTCCACGGGAGATTGAAGAGGCTCTCCTTCTTTGGGAATCAGGACATCTTACTGGTTATAATGACTTGTCTGAAAATCTGAGCTGACCGAAAAGGTGCTCTCACAATTCTTCCTTTTATAGAAGGTTAGGACCTATAAGTCATGGCTTTGGAGCTGTGAGAGTGATACTTGGATCACAAGCTAGAATTTAAGAAATGTAGTTAATTTGTGTCATGAGAGACAATCCCCAGCATGTTTCTGACCCCAGTAAGTACTGATTTATGTGGTCTCTTAGCTTTAGTTCCTCCGTTTGGAAATTTGAGATATTTTAATATCAAACTAAACCTTGAACTCCGTGGCCACTGTAGAGTCAATTTGGTGGTCTCTGTTCATGGTTCAAATTCTGTGACCCATCTTGTCAAAATAACTTTTTCAAATGGGTCCCTTGGACCTTCAGAGGTTATTGGATCCATGCCCTATCTTCAGAAATGCACCAATATTTATTACTAGCCATACCAAAATACCTAGACAAGGAGATTTTACCATATTTCCATCAACTACTCAGATGCACGAGGAAATAAAAAAGAAATCTACCCTGTGACAACATGCTGCTTTTTTATTGGTACATGTTAATTAACATTGCAATTAATGAATGTTTGTCAGTATGCTCTTCCATAGGGTTGTGAAAAACATAATGAGAAAGATTGAATAATGAGGTCAAGAAACTTTACTATGAGAATTCATTCCTTTATTTATTTACACAAGCAACGCTTGTAAGGCATGTCCAGATATATTGTACAGCACAGGGAATCTAGCCAATATTTTATAATTATACATAGAGTATAACCTTTTAAAAAATTAAGAAGCAGTTCACAATTAAAGAAAAAAACACAAAAAACATCATACGTCCGAAGTACTATTTCTCTCTGAACTTTTTACTCTAAGGGATAGTTTTAGCTATTAGAACTCTTATGATCTCAAGCATTTGTTAATTCAACAAATGCCTTCTTTGTGTCTAGTCTGTGTGAGACACCAGGGATTAAAGATTAATTGGAATTTTATTTACTGCATGTCTCTTTTAGTACCCATGTATAGTGAAAAACAACTGCCCTCAAAGAATTCACAATCTAGACTGGTGAGTGGATTGTGGAAGCATAAATTATAACTAAAAATAATTATTATATAAGTTAAATAATTTGTCATATGCAAGCTATTAATTACTATAGGGGTGTTAGAGAAAGGAGAGAGGCCTCTTCCAAAATGGGTCATCAGTAAATGACCATACAGTTTCTCATACAGATTGGGACACTATTGAAAAAGAAAAGAGGTATGGTTAATAATTATGGTAGCATAAGAGAAACAAACTGGGACTGCCTAGGTAAACCAGAACATAGGGCCACACATCAAGGAAAGGTTCGTGGACAAAGTTGCATTTAAACTGGATCCTAACATAATTTTAAATCACAATCACAAATCCTTTCTCAAATACATTGTACCATTCGCTCTAACCTTCACATGTGTAAGGCATACATGTTTTGTGTGCTATTTTGGAGTTAAACAGATGGAAGTTAGTTCTTTCAGTAGCCAATCGATCTTAAAAAGAGGTCTGAGACTAATTTGTAGCAGTGGTTTTTGCATAGAGACTACAGTGCTATTATCAGTCAGAGAATGTGCATGAGTTTCAACCCAGGTGCCAGCTTCTACTGAACAATGGTAGGTTCTTGAATCATGGTATGGAGAAAGATTCTGAGACCACGTGACAGTCCAGGCAGAAAGAATGCTGTATTTGATTAGCAGCGTCTGCTATGGACACAGAAAGTCACATCGGTGGTGCTCATTTGCTTTCTCTCATAAAAGGACTTATACATAAATTAAGCAGGTAATTTTTGAAAATAAGTATACATCATTCAGCTTACCACTTTTAATCACACAATCCTTCAGCAAGAATAAAAATAATGAAGTTCACCCAAATAACTATTCTCAGTGCTAAGTGACCTTTCTGTAATCTTTCTATAATCTGTCATTTTCCTTTTTCATATACATTTGAATTATCTTAAATATATCAAGTAATAAGGTCATCTGCTAATACTTTGAAACACATTATAAATACTACTATGCCGATAAAGGATATTATGCAAAGAGACTTGTAGTGACTTAGTTAAGGTAATACAAGAAACTCATGATAAAGCTTTTTTTTGGTGGCTAATCTTGGGGGTGGGGTAGTACGGTATATTGAAGAGACCACTGGATTGGGAGTGAGGAAACTTGGATTTCTTGTCTGGCTTTGCTATTAGCTATATGATGCTAGACAAGCCACCTACCTCTTAAAGCAATAGTTATTTAATTTTCAGAAAGAAAAAACTGGATCACTACTTGGGTATCCACTTCTGAATCAGTGTTATTTGGTTGTTTCAAATCAAATTTTTCTATAAGTCTAGGTGTTAGCGAACTTTTTCTATAAAGGGCAGATAATAAGTAGTTTAGGCTTTGTGGATCCTACAGTCTCTGTCTCAGTTACTCCATATTATAGTGTGGGTGCAGTCCTAGAAAATATATAAATGAGCATTCCAATAAAAATTCATTCACAAAAGTAGGCACTGGCCCATGGGCTCTAGTTTACCCAATCCTGTACAAATCTACCCTTCCAGATAATACCTATTGCTGAATAACATGTTATTCCAAAACATAGTAGTTTGAAATGATAAACCTTTGTTGTCTCACAGTTTCTGAGGACCAGGAATCAGGGAGTGGCATAGCTGGGTGGTTCTGCCTCTTGCCTCTCAGGAGGCTGCAATCAACGTATCAGACTGGGTTGTAATCATCTGATGCTTGACTGAGTCAGTTTCTAAGCTCACTCATGTGGCTGTTGTCAAGCTGTTAGTTCTTCATCACATGGGCCTCTCCATAAGTCTGCTCCACTACGTGGCTTTCGTCAGAGCGTGTGAGCAAAAAAACAAAACAAAAAACCAAGATAGAATCTGCAGTCTTTTTATATGCTAATCTTGGAAGTACACCCCATCCCTTCTGCCTTTATTCTGTTGTTCAGAAGTGAGCCATGAAACCCAGTGCACACTCAAGGAGCAGGGATTGTACAAGGATGTGAATGCCAGGAGGCAAGGATCACTGGGGACCATCATTGTGATGTCTATCACACTACAATATGGTGATTCTCATTAGGCAGCTTTTTAGAACTTTATGAGTAATGAATTAATCATAAGGGCTATTTGAGTTTAGCTCTATCACGTGTCCTGGTGACCTCAAGTAATGAGGATTAGTGTAAGTGTATAACTATTGTTCCACTGGTACTAGAGGTGGCTCCAGAAATTCTGTTTCATGCTTTGCTTTATCCTCCTTCCCATACCTTCACCTTCCCCCAGCAGAGAGGATCTGATTGGGTCAATGAATCATAATCCAATATATTGATAGAACATTATTATTCGGTAGCTCTCAATTCACATTCAGTCTAAGCAGATGACTTTGCAATGCATAAAAAATAATGGTGTGCTTTCTCAGAAAAGAGAGATAAAACTAGTGGACAATTAAGACTTCATTACCATTCCCAGAATGGGGCCATGTATATACAGCAATGTGTACAGAAGCCCAGTTCACTCAGTGAAAATGCTTCCTGACAGCCATTGCAAAGGCACATGCTAAACATATGTTCTGGAAGACGTTTATTGCCCTGTTTCTGTTAATACATCTTTTGGTAAAGAAGTGGCTCTTGGGAACATATTTACCCAATTAATTTTCTAGATGACAGGTTCTGCCTGACACAGTCAAATTTCTTTAGATAATGGAAGAAAAGGGGGAAACATTACAGGTGAGACTCAATTTATAGAAATTTATTCTAGAAGCAAATACTCTCAGAAGGGATTGTGTACAAAAAATAAATTAAGCTTCAGTTTGCATTTAAAATTCATGTACATTGTCTCAAGATAGTCATTACTTAATTTCTCTTTTTCCATATTTTCCTAATAAAAGTGTAATAATATCCTTATGCATGCTACACTAAAGGCACACTCTGCCTTCAATTATAGAGATACAAGCAAAGAGGCAAAGGATTCCACATGGGAGATCGAGAGGGAGGAAAGAGGATGGGGCAATGAAGTGGCTCCTAAGTGAGAGAAAACAATAGTAACAGAAAACGTCAGGCCAGAAGGAATTGTTGAAAAACTAGAAGAAGGCATCATTAATATATTTATAAGAGGGGAAAATGTTGCTTCATGCATATGCTAATAACTCAGTCTTTTCTTTGGAGGTTGAGGACATCAGGTAAGTCATTGATCTGAAAGCTACTTGGGGTCTTCTGGGATGTCCCCAGATTGGTTTTTTTTTGGTCGCGTTGGATCTTGGTTGCTGTGTGTGAGCATTCTCTAGTTGTGGCGAGTGGGGGCTACTCTTCGTTGCAGTGCATGGACTTCTCATTTTGGTGGCTTCTCTTGTTACAGAGCATGGGTTCTAGGCACATGGGCTTCAGTAGTTGCAGCACGCAGGCTCAGTAGTTGTGGCTTGCGGGCTTAGTTGCTCCACGGCATGTGGGATATTCCCGGACCAGGGATCGAACCCGTGTCCCCTGCACTGGCAGGCAGATTCTTAAGCACTGCGCCACCAGGGAAGTCCCTGTTTTGTTTTTTAAACTCAACAAGTATTCGTTGCAATGAAAGACGACAAGCCTAATACTAGGAAGAATATAATGGGTTTAGCTAGATACACAAATGAGGGCTTTGGGTGCAGTAATGGACAAAATGGGGGACATCCTACCTGGTGGTCAAAGTTGCTCTTCTCACAGTCATCACCCTGGCACCCTGGCTCCCTGATCTAATGTCTGAAATGACCAACAGACACCATTATTCATTTTTATCCATATTTCCCAATTAGACTTCTCTTTTCTAAGTAATTTAACATGAGATTTTATGTTAAAAAACAACACAAAAAATTTTAAAAGAGAAAGAAAAAGCAATGGAAGTTGATTTTGACAAAGCCAACTTCTTAGGAGTAAAGGTTAAAATTCCACTCAAGACATCAGGAAGGACAAGTTGATGGGAGTGATTTTTCTCTGGCACAAGCGACTCCCGCAAGACGTCTGCTCTATCAGTGAGGACTCAGTATTGGGATCAATGGCTTGTCTGTTGTAGTAACTGCCTCCTCTAGTGGATATAATACTGCCTCATGCCAGGAAACATTGCTCTCTCTGCCTTTCTCTCTTTCTCTGTTTTAAAAATAGTACTTATGGGGACTTCCCTGGTGGCACAGTGGTTAAGAATCTGCCCGCCAATGCAGGGGACATGGGTTCGATCCATAGTCCAGGAAGATCCCGCATGCCACTGAGCAACTAAGCCCATGTGCCACAACTACTGAGACTGTGCTCTAGAGCCTGCGAGCCACAACTACTGAGCCCACGTGCCACAACTACTGAAGCCTGTGCGCCTAGGGCCTGTGATCTGCAACAAGAGAAGCCACTGCAATGAGAAGCCCATGCAGCACAACCAAGAGTAGCCCCCGCTCTCTGCAACTAGAGAAAGCCCGCGTGCAGCAATGAAGACCCAGTGCAGCCAAAAAAATAAATAAAATTAAAAATAGTAGTTATGTACACTTTCAACAAGTTATGAAGTGTCTTGGGCCAGAGCTATTATTCATGTCCATTGTCACTTGACAGCACTCTGGTGGTGTCCTCATTAATCAATTATACTTAAATTTTAAAATATTCCACAGTTTTCTTTTAATTTAACACCTAAAGGTGGTGTAGAGTTAGGATCTAGAATGCATGTAGGAGGAAGCTCCATCAGGTTCTCAGCCCAGAAGGCTGAGCATTATGTTTGAACCAGCATGGCTGCTCACAGGGCCCATGAAGGATCAGGTAGTACTTCCAGGATGCGAGGTTGATTTCAGGCATGATCTATACTGTGAGTTCCTTGAGGGAAGAGAAGTATACCCATTTATCTTTGTACTGCCACAATTGAAAGAAATGACTATTCAGTCTTGATTTTGTGTCAGGCACTGAACTATTTTATATTTATTTCATCGTTTAATTACCATTTTGAGAGATGAGTATTATCCACATTTGATAGATGAAACAATCAGAATCTCTCACAGTTTGCCTTGTATAATCTTTCACAGAGAATATGATCAGTTCTTAACAAATTTGTGCTAAATAAATTTGTTAAAGGTATAAATATACTAACTATGATCTCACAGTCATCACCCTGGCACCCTGGCCAATCTCTAAAGGGCAATCTCTAAAGATCTAATGGGCCCTAGAATGATAACCTTAGGCCAGGGACTATCCCCAGAGGTCACTTATCAATGAGTTTTCCTTTTGTTTGAGATCAAGCTGTCAAAGTACTTATTACTAACAAACTTGATGATGGTAAACCGTAAGAATGCAGTGTTCCTTCTGAGGGCGGGGTTTTGACTTTGGGCACAGTTGAGGTACAGAGAGTTGGTAAACCATGATGCTGGGCTCTGTCTGATATAATGGAACTTCCAAAATCATCTCTCATCCACTCCAGTTATGCCCACCTAAGTCCGAGAGAAATAAAAATGGGGTAAGACAATAGGGAAAGTCATTGACCAAATTAATAGCTTGAGATATTTTGTTGCTTTTATTCTTTTTTTATATAAATTTATTTGTTTTAATTATTTATTTTTGGCTGCATTGGGTCTTTGTTGCTGCACGTGGGCTTTCTCTAGTTGCAGTGAGCGGGGACTACTCTTCATTGCAGTACGCGGGCTTCTCCTTGTGGTGGCTTCTCTTGTTGCAGAGCATGGGCTCTAGGCGCTTGGGCTTCAGTAGTTGTGGCAGGTGGGCTCAGTAGTGTGGAGCACGGGCTCTAGAGCGCAGGCTCAGTAGCTGTGGTGCATGGGTTTAGTTGCTCCATGGCATGTGGGATCTTCCCGGACCAGGGCTCGAACCCGTGTCCCCTGCATTGGCAGGTAGATTCTTAACCACTGCGCCACCAGGGAAGCTCTCCTTTTATTTTTATTATAACCATTTTACGTCTTCTCAAGAACTTCCATTTTGATTCCCAGTCTCTGGCCTAATATTTTTTCCCTTTCTCATTCTGTTCTGAACAAAGTCCTTTTGGCTGGTTGAGTCACTGTGTCTCTGATTCAGAGAGGTGAACAGGTCTGTGTGTGTCTCTGATGATTCACTATTGGCAGTGTAAATCACTGGGCAGTGAGAGGTTTTGGCAGCCTGAAATGAATAGTGTAAACTCCAGCAGTGCCAAGAGGAGTTGGAGCCAACTTTCATTATTGTTGGGTCCAGAAAACAGCCAGTCCTTATTTCACCTGGGACTGTCCCTGTTGAAGTCCCCTCTCCCTGAACAGCTACCTTTTCTACAGGGGACAGGAGACAGAACTGTCCTGGCCCTCAAAGTAGAATTCAGTATATGGAACTCCGGGGAGATTTCCCAAAGCATCAGGTTTTTTTTTTATTCAATTCACATGTATTCACCAGTAGTTTGCTGAGCGCCTCCTGTGTTCCTTCCTTCACTGTGTGGCCTTAAATAAGTCCATTAAAATCACTGTGCCTCTGAGCTGGCCCTGTACCTGCTACTGTCACCTACCCAAGGAAATGGTGTGGATGACTGCAGTTGTACTAAAAGGGCTGAGTTCCTTGGATGCTAAGCCTTATAAATTATGAGCATGAGTAAGCCCACACTAATCTCCAAGTAACAGAATACATTACTTTGGTTCAGGTCAGGTTACTTCATCATTACTGTGACAAGAATATGTTAAACGCATGCCAAATAGGGCACATTTATTAGCAAGGCATTTAAGATCTTTCTTCATTTTTTCTCTTATCTACTGTTCTATTCTCATATCTCAACATTCCTTGAATGCACAAAATTTCTCATCATTTTCCAAACATGTCAGACTTCTTCCCATGTTTATACCTTTGAAGAAGTTGTTCCTTTTTGCTGAAATACTCCTTTGCTCCTTCATCTGATACATTTCTTCTTATGACTCAGCTCAGTTGTTTCCTCCACTCCTACCCCCATCCCCAGTCCTTCCTCTGTGCTTTTGTATCACTCTGTAGGCACCCCTATTGTTATATTTATCACATTATCATCATAATTTTAGGCGGTTGGGAGCAACACCCTAAAATATTATATTTACATAATATTTATATTATTACATGTATTATATTACATTTATATTTATTACATTGTTGTCATAATGTTATATTTATTACATTGTCATCATAGTTTTAGGGGGTTGGGAGCAATGCCTACTGGGACTGCTCAGGGATAAGACAGAGAGAGTGAGAACTTGGCAAGTCTAGGACTGGGAGACTTAACTGGGTTGCATGATGGACCCCCACGAGGGCAAGCAGGAGGGTGTTTGGTGGACACAAGAGGGTGGGTATCAGCAGCCCAGTCAGTGAAGAACACTGCATCTGAGGACACTGAGTCTTTCAGGATATGACACAAGGGCGGTATCTGGAGTCCACATGCTGATAGATCACTCAAACCAAAGTAGGGATGTGGTCAGTGGGCAACCCAACTGGCAGGAGGAGTTCAAGGCCTGTGCTAGAAAGAGACACTAGACAGTAGACTTGATCAGTATCACAGAAGGAAGGAGCCCAGGACTTACTCTGCCCTGATGGACACTAAGTCTGACAACGTGATCAACTCCACACTTCACCAAGTGATGGGTCGTGAGGCTGCCAGTGGAACTCTTGTCCAGGTAGTTGGCTTGGAAATTAGAGAGTAAGACAACAGAAGAGCATCAAAACCTCCAGCTAGGAAGAGTGGGGGAGTCAGGGAAAGACTGTCATTTTTGAAAATTGGAAAGATGCTAGTCTTCTAGAACTAGCTCATACACTCTTGAGAATAGAGCTCACATCTTGTTCATTTTGTCTTTCTACTGCCTAACACTGTGCCTGACATGTGGTAGGTGTTCAGTAGATGTTGATTAAAGCAGTGAATTAATGGATAAATGAATAGTCCCCAGCTCCTATAAAATGCACACACATACACACAATCTACTATCAGTTGCATGAGAATACTAAACCAATACATAGTGATATAATCCATAATTGTTTGAGTATGAGTGCCCTCCCTATGTTTCCATCCCACTGTTTTCCCAAACTAAAAAGTACAAGAAGTCAAATTTACTTCAAAAGCAGTGTTGTTGTTGCTAATTTATTATTTATTATAAAAATGTTACACATAAATAAGGGCATATTAAGACATACATATATGATTTTTTAAATAATTACAAAGTTAGCATCCACTGCTCTTGCTGATACAGAGATCACTAGTGTCTTAGAAAAGTCCTGTGTTCACCCTTTTGTCTCTGATTCCACCCCTCCAATCCATGTTATCCTAATGTTTGTGATAATAATTTATTTACTTTTATTTATAGTTTTATCATCTATGCATGTATTCCTAAAATATATATTTAGTTTGCCTAGTTTTGAACTTTATTTAAATAGAATCTTCCTACATACATTTGTGTCTCGCTTCTTCTGCTAAACATTATTATTCATTAAATTATGTTAATTTATTTTGAGATTTTATTTTTAACATTTCTTTTGCTGAGATGACTGGAGAATATGCTTGCCTTCTACCCTTTGGGTGGAAATGTCTTAATGAGCTATAATGTGCACCCATGACCCTCTTTCAGAAAAGCCAAACTGACAAATACTCAGGGTAGTTTTTTTTTTTTTTTTTTTTTCAAAAGGATTTACCATAGCAGCCATTTAAAATATGATTGGATTAAAATGAAAACTTAGATAGTGTTTTAGAAATTCCTATTAATGGAGTTATACCTGAATTTATTTCACATGGAGAACAAAAGTGAATGCATTTGAGGGATGGAGAAAAGAAGAGAATGTGTAATTACAATAAGGATTAGTGAGGATGCTAGAAGCTTCATGTCCAGACAATAGAACGTGATGAGAAATCTCACTACATTTCTGGGCCAGGTATGTGCGTTATTCTTCCTTCGAGAAGGAAATGCTGTATTTTTTTGCAATAAGATTGGATGTGTGGTTAGCCTTCAGATCACACCTGTTTTTCCTCTTTTATCTGAGGAGCTTCCTTTATTTCTTGCTCTTTCTTTAATGATTCAGGCCTGTACATCCAGACCTATGGTATTGGGCACCAGGAGAAAGGTTAGCACTGTTTTCTGAGGGATTCAGACACAAGGAAGGTGTATTTTCCTGTTAATTTCTCAACTAACTTCAACTGTATGGATTTGATATAAGACTATGTCTATATGTATGCACTGGTTTGGGCATCAAACCCAAATTGGTATCAAATAACCACTTGTTCTGATTATAATTATTTGGGTTAAATCAACAACTTGTTACCCATAAATTGTTTTCAAACAAGCTGGTTTTCTGAAAGAATGCAAGTGCTAGATGAGAATCTGAGAGTTGGATGGGACTGCAAAGATCTTTAATCTTTTGAGACTGAGAGAAGTTTAGTGAATTGCCCAAAGGACAGGGACTAGACCCAGGCTTCTTGGTTCCTGGTCCAAAGCTCTTTCTGCAACCTCCAGGTTTTGATTTATTTTGGTTAGTGTGCGTAAACTGACTTTTACTTTGATGTTATTCTTTTAAACAGAATCTAGACGCAGGTGTCATCTTCATTACTTTAAATATTGGGTTGGCCAAAAATTTTGTTTGGGTTTTTCTGCAACATCTTATGGAAAAACCTGAAGGAACTTTTTGCCCAACCCAATATCCATTTTTATCCTTCCTTATAGGGAAAACTTATGAGGAGGATACTCTTGGAAGCTGGAGCATGTCATTTTAAAATTTAATCTGTCTTGGGGAAAATTTCTGAGAGGCATCCTAGAGAAGGTGAGAGGGAATAGAATCTAGGGCACAATAGGAGGATTGGTTTTAGGTCAGAGCCTGCCCCGTTCACTCACTTAACAGTAGGAGAAGCAGAGCATAGGGTGCAGTGGGATAGGTGGGTTAGATGGCAGGAGCTTGTCTGAATGTTCTTCTCCATTCTATTTCCCTATGAAGGAGGCATTAAGGTAATCAGTTGAGAGTGAAGATTTGAAGAGGAAGGTGTTGAAGGTTTGAAGAGAGAAAATAAGTTGTGAAATAATTACTAGGTGAATAGGAGAGTGAATGGACCAGGGAAATATAGTAGGATCTGGACAGCATAAGGGCCCAGGTGAGGTTAAAGGCCATGCATTCAAACTGAACCCAGAAGCATATTTGTGTGTTTTTCTTTGGTGACCTTAAGCGACGTGGATGCAAACGGCACCTTCAGAAAGGTTGATTTCACTAGGTTTGAGGTTTTGCCAAGGGAGTACAGTGAAATAAGAGAAAGCCAATGCAAAGGAGTTGAGAAGGTATGCAAGGGAGCAGTCTAATGATGAAAAAGTATGATGTCTATGTCAAAGAAATCTTTGTTTCCTATGGAAACATTTACCAAATTCAGAACTATCTTCAGACTGGGACATAGAAGGCACTTGGTGCATATTTCCTGAATGTATGACTTTCAGTTAATGAAATCATTATTAATCATATGTTTGTACTACCATGCTAAGTGCTTTGGGGACTACGTAGAGAAATATGCCATGATTTCTGCCCTAAAGGGATTTATAACCTAATCGAAAAATAGAACATAATGCAAAAAATATAATAAAACATGGAACAAGAACGTTTTATGGGTGTTTATATGTTTTATAATGTTATTACTTGATTACTATTGGATTATTTCCTTTGAATGAATACTATCTCTTGAATGTATTCAAGCACAGACTGATCTCTGGTTGGTAATGTAAGCAATGTAGAAGTAGATACAATGAGTCTGTGCAGGCTGGTGTTTAAAATTTCTTTTAAAAACATAATCTTGTATTTGACTTTTCATTTGGTTTATCATCTAAAATTGAAACTCTCTCTCAGTGTTGAATAAGGATTTACAGTCTCCTGTTTTTAAAGAACTTACTTACAGATAAAATTCAATTTTTCTTTCTGGTTCTGCTCTTCACAAGATGTATTACATTTGACAAGTCTTTTATGTTAAGAGCTGAATACGGAATTCTAGGCTGCAGTTGTGATTTATGCTACCCATAAAACTTAAGACCTTCACCAGCAATGGAAAAGCAATCAAGAAATGGTGTAAACAGACCAACCTGACCCCCATCTGTTGTGATTTATAGTATATTCCCAGCGAGAGACATTTATTCCAATAACTCCCTCTGTTATTAACAGAAGGATATGCACAATATCAGAGCCAGCCTCCTTTTGAGTAGGTGAATATAGGTGGACACACAAGTGGTATGAATTCAGAGTTCCTAGGAGGACCTTGGTCATTAGAAAGTGGTTCCTCCCGCCAGCTGATAATGCCCAAAATTCCATAAATAGAACATTATTTTAATGATTTCAACCAGATAAGAATTTGTCCCCTGTTAAAAGGAAATGTAACCTTATTTGTCACTTAATGACAGATCAGTATGTTAAATAATGGAGTATCCAATGGGGTGATCACAGGGATGATGGATGAAATATATATCTCCTTGGAAGTTCAGACATGCAGGTAGACAAGTGGGCAACTGATACCAGATGAGACTGTTAGAACTTCAAATATCAAGATAGAATCTAGAATTTCAGACCCTGAGAGGGGTCTGTGTATGAATTAGGCTAGGAGCCAATTCTATGTGAGCTTAGGGTACCCAGCAAGTTAATAAGAAAGTGAATCCAGGGACAGTGACACTGTGCGAGTGTGAGTTCAATGATTAGAAATGGCAGAAACTGGGTCCTGTGATGAAGACTTTCATTCATGTATTCATTTTCATTCATATATTCTTTAGTTAAGCAAGTGTTTATTGAACATCTACTATGTGCCAGGCACTGGTGAGGACACTGGAGTATGTAAATATAGTAATTATCATGCAGTATGATAGGTATTATGACAGAGTGTCAGTTAGAAGTCCTTCTAGAAGTACTTGGGTGGATCATGAAAAAAAGGAGAAAAAGAAAGCTTCACAGAAAATGTAAGATGTAAGATACTTAAAACACTACTAAAGGTCATACATAGGCCAACCAATATACTAAGCACTCAAAGCACACACAGTTAAATGGGAGGTAGGTCCTGTCTTCAAAAGCTTACAGTATAATGTGATCAATAGTTAATCAGCACCAGTGAGAGTATCTGCATCAGATAGGAAGGTCTCTTATAGAAAGCTTCCCTAAGTGGTAAACATTGAGTGATAAGAAAGAGTTATTTAGGTAAAGGTTGTTAATACATGTATTAATATATGCATTTCTACTTTTACCTAACTAAATATATTTTATATTTTTATAAAATAAATGTTTATTTTTGTAAATACATATATTCTAGGTAAAATAAGAAGTTTGTCAAAAGCACACAGATGTGAAATTGCATTCAAGGAGTGTGAAGCTGGAGCAAAAAATGTATGGGGAAAAAGCTCTTGATGCCAGAGAATTAGGCAAGGAGCAGATAATGAAGAACCTTGTGTGCTAAACTTTGGGGAGCCATTGAAGATTATTTAAATAGATTATGTGCCAAGATTAGCATTTCGTACAAATATGGAGAATGGGTTGGAGGCAGACATTGTAGAGGTTATTTTGGTAATTCTCAGAAGAAATGACATGCTTAAACTAAAGAAGGCAGTGACAGTAAAAGCTGAGAGAAGATGTTTCATGTATGAGGACCATTAAGGTCTATACGGGCCTTGGAAACTGATAGAAAATGAAGAGAGAGAGGATAACTCATGTATTTATGGCAGAGACAAATAAGTGGTGGGCACTTTTCACCGTAATAAAGAATTGATGAGCAATAGCTGATCTGGGATTAAGAAGTGGAGGTAAGAGACAAATTCAACTTGGACTAACTGAATTTGAAACACTCAGAAGTATATCTAGGTAAAAATGTCCAGTAGAAATTTGGCTATGTAGTTTGAAACTTAGAGAATAGCATGTGGATCCTGGGTATTGTTTTGACAGTCATCAGCAAATTGGTGACAGTTGATGCCATAGATTTTGATGAATTCACCCAGAGAGAGTCTGTAGAATGTAAACACCAGACAGTTAAGTGATGAGAATTTGGAAGAAAAACCCTTTGATGAAACTGGGGGAAAAAAAAGAGGTAGAGGAAATCCAGGAGGGTGTGTTTTCACAGAAATTTAGGAGGAGATAATTTCTTAAAGGAGTACAAGGTTGATAAATAAAATATGGTATGTCCATACAGTGGAATATTATTGTCATGAAAAGGAGTGAAGTATTGGTATATGCCACAACATGGATAAAACTTGAAACATTGTATTAAGTGAAAGAAGCCAGTCACAAGAGATCACATACCGTATGATTCCATCTATATGAAAGGTTCAGAATAGTCCAGTCTATAGAGACAGAAAGCAGATTAGTGGTTGCTTAGAGCTGGAGAAGATGGGGGGAATAGGGATATAATAGCTAAGTAATACAGAGTTTCTCTTTGTCATAATGAAAATATTCTAAAATTGCACATATCTGTGAATATACTAAAAACATTGAATTGTCCCTTCAAATGGATGAATTGTATATTGTATGAATTTTATCTCAATAAATCTATTTAAAAGAAAAAAGTATGGAGTAAAATCATCAAGTGCAGTATAGAAGTCTAATAAAATAAGAACAGAAAAATCTCAATTGAATTTGAGACTATGGAGAGATCACTGGCAAATTTAATGATATGGCGGAGTAACATGCAGATGACAGTGGTTGAAGAGTGAATAGGAGGTGAAAGTGATGAACTCTGAAGAACCTTCCTGAGAGGGGAAAAAGAAAGCTGAATGCTAGGAGTAAAGATACTATATCTCTAAAAATGGAGGAGAGCTAGGAGAACATGAAAGTTTTAAAATACAGGAGTGAGAAGGGGTGAATGACAAAAGGAATTATGAATAGGTAGAAAGTGATAGGATCCATTGCCCAGGTGGAGAAGAGGGGGAGCACCAGTGCAAGGGGAGAGGATAGAAGATGATGGAGCTGTTTGTAGCTGGGAAGGAGTAAATTCAATCAAGTGTTGCCATGTAGCTCCTATCTTTCCCTTAAGTTGGGAAGCAAATCTTTTAAGGTTGAGTGGCATTTAGCTTGCTAGAGGTTTAAGGTGGGAGTAAGGATTTTCAATAGTGAAAGAAATGGAGGAAGGAGCTTACTAGAGATGTGTTGGACTGCTAGGCAGCAGTGAGCATTCAACTGAGGTTGAAGACCAGAATTTAGGAGTGTGTGTGTTTTATTTTATTTTCATCAGCTCTCAGGAACCTGGACAGAAGAACAAATGCTGGGATTGATTCAACTTTGAAATTTTGTAGGACACTGCATGTAAAGAGAAGCAGAGAATCAAATTTCAAGATGAATGACTGATTAACATGATGGGTGGGATGGGGAGAAAGAAAGTGAAGTCAGTGGATACTGATAGTGGTCTAGTGGTCTGGGAGAGGGTTGCTCAAGCCTTATTTTAGCAATGGAGCTATTCTGCTTAGTGAAATCAGTTTAATAAACAGTCCCGCAAAGAACAGACCGAGCTTCCCTGTTAGTAACCTGGAGGCACACCTCTCAGCCTACTCTTCCCTTCTTCAGCAGTCCCTGAGTAGCCTCGTGGGTTCCTAGGGCTCTTAGAAAAGAGTTTGGAAACCACTGGTTTGTGGAGGACTTAATGAAGTGGATTAGTGAAAACAAGATATAGGAGATTAATAATATTAACAATAACAACAATAACCACCAACAAGATGAAGATGGAAGAGGAGAAGAGAGAGCAGAAAGAGAAGAAGAAGGAGAAAGAAGAGAAAAAGAAGAGAAAGAGGAAAAAGAAAAAATACGTATTGAGCACCTACTTTTCACCAGGCACTGGTCTAAGTGCTTTATATCTAATCTTCACAATAACTAAATGAGTGAAGAAAACCTATTATCTCTATTTTTGTAGATGAGGACATTGAAGCATAGGGAGGTAGTTCACTTGCTGAGGGGTACTTGGCTAGTATGGAGAGCAGCAGCTGGAGCACTTTATGTAAGTGACTTAATGCTCATCTCTGAGATGAATGATTTGCTGCCTTGGCCCATAGATGGGACTCAGTCTGAGAATCAATGGCACTAGGTTGGGAGAGGATGAGGGATGCAGAGGTTTGGAAACAAATTAGACCTGATGGGATCAATCGGACTCAGTAAGTGATGAGGGGTGAAAGGAGAGAGAGGAGGCAACAATTATTCCAATAATTCAAGTCCTGGAGAAATGTTGCATTTTATAAAAATTTGAAAACCTGTTGAGGAATTTGGTTTGAGGGGGTAGGGAAATATTAGGTGTTATGAAACACCTAACATATCCAAAGAGC